>NC_135490.1:4811629-5445840 GCF_052094955.1 Ictidomys tridecemlineatus | reverse complement strand
AGCACATTCTCCTGTGCATTCAATTCAGAAAGGGAAGGGGGTCAGGGCAGCACTAGGAACATGACCGCGGGAGGCACAAAAGCAATGTGTCCACAGGCAACTACTTAGTGGTAGATGAGAAGGGCTTCCTGGATGTAGGGACTGGCTGTTGTAGGAGGAAAGGCACAGACTTGGGGGAGAACCCAGGGTAGCACAGGAGACACTAAGAAAACGGGCACCTCTCATTTTGCTCCCTCCTCTGCATCCATCCAAATACCATCGTGTGTTCTGCAGGCAAGAAGAGGAACAACGGGGAAAGGCTCTACTCCAGACATGGAGTACCTATAGGAGACCCCAGGAGAGGCAGCAACCCAAATGGAAGGAAGAGACAGAACCCAGTGCCTACCTAAGGGTGAGTATGTGCATGGTGGCCTGCTCTTTTGGTGTCCTGGAGAAGCCTGATAAATTCCCTCTCTGTGGCCCTTCTGCCTGAGGCATTTGCTATCAACATTTAAGCCCAATGGGACTGAAGCTTGGGGGTCCTCCACATTTGCTCTTTCCAATTTTGTGTGGGACTTTTTTCATCTTCCCCATGACGTGGTGCATGGGCTCATGGGGGCAGAGTTGACGCCAACGTCTCAGAGGACACAATGTCCAATGCAGGCATATTCCTATTGAAAGTGGGAGAACACTCTCAGCTTCTGTAGGCCAACTCCTGAGTGGCCACATCTGCTGAGAGGAGCGTTAGCCATCGACATCCCATGGAAGGACACACAAAAGAGCCCTGCCCATCTCAAGGCACGAGACCTCCAATTAAGAACGGGATACTTCCCGATGTGCCCTGAAACATGTCAAGTCCTTCTTGGAACGGGTCTTTGGCCGATAGCCATGGAGGTGGAGGTGGAGCGCCCCTTTCCTTTCCTGGGCTGAAGACGTGTCTTTCTGTTCCACTCTATGTTCTGTAGCCGAATTCCTGTTTAGGTGGGCCTTGTTGGTGCTTGAGTGCAGGGACTCAGGAGAGTTTCCTGTGTTTGTCTTTTCCTCCAGAAGCCCAGCAGGCCACTGCCCGTCCACACGACCAGGACGAGGTGTGTCCTGGCTCCGTGTTGCAGAGTCAGCCTTGTGTCCAGAGCTCGGATGAGAGTCTCACCTTCACTAGCGCACCTCCCTTTCAGAGACCCAAAGGTGGACTCCACTCAGGTCCCGGGATCCAGGATAAACAGGATGTGAGCACCCCTGGCACCATCCAGCCGGCAGCAAGGCCCTCAGGGCAGAACCCTGCCCTCCTTGGGAAGAAAGCACCTGAAACACCAGAGGTGGTCTCCTCCAAAATTGCCCAGACTTCTGCCAGTCTTCTCGGAGGGGGCCCTGTGCTCCACCCTCCATCACTAGCCAGGGGTCCTGATGTGAGCAAAGAGCCCTGCCTGCAGCCTGCAGCATGTCCACAGGGCCAGGGCCACGAACTCAGCCTCCAGGCCCCAGGCAAGAGACGAGCTCAGGTCCACATCCAGACTGGCCAGAACTCCCCAAAGAAACTCAGGCTGGGGCACAGTCCCACTCCACGGGGGAACACCTGCAGGCCAGGCTCGGAGGCCAGGAAGTCTCTGCCTGCTTGGCAAGACACAAGTGGTATCGGACTAAATGGGTCACCCCAGGTGACCAGAAAAATTCCAGCCCATGATTCCAGCATGGATCTTCGCCCTCCCAAGGAAAGCAGCTTCCTGAATCCAGTGGAGCCGCGCACCAAATCGAGTCCACCAGCACCCAGCTGTGTTCCCCGACAGCCCCTCCGGATGCTCTTCAAGAGAATGCACAAGAACTGGTGGAGATCCAGGTTCATTGCCGATCTCCCTTCCTGTCCCGCTGCAGAGACCAGTGCTCTTGCTGACACTCCTCCCTATCTTGATGAGTCCCAGAGGCCCAGCTCCCACGAGCCACTGAGTGTCCTCTATGAAGACCTTCAGGTGTCCTCCTCCTCTGAGGACAGTGACATGGAGTGAGGCACACCATAGCAGGGAAGAATGGCCTTTGGGGCTCCAATGACTTGCAGGGTCTCTCACGCTGAGGAAGCAAAGATGCAGGAGCAGGTGGCACCAGGGTCACAGGACCTTCCTAGCTATGGAGTAGGAGCAAAGGCTGGGACTTCAGAAAGCTCTGGCACAGCCCCGGACCCTGCCTCTGATGCACAGCCACCTGTCCAGGACTCAGAGGAGAGACTCCTCTGAATGGGGTTTCCAGGGGATGGTCCAATGTGCTCATGTCACCTTCCACAGGCTGTCCAAGAGATGACAAATGGAGTGGATATGCAGGTGTAGAGACGGAAGTGGAACAGAAGTAGAAGGCTCAAGTTTGTCCCTTTTGTCCTATGACCACATGGAGTGTAGCACCTGCTGATCACTGGGACCTCTGTCCTGTTCTGCAGTGGACCTTCTTGACTCTTGAATGTGGTCATGGAAAGCATTGTGGACACTTTCCCTGGCCTTTCCTTTTTTGTTCCTTGCCCCTTATGATAATCATGTACTTGACGTTTCTCTGAATCCTCATCAAATTTTCCCCATGTTTTACAGTGTGCATAGTTGGACTGCTCAATAGGTATTTGCCTTTGTACCTTGTCTCTCCGTCAAACTGCATTTGTTGTGTCCTGGTGCTCAATTGTAATGCCTTGGACAGCCCGAATGTCTCAGGTGATGTCCACGTGTCAATTAAGATCATTCATTGGTTGTAGTTCAGGATATCCCTGGATTCCCCATACTACCATGATAAATGGGTGAAATTGGCGAAAGCGATCCCCCACTCACTGTCTTGACAGGGTCACAGTGAGAAAAAGTGTTGGCAAAGCCGCTCTCCCACTGTCTTGACAGGGTCACAGTGAGGATGAATGCTGGCAAAGCCACGCTGGTTGGTGGGAAACTGAAACCATGAGACCCTTTTTTATGTAATTGGGACTTTTCATTTTCATGCTTATGTTTCTTCAGGAGGCATAAGTATGTTAGATGCCAAACAAATTAAATTTCAGATGGCTAGAACAGAACAGGTACATCATGCCATGGAGGCTGTTCTACTAGCCCTCAGCATATCAAGGACAAAGTAGAAGGCTGTTCTTCTAACTCAGTACATTGTGGACAAACCTGATCATGGACAACAATCATCCTCTGAAAGGTCATGAGAGTTTTAGGCACCACATTGATTATATCAAGGAGAACCCAAGCCCATATTTCCAGCCTCTTAGAAAACTTAATGATTAGGCTTATTTTACAAAGTTCACCACATGTAGTCTCATTTTTGATTAAGGAAAGTTGTATTATACACTTAGGAAAGTTAAAACATATAAAGATATATTCTTCTCTTTTTATAAACCCTTTCTTACTTTACATAGGGATATATGATGAGCATAGTTAATATTGGTGGACAGTGGATTGATGTTTGGATCTTACTTTCTATTGAGAAAGGTTATAAAGATATGAGAACTAGTGCACCTTGACTGAGAAACAAAGAAATTCTTTGAGAAAATAGCTCAACCAGTTTTATGAGAATAAATTTAGAAATTAATTAAAACAGCTTTATAAGACACAGTTTTAGAATAATGTTAGAAATATTATTTTATTTAGATTCTTAAGTTTAGAAATTCTTAAGTTTTTAGTTGTATAGGTTTCTGATATGTTTTAAGAATGATTGATATACTTTAGGATGCTTTAAGTATAAGATTTAATGGGATTTTTTTAGATGGGAATTTTAGATTAGAAATAAAGTACAAGTGTACTTTAGGTTAATGATTGGTTAGGAGACTTAGAGTTTGGTTACGTAGTTTGGCATTAGTCAATAAGAAAATAACATATCTTGGGAAAAATAGTAAATCTTGGGAAAATCTGAAAAATGTAAATTAGTGACGTATTTTATTAATGATTCTGTACTTTTAATAATTACATAACTGAAGGTCATATCCTGGAAATATGTAAATTAATGTTCCATTTTTTGTAACACCAATCATGGTTAAGGAAATGTCATGTCTTGGCAAAGTTTGAAATTATATAATCAATGACGTATTCTGAATCTATAATGATGAGGAAAATTGTAATAAAAGATGACCCAGAGAAAGCTGCATTAGCTCTCTCTCTCTCTGGAGATTGCTCCAACGGAACGACTCCTGTCTCATCTTTTCGCCAACGCCACTCATCCATCAGGTCTTCCTGGACTCCGCTAGGGCAGGACCCCGGCATGAAATTGTGTTTCCAGATCAAAGAACTCACTTGTGATTTGGAGGCCTGAACACTGGGGCTTCTCAACTCTCTCTGGGTGCTCCTAACTGTGAGCAGTTGTGGAACCACTGCAGCAGGTGGAAAGAGCTCTTGTCCTATGTCTGGGAACATGTGTGTCCAGGGTCCAGAATGACTCTGTGGCTTTTTAGCCAAGATTTATCAACTGGACA
Organism: Ictidomys tridecemlineatus; assembly: GCF_052094955.1. NCBI lineage: Eukaryota > Metazoa > Chordata > Mammalia > Rodentia > Sciuridae > Ictidomys > Ictidomys tridecemlineatus. Next base: position 5,441,435 of record NC_135490.1, on the reverse strand, counting down.
CTCCCTTCTCCAGATGGCACTGACATGGCTGTTCCTATTCAGAGACAGAGTCCGGGTGCTGTGAATTCTGACCCACAGGCAGGTGATTTCGCAGGGAAACAGGGAGGAGAAACATGGAGCTCCTCAATTTGAGTTTGGAGCCTGAAAGAATGGAGATATGTGAACACTGATGTCTGGGACAGGCAGCTCTTGAGATGCATTCCATATTCAGATTTGGTTTTTCCCTCAGTGTAGGTTTTCCTGTACATTTCCTAGTTGCAATCCTGATGTGGAGAGTGCCATATATACAGGGGTCTGTCCTGGGCCCCCCAACTAGTGTAGGAATTGCTTCTCCCAGCCGTGCTGTGAGCAAACTTCACCAAGTGATGCACATTTAGAAAGGGAAAGAAGGGGTGGAGAGGCGGGGAGATTAGTCTGGACAATGCAGAGGGTGAAGGAACCGTATCTGCTCCCCAGTGTGCACTCAGGAGTACTTTGTTCTGGGCCCACCTCACACATAGTAGGGTCTCAAAGAAAGGTGTGCAGAACACCCGGGTGCCAGAGCCATGACTGGACCAGAGAAAGGCATGCCCATGCTGGCACTTCATGTCCATTAGCAGGAGTGCACCTGATCGCCCCCCTGACCAGGCATAGGGCCAAGAAGGTCCCTGAAGTGGAGCCTGATTCTCTGAGGAGCAGAGGTGCACCAAATTCACATCTTCATACATGTATTTTGTACCATGATGAGGGTGTTCTTCCACCATTCATGCTATTCCCCTCCTCCCTCCCTTTCCCTCCCTCCCTTATTTCCTATCTAGAGGTAATCCTCCTCCCATGCTCTCCCTCCCTACCCCATTTTTTTTTAAAGTCTAGGACCACATTGGTTTCACTGCCAAATTCTAATATTCTTTAAGGAAAAACTAGTGTGAATTCAACTCAAAATTACAAGAAATAGAGAGGTAACACTTACATACTCATCCTGTGTAGTCAGTAAAACTCTGATTCCAATCTGAAGTAGTAGCTTTAAAAATGGTCTCAGCCAATTGATATCACCCAATAGGTTTTGAAAATCATTAAGGGGGCTGGGGATGTGGCTCAAGCGGTAGCGCGCTCGCCTGACATGCGTGCGGCCCGGGTTCCATCCTCAGCACCACATACCAACAAAGATGTTGTGTCCGCCGAGAACTAAACAATAAAACATTAAAAATTCTCTCTCTCTCTCTCTCTCTCTCTCTCTCTCTCTCTCTCTCTCTCTCTCTCTCTCTCTCTCTCCTCTCTCACTCTCTCTTAAAAAAAAAAAAGAAAGAAAGAAAATCATTAAGGGTGTTCAGCTCCTTGACTCTTATTTGTGAGGTTTGAGGATGGATTCTATGTCCTTCGATCACATGATCTAGATATTGAAAAGAGATGTCCTTTGCACCTTCTGAGGTGAAATGCACAAACCCATTGCTGTGAGTGAAGTCTGTTTGGGTAAAGATTTTTAGGAGTACATCTGGTTTAGCATGAGATACACATATATCATCCATAAAGTGAATCATATATGCATCAGGGAATTTCTCCCTCACAAGCATGATGTCCTGTGCCACAAATTTTGACATAGGGTAGGGCTGTTACACATTCCCTAAGGCAACAATATCTTTTGACTAGTTCTTTAAAACTTATTGCCAGGACACTAAAGGCAAACCTTTTACAGTCCTCTGGGTGGAAAGGTAGAGAAAAGAAACAATCTTTTAAATCTATTACTATTAAATGATAACCCAAAGGAACAGCTGTACAAGGAAGCCCTGGTTGCAAGGCTCCCATTGGCTCATTAACACAATTAACTGCCCTGAGATCTTGTACTAATCTCCAGTGGCCAGATAGATTTTTTCTTGATTACACAGATGGGTGTGTTCCAAGGACAGAGAGTAGGTTGTGAATGGCCAGCCTGAAGTGGTTCATCCATCTCAGCCTGCATTGGCTGCTGCCTTCCAACCATGTCAGCATTGTTTATCTTAACCTAACCTCTGTGAATGTGCTCAACTGTGTCCTGTGAGGAGTCTCTTCTATCCTGCATGCCAAGAGTATCATGGGTCCTGAGTCAACTTCCCCTTCTCCCTGGGAAGGGTTCCGACCTGTAACAATTGGGTTTCCCAAATGGGGACCTTTGGAGGCACTGAATTGGGTCCATGGACACAAATACTTTCTTTTAGCCTTGACTAGGATGCATTCTGTACTCTCCAGAACATAGAACCTCTTCCTCCACTTCCTTCATTGACTGAGGGGCTCTGGGGCTCAGACGGAGCAGAGCTGCTTTCACCTAGCAGGTGTTTCCCATATTCCACAGCCCAGAGCCACCCACAGAAAGACTCTTCCAGGCAGATAGTTTCTCTCTAGCATCCCAAAGTGGATTGAAAGAAACTGTTACGTGTTAAGTGTCCATGTGCCCAGGGTCACTCTTTGGAAGTTGCATGTAGAGAAGAACCCAAGAGGACTTGAGCATCAGCTGCATTTGATGGAGAAGAATTGGGCTAAGTAAGGTCATCCTCAGGAGACTGCTCTCACCTGTGGAGGGAAGCTGCCTCCTCGTCTCCACCCTCAGTGACTAGTGGAAGTTCCTGCCTGACCTCAAGTGGAAGAGAGACACTTCCCCTGCTGAGATGGTTTCCAAGGGGGGAATTTTCCATATACTCACGTGATCAGTAGTCGACCCAGCACACCCACTCCCTTGGTGTCAGATCCACAATACCTCCTGAGAACTTAAGGAGATGAGAAAGATTTGGGTGTGGCCAGTTCACAGCCTGGAGTGCTGAAGGCAGCCTGTTCTCCAAAGACTCTTTGTGAACACCAGAAGTAATGAAGCAGATTCATTACAAGGATGGTTCAAGTATATTTAGGGAGGTCCAGTTGCTTCATAAACTTTCAAGTAGGGCAGCACGCAAGCGGTAATGGGATGCACTTGGATCTCCTCTCTCCAAACAAACAAACAAAAATTCCAGAAAAAGAATTCTAGCTGCTTATGTGTGTACAGGCGTTTGTGTGTGTGTGGGAGGGGATGGTGGTGTTCATGGGTGTTTGTGTGTGCGTGAGTGTGTTTGTGGATATGTTCATGTGCACATTCCTATGCATGTGCCTGTGTGTTCATATGTACTTTCAGTTATGAATGGAGCCTACTAATATTACAGGCTAACAATGCATTGAGTTGGTATTCCTTCAAAACTATTCATGAAAAACAAACATTTTCATTCTTTCTTCAATTCCATTATTTTGACTTCTTTCCTGATAGAATTTCATGATGGTTTGAACTGGGAAAATGAAGCTAGCTTCGAATTGATTCTACCCATTATTTCAAGAACTATGAAAAGATAGGACTTGGGGTGTTGCTAAGTTGCAGAGGGTTGGCCTCCCAACCATGGGTGAGTGTGCTTTGATTCTAAGCCCTGCACCTACATAAATGCATAAACAAAAGGTCCATGAACAAGTAAAAATATTTAACAACATAAAAGGAAAACCTCTAAAGGGGACTGTGGGAGTGGAGGCTGCATTCACTTTTCTGTGATATTGAAGATTAGCAAAGCTACTGAGGTACCAGGTGTTCTGAACTGTGTACCCATAGGCCTGTGTATTGAGAAGTGCAAATGTGTGTGCACAAAATCCATGGTGACCTACAAAGGAAGCGACACCAGCACAAGAGCCCTGGTAGAGTGCTGGAAAATCCTGCTGGTCAGGGACTCTTGAGACTTACACAGGTGTATTTCTCCTCTGCAGCAACATTGCAGGATTGGCCCAAGAGAGGGCCTGAGGGGATTCCCTGGGGGCGGGGCCTGGGAGCTGAAGCCAGAACCCCACCCTCTTCCTCCAAGGGAGCTCAGAACCCCACCAGATTTGGATGAGAAACCAGGGACATCAGCCCTCAGCAGCAGGAGAAGGAGACTTCAGCCCTGTGGTCATTCTGAGCACTTGCATGTCCACAAATGTCATGCCAAACCCAGCAGAAAAAGAAGTACTCTTCCAATGAAAGTGTAGAGTCAATGCAATCCAGAGCTTAGTTATGTCACATAAAGTATGAAAGCATTGGAAAGCATTTCTTTGATTTCTGGAATCCTTATGTTAAAATGGCAGAGTTAAAAAAAAAATTGATACCCCAGAGAGCAAACTTGTAAAAACTCCAAGGCCCTTATGTCAACTGGCCTCTGACCTCTTCCCAGCACCTCAATGTCATTCAAACTATGGATTTCAAACCTCTGTACAGGAAAGTACTGACTCGAAAAGGCTGGCAAATCTTTGTTCTGGGTAGAGTCATGGAAATCAAAGGTGTGAGTCACTGAGTTTTGGCCTAAAATTGCACCTGTGGTATTGAAGATGACGTGTTGCATCACGTGATCCTGGGGGAGGAGACAAGTTCCCAGAAGCCCCCTTCCCTCACTGCCCCTTCCGGCTGGCATCCAGGAGGCTGCATCTCTTCCTGGGCTCTGTGTACAGCCCTCACCTGTCTGAGCGCCTGCTGACAGGAGACAGCAGAACAGTGGGGTCTCAGGTTGGTTTTCTTTTCCCAGGTAGTTTACAGAAGATTCCTTAGAAGACATGTAGGTGGGGAAAATGTTAAGGATGGAGGGGGAGGTGCTTGTAAAATTAAGGTTTTTCAAGTGTGTTTCTTTATGCTGAGGTGGATCAGATAGGTCATTGGAGGTTCAACTCACCACAGAACTATTTCAATTTCAGAGAATATTTACTGCAGCATTCTGACACCTGTGAGCAGGTGGATCAATGTGTATGAAAACTGCTGTAGTTTACCATGGACTCTTGGGTAGAATAGGGCCTACCTCCGATGGATAGAGCAGTGTTATTCCCGGTGCTATTTCCACACAGGCACATAGAAGTCCTGGGTCATCCTCACCCAGCCTTCCTCTACCCATTCTCCCCTCTCTTCTGACCTGCTCTTCCATTCTCTCTCCCCTCCCCCCTCTCAGCACCCACCTCTCGCCTTCCCCCTTCCCCCTTTAGGGTAGCTTCTCCCCTTAGTATCCACACCTAGGAACAAACACTGGTTTGGCATGTCTAGCAAAGGATGTACACTGGTTCCATCCACAGCTTGTTTGGAAAATGTCAGAATTTCATTCTTCTCTGCCGCTGAATAGCTCTCATTGTCTTGCTCGGTTTTTCTTATATCATGTTATGGTAGAGAATCATCGTGACCCCACAGCATCCCTTGGGGATGATTTTTTTCCCTTTCTTTCTGTAGAAGAGTTTAAGAAACCTTTCTTAGAACTTTTTGAAGCCTGGGTTGGGTGAAATTCCACATTGAACCCACCACGTCGTCCTCAGCTTCTCTATTTGGTTGGGTTCATTACCACTGATCCAATCCTGAGCTTGCTCTCTGTATCTTTAATTTGGAAATATATTTCAAGGTCTATTTGCTTGGGTCAGATATTCAAGGACATTCTTGGATATCTACTAGTCCTCAGCTTCTCTATTTGGTTAGGTTCATTACCACTGATCCACTCCTGAGCTTGCTCTCTGTATCATTAATTTGGAAATATTTTTCAAGGTCAATCTGCTTAGGTCAGATATGCAAGGACATTCTTGGATATCTACTAGCATTTCTAGCTCGTGACTTCTGACTTTGTCAAGAATTACTCTGGATAACCGTGCTCTGCAAATCTCTGTATTAAGATGAAATTCCTTTTGATCTCTCTTTGTAGGAACTAGGTTTACCTCTCTTCACCTTTCCTCTTTTGGTTATCATTTGGATAGAGGCAAAATTGTTCCCTTTGGTTAAGATTGCTTTATTACCTTCAGGAATCATGCATTCACTCTGCTATAATTCTAAGAGCATGGAGTATCTTATTTTTGTCAAACGCAGTAGTTGGCCTACTCCCCCTTGATTGTGCACCCATCTGTGCTCCACCTATTCTACTGGGCTCCTCAGATCATGGGATGTGCTCCATGCCAAAATGTGAAGAACAAATGAAAGATCCCATGTTGACTTTGGTCATGACACTTTTTTCTCTTCTCTTGGACCTAGGAGGGCCCAGTGTCAGCATCTGAGGGAATGGGGCCTGACTTGAAGAACATGAGAAAGTCAGCAGAGCAGGCCTCACAGCCTCTGGCCCCGAGCCTCATGCAAATCCAGAATAAGAAGCACCAGCAGAGGGGAGCTGTGGGGCATCGGGCTCCTCCCCCTGAAGAGGAGGACCCCAGGGTATGTGGACATCGGAGGCAACGGGAAGCCAGGGGCCGACACAGGTCAGAATCGTGGTGACGTCCTCTCAGATTGCCTCTACCACCCAATTCTCCCATTCCACCCCACGAGGACCTGCCCGGGCACCTCCTCTCAGCTTAGTCCTTTCCTAGGATGGGAGGAGTCATCTTTTGGAACCACTTGAAACCCATGCATCCCAACGTTTGTCCTGTTGTTGAAATCTGGCCCAGGCTCCTCAAGTTGCAACATCCGAACCTTCCTTCCAGTGCCCCTTCATAATAGGTGCTTCCACAAACGTGTTCTAGGACCTTAAAATCCCTAGAAATTCATGGTTCACAGGCCTGAGTGCCTGACCTACAACGAGGGGAAACTAAGACTTCAAATCTCACTTTGTCTGTAAAAGGGCAGAGCTGGTTGTGGTTGGGCCGACTCCTGACAACTTGTGCTTTTCCACCGACAGCTGAAGTGTAGGGACTGTGGGGCTTTTGGACACACTGCGAGGAGCAGAAGATGCCCCATCAAGCGCTGGGATGGTGCGCTGGCCCCACAACCCTTGGGCCCAAAGAAGGAGAAGGAGAACCAGGCACCAAGCAAGCCTAGGAATCTCCAGAACACAGGGGCCTGTGAGCAGCCAGCCAGAATGAAGGGCCAGGTGCACAGGTGAGGGATGGGGAAGCTGGGATCCAAGCCTCGGGCATGGAACTCCAGCGGGGTGGTGTCTCCCCTTCTCCACATAGTCATCTCCACACATTCGCATGCAGCTAATGACTGGGTCAATGGAGAGAGATAGACAAGGACTCCATGTCCCAAAGCCAGAGCCTGCAGCACATTCTCCTGTGCATTCAATTCAGAAAGGGAAGGGGGTCAGGGCAGCACTAGGAACATGACCGCGGGAGGCACAGAAGCAATGTGTCCACAGGGAACTACTTAGTGGTAGATGAGAAGGGCTTCCTGGATGTAGGGACTGGCTGTTGTAGGAGGAAAGGCACAGACTTGGGGGAGAACCCAGGGTAGCACAGGAGACACTAAGAAAACGGGCACCTCTCATTTTGCTCCCTCCTCTGCATCCATCCAAATACCATCGTGTGTTCTGCAGGCAAGAAGAGGAACAACGGGGAAAGGCTCTACTCCAGACATGGAGTACCTATAGGAGACCCCAGGAGAGGCAGCAACCCAAATGGAAGGAAGAGACAGAACCCAGTGCCTGCCTAAGGGTGAGTATGTGCATGGTGGCCTGCTCTTTTGGTGTCCTGGAGAAGCCTGATAAATTCCTTCTCTGTGGCCCTTCTGCCTGAGGCATTTGCTATCAACATTTAAGCCCAATGGGACTGAAGCTTGGGGGTCCTCCACATTTGCTCTTTCCAATTTTGTGTGGGACTTTTTTCATCTTCCCCATGACGTGGTGCATGGGCTCATGGGGGCAGAGTTGACGCCAACGTCTCAGAGGACACAATGTCCAATGCAGGCATATTCCTATTGAAAGTGGGAGAACACTCTCAGCTTCTGTAGGCCAACTCCTGAGTGGCCACATCTGCTGGGAGGAGCATCAGCCATCGACATCCCATGGAAGGACACACAAAAGAGCCCTGCCCATCTCAAGGCACGAGACCTCCGATTAAGAACGGGATACTTCCCGATGTGCCCTGAAACATGTCAAGTCCTTCTTGGAATGGGTCTTTGGCCGATAGCCATGGAGGTGGAGGTGGAGCGCCCCTTTCCTTTCCTGGGCTGAAGACGTGTCTTTCTGTTCCACTCTATGTTCTGTAGCCGAATTCCTGTTTAGGTGGGCCTTGTTGGTGCTTGAGTGCAGGGAATCAGGAGAGTTTCCTGTGTTTGTCTTTTCCTCCAGAAGCCCAGCAGGCCACTGCCCGTCCACACGACCAGGACGAGGTGTGTCCTGGGCTCCGTGTTGCAGAGTCATCCTTGTGTCCAGAGCTCGGATGAGAGTCTCACCTTCACTAGCGCACCTCCCTTTCAGAGACCCAAAGGTGGACTCCACTCAGGTCCCGGGATCCAGGATAAACAGGATGTGAGCACCCCTGGCACCATCCAGCCGGCAGCAAGGCCCTCAGGGCAGAACCCTGCCCTCCTTGGGAAGAAAGCACCTGAGACACCAGAGGTGGTCTCCTCCAAAATTGCCCAGACTTCTGCCAGTCTTCTCGGAGGGGGCCCTGTGCTCCACCCTCCATCACTAGCCAGGGGTCCTGATGTGAGCAAAGAGCCCTGCCTGCAGCCTGCAGCATGTCCACAGGGCCAGGGCCAGGAACTCAGCCTCCAGGCCCCAGGCAAGAGACGAGCTCAGGTCCACATCCAGACTGGCCAGAACTCCCCAAAGAAACTCAGGCTGGGGCACAGTCCCACTCCACGGGGTAACACCTGCAGGCCAGGCTCGGAGGCCAGGAAGTCTCTGCCTGCTTGGCAAGACACAAGTGGTATCGGACTAAATGGGTCACCCCAGGTGACCAGAAAAATTCCAGCCCATGATTCCAGCATGGATCTTCGCCCTCCCAAGGAAAGCAGCTTCCTGAATCCCGTTGAGCCGCGCACCAAATCGAGTCCACCAGCACCCAGCTGTGTTCCCCGACAGCCCCTCCGGATGCTCTTCAAGAGAATGCACAAGAACTGGTGGAGATCCAGGTTCATTGCCGATCTCCCTTCCTGTCCCGCTGCAGAGACCAGTGCTCTTGCTGACACTCCTCCCTATCTTGATGAGTCCCAGAGGCCCAGCTCCCACGAGCCACTGAGTGTCCTCTATGAAGACCTTCAGGTGTCCTCCTCCTCTGAGGACAGTGACATGGAGTGAGGCACACCATAGCAGGGAAGAATGGCCTTTGGGGCTCCAATGACTTGCAGGGTCTCTCACGCTGAGGAAGCAAAGATGCAGGAGCAGGTGGCACCAGGGTCACAGGACCTTCCTAGCTATGGAGTAGGAGCAAAGGCTGGGACTTCAGAAAGCTCTGGCACAGCCCCGGACCCTGCCTCTGATGCACAGCCACCTGTCCAGGACTCAGAGGAGAGACTCCTCTGAATGGGGTTTCCAGGGGATGGTCCAATGTGCTCATGTCACCTTCCACAGGCTGTCTATGAGATGACAAATGGAGTGGATATGCAGGTGTAGAGACGGAAGTGGAACAGAAGTAGAAGGCTCAAGTTTGTCCCTTTTGTCCTATGACCACATGGAGTGTAGCACCTGCTGATCACTGGGACCTCTGTCCTGTTCTGCAGTGGACCTTCTTGACTCTTGAATGTGGTCATGGAAAGCATTGTGGACACTTTCCCTGGCCTTTCCTTTTTTGTTCCTTGCCCCTTATGATAATCATGTACTTGACGTTTCTCTGAATCCTCATCCAATTTTCCCCATGTTTCACAGTGTGCATAGTTGGACTGCTCAATAGGTATTTGCCTTTGTACCTTGTCTCTCCTGCAAACTGCGTTTGTTGTGTCCTGGTGCTCAATTGTAATGCCTTGGACAGCCCGAATATCTCAGGTGATGTCCACGTGTCAATTAAGATCATTCATTTGTTGTAGTTCAGGATATCACTGGATTCCCCATACTACCATGATAAATGGGTGAAATTGGCGAAAGCGATCCCCCACTCACTGTCTTAACAGGGTCACAGTGAGAAAAAGTGTTGGCCAAGCCGCTCTCCCACTGTCTTGACAGGGTCACAGTGAGGATGAATGCTGGCAAAGCCACGCTGGTTGGTGGGAAACTGAAACCATGAGACCCTTTTTTATGTAATTGGGACTTTTCATTTTCATGCTTATGTTTCTTCAGGAGGCATAAGTATGTTAGATGCCAAACAAATTAAATTTCAGATGGCTAGAACAGAACAGGTACATCATGCCATGGAGGCTGTTCTACTACCCCTCAGCATATCAAGGACAAAGTAGAAGGCTGTTCTTCTATCTCAGTACATTGTGGACAAACCTGATCATGGACAACAATCATCCTCTGAAAGGTCATGAGAGTTTTAGGCACCACATTGATTATATCAAGGAGAACCCAAGCCCATATTTCCAGCCTCTTAGAAAACTTAATGATTAGGCTTATTTTACAAAGTTCACCACATGTAGTCTCATTTTTGATTAAGGAAAGTTGTATTATACACTTAGGAAAGTTAAAACATATAAAGATATATTCTTCTCTTTTTATAAACCCTTTCTTACTTTACATAGGGATATATGATGAGCATAGTTAATATTGGTGGACAGTGGATTGATGTTTGGATCTTACTTTCTATTGAGAAAGATTATAAAGATATGAGAACTAGTGCACCTTGACTGAGAAACAAAGAAATTCTTTGAGAAAATAGCTCAACCAGTTTTATGAGAATAAATTTAGAAATTAATTAAAACAGCTTTATAAGACACAGTTTTAGAATAATGTTAGAAATATTATTTTATTTAGATTCTTAAGTTTAGAAATTCTTAAGTTTTTAGTTGTATAGATTTCTGATATGTTTTAAGAATGATTGATATACTTTAGGATGCTTTAAGTATAAGATTTAATGGGATTTTTTTAGATGGGAATTTTAGATTAGAAATAAAGTACAAGTGTACTTTAGGTTAATGATTGGTTAGGAGACTTAGAGTTTGGTTACGTAGTTTGGCATTAGTCGATAAGAAAATAACATATCTTGGGAAAAATAGTAAATCTTGGGAAAATCTGAAAAATGTAAATTAGTGATGTATTTTATTAATGATTCTATACTTTTAATAATTACATAACTGAAGGTCATATCCTGGAAATATGTAAATTAATGTTCCATTTTTTGTAACACCAATCATGGTTAAGGAAATGTCATGTCTTGGCAAAGTTTGAAATTATATAATCAATGACGTATTCTGAATCTATAATGATGAGGAAAATTGTAATAAAAGATGACCCAGAGAAAGCTGCATTAGCTCTCTCTCTCTCTGGAGATTGCTCCAACGGAACGACTCCTGTCTCATCTTTTCGCCAACGCCACTCATCCATCAGGTCTTCCTGGACTCCGCTAGGGCAGGACCCCGGCATGAAATTGTGTTTCCAGATCAAAGAACTCACTTGTGATTTGGAGGCCTGAACACTGGGGCTTCTCAACTCTCTCTGGGTGCTCCTAACTGTGAGCAGTTGTGGAACCACTGCAGCAGGTGGAAAGAGCTCTTGTCCTATGTCTGGGAACATGTGTGTCCAGGCTCCAGAATGACTCTGTGGCTTTTTAGCCAAGATTTATCAACTGGACACTCCCTTCTCCAGATGGCACTGACATGGCTGTTCCTATTCAGAGACAGAGTCCGGGTGCTGTGACTTCTGACCCACAGGCAGGTGATTTCGCAGGGAAACAGGGAGGACAAACATGGAGCTCCTCAATTTGAGTTTGGAGCCTGAAAGAATGGAGATATGTGAACACTGATGTCTGGGCCAGGCAGCTCTTGAGATGCATTCCATATTCAGATTTGGTTTTTCCCTCAGTGTAGGTTTTCCTGTACATTTCCTAGTTGCAATCCTGATGTGGAGAGTGCCATATATACAGGTGTCTGTCCTGGGCCCCCCAACTAGTGTAGGAATTGCTTCTCCCAGCCGTGCTGTGAGCAAACTTCACCAAGTGATGCACATTTAGAAAGGGAAAGAAGGGGTGGAGAGGCGGGGAGATTAGTCTGGACAATGCAGAGGGTGAAGGAACCGTATCTGCTCCCCAGTGTGCACTCAGGAGTACTTTGTTCTGGGCCCACCTCACACATAGTAGGGTCTAAAAGAAAGGTGTGCAGAACACCCGGGTGCCAGAGCCATGACTGGACCAGAGAAAGGCATGCCCATGCTGGCACTTCATGTCCATTAGCAGGAGTGCACCTGATCGCCCCCCTGACCAGGCATAGGGCCAAGAAGGTCCCTGAAGTGGAGCCTGATTCTCTGAGGAGCAGAGGTGCACCAAATTCACATCTTCATACATGTATTTTGTACCATGATGAGGGTGTTCTTCCACCATTCATGCTATTCCCCTCCTCCCTCCCTTTCCCTCCCTCCCTTATTTCCTATCTAGAGGTAATCCTCCTCCCATGCTCTCCCTCCCTACCCCATTTTTTTTTAAAGTCTAGGACCACATTGGTTTCACTGCCGAATTCTAATATTCTTTAAGGAAAAACTAGTGTGAATTCAACTCAAAATTACAAGAAATAGAGAGGTAACACTTACATACTCATCCTGTGTGGTCAGTAAAACTCTGATTCTAATCTGAAGTAGTAGCTTTAAAAACGGTCCCAGCAAATTGATATCACCCAATAGGTTTTGAAAATCATTAAGGGGGCTGGGGATGTGGCTCAAGCGGTAGCGCGCTCGCCTGACATGCGTGCGGCCCGGGTTCGATCCTCAGCACCACATACCAACAAAGATGTTGTGTCCGCCGAGAACTAAACAATAAAACATTAAAAATTCTCTCTCTCTCTCTCTCTCTCTCTCTCTCTCTCTCTCTCTCTCTCTCTCTCTCTCTCCTCTCTCACTCTCTCTTAAAAAAAAAAAGAAAGAAAGAAAATCATTAAGGGTGTTCAGCTCCTTGACTCTTATTTGTGAGGTTTGAGGATGGATTCTATGTCCTTCGATCACATGATCTAGATATTGAAAAGAGATGTCCTTTGCACCTTCTGAGGTGAAATGCACAAACCCATTGCTGTGAGTGAAGTCTGTTTGGGTAAAGATTTTTAGGAGTACATCTGGTTTAGCATGAGATACACATATATCATCCATAAAGTGAATCATATATGCATCAGGGAATTTCTCCCTCACAAGCATGATGTCCTGTGCCACAAATTTTGACATAGGGTAGGGCTGTTACACATTCCCTAAGGCAACAATATCTTTTGACTAGTTCTTTAAAATTTATTGCCAGGACACTAAAGGCAAACCTTTTACAGTCCTCTGGGTGGAAAGGTAGAGAAAAGAAACAATCTTTTAAATCTATTACTATTAAATGATAACCCAAAGGAACAGCTGTACAAGGAAGCCCTGGTTGCAAGGCTCCCATTGGCTCATTAACACAATTAACTGCCCTGAGATCTTGTACTAATCTCCAGTGGCCAGATAGATTTTTTCTTGATTACACAGATGGGTGTGTTCCAAGGACAGAGAGTAGGTTGTGAATGGCCAGCCTGAAGTGGTTCATCCATCTCAGCCTGCATTGGCTGCTGCCTTCCAACCATGTCAGCATTGTTTATCTTAACCTAACCTCTGTGAATGTGCTCAACTGTGTCCTGTGAGGAGTCTCTTCTATCCTGCATGCCAAGAGTATCATGGGTCCTGAGTCAACTTCCCCTTCTCCCTGGGAAGGGTTCCGACCTGTAACAATTGGGTTTCCCAAATGGGGACCTTTGGAGGCACTGAATTGGGTCCATGGACACAAATACTTTCTTTTAGCCTTGACTAGGATGCATTCTGTACTCTCCAGAACATAGAACCTCTTCCTCCACTTCCTTCATTGACTGAGGGGCTCTGGGGCTCAGACGGAGCAGAGCTGCTTTCACCTAGCAGGTGTTTCCCATATTCCACAGCCCAGAGCCACCCACAGAAAGACTCTTCCAGGCAGATAGTTTCTCTCTAGCATCCCAAAGTGGATTGAAAGAAACTGTTACGTGTTAAGTGTCCATGTGCCCAGGGTCACTCTTTGGAAGTTGCATGTAGAGAAGAACCCAAGAGGACTTGAGCATCAGCTGCATTTGATGGAGAAGAATTGGGCTAAGTAAGGTCATCCTCAGGAGACTGCTCTCACCTGTGGAGGGAAGCTGCCTCCTCGTCTCCACCCTCAGTGACTAGTGGAAGTTCCTGCCTGACCTCAAGTGGAAGAGAGACACTTCCCCTGCTGAGATGGTTTCCAAGGGGGGAATTTTCCATATACTCACGTGATCAGTAGTCGACCCAGCACACCCACTCCCTTGGTGTCAGATCCACAATACCTCCTGAGAACTTAAGGAGATGAGAAAGATTTGGGTGTGGCCAGTTCACAGCCTGGAGTGCTGAAGGCAGCCTGTTCTCCAAAGACTCTTTGTGAACACCAGAAGTAATGAAGCAGATTCATTACAAGGATGGTTCAAGTATATTTAGGGAGGTCCAGTTGCTTCATAAACTTTCAAGTAGGGCAGCACGCAAGCGGTAATGGGATGCACTTGGATCTCCTCTCTCCAAACAAACAAACAAAAATTCCAGAAAAAGAATTCTAGCTGCTTATGTGTGTACAGGCGTTTGTGTGTGTGTGGGAGGGGATGGTGGTGTTCATGGGTGTTTGTGTGTGCGTGAGTGTGTTTGTGGATATGTTCATGTGCACATTCCTATGCATGTGCCTGTGTGTTCATATGTACTTTCAGTTATGAATGGAGCCTACTAATATTACAGGCTAACAATGCATTGAGTTGGTATTCCTTCAAAACTATTCATGAAAAACAAACATTTTCATTCTTTCTTCAATTCCATTATTTTGACTTCTTTCCTGATAGAATTTCATGATGGTTTGAACTGGGAAAATGAAGCTAGCTTCGAATTGATTCTACCCATTATTTCAAGAACTATGAAAAGATAGGACTCGGGGTGTTGCTAAGTTGCAGAGGGTTGGCCTCCCAACCATGGGTGAGTGTGCTTTGATTCTAAGCCCTGCACCTACATAAATGCATAAACAAAAGGTCCATGAACAAGTAAAAATATTTAACAACATAAAAGGAAAACCTCTAAAGGGGACTGTGGGAGTGGAGGCTGCATTCACTTTTCTGTGGTATTGAAGATTAGCAAAGCTACTGAGGTACCAGGTGTTCTGAACTGTGTACCCATAGGCCTGTGTATTGAGAAGTGCAAATGTGTGTGCACAAAATCCATGGTGACCTACAAAGGAAGCGACACCAGCACAAGAGCCCTGGTAGAGTGCTGGAAAATCCTGCTGGTCAGGGACTCTTGAGACTTACACAGGTGTATTTCTCCTCTGCAGCAACATTGCAGGATTGGCCCAAGAGAGGGCCTGAGGGGATTCCCTGGGGGCGGGGCCTGGGAGCTGAAGCCAGAACCCCACCCTCTTCCTCCAAGGGAGCTCAGAACCCCACCAGATTTGGATGAGAAACCACGGACATCAGCCCTCAGCAGCAGGAGAAGGAGACTTCAGCCCTGTGGTCATTCTGAGCACTTGCATGTCCACAAATGTCATGCCAAACCCAGCAGAAAAAGAAGTACTCTTCCAATGAAAGTGTAGAGTCAATGCAATCCAGAGCTTAGTTATGTCACATAAAGTATGAAAGCATTGGAAAGCATTTCTTTGATTTCTGGAATCCTTATGTTAAAATGGCAGAGTTAAAAAAAAATTGATACCCCAGAGAGCAAACTTGTAAAAACTCCAAGGCCCTTATGTCAACTGGCCTCTGACCTCTTCCCAGCACCTCAATTGTCATCCAAACTATGGATTTCAAACCTCTGTACAGGAAAGTACTGACTCGAAAAGGCTGGCAAATCTTTGTTCTGGGTAGAGTCATGGAAATCAAAGGTGTGAGTCACTGAGTTTTGGCCTAAAATTGCACCTGTGGTATTGAAGATGACGTGTTGCATCACGTGATCCTGGGGGAGGAGACAAGTTCCCAGAAGCCCCCTTCCCTCACTGCCCCTTCCGGCTGGCATCCAGGAGGCTGCATCTCTTCCTGGGCTCTGTGTACAGCCCTCACCTGTCTGAGCGCCTGCTGACAGGAGACAGCAGAACAGTGGGGTCTCAGGTTGGTTTTCTTTTCCCAGGTAGTTTACAGAAGATTCCTTAGAAGACATGTAGGTGGGGAAAATGTTAAGGATGGAGGGGGAGGTGCTTGTAAAATTAAGGTTTTTCAAGTGTGTTTCTTTATGCTGAGGTGGATCAGATAGGTCATTGGAGGTTCAACTCACCACAGAACTATTTCAATTTCAGAGAATATTTACTGCAGCATTCTGACACCTGTGAGCAGGTGGATCAATGTGTATGAAAACTGCTGTAGTTTACCATGGACTCTTGGGTAGAATAGGGCCTACCTCCGATGGATAGAGCAGTGTTATTCCCGGTGCTATTTCCACACAGGCACATAGAAGTCCTGGGTCATCCTCACCCAGCCTTCCTCTACCCATTCTCCCCTCTCTTCTGACCTGCTCTTCCATTCTCTCTCCCCTCCCCCCTCTCAGCACCCACCTCTCGCCTTCCCCCTTCCCCCTTTAGGGTAGCTTCTCCCCTTAGTATCCACACCTAGGAACAAACACTGGTTTGGCATGTCTAGCAAAGGATGTACACTGGTTCCATCCACAGCTTGTTTGGAAAATGTCAGAATTTCATTCTTCTCTGCCGCTGAATAGCTCTCATTGTCTTGCTCGGTTTTTCTTATATCATGTTATGGTAGAGAATCATCGTGACCCCACAGCATCCCTTGGGGATGATTTTTTTCCCTTTCTTTCTGTAGAAGAGTTTAAGAAACCTTTCTTAGAACTTTTTGAAGCCTGGGTTGGGTGAAATTCCACATTGAACCCACCACGTCGTCCTCAGCTTCTCTATTTGGTTGGGTTCATTACCACTGATCCAATCCTGAGCTTGCTCTCTGTATCTTTAATTTGGAAATATATTTCAAGGTCTATTTGCTTGGGTCAGATATTCAAGGACATTCTTGGATATCTACTAGTCCTCAGCTTCTCTATTTGGTTAGGTTCATTACCACTGATCCACTCCTGAGCTTGCTCTCTGTATCATTAATTTGGAAATATTTTTCAAGGTCAATCTGCTTAGGTCAGATATGCAAGGACATTCTTGGATATCTACTAGCATTTCTAGCTCGTGACTTCTGACTTTGTCAAGAATTACTCTGGATAACCGTGCTCTGCAAATCTCTGTATTAAGATGAAATTCCTTTTGATCTCTCTTGGTAGGAACTAGGTTTACCTCTCTTCACCTTTCCTCTTTTGGTTATCATTTGGATAGAGGCAAAATTGTTCCCTTTGGTTAAGATTGCTTTATTACCTTCAGGAATCATGCATTCACTCTGCTATAATTCTAAGAGCATGGAGTATCTTATTTTTGTCAAACACAGTAGTTGGCCTACTCTCCCTTGATTGTGCACCCATCTGTGCTCCACCTATTCTACTGGGCTCCTCAGATCATGGGATGTGCTCCATCCAAAATGTGAAGAACAAATGAAAGATCCCATGTTGACTTTGGTCATGACACTTTTTTCTCTTCTCTTGGACCTAGGAGGGCCCAGTGTCAGCATCTGAGGGAATGGGGCCTGACTTGAAGAACATGAGAAAGTCGGCAGAGCAGGCCTCACAGCCTCTGGCCCCGAGCCTCATGCAAATCCAGAATAAGAAGCACCAGCAGAGGGGAGCTGTGGGGCATCGGGCTCCTCCCCCTGAAGAGGAGGACCCCAGGGTATGTGGACATCGGAG
The DNA here is from genome assembly GCF_052094955.1 of Ictidomys tridecemlineatus. NCBI lineage: Eukaryota > Metazoa > Chordata > Mammalia > Rodentia > Sciuridae > Ictidomys > Ictidomys tridecemlineatus. The sequence goes on along the minus strand of NC_135490.1, from coordinate 5,423,877 downwards.
GCAACGGGAAGCCAGGGGCCGACACAGGTCAGAATCGTGGTGACGTCCTCTCAGATTGCCTCTACCACCCAATTCTCCCATTCCACCCCACGAGGACCTGCCCGGGCACCTCCTCTCAGCTTAGTCCTTTCCTAGGATGGGAGGAGTCATCTTTTGGAACCACTTGAAACCCATGCATCCCAACGTTTGTCCTGTTGTTGAAATCTGGCCCAGGCTCCTCAAGTTGCAACATCCGAACCTTCCTTCCAGTGCCCCTTCATAATAGGTGCTTCCACAAACGTGTTCTAGGACCTTAAAATCCCTAGAAATTCATGGTTCACAGGCCTGAGTGCCTGACCTACAACGAGGGGAAACTAAGACTTCAAATCTCACTTTGTCTGTAAAAGGGCAGAGCTGGTTGTGGTTGGGCCGACTCCTGACAACTTGTGCTTTTCCACCGACAGCTGAAGTGTAGGGACTGTGGGGCTTTTGGACACACTGCGAGGAGCAGAAGATGCCCCATCAAGCGCTGGGATGGTGCGCTGGCCCCACAACCCTTGGGCCCAAAGAAGGAGAAGGAGAACCAGGCACCAAGCAAGCCTAGGAATCTCCAGAACACAGGGGCCTGTGAGCAGCCAGCCAGAATGAAGGGCCAGGTGCACAGGTGAGGGATGGGGAAGCTGGGATCCAAGCCTCGGGCATGGAACTCCAGCGGGGTGGTGTCTCCCCTTCTCCACATAGTCATCTCCACACATTCGCATGCAGCTAATGACTGGGTCAATGGAGAGAGATAGACAAGGACTCCATGTCCCAAAGCCAGAGCCTGCAGCACATTCTCCTGTGCATTCAATTCAGAAAGGGAAGGGGGTCAGGGCAGCACTAGGAACATGACCGCGGGAGGCACAGAAGCAATGTGTCCACAGGGAACTACTTAGTGGTAGATGAGAAGGGCTTCCTGGATGTAGGGACTGGCTGTTGTAGGAGGAAAGGCACAGACTTGGGGGAGAACCCAGGGTAGCACAGGAGACACTAAGAAAACGGGCACCTCTCATTTTGCTCCCTCCTCTGCATCCATCCAAATACCATCGTGTGTTCTGCAGGCAAGAAGAGGAACAACGGGGAAAGGCTCTACTCCAGACATGGAGTACCTATAGGAGACCCCAGGAGAGGCAGCAACCCAAATGGAAGGAAGAGACAGAACCCAGTGCCTGCCTAAGGGTGAGTATGTGCATGGTGGCCTGCTCTTTTGGTGTCCTGGAGAAGCCTGATAAATTCCTTCTCTGTGGCCCTTCTGCCTGAGGCATTTGCTATCAACATTTAAGCCCAATGGGACTGAAGCTTGGGGGTCCTCCACATTTGCTCTTTCCAATTTTGTGTGGGACTTTTTTCATCTTCCCCATGACGTGGTGCATGGGCTCATGGGGGCAGAGTTGACGCCAACGTCTCAGAGGACACAATGTCCAATGCAGGCATATTCCTATTGAAAGTGGGAGAACACTCTCAGCTTCTGTAGGCCAACTCCTGAGTGGCCACATCTGCTGAGAGGAGCGTCAGCCATCGACATCCCATGGAAGGACACACAAAAGAGCCCTGCCCATCTCAAGGCACGAGACCTCCGATTAAGAACGGGATACTTCCCGATGTGCCCTGAAACATGTCAAGTCCTTCTTGGAATGGGTCTTTGGCCGATAGCCATGGAGGTGGAGGTGGAGCGCCCCTTTCCTTTCCTGGGCTGAAGACGTGTCTTTCTGTTCCACTCTATGTTCTGTAGCCGAATTCCTGTTTAGGTGGGCCTTGTTGGTGCTTGAGTGCAGGGAATCAGGAGAGTTTCCTGTGTTTGTCTTTTCCTCCAGAAGCCCAGCAGGCCACTGCCCGTCCACACGACCAGGACGAGGTGTGTCCTGGGCTCCGTGTTGCAGAGTCATCCTTGTGTCCAGAGCTCGGATGAGAGTCTCACCTTCACTAGCGCACCTCCCTTTCAGAGACCCAAAGGTGGACTCCACTCAGGTCCCGGGATCCAGGATAAACAGGATGTGAGCACCCCTGGCACCATCCAGCCGGCAGCAAGGCCCTCAGGGCAGAACCCTGCCCTCCTTGGGAAGAAAGCACCTGAGACACCAGAGGTGGTCTCCTCCAAGATTGCCCAGACTTCTGCCAGTCTTCTCGGAGGGGGCCCTGTGCTCCACCCTCCATCACTAGCCAGGGGTCCTGATGTGAGCAAAGAGCCCTGCCTGCAGCCTGCAGCATGTCCACAGGGCCAGGGCCACGAACTCAGCCTCCAGGCCCCAGGCAAGAGACGAGCTCAGGTCCACATCCAGACTGGCCAGAACTCCCCAAAGAAACTCAGGCTGGGGCACAGTCCCACTCCACGGGGTAACACCTGCAGGCCAGGCTCGGAGGCCAGGAAGTCTCTGCCTGCTTGGCAAGACACAAGTGGTATCGGACTAAATGGGTCACCCCAGGTGACCAGAAAAATTCCAGCCCATGATTCCAGCATGGATCTTCGCCCTCCCAAGGAAAGCAGCTTCCTGAATCCAGTTGAGCCGCGCACCAAATCGAGTCCACCAGCACCCAGCTGTGTTCCCCGACAGCCCCTCCGGATGCTCTTCAAGAGAATGCACAAGAACTGGTGGAGATCCAGGTTCATTGCCGGTCTCCCTTCCTGTCCCGCTGCAGAGACCAGTGCTCTTGCTGACACTCCTCCCTATCTTGATGAGTCCCAGAGGCCCAGCTCCCACGAGCCACTGAGTGTCCTCTATGAAGACCTTCAGGTGTCCTTCTCCTCTGAGGACAGTGACATGGAGTGAGGCACACCATAGCAGGGAAGAATGGCCTTTGGGGCTCCAATGACTTGCAGGGTCTCTCACGCTGAGGAAGCAAAGATGCAGGAGCAGGTGGCACCAGGGTCACAGGACCTTCCTAGCTATGGAGTAGGAGCAAAGGCTGGGACTTCAGAAAGCTCTGGCACAGCCCCGGACCCTGCCTCTGATGCACAGCCACCTGTCCAGGACTCAGAGGAGAGACTCCTCTGAATGGGGTTTCCAGGGGATGGTCCAATGTGCTCATGTCACCTTCCACAGGCTGTCTATGAGATGACAAATGGAGTGGATATGCAGGTGTAGAGACGGAAGTGGAACAGAAGTAGAAGGCTCAAGTTTGTCCCTTTTGTCCTATGACCACATGGAGTGTAGCACCTGCTGATCACTGGGACCTCTGTCCTGTTCTGCAGTGGACCTTCTTGACTCTTGAATGTGGTCATGGAAAGCATTGTGGACACTTTCCCTGGCCTTTCCTTTTTTGTTCCTTGCCCCTTATGATAATCATGTACTTGACGTTTCTCTGAATCCTCATCCAATTTTCCCCATGTTTTACAGTGTGCATAGTTGGACTGCTCAATAGGTATTTGCCTTTGTACCTTGTCTCTCCTGCAAACTGCATTTGTTGTGTCCTGGTGCTCAATTGTAATGCCTTGGACAGCCCGAATATCTCAGGTGATGTCCACGTGTCAATTAAGATCATTCATTGGTTGTAGCTCAGGATATCACTGGATTCCCCATACTACCATGATAAATGGGTGAAATTGGCGAAAGCGATCCCCCACTCACTGTCTTAACAGGGTCACAGTGAGAAAAAGTGTTGGCCAAGCCGCTCTCCCACTGTCTTGACAGGGTCACAGTGAGGATGAATGCTGGCAAAGCCACGCTGGTTGGTGGGAAACTGAAACCATGAGACCCTTTTTTATGTAATTGGGACTTTTCATTTTCATGCTTATGTTTCTTCAGGAGGCATAAGTATGTTAGATGCCAAACAAATTAAATTTCAGATGGCTAGAACAGAACAGGTACATCATGCCATGGAGGCTGTTCTACTACCCCTCAGCATATCAAGGACAAAGTAGAAGGCTGTTCTTCTAACTCAGTACATTGTGGACACACCTGATCATGGACAACAATCATCCTCTGAAAGGTCATGAGAGTTTTAGGCACCACATTGATTATATCAAGGAGAACCCAAGCCCATATTTCCAGCCTCTTAGAAAACTTAGTGATTAGGCTTATTTTACAAAGTTCACCACATGTAGTCTCATTTTTGATTAAGGAAAGTTGTATTATACACTTAGGAAAGTTAAAACATATAAAGATATATTCTTCTCTTTTTATAAACCCTTTCTTACTTTACATAGGGATATATGATGAGCATAGTTAATATTGGTGGACAGTGGATTGATGTTTGGATCTTACTTTCTATTGAGAAAGACTATAAAGATATGAGAACTAGTGCACCTTGACTGAGAAACAAAGAAATTCTTTGAGAAAATAGCTCAACCAGTTTTATGAGAATAAATTTAGAAATTAATTAAAACAGCTTTATAAGACACAGTTTTAGAATAATGTTAGAAATATTATTTTATTTAGATTCTTAAGTTTAGAAATTCTTAAGTTTTTAGTTGTATAGGTTTCTGATATGTTTTAAGAATGATTGATATACTTTGGGATGCTTTAAGTATAAGATTTAATGGGATTTTTTTAGATGGGAATTTTAGATTAGAAATAAAGTACAAGTGTACTTTAGGTTAATGATTGGTTAGGAGACTTAGAGTTTGGTTACGTAGTTTGGCATTAGTCAATAAGAAAATAACACATCTTGGGAAAAATAGTAAATCTTGGGAAAATCTGAAAAATGTAAATTAGTGATGTATTTTATTAATGATTCTATACTTTTAATAATTACATAACTGAAGGTCATATCCTGGAAATATGTAAATTAATGTTCCATTTTTTGTAACACCAATCATGGTTAAGGAAATGTCATGTCTTGGCAAAGTTTGAAATTATATAATCAATGACGTATTCTGAATCTATAATGATGAGGAAAATTGTAATAAAAGATGACCCAGAGAAAGCTGCATTAGCTCTCTCTCTCTCTGGAGATTGCTCCAACGGAACGACTCCTGTCTCATCTTTTCGCCAACGCCACTCATCCATCAGGTCTTCCTGGACTCCGCTAGGGCAGGACCCCGGCATGAAATTGTGTTTCCAGATCAAAGAACTCACTTGTGATTTGGAGGCCTGAACACTGGGGCTTCTCAACTCTCTCTGGGTGCTCCTAACTGTGAGCAGTTGTGGAACCACTGCAGCAGGTGGAAAGAGCTCTTGTCCTATGTCTGGGAACATGTGTGTCCAGGCTCCAGAATGACTCTGTGGCTTTTTAGCCAAGATTTATCAACTGGACACTCCCTTCTCCAGATGGCACTGACATGGCTGTTCCTATTCAGAGACAGAGTCCGGGTGCTGTGACTTCTGACCCACAGGCAGGTGATTTCGCAGGGAAACAGGGAGGACAAACATGGAGCTCCTCAATTTGAGTTTGGAGCCTGAAAGAATGGAGATATGTGAACACTGATGTCTGGGCCAGGCAGCTCTTGAGATGCATTCCATATTCAGATTTGGTTTTTCCCTCAGTGTAGGTTTTCCTGTACATTTCCTAGTTGCAATCCTGATGTGGAGAGTGCCATATATACAGGTGTCTGTCCTGGGCCCCCCAACTAGTGTAGGAATTGCTTCTCCCAGCCGTGCTGTGAGCAAACTTCACCAAGTGATGCACATTTAGAAAGGGAAAGAAGGGGTGGAGAGGCGGGGAGATTAGTCTGGACAATGCAGAGGGTGAAGGAACCGTATCTGCTCCCCAGTGTGCACTCAGGAGTACTTTGTTCTGGGCCCACCTCACACATAGTAGGGTCTAAAAGAAAGGTGTGCAGAACACCCGGGTGCCAGAGCCATGACTGGACCAGAGAAAGGCATGCCCATGCTGGCACTTCATGTCCATTAGCAGGAGTGCACCTGATCGCCCCCCTGACCAGGCATAGGGCCAAGAAGGTCCCTGAAGTGGAGCCTGATTCTCTGAGGAGCAGAGGTGCACCAAATTCACATCTTCATACATGTATTTTGTACCATGATGAGGGTGTTCTTCCACCATTCATGCTATTCCCCTCCTCCCTCCCTTTCCCTCCCTCCCTTATTTCCTATCTAGAGGTAATCCTCCTCCCATGCTCTCCCTCCCTACCCCATTTTTTTTTAAAGTCTAGGACCACATTGGTTTCACTGCCGAATTCTAATATTCTTTAAGGAAAAACTAGTGTGAATTCAACTCAAAATTACAAGAAATAGAGAGGTAACACTTACATACTCATCCTGTGTGGTCAGTAAAACTCTGATTCTAATCTGAAGTAGTAGCTTTAAAAACGGTCCCAGCAAATTGATATCACCCAATAGGTTTTGAAAATCATTAAGGGGGCTGGGGATGTGGCTCAAGCGGTAGCGCGCTCGCCTGACATGCGTGCGGCCCGGGTTCGATCCTCAGCACCACATACCAACAAAGATGTTGTGTCCGCCGAGAACTAAACAATAAAACATTAAAAATTCTCTCTCTCTCTCTCTCTCTCTCTCTCTCTCTCTCTCTCTCTCTCTCTCTCTCTCTCCTCTCTCACTCTCTCTTAAAAAAAAAAAGAAAGAAAGAAAATCATTAAGGGTGTTCAGCTCCTTGACTCTTATTTGTGAGGTTTGAGGATGGATTCTATGTCCTTCGATCACATGATCTAGATATTGAAAAGAGATGTCCTTTGCACCTTCTGAGGTGAAATGCACAAACCCATTGCTGTGAGTGAAGTCTGTTTGGGTAAAGATTTTTAGGAGTACATCTGGTTTAGCATGAGATACACATATATCATCCATAAAGTGAATCATATATGCATCAGGGAATTTCTCCCTCACAAGCATGATGTCCTGTGCCACAAATTTTGACATAGGGTAGGGCTGTTACACATTCCCTAAGGCAACAATATCTTTTGACTAGTTCTTTAAAATTTATTGCCAGGACACTAAAGGCAAACCTTTTACAGTCCTCTGGGTGGAAAGGTAGAGAAAAGAAACAATCTTTTAAATCTATTACTATTAAATGATAACCCAAAGGAACAGCTGTACAAGGAAGCCCTGGTTGCAAGGCTCCCATTGGCTCATTAACACAATTAACTGCCCTGAGATCTTGTACTAATCTCCAGTGGCCAGATAGATTTTTTCTTGATTACACAGATGGGTGTGTTCCAAGGACAGAGAGTAGGTTGTGAATGGCCAGCCTGAAGTGGTTCATCCATCTCAGCCTGCATTGGCTGCTGCCTTCCAACCATGTCAGCATTGTTTATCTTAACCTAACCTCTGTGAATGTGCTCAACTGTGTCCTGTGAGGAGTCTCTTCTATCCTGCATGCCAAGAGTATCATGGGTCCTGAGTCAACTTCCCCTTCTCCCTGGGAAGGGTTCCGACCTGTAACAATTGGGTTTCCCAAATGGGGACCTTTGGAGGCACTGAATTGGGTCCATGGACACAAATACTTTCTTTTAGCCTTGACTAGGATGCATTCTGTACTCTCCAGAACATAGAACCTCTTCCTCCACTTCCTTCATTGACTGAGGGGCTCTGGGGCTCAGACGGAGCAGAGCTGCTTTCACCTAGCAGGTGTTTCCCATATTCCACAGCCCAGAGCCACCCACAGAAAGACTCTTCCAGGCAGATAGTTTCTCTCTAGCATCCCAAAGTGGATTGAAAGAAACTGTTACGTGTTAAGTGTCCATGTGCCCAGGGTCACTCTTTGGAAGTTGCATGTAGAGAAGAACCCAAGAGGACTTGAGCATCAGCTGCATTTGATGGAGAAGAATTGGGCTAAGTAAGGTCATCCTCAGGAGACTGCTCTCACCTGTGGAGGGAAGCTGCCTCCTCGTCTCCACCCTCAGTGACTAGTGGAAGTTCCTGCCTGACCTCAAGTGGAAGAGAGACACTTCCCCTGCTGAGATGGTTTCCAAGGGGGGAATTTTCCATATACTCACGTGATCAGTAGTCGACCCAGCACACCCACTCCCTTGGTGTCAGATCCACAATACCTCCTGAGAACTTAAGGAGATGAGAAAGATTTGGGTGTGGCCAGTTCACAGCCTGGAGTGCTGAAGGCAGCCTGTTCTCCAAAGACTCTTTGTGAACACCAGAAGTAATGAAGCAGATTCATTACAAGGATGGTTCAAGTATATTTAGGGAGGTCCAGTTGCTTCATAAACTTTCAAGTAGGGCAGCACGCAAGCGGTAATGGGATGCACTTGGATCTCCTCTCTCCAAACAAACAAACAAAAATTCCAGAAAAAGAATTCTAGCTGCTTATGTGTGTACAGGCGTTTGTGTGTGTGTGGGAGGGGATGGTGGTGTTCATGGGTGTTTGTGTGTGCGTGAGTGTGTTTGTGGATATGTTCATGTGCACATTCCTATGCATGTGCCTGTGTGTTCATATGTACTTTCAGTTATGAATGGAGCCTACTAATATTACAGGCTAACAATGCATTGAGTTGGTATTCCTTCAAAACTATTCATGAAAAACAAACATTTTCATTCTTTCTTCAATTCCATTATTTTGACTTCTTTCCTGATAGAATTTCATGATGGTTTGAACTGGGAAAATGAAGCTAGCTTCGAATTGATTCTACCCATTATTTCAAGAACTATGAAAAGATAGGACTCGGGGTGTTGCTAAGTTGCAGAGGGTTGGCCTCCCAACCATGGGTGAGTGTGCTTTGATTCTAAGCCCTGCACCTACATAAATGCATAAACAAAAGGTCCATGAACAAGTAAAAATATTTAACAACATAAAAGGAAAACCTCTAAAGGGGACTGTGGGAGTGGAGGCTGCATTCACTTTTCTGTGGTATTGAAGATTAGCAAAGCTACTGAGGTACCAGGTGTTCTGAACTGTGTACCCATAGGCCTGTGTATTGAGAAGTGCAAATGTGTGTGCACAAAATCCATGGTGACCTACAAAGGAAGCGACACCAGCACAAGAGCCCTGGTAGAGTGCTGGAAAATCCTGCTGGTCAGGGACTCTTGAGACTTACACAGGTGTATTTCTCCTCTGCAGCAACATTGCAGGATTGGCCCAAGAGAGGGCCTGAGGGGATTCCCTGGGGGCGGGGCCTGGGAGCTGAAGCCAGAACCCCACCCTCTTCCTCCAAGGGAGCTCAGAACCCCACCAGATTTGGATGAGAAACCAGGGACATCAGCCCTCAGCAGCAGGAGAAGGAGACTTCAGCCCTGTGGTCATTCTGAGCACTTGCATGTCCACAAATGTCATGCCAAACCCAGCAGAAAAAGAAGTACTCTTCCAATGAAAGTGTAGAGTCAATGCAATCCAGAGCTTAGTTATGTCACATAAAGTATGAAAGCATTGGAAAGCATTTCTTTGATTTCTGGAATCCTTATGTTAAAATGGCAGAGTTAAAAAAAAATTGATACCCCAGAGAGCAAACTTGTAAAAACTCCAAGGCCCTTATGTCAACTGGCCTCTGACCTCTTCCCAGCACCTCAATTGTCATCCAAACTATGGATTTCAAACCTCTGTACAGGAAAGTACTGACTCGAAAAGGCTGGCAAATCTTTGTTCTGGGTAGAGTCATGGAAATCAAAGGTGTGAGTCACTGAGTTTTGGCCTAAAATTGCACCTGTGGTATTGAAGATGACGTGTTGCATCACGTGATCCTGGGGGAGGAGACAAGTTCCCAGAAGCCCCCTTCCCTCACTGCCCCTTCCGGCTGGCATCCAGGAGGCTGCATCTCTTCCTGGGCTCTGTGTACAGCCCTCACCTGTCTGAGCGCCTGCTGACAGGAGACAGCAGAACAGTGGGGTCTCAGGTTGGTTTTCTTTTCCCAGGTAGTTTACAGAAGATTCCTTAGAAGACATGTAGGTGGGGAAAATGTTAAGGATGGAGGGGGAGGTGCTTGTAAAATTAAGGTTTTTCAAGTGTGTTTCTTTATGCTGAGGTGGATCAGATAGGTCATTGGAGGTTCAACTCACCACAGAACTATTTCAATTTCAGAGAATATTTACTGCAGCATTCTGACACCTGTGAGCAGGTGGATCAATGTGTATGAAAACTGCTGTAGTTTACCATGGACTCTTGGGTAGAATAGGGCCTACCTCCGATGGATAGAGCAGTGTTATTCCCGGTGCTATTTCCACACAGGCACATAGAAGTCCTGGGTCATCCTCACCCAGCCTTCCTCTACCCATTCTCCCCTCTCTTCTGACCTGCTCTTCCATTCTCTCTCCCCTCCCCCCTCTCAGCACCCACCTCTCGCCTTCCCCCTTCCCCCTTTAGGGTAGCTTCTCCCCTTAGTATCCACACCTAGGAACAAACACTGGTTTGGCATGTCTAGCAAAGGATGTACACTGGTTCCATCCACAGCTTGTTTGGAAAATGTCAGAATTTCATTCTTCTCTGCCGCTGAATAGCTCTCATTGTCTTGCTCGGTTTTTCTTATATCATGTTATGGTAGAGAATCATCGTGACCCCACAGCATCCCTTGGGGATGATTTTTTTCCCTTTCTTTCTGTAGAAGAGTTTAAGAAACCTTTCTTAGAACTTTTTGAAGCCTGGGTTGGGTGAAATTCCACATTGAACCCACCACGTCGTCCTCAGCTTCTCTATTTGGTTGGGTTCATTACCACTGATCCAATCCTGAGCTTGCTCTCTGTATCTTTAATTTGGAAATATATTTCAAGGTCTATTTGCTTGGGTCAGATATTCAAGGACATTCTTGGATATCTACTAGTCCTCAGCTTCTCTATTTGGTTAGGTTCATTACCACTGATCCACTCCTGAGCTTGCTCTCTGTATCATTAATTTGGAAATATTTTTCAAGGTCAATCTGCTTAGGTCAGATATGCAAGGACATTCTTGGATATCTACTAGCATTTCTAGCTCGTGACTTCTGACTTTGTCAAGAATTACTCTGGATAACCGTGCTCTGCAAATCTCTGTATTAAGATGAAATTCCTTTTGATCTCTCTTTGTAGGAACTAGGTTTACCTCTCTTCACCTTTCCTCTTTTGGTTATCATTTGGATAGAGGCAAAATTGTTCCCTTTGGTTAAGATTGCTTTATTACCTTCAGGAATCATGCATTCACTCTGCTATAATTCTAAGAGCATGGAGTATCTTATTTTTGTCAAACGCAGTAGTTGGCCTACTCCCCCTTGATTGTGCACCCATCTGTGCTCCACCTATTCTACTGGGCTCCTCAGATCATGGGATGTGCTCCATGCCAAAATGTGAAGAACAAATGAAAGATCCCATGTTGACTTTGGTCATGACACTTTTTTCTCTTCTCTTGGACCTAGGAGGGCCCAGTGTCAGCATCTGAGGGAATGGGGCCTGACTTGAAGAACATGAGAAAGTCGGCAGAGCAGGCCTCACAGCCTCTGGCCCCGAGCCTCATGCAAATCCAGAATAAGAAGCACCAGCAGAGGGGAGCTGTGGGGCATCGGGCTCCTCCCCCTGAAGAGGAGGACCCCAGGGTATGTGGACATCGGAGGCAACGGGAAGCCAGGGGCCGACACAGGTCAGAATCGTGGTGACGTCCTCTCAGATTGCCTCTACCACCCAATTCTCCCATTCCACCCCACGAGGACCTGCCCGGGCACCTCCTCTCAGCTTAGTCCTTTCCTAGGATGGGAGGAGTCATCTTTTGGAACCACTTGAAACCCATGCATCCCAACGTTTGTCCTGTTGTTGAAATCTGGCCCAGGCTCCTCAAGTTGCAACATCCGAACCTTCCTTCCAGTGCCCCTTCATAATAGGTGCTTCCACAAACGTGTTCTAGGACCTTAAAATCCCTAGAAATTCATGGTTCACAGGCCTGAGTGCCTGACCTACAACGAGGGGAAACTAAGACTTCAAATCTCACTTTGTCTGTAAAAGGGCAGAGCTGGTTGTGGTTGGGCCGACTCCTGACAACTTGTGCTTTTCCACCGACAGCTGAAGTGTAGGGACTGTGGGGCTTTTGGACACACTGCGAGGAGCAGAAGATGCCCCATCAAGCGCTGGGATGGTGCGCTGGCCCCACAACCCTTGGGCCCAAAGAAGGAGAAGGAGAACCAGGCACCAAGCAAGCCTAGGAATCTCCAGAACACAGGGGCCTGTGAGCAGCCAGCCAGAATGAAGGGCCAGGTGCACAGGTGAGGGATGGGGAAGCTGGGATCCAAGCCTCGGGCATGGAACTCCAGCGGGGTGGTGTCTCCCCTTCTCCACATAGTCATCTCCACACATTCGCATGCAGCTAATGACTGGGTCAATGGAGAGAGATAGACAAGGACTCCATGTCCCAAAGCCAGAGCCTGCAGCACATTCTCCTGTGCATTCAATTCAGAAAGGGAAGGGGGTCAGGGCAGCACTAGGAACATGACCGCGGGAGGCACAGAAGCAATGTGTCCACAGGGAACTACTTAGTGGTAGATGAGAAGGGCTTCCTGGATGTAGGGACTGGCTGTTGTAGGAGGAAAGGCACAGACTTGGGGGAGAACCCAGGGTAGCACAGGAGACACTAAGAAAACGGGCACCTCTCATTTTGCTCCCTCCTCTGCATCCATCCAAATACCATCGTGTGTTCTGCAGGCAAGAAGAGGAACAACGGGGAAAGGCTCTACTCCAGACATGGAGTACCTATAGGAGACCCCAGGAGAGGCAGCAACCCAAATGGAAGGAAGAGACAGAACCCAGTGCCTGCCTAAGGGTGAGTATGTGCATGGTGGCCTGCTCTTTTGGTGTCCTGGAGAAGCCTGATAAATTCCTTCTCTGTGGCCCTTCTGCCTGAGGCATTTGCTATCAACATTTAAGCCCAATGGGACTGAAGCTTGGGGGTCCTCCACATTTGCTCTTTCCAATTTTGTGTGGGACTTTTTTCATCTTCCCCATGACGTGGTGCATGGGCTCATGGGGGCAGAGTTGACGCCAACGTCTCAGAGGACACAATGTCCAATGCAGGCATATTCCTATTGAAAGTGGGAGAACACTCTCAGCTTCTGTAGGCCAACTCCTGAGTGGCCACATCTGCTGAGAGGAGCGTCAGCCATCGACATCCCATGGAAGGACACACAAAAGAGCCCTGCCCATCTCAAGGCACGAGACCTCCGATTAAGAACGGGATACTTCCCGATGTGCCCTGAAACATGTCAAGTCCTTCTTGGAATGGGTCTTTGGCCGATAGCCATGGAGGTGGAGGTGGAGCGCCCCTTTCCTTTCCTGGGCTGAAGACGTGTCTTTCTGTTCCACTCTATGTTCTGTAGCCGAATTCCTGTTTAGGTGGGCCTTGTTGGTGCTTGAGTGCAGGGAATCAGGAGAGTTTCCTGTGTTTGTCTTTTCCTCCAGAAGCCCAGCAGGCCACTGCCCGTCCACACGACCAGGACGAGGTGTGTCCTGGGCTCCGTGTTGCAGAGTCATCCTTGTGTCCAGAGCTCGGATGAGAGTCTCACCTTCACTAGCGCACCTCCCTTTCAGAGACCCAAAGGTGGACTCCACTCAGGTCCCGGGATCCAGGATAAACAGGATGTGAGCACCCCTGGCACCATCCAGCCGGCAGCAAGGCCCTCAGGGCAGAACCCTGCCCTCCTTGGGAAGAAAGCACCTGAGACACCAGAGGTGGTCTCCTCCAAGATTGCCCAGACTTCTGCCAGTCTTCTCGGAGGGGGCCCTGTGCTCCACCCTCCATCACTAGCCAGGGGTCCTGATGTGAGCAAAGAGCCCTGCCTGCAGCCTGCAGCATGTCCACAGGGCCAGGGCCACGAACTCAGCCTCCAGGCCCCAGGCAAGAGACGAGCTCAGGTCCACATCCAGACTGGCCAGAACTCCCCAAAGAAACTCAGGCTGGGGCACAGTCCCACTCCACGGGGTAACACCTGCAGGCCAGGCTCGGAGGCCAGGAAGTCTCTGCCTGCTTGGCAAGACACAAGTGGTATCGGACTAAATGGGTCACCCCAGGTGACCAGAAAAATTCCAGCCCATGATTCCAGCATGGATCTTCGCCCTCCCAAGGAAAGCAGATTCCTGAATCCAGTTGAGCCGCGTACCAAATCGAGTCCACCAGCACCCAGCTGTGTTCCCCGACAGCCCCTCCGGATGCTCTTCAAGAGAATGCACAAGAACTGGTGGAGATCCAGGTTCATTGCCGATCTCCCTTCCTGTCCCGCTGCAGAGACCAGTGCTCTTGCTGACACTCCTCCCTATCTTGATGAGTCCCAGAGGCCCAGCTCCCACGAGCCACTGAGTGTCCTCTATGAAGACCTTCAGGTGTCCTCCTCCTCTGAGGACAGTGACATGGAGTGAGGCACACCATAGCAGGGAAGAATGGCCTTTGGGGCTCCAATGACTTGCAGGGTCTCTCACGCTGAGGAAGCAAAGATGCAGGAGCAGGTGGCACCAGGGTCACAGGACCTTCCTAGCTATGGAGTAGGAGCAAAGGCTGGGACTTCAGAAAGCTCTGGCACAGCCCCGGACCCTGCCTCTGATGCACAGCCACCTGTCCAGGACTCAGAGGAGAGACTCCTCTGAATGGGGTTTCCAGGGGATGGTCCAATGTGCTCATGTCACCTTCCACAGGCTGTCTATGAGATGACAAATGGAGTGGATATGCAGGTGTAGAGACGGAAGTGGAACAGAAGTAGAAGGCTCAAGTTTGTCCCTTTTGTCCTATGACCACATGGAGTGTAGCACCTGCTGATCCCTGGGACCTCTGTCCTGTTCTGCAGTGGACCTTCTTGACTCTTGAATGTGGTCATGGAAAGCATTGTGGACACTTTCCCTGGCCTTTCCTTTTTTGTTCCTTGCCCCTTATGATAATCATGTACTTGACGTTTCTCTGAATCCTCATCCAATTTTCCCCATGTTTTACAGTGTGCATAGTTGGAGTGCTCAATAGGTATTTGCCTTTGTACCTTGTCTCTCCTGCAAACTGCATTTGTTGTGTCCTGGTGCTCAATTGTAATGCCTTGGACAGCCCGAATATCTCAGGTGATGTCCACGTGTCAATTAAGATCATTCATTGGTTGTAGCTCAGGATATCACTGGATTCCCCATACTACCATGATAAATGGGTGAAATTGGCGAAAGCGATCCCCCACTCACTGTCTTAACAGGGTCACAGTGAGAAAAAGTGTTGGCCAAGCCGCTCTCCCACTGTCTTGACAGGGTCACAGTGAGGATGAATGCTGGCAAAGCCACGCTGGTTGGTGGGAAACTGAAACCATGAGACCCTTTTTTATGTAATTGGGACTTTTCATTTTCATGCTTATGTTTCTTCAGGAGGCATAAGTATGTTAGATGCCAAACAAATTAAATTTCAGATGGCTAGAACAGAACAGGTACATCATGCCATGGAGGCTGTTCTACTACCCCTCAGCATATCAAGGACAAAGTAGAAGGCTGTTCTTCTAACTCAGTACATTGTGGACACACCTGATCATGGACAACAATCATCCTCTGAAAGGTCATGAGAGTTTTAGGCACCACATTGATTATATCAAGGAGAACCCAAGCCCATATTTCCAGCCTCTTAGAAAACTTAGTGATTAGGCTTATTTTACAAAGTTCACCACATGTAGTCTCATTTTTGATTAAGGAAAGTTGTATTATACACTTAGGAAAGTTAAAACATATAAAGATATATTCTTCTCTTTTTATAAACCCTTTCTTACTTTACATAGGGATATATGATGAGCATAGTTAATATTGGTGGACAGTGGATTGATGTTTGGATCTTACTTTCTATTGAGAAAGACTATAAAGATATGAGAACTAGTGCACCTTGACTGAGAAACAAAGAAATTCTTTGAGAAAATAGCTCAACCAGTTTTATGAGAATAAATTTAGAAATTAATTAAAACAGCTTTATAAGACACAGTTTTAGAATAATGTTAGAAATATTATTTTATTTAGATTCTTAAGTTTAGAAATTCTTAAGTTTTTAGTTGTATAGGTTTCTGATATGTTTTAAGAATGATTGATATACTTTGGGATGCTTTAAGTATAAGATTTAATGGGATTTTTTTAGATGGGAATTTTAGATTAGAAATAAAGTACAAGTGTACTTTAGGTTAATGATTGGTTAGGAGACTTAGAGTTTGGTTACGTAGTTTGGCATTAGTCAATAAGAAAATAACACATCTTGGGAAAAATAGTAAATCTTGGGAAAATCTGAAAAATGTAAATTAGTGATGTATTTTATTAATGATTCTATACTTTTAATAATTACATAACTGAAGGTCATATCCTGGAAATATGTAAATTAATGTTCCATTTTTTGTAACACCAATCATGGTTAAGGAAATGTCATGTCTTGGCAAAGTTTGAAATTATATAATCAATGACGTATTCTGAATCTATAATGATGAGGAAAATTGTAATAAAAGATGACCCAGAGAAAGCTGCATTAGCTCTCTCTCTCTCTGGAGATTGCTCCAACGGAACGACTCCTGTCTCATCTTTTCGCCAACGCCACTCATCCATCAGGTCTTCCTGGACTCCGCTAGGGCAGGACCCCGGCATGAAATTGTGTTTCCAGATCAAAGAACTCACTTGTGATTTGGAGGCCTGAACACTGGGGCTTCTCAACTCTCTCTGGGTGCTCCTAACTGTGAGCAGTTGTGGAACCACTGCAGCAGGTGGAAAGAGCTCTTGTCCTATGTCTGGGAACATGTGTGTCCAGGCTCCAGAATGACTCTGTGGCTTTTTAGCCAAGATTTATCAACTGGACACTCCCTTCTCCAGATGGCACTGACATGGCTGTTCCTATTCAGAGACAGAGTCCGGGTGCTGTGACTTCTGACCCACAGGCAGGTGATTTCGCAGGGAAACAGGGAGGACAAACATGGAGCTCCTCAATTTGAGTTTGGAGCCTGAAAGAATGGAGATATGTGAACACTGATGTCTGGGCCAGGCAGCTCTTGAGATGCATTCCATATTCAGATTTGGTTTTTCCCTCAGTGTAGGTTTTCCTGTACATTTCCTAGTTGCAATCCTGATGTGGAGAGTGCCATATATACAGGTGTCTGTCCTGGGCCCCCCAACTAGTGTAGGAATTGCTTCTCCCAGCCGTGCTGTGAGCAAACTTCACCAAGTGATGCACATTTAGAAAGGGAAAGAAGGGGTGGAGAGGCGGGGAGATTAGTCTGGACAATGCAGAGGGTGAAGGAACCGTATCTGCTCCCCAGTGTGCACTCAGGAGTACTTTGTTCTGGGCCCACCTCACACATAGTAGGGTCTAAAAGAAAGGTGTGCAGAACACCCGGGTGCCAGAGCCATGACTGGACCAGAGAAAGGCATGCCCATGCTGGCACTTCATGTCCATTAGCAGGAGTGCACCTGATCGCCCCCCTGACCAGGCATAGGGCCAAGAAGGTCCCTGAAGTGGAGCCTGATTCTCTGAGGAGCAGAGGTGCACCAAATTCACATCTTCATACATGTATTTTGTACCATGATGAGGGTGTTCTTCCACCATTCATGCTATTCCCCTCCTCCCTCCCTTTCCCTCCCTCCCTTATTTCCTATCTAGAGGTAATCCTCCTCCCATGCTCTCCCTCCCTACCCCATTTTTTTTTAAAGTCTAGGACCACATTGGTTTCACTGCCGAATTCTAATATTCTTTAAGGAAAAACTAGTGTGAATTCAACTCAAAATTACAAGAAATAGAGAGGTAACACTTACATACTCATCCTGTGTGGTCAGTAAAACTCTGATTCTAATCTGAAGTAGTAGCTTTAAAAACGGTCCCAGCAAATTGATATCACCCAATAGGTTTTGAAAATCATTAAGGGGGCTGGGGATGTGGCTCAAGCGGTAGCGCGCTCGCCTGACATGCGTGCGGCCCGGGTTCGATCCTCAGCACCACATACCAACAAAGATGTTGTGTCCGCCGAGAACTAAACAATAAAACATTAAAAATTCTCTCTCTCTCTCTCTCTCTCTCTCTCTCTCTCTCTCTCTCTCTCTCTCTCTCTCTCCTCTCTCACTCTCTCTTAAAAAAAAAAAAGAAAGAAAGAAAATCATTAAGGGTGTTCAGCTCCTTGACTCTTATTTGTGAGGTTTGAGGATGGATTCTATGTCCTTCGATCACATGATCTAGATATTGAAAAGAGATGTCCTTTGCACCTTCTGAGGTGAAATGCACAAACCCATTGCTGTGAGTGAAGTCTGTTTGGGTAAAGATTTTTAGGAGTACATCTGGTTTAGCATGAGATACACATATATCATCCATAAAGTGAATCATATATGCATCAGGGAATTTCTCCCTCACAAGCATGATGTCCTGTGCCACAAATTTTGACATAGGGTAGGGCTGTTACACATTCCCTAAGGCAACAATATCTTTTGACTAGTTCTTTAAAATTTATTGCCAGGACACTAAAGGCAAACCTTTTACAGTCCTCTGGGTGGAAAGGTAGAGAAAAGAAACAATCTTTTAAATCTATTACTATTAAATGATAACCCAAAGGAACAGCTGTACAAGGAAGCCCTGGTTGCAAGGCTCCCATTGGCTCATTAACACAATTAACTGCCCTGAGATCTTGTACTAATCTCCAGTGGCCAGATAGATTTTTTCTTGATTACACAGATGGGTGTGTTCCAAGGACAGAGAGTAGGTTGTGAATGGCCAGCCTGAAGTGGTTCATCCATCTCAGCCTGCATTGGCTGCTGCCTTCCAACCATGTCAGCATTGCTTATCTTAACCTAACCTCTGTGAATGTGCTCAACTGTGTCCTGTGAGGAGTCTCTTCTATCCTGCATGCCAAGAGTATCATGGGTCCTGAGTCAACTTCCCCTTCTCCCTGGGAAGGGTTCCGACCTGTAACAATTGGGTTTCCCAAATGGGGACCTTTGGAGGCACTGAATTGGGTCCATGGACACAAATACTTTCTTTTAGCCTTGACTAGGATGCATTCTGTACTCTCCAGAACATAGAACCTCTTCCTCCACTTCCTTCATTGACTGAGGGGCTCTGGGGCTCAGACGGAGCAGAGCTGCTTTCACCTAGCAGGTGTTTCCCATATTCCACAGCCCAGAGCCACCCACAGAAAGACTCTTCCAGGCAGATAGTTTCTCTCTAGCATCCCAAAGTGGATTGAAAGAAACTGTTACGTGTTAAGTGTCCATGTGCCCAGGGTCACTCTTTGGAAGTTGCATGTAGAGAAGAACCCAAGAGGACTTGAGCATCAGCTGCATTTGATGGAGAAGAATTGGGCTAAGTAAGGTCATCCTCAGGAGACTGCTCTCACCTGTGGAGGGAAGCTGCCTCCTCGTCTCCACCCTCAGTGACTAGTGGAAGTTCCTGCCTGACCTCAAGTGGAAGAGAGACACTTCCCCTGCTGAGATGGTTTCCAAGGGGGGAATTTTCCATATACTCACGTGATCAGTAGTCGACCCAGCACACCCACTCCCTTGGTGTCAGATCCACAATACCTCCTGAGAACTTAAGGAGATGAGAAAGATTTGGGTGTGGCCAGTTCACAGCCTGGAGTGCTGAAGGCAGCCTGTTCTCCAAAGACTCTTTGTGAACACCAGAAGTAATGAAGCAGATTCATTACAAGGATGGTTCAAGTATATTTAGGGAGGTCCAGTTGCTTCATAAACTTTCAAGTAGGGCAGCACGCAAGCGGTAATGGGATGCACTTGGATCTCCTCTCTCCAAACAAACAAACAAAAATTCCAGAAAAAGAATTCTAGCTGCTTATGTGTGTACAGGCGTTTGTGTGTGTGTGGGAGGGGATGGTGGTGTTCATGGGTGTTTGTGTGTGCGTGAGTGTGTTTGTGGATATGTTCATGTGCACATTCCTATGCATGTGCCTGTGTGTTCATATGTACTTTCAGTTATGAATGGAGCCTACTAATATTACAGGCTAACAATGCATTG
Source organism: Ictidomys tridecemlineatus (assembly GCF_052094955.1). NCBI lineage: Eukaryota > Metazoa > Chordata > Mammalia > Rodentia > Sciuridae > Ictidomys > Ictidomys tridecemlineatus. The sequence continues at coordinate 5,404,131 of NC_135490.1, read as the reverse complement.
AGTTGGTATTCCTTCAAAACTATTCATGAAAAACAAACATTTTCATTCTTTCTTCAATTCCATTATTTTGACTTCTTTCCTGATAGAATTTCATGATGGTTTGAACTGGGAAAATGAAGCTAGCTTCGAATTGATTCTACCCATTATTTCAAGAACTATGAAAAGATAGGACTCGGGGTGTTGCTAAGTTGCAGAGGGTTGGCCTCCCAACCATGGGTGAGTGTGCTTTGATTCTAAGCCCTGCACCTACATAAATGCATAAACAAAAGGTCCATGAACAAGTAAAAATATTTAACAACATAAAAGGAAAACCTCTAAAGGGGACTGTGGGAGTGGAGGCTGCATTCACTTTTCTGTGGTATTGAAGATTAGCAAAGCTACTGAGGTACCAGGTGTTCTGAACTGTGTACCCATAGGCCTGTGTATTGAGAAGTGCAAATGTGTGTGCACAAAATCCATGGTGACCTACAAAGGAAGCGACACCAGCACAAGAGCCCTGGTAGAGTGCTGGAAAATCCTGCTGGTCAGGGACTCTTGAGACTTACACAGGTGTATTTCTCCTCTGCAGCAACATTGCAGGATTGGCCCAAGAGAGGGCCTGAGGGGATTCCCTGGGGGCGGGGCCTGGGAGCTGAAGCCAGAACCCCACCCTCTTCCTCCAAGGGAGCTCAGAACCCCACCAGATTTGGATGAGAAACCACGGACATCAGCCCTCAGCAGCAGGAGAAGGAGACTTCAGCCCTGTGGTCATTCTGAGCACTTGCATGTCCACAAATGTCATGCCAAACCCAGCAGAAAAAGAAGTACTCTTCCAATGAAAGTGTAGAGTCAATGCAATCCAGAGCTTAGTTATGTCACATAAAGTATGAAAGCATTGGAAAGCATTTCTTTGATTTCTGGAATCCTTATGTTAAAATGGCAGAGTTAAAAAAAAATTGATACCCCAGAGAGCAAACTTGTAAAAACTCCAAGGCCCTTATGTCAACTGGCCTCTGACCTCTTCCCAGCACCTCAATTGTCATCCAAACTATGGATTTCAAACCTCTGTACAGGAAAGTACTGACTCGAAAAGGCTGGCAAATCTTTGTTCTGGGTAGAGTCATGGAAATCAAAGGTGTGAGTCACTGAGTTTTGGCCTAAAATTGCACCTGTGGTATTGAAGATGACGTGTTGCATCACGTGATCCTGGGGGAGGAGACAAGTTCCCAGAAGCCCCCTTCCCTCACTGCCCCTTCCGGCTGGCATCCAGGAGGCTGCATCTCTTCCTGGGCTCTGTGTACAGCCCTCACCTGTCTGAGCGCCTGCTGACAGGAGACAGCAGAACAGTGGGGTCTCAGGTTGGTTTTCTTTTCCCAGGTAGTTTACAGAAGATTCCTTAGAAGACATGTAGGTGGGGAAAATGTTAAGGATGGAGGGGGAGGTGCTTGTAAAATTAAGGTTTTTCAAGTGTGTTTCTTTATGCTGAGGTGGATCAGATAGGTCATTGGAGGTTCAACTCACCACAGAACTATTTCAATTTCAGAGAATATTTACTGCAGCATTCTGACACCTGTGAGCAGGTGGATCAATGTGTATGAAAACTGCTGTAGTTTACCATGGACTCTTGGGTAGAATAGGGCCTACCTCCGATGGATAGAGCAGTGTTATTCCCGGTGCTATTTCCACACAGGCACATAGAAGTCCTGGGTCATCCTCACCCAGCCTTCCTCTACCCATTCTCCCCTCTCTTCTGACCTGCTCTTCCATTCTCTCTCCCCTCCCCCCTCTCAGCACCCACCTCTCGCCTTCCCCCTTCCCCCTTTAGGGTAGCTTCTCCCCTTAGTATCCACACCTAGGAACAAACACTGGTTTGGCATGTCTAGCAAAGGATGTACACTGGTTCCATCCACAGCTTGTTTGGAAAATGTCAGAATTTCATTCTTCTCTGCCGCTGAATAGCTCTCATTGTCTTGCTCGGTTTTTCTTATATCATGTTATGGTAGAGAATCATCGTGACCCCACAGCATCCCTTGGGGATGATTTTTTTCCCTTTCTTTCTGTAGAAGAGTTTAAGAAACCTTTCTTAGAACTTTTTGAAGCCTGGGTTGGGTGAAATTCCACATTGAACCCACCACGTCGTCCTCAGCTTCTCTATTTGGTTGGGTTCATTACCACTGATCCAATCCTGAGCTTGCTCTCTGTATCTTTAATTTGGAAATATATTTCAAGGTCTATTTGCTTGGGTCAGATATTCAAGGACATTCTTGGATATCTACTAGTCCTCAGCTTCTCTATTTGGTTAGGTTCATTACCACTGATCCACTCCTGAGCTTGCTCTCTGTATCATTAATTTGGAAATATTTTTCAAGGTCAATCTGCTTAGGTCAGATATGCAAGGACATTCTTGGATATCTACTAGCATTTCTAGCTCGTGACTTCTGACTTTGTCAAGAATTACTCTGGATAACCGTGCTCTGCAAATCTCTGTATTAAGATGAAATTCCTTTTGATCTCTCTTGGTAGGAACTAGGTTTACCTCTCTTCACCTTTCCTCTTTTGGTTATCATTTGGATAGAGGCAAAATTGTTCCCTTTGGTTAAGATTGCTTTATTACCTTCAGGAATCATGCATTCACTCCGCTATAATTCTAAGAGCATGGAGTATCTTATTTTTGTCAAACACAGTAGTTGGCCTACTCTCCCTTGATTGTGCACCCATCTGTGCTCCACCTATTCTACTGGGCTCCTCAGATCATGGGATGTGCTCCATCCAAAATGTGAAGAACAAATGAAAGATCCCATGTTGACTTTGGTCATGACACTTTTTTCTCTTCTCTTGGACCTAGGAGGGCCCAGTGTCAGCATCTGAGGGAATGGGGCCTGACTTGAAGAACATGAGAAAGTCGGCAGAGCAGGCCTCACAGCCTCTGGCCCCGAGCCTCATGCAAATCCAGAATAAGAAGCACCAGCAGAGGGGAGCTGTGGGGCATCGGGCTCCTCCCCCTGAAGAGGAGGACCCCAGGGTATGTGGACATCGGAGGCAACGGGAAGCCAGGGGCCGACACAGGTCAGAATCGTGGTGACGTCCTCTCAGATTGCCTCTACCACCCAATTCTCCCATTCCACCCCACGAGGACCTGCCCGGGCACCTCCTCTCAGCTTAGTCCTTTCCTAGGATGGGAGGAGTCATCTTTTGGAACCACTTGAAACCCATGCATCCCAACGTTTGTCCTGTTGTTGAAATCTGGCCCAGGCTCCTCAAGTTGCAACATCCGAACCTTCCTTCCAGTGCCCCTTCATAATAGGTGCTTCCACAAACGTGTTCTAGGACCTTAAAATCCCTAGAAATTCATGGTTCACAGGCCTGAGTGCCTGACCTACAACGAGGGGAAACTAAGACTTCAAATCTCACTTTGTCTGTAAAAGGGCAGAGCTGGTTGTGGTTGGGCCGACTCCTGACAACTTGTGCTTTTCCACCGACAGCTGAAGTGTAGGGACTGTGGGGCTTTTGGACACACTGCGAGGAGCAGAAGATGCCCCATCAAGCGCTGGGATGGTGCGCTGGCCCCACAACCCTTGGGCCCAAAGAAGGAGAAGGAGAACCAGGCACCAAGCAAGCCTAGGAATCTCCAGAACACAGGGGCCTGTGAGCAGCCAGCCAGAATGAAGGGCCAGGTGCACAGGTGAGGGATGGGGAAGCTGGGATCCAAGCCTCGGGCATGGAACTCCAGCGGGGTGGTGTCTCCCCTTCTCCACATAGTCATCTCCACACATTCGCATGCAGCTAATGACTGGGTCAATGGAGAGAGATAGACAAGGACTCCATGTCCCAAAGCCAGAGCCTGCAGCACATTCTCCTGTGCATTCAATTCAGAAAGGGAAGGGGGTCAGGGCAGCACTAGGAACATGACCGCGGGAGGCACAGAAGCAATGTGTCCACAGGGAACTACTTAGTGGTAGATGAGAAGGGCTTCCTGGATGTAGGGACTGGCTGTTGTAGGAGGAAAGGCACAGACTTGGGGGAGAACCCAGGGTAGCACAGGAGACACTAAGAAAACGGGCACCTCTCATTTTGCTCCCTCCTCTGCATCCATCCAAATACCATCGTGTGTTCTGCAGGCAAGAAGAGGAACAACGGGGAAAGGCTCTACTCCAGACATGGAGTACCTATAGGAGACCCCAGGAGAGGCAGCAACCCAAATGGAAGGAAGAGACAGAACCCAGTGCCTGCCTAAGGGTGAGTATGTGCATGGTGGCCTGCTCTTTTGGTGTCCTGGAGAAGCCTGATAAATTCCTTCTCTGTGGCCCTTCTGCCTGAGGCATTTGCTATCAACATTTAAGCCCAATGGGACTGAAGCTTGGGGGTCCTCCACATTTGCTCTTTCCAATTTTGTGTGGGACTTTTTTCATCTTCCCCATGACGTGGTGCATGGGCTCATGGGGGCAGAGTTGACGCCAACGTCTCAGAGGACACAATGTCCAATGCAGGCATATTCCTATTGAAAGTGGGAGAACACTCTCAGCTTCTGTAGGCCAACTCCTGAGTGGCCACATCTGCTGAGAGGAGCGTCAGCCATCGACATCCCATGGAAGGACACACAAAAGAGCCCTGCCCATCTCAAGGCACGAGACCTCCGATTAAGAACGGGATACTTCCCGATGTGCCCTGAAACATGTCAAGTCCTTCTTGGAATGGGTCTTTGGCCGATAGCCATGGAGGTGGAGGTGGAGCGCCCCTTTCCTTTCCTGGGCTGAAGACGTGTCTTTCTGTTCCACTCTATGTTCTGTAGCCGAATTCCTGTTTAGGTGGGCCTTGTTGGTGCTTGAGTGCAGGGAATCAGGAGAGTTTCCTGTGTTTGTCTTTTCCTCCAGAAGCCCAGCAGGCCACTGCCCGTCCACACGACCAGGACGAGGTGTGTCCTGGGCTCCGTGTTGCAGAGTCATCCTTGTGTCCAGAGCTCGGATGAGAGTCTCACCTTCACTAGCGCACCTCCCTTTCAGAGACCCAAAGGTGGACTCCACTCAGGTCCCGGGATCCAGGATAAACAGGATGTGAGCACCCCTGGCACCATCCAGCCGGCAGCAAGGCCCTCAGGGCAGAACCCTGCCCTCCTTGGGAAGAAAGCACCTGAGACACCAGAGGTGGTCTCCTCCAAGATTGCCCAGACTTCTGCCAGTCTTCTCGGAGGGGGCCCTGTGCTCCACCCTCCATCACTAGCCAGGGGTCCTGATGTGAGCAAAGAGCCCTGCCTGCAGCCTGCAGCATGTCCACAGGGCCAGGGCCACGAACTCAGCCTCCAGGCCCCAGGCAAGAGACGAGCTCAGGTCCACATCCAGACTGGCCAGAACTCCCCAAAGAAACTCAGGCTGGGGCACAGTCCCACTCCACGGGGTAACACCTGCAGGCCAGGCTCGGAGGCCAGGAAGTCTCTGCCTGCTTGGCAAGACACAAGTGGTATCGGACTAAATGGGTCACCCCAGGTGACCAGAAAAATTCCAGCCCATGATTCCAGCATGGATCTTCGCCCTCCCAAGGAAAGCAGATTCCTGAATCCAGTTGAGCCGCGTACCAAATCGAGTCCACCAGCACCCAGCTGTGTTCCCCGACAGCCCCTCCGGATGCTCTTCAAGAGAATGCACAAGAACTGGTGGAGATCCAGGTTCATTGCCGATCTCCCTTCCTGTCCCGCTGCAGAGACCAGTGCTCTTGCTGACACTCCTCCCTATCTTGATGAGTCCCAGAGGCCCAGCTCCCACGAGCCACTGAGTGTCCTCTATGAAGACCTTCAGGTGTCCTCCTCCTCTGAGGACAGTGACATGGAGTGAGGCACACCATAGCAGGGAAGAATGGCCTTTGGGGCTCCAATGACTTGCAGGGTCTCTCACGCTGAGGAAGCAAAGATGCAGGAGCAGGTGGCACCAGGGTCACAGGACCTTCCTAGCTATGGAGTAGGAGCAAAGGCTGGGACTTCAGAAAGCTCTGGCACAGCCCCGGACCCTGCCTCTGATGCACAGCCACCTGTCCAGGACTCAGAGGAGAGACTCCTCTGAATGGGGTTTCCAGGGGATGGTCCAATGTGCTCATGTCACCTTCCACAGGCTGTCTATGAGATGACAAATGGAGTGGATATGCAGGTGTAGAGACGGAAGTGGAACAGAAGTAGAAGGCTCAAGTTTGTCCCTTTTGTCCTATGACCACATGGAGTGTAGCACCTGCTGATCCCTGGGACCTCTGTCCTGTTCTGCAGTGGACCTTCTTGACTCTTGAATGTGGTCATGGAAAGCATTGTGGACACTTTCCCTGGCCTTTCCTTTTTTGTTCCTTGCCCCTTATGATAATCATGTACTTGACGTTTCTCTGAATCCTCATCCAATTTTCCCCATGTTTTACAGTGTGCATAGTTGGAGTGCTCAATAGGTATTTGCCTTTGTACCTTGTCTCTCCTGCAAACTGCATTTGTTGTGTCCTGGTGCTCAATTGTAATGCCTTGGACAGCCCGAATATCTCAGGTGATGTCCACGTGTCAATTAAGATCATTCATTGGTTGTAGCTCAGGATATCACTGGATTCCCCATACTACCATGATAAATGGGTGAAATTGGCGAAAGCGATCCCCCACTCACTGTCTTAACAGGGTCACAGTGAGAAAAAGTGTTGGCCAAGCCGCTCTCCCACTGTCTTGACAGGGTCACAGTGAGGATGAATGCTGGCAAAGCCACGCTGGTTGGTGGGAAACTGAAACCATGAGACCCTTTTTTATGTAATTGGGACTTTTCATTTTCATGCTTATGTTTCTTCAGGAGGCATAAGTATGTTAGATGCCAAACAAATTAAATTTCAGATGGCTAGAACAGAACAGGTACATCATGCCATGGAGGCTGTTCTACTACCCCTCAGCATATCAAGGACAAAGTAGAAGGCTGTTCTTCTAACTCAGTACATTGTGGACACACCTGATCATGGACAACAATCATCCTCTGAAAGGTCATGAGAGTTTTAGGCACCACATTGATTATATCAAGGAGAACCCAAGCCCATATTTCCAGCCTCTTAGAAAACTTAGTGATTAGGCTTATTTTACAAAGTTCACCACATGTAGTCTCATTTTTGATTAAGGAAAGTTGTATTATACACTTAGGAAAGTTAAAACATATAAAGATATATTCTTCTCTTTTTATAAACCCTTTCTTACTTTACATAGGGATATATGATGAGCATAGTTAATATTGGTGGACAGTGGATTGATGTTTGGATCTTACTTTCTATTGAGAAAGACTATAAAGATATGAGAACTAGTGCACCTTGACTGAGAAACAAAGAAATTCTTTGAGAAAATAGCTCAACCAGTTTTATGAGAATAAATTTAGAAATTAATTAAAACAGCTTTATAAGACACAGTTTTAGAATAATGTTAGAAATATTATTTTATTTAGATTCTTAAGTTTAGAAATTCTTAAGTTTTTAGTTGTATAGGTTTCTGATATGTTTTAAGAATGATTGATATACTTTGGGATGCTTTAAGTATAAGATTTAATGGGATTTTTTTAGATGGGAATTTTAGATTAGAAATAAAGTACAAGTGTACTTTAGGTTAATGATTGGTTAGGAGACTTAGAGTTTGGTTACGTAGTTTGGCATTAGTCAATAAGAAAATAACACATCTTGGGAAAAATAGTAAATCTTGGGAAAATCTGAAAAATGTAAATTAGTGATGTATTTTATTAATGATTCTATACTTTTAATAATTACATAACTGAAGGTCATATCCTGGAAATATGTAAATTAATGTTCCATTTTTTGTAACACCAATCATGGTTAAGGAAATGTCATGTCTTGGCAAAGTTTGAAATTATATAATCAATGACGTATTCTGAATCTATAATGATGAGGAAAATTGTAATAAAAGATGACCCAGAGAAAGCTGCATTAGCTCTCTCTCTCTCTGGAGATTGCTCCAACGGAACGACTCCTGTCTCATCTTTTCGCCAACGCCACTCATCCATCAGGTCTTCCTGGACTCCGCTAGGGCAGGACCCCGGCATGAAATTGTGTTTCCAGATCAAAGAACTCACTTGTGATTTGGAGGCCTGAACACTGGGGCTTCTCAACTCTCTCTGGGTGCTCCTAACTGTGAGCAGTTGTGGAACCACTGCAGCAGGTGGAAAGAGCTCTTGTCCTATGTCTGGGAACATGTGTGTCCAGGCTCCAGAATGACTCTGTGGCTTTTTAGCCAAGATTTATCAACTGGACACTCCCTTCTCCAGATGGCACTGACATGGCTGTTCCTATTCAGAGACAGAGTCCGGGTGCTGTGACTTCTGACCCACAGGCAGGTGATTTCGCAGGGAAACAGGGAGGACAAACATGGAGCTCCTCAATTTGAGTTTGGAGCCTGAAAGAATGGAGATATGTGAACACTGATGTCTGGGCCAGGCAGCTCTTGAGATGCATTCCATATTCAGATTTGGTTTTTCCCTCAGTGTAGGTTTTCCTGTACATTTCCTAGTTGCAATCCTGATGTGGAGAGTGCCATATATACAGGTGTCTGTCCTGGGCCCCCCAACTAGTGTAGGAATTGCTTCTCCCAGCCGTGCTGTGAGCAAACTTCACCAAGTGATGCACATTTAGAAAGGGAAAGAAGGGGTGGAGAGGCGGGGAGATTAGTCTGGACAATGCAGAGGGTGAAGGAACCGTATCTGCTCCCCAGTGTGCACTCAGGAGTACTTTGTTCTGGGCCCACCTCACACATAGTAGGGTCTAAAAGAAAGGTGTGCAGAACACCCGGGTGCCAGAGCCATGACTGGACCAGAGAAAGGCATGCCCATGCTGGCACTTCATGTCCATTAGCAGGAGTGCACCTGATCGCCCCCCTGACCAGGCATAGGGCCAAGAAGGTCCCTGAAGTGGAGCCTGATTCTCTGAGGAGCAGAGGTGCACCAAATTCACATCTTCATACATGTATTTTGTACCATGATGAGGGTGTTCTTCCACCATTCATGCTATTCCCCTCCTCCCTCCCTTTCCCTCCCTCCCTTATTTCCTATCTAGAGGTAATCCTCCTCCCATGCTCTCCCTCCCTACCCCATTTTTTTTTAAAGTCTAGGACCACATTGGTTTCACTGCCGAATTCTAATATTCTTTAAGGAAAAACTAGTGTGAATTCAACTCAAAATTACAAGAAATAGAGAGGTAACACTTACATACTCATCCTGTGTGGTCAGTAAAACTCTGATTCTAATCTGAAGTAGTAGCTTTAAAAACGGTCCCAGCAAATTGATATCACCCAATAGGTTTTGAAAATCATTAAGGGGGCTGGGGATGTGGCTCAAGCGGTAGCGCGCTCGCCTGACATGCGTGCGGCCCGGGTTCGATCCTCAGCACCACATACCAACAAAGATGTTGTGTCCGCCGAGAACTAAACAATAAAACATTAAAAATTCTCTCTCTCTCTCTCTCTCTCTCTCTCTCTCTCTCTCTCTCTCTCTCCTCTCTCACTCTCTCTTAAAAAAAAAAAAGAAAGAAAGAAAATCATTAAGGGTGTTCAGCTCCTTGACTCTTATTTGTGAGGTTTGAGGATGGATTCTATGTCCTTCGATCACATGATCTAGATATTGAAAAGAGATGTCCTTTGCACCTTCTGAGGTGAAATGCACAAACCCATTGCTGTGAGTGAAGTCTGTTTGGGTAAAGATTTTTAGGAGTACATCTGGTTTAGCATGAGATACACATATATCATCCATAAAGTGAATCATATATGCATCAGGGAATTTCTCCCTCACAAGCATGATGTCCTGTGCCACAAATTTTGACATAGGGTAGGGCTGTTACACATTCCCTAAGGCAACAATATCTTTTGACTAGTTCTTTAAAATTTATTGCCAGGACACTAAAGGCAAACCTTTTACAGTCCTCTGGGTGGAAAGGTAGAGAAAAGAAACAATCTTTTAAATCTATTACTATTAAATGATAACCCAAAGGAACAGCTGTACAAGGAAGCCCTGGTTGCAAGGCTCCCATTGGCTCATTAACACAATTAACTGCCCTGAGATCTTGTACTAATCTCCAGTGGCCAGATAGATTTTTTCTTGATTACACAGATGGGTGTGTTCCAAGGACAGAGAGTAGGTTGTGAATGGCCAGCCTGAAGTGGTTCATCCATCTCAGCCTGCATTGGCTGCTGCCTTCCAACCATGTCAGCATTGTTTATCTTAACCTAACCTCTGTGAATGTGCTCAACTGTGTCCTGTGAGGAGTCTCTTCTATCCTGCATGCCAAGAGTATCATGGGTCCTGAGTCAACTTCCCCTTCTCCCTGGGAAGGGTTCCGACCTGTAACAATTGGGTTTCCCAAATGGGGACCTTTGGAGGCACTGAATTGGGTCCATGGACACAAATACTTTCTTTTAGCCTTGACTAGGATGCATTCTGTACTCTCCAGAACATAGAACCTCTTCCTCCACTTCCTTCATTGACTGAGGGGCTCTGGGGCTCAGACGGAGCAGAGCTGCTTTCACCTAGCAGGTGTTTCCCATATTCCACAGCCCAGAGCCACCCACAGAAAGACTCTTCCAGGCAGATAGTTTCTCTCTAGCATCCCAAAGTGGATTGAAAGAAACTGTTACGTGTTAAGTGTCCATGTGCCCAGGGTCACTCTTTGGAAGTTGCATGTAGAGAAGAACCCAAGAGGACTTGAGCATCAGCTGCATTTGATGGAGAAGAATTGGGCTAAGTAAGGTCATCCTCAGGAGACTGCTCTCACCTGTGGAGGGAAGCTGCCTCCTCGTCTCCACCCTCAGTGACTAGTGGAAGTTCCTGCCTGACCTCAAGTGGAAGAGAGACACTTCCCCTGCTGAGATGGTTTCCAAGGGGGGAATTTTCCATATACTCACGTGATCAGTAGTCGACCCAGCACACCCACTCCCTTGGTGTCAGATCCACAATACCTCCTGAGAACTTAAGGAGATGAGAAAGATTTGGGTGTGGCCAGTTCACAGCCTGGAGTGCTGAAGGCAGCCTGTTCTCCAAAGACTCTTTGTGAACACCAGAAGTAATGAAGCAGATTCATTACAAGGATGGTTCAAGTATATTTAGGGAGGTCCAGTTGCTTCATAAACTTTCAAGTAGGGCAGCACGCAAGCGGTAATGGGATGCACTTGGATCTCCTCTCTCCAAACAAACAAACAAAAATTCCAGAAAAAGAATTCTAGCTGCTTATGTGTGTACAGGCGTTTGTGTGTGTGTGGGAGGGGATGGTGGTGTTCATGGGTGTTTGTGTGTGCGTGAGTGTGTTTGTGGATATGTTCATGTGCACATTCCTATGCATGTGCCTGTGTGTTCATATGTACTTTCAGTTATGAATGGAGCCTACTAATATTACAGGCTAACAATGCATTGAGTTGGTATTCCTTCAAAACTATTCATGAAAAACAAACATTTTCATTCTTTCTTCAATTCCATTATTTTGACTTCTTTCCTGATAGAATTTCATGATGGTTTGAACTGGGAAAATGAAGCTAGCTTCGAATTGATTCTACCCATTATTTCAAGAACTATGAAAAGATAGGACTCGGGGTGTTGCTAAGTTGCAGAGGGTTGGCCTCCCAACCATGGGTGAGTGTGCTTTGATTCTAAGCCCTGCACCTACATAAATGCATAAACAAAAGGTCCATGAACAAGTAAAAATATTTAACAACATAAAAGGAAAACCTCTAAAGGGGACTGTGGGAGTGGAGGCTGCATTCACTTTTCTGTGGTATTGAAGATTAGCAAAGCTACTGAGGTACCAGGTGTTCTGAACTGTGTACCCATAGGCCTGTGTATTGAGAAGTGCAAATGTGTGTGCACAAAATCCATGGTGACCTACAAAGGAAGCGACACCAGCACAAGAGCCCTGGTAGAGTGCTGGAAAATCCTGCTGGTCAGGGACTCTTGAGACTTACACAGGTGTATTTCTCCTCTGCAGCAACATTGCAGGATTGGCCCAAGAGAGGGCCTGAGGGGATTCCCTGGGGGCGGGGCCTGGGAGCTGAAGCCAGAACCCCACCCTCTTCCTCCAAGGGAGCTCAGAACCCCACCAGATTTGGATGAGAAACCACGGACATCAGCCCTCAGCAGCAGGAGAAGGAGACTTCAGCCCTGTGGTCATTCTGAGCACTTGCATGTCCACAAATGTCATGCCAAACCCAGCAGAAAAAGAAGTACTCTTCCAATGAAAGTGTAGAGTCAATGCAATCCAGAGCTTAGTTATGTCACATAAAGTATGAAAGCATTGGAAAGCATTTCTTTGATTTCTGGAATCCTTATGTTAAAATGGCAGAGTTAAAAAAAAATTGATACCCCAGAGAGCAAACTTGTAAAAACTCCAAGGCCCTTATGTCAACTGGCCTCTGACCTCTTCCCAGCACCTCAATTGTCATCCAAACTATGGATTTCAAACCTCTGTACAGGAAAGTACTGACTCGAAAAGGCTGGCAAATCTTTGTTCTGGGTAGAGTCATGGAAATCAAAGGTGTGAGTCACTGAGTTTTGGCCTAAAATTGCACCTGTGGTATTGAAGATGACGTGTTGCATCACGTGATCCTGGGGGAGGAGACAAGTTCCCAGAAGCCCCCTTCCCTCACTGCCCCTTCCGGCTGGCATCCAGGAGGCTGCATCTCTTCCTGGGCTCTGTGTACAGCCCTCACCTGTCTGAGCGCCTGCTGACAGGAGACAGCAGAACAGTGGGGTCTCAGGTTGGTTTTCTTTTCCCAGGTAGTTTACAGAAGATTCCTTAGAAGACATGTAGGTGGGGAAAATGTTAAGGATGGAGGGGGAGGTGCTTGTAAAATTAAGGTTTTTCAAGTGTGTTTCTTTATGCTGAGGTGGATCAGATAGGTCATTGGAGGTTCAACTCACCACAGAACTATTTCAATTTCAGAGAATATTTACTGCAGCATTCTGACACCTGTGAGCAGGTGGATCAATGTGTATGAAAACTGCTGTAGTTTACCATGGACTCTTGGGTAGAATAGGGCCTACCTCCGATGGATAGAGCAGTGTTATTCCCGGTGCTATTTCCACACAGGCACATAGAAGTCCTGGGTCATCCTCACCCAGCCTTCCTCTACCCATTCTCCCCTCTCTTCTGACCTGCTCTTCCATTCTCTCTCCCCTCCCCCCTCTCAGCACCCACCTCTCGCCTTCCCCCTTCCCCCTTTAGGGTAGCTTCTCCCCTTAGTATCCACACCTAGGAACAAACACTGGTTTGGCATGTCTAGCAAAGGATGTACACTGGTTCCATCCACAGCTTGTTTGGAAAATGTCAGAATTTCATTCTTCTCTGCCGCTGAATAGCTCTCATTGTCTTGCTCGGTTTTTCTTATATCATGTTATGGTAGAGAATCATCGTGACCCCACAGCATCCCTTGGGGATGATTTTTTTCCCTTTCTTTCTGTAGAAGAGTTTAAGAAACCTTTCTTAGAACTTTTTGAAGCCTGGGTTGGGTGAAATTCCACATTGAACCCACCACGTCGTCCTCAGCTTCTCTATTTGGTTGGGTTCATTACCACTGATCCAATCCTGAGCTTGCTCTCTGTATCTTTAATTTGGAAATATATTTCAAGGTCTATTTGCTTGGGTCAGATATTCAAGGACATTCTTGGATATCTACTAGTCCTCAGCTTCTCTATTTGGTTAGGTTCATTACCACTGATCCACTCCTGAGCTTGCTCTCTGTATCATTAATTTGGAAATATTTTTCAAGGTCAATCTGCTTAGGTCAGATATGCAAGGACATTCTTGGATATCTACTAGCATTTCTAGCTCGTGACTTCTGACTTTGTCAAGAATTACTCTGGATAACCGTGCTCTGCAAATCTCTGTATTAAGATGAAATTCCTTTTGATCTCTCTTGGTAGGAACTAGGTTTACCTCTCTTCACCTTTCCTCTTTTGGTTATCATTTGGATAGAGGCAAAATTGTTCCCTTTGGTTAAGATTGCTTTATTACCTTCAGGAATCATGCATTCACTCTGCTATAATTCTAAGAGCATGGAGTATCTTATTTTTGTCAAACACAGTAGTTGGCCTACTCTCCCTTGATTGTGCACCCATCTGTGCTCCACCTATTCTACTGGGCTCCTCAGATCATGGGATGTGCTCCATCCAAAATGTGAAGAACAAATGAAAGATCCCATGTTGACTTTGGTCATGACACTTTTTTCTCTTCTCTTGGACCTAGGAGGGCCCAGTGTCAGCATCTGAGGGAATGGGGCCTGACTTGAAGAACATGAGAAAGTCGGCAGAGCAGGCCTCACAGCCTCTGGCCCCGAGCCTCATGCAAATCCAGAATAAGAAGCACCAGCAGAGGGGAGCTGTGGGGCATCGGGCTCCTCCCCCTGAAGAGGAGGACCCCAGGGTATGTGGACATCGGAGGCAACGGGAAGCCAGGGGCCGACACAGGTCAGAATCGTGGTGACGTCCTCTCAGATTGCCTCTACCACCCAATTCTCCCATTCCACCCCACGAGGACCTGCCCGGGCACCTCCTCTCAGCTTAGTCCTTTCCTAGGATGGGAGGAGTCATCTTTTGGAACCACTTGAAACCCATGCATCCCAACGTTTGTCCTGTTGTTGAAATCTGGCCCAGGCTCCTCAAGTTGCAACATCCGAACCTTCCTTCCAGTGCCCCTTCATAATAGGTGCTTCCACAAACGTGTTCTAGGACCTTAAAATCCCTAGAAATTCATGGTTCACAGGCCTGAGTGCCTGACCTACAACGAGGGGAAACTAAGACTTCAAATCTCACTTTGTCTGTAAAAGGGCAGAGCTGGTTGTGGTTGGGCCGACTCCTGACAACTTGTGCTTTTCCACCGACAGCTGAAGTGTAGGGACTGTGGGGCTTTTGGACACACTGCGAGGAGCAGAAGATGCCCCATCAAGCGCTGGGATGGTGCGCTGGCCCCACAACCCTTGGGCCCAAAGAAGGAGAAGGAGAACCAGGCACCAAGCAAGCCTAGGAATCTCCAGAACACAGGGGCCTGTGAGCAGCCAGCCAGAATGAAGGGCCAGGTGCACAGGTGAGGGATGGGGAAGCTGGGATCCAAGCCTCGGGCATGGAACTCCAGCGGGGTGGTGTCTCCCCTTCTCCACATAGTCATCTCCACACATTCGCATGCAGCTAATGACTGGGTCAATGGAGAGAGATAGACAAGGACTCCATGTCCCAAAGCCAGAGCCTGCAGCACATTCTCCTGTGCATTCAATTCAGAAAGGGAAGGGGGTCAGGGCAGCACTAGGAACATGACCGCGGGAGGCACAGAAGCAATGTGTCCACAGGGAACTACTTAGTGGTAGATGAGAAGGGCTTCCTGGATGTAGGGACTGGCTGTTGTAGGAGGAAAGGCACAGACTTGGGGGAGAACCCAGGGTAGCACAGGAGACACTAAGAAAACGGGCACCTCTCATTTTGCTCCCTCCTCTGCATCCATCCAAATACCATCGTGTGTTCTGCAGGCAAGAAGAGGAACAACGGGGAAAGGCTCTACTCCAGACATGGAGTACCTATAGGAGACCCCAGGAGAGGCAGCAACCCAAATGGAAGGAAGAGACAGAACCCAGTGCCTGCCTAAGGGTGAGTATGTGCATGGTGGCCTGCTCTTTTGGTGTCCTGGAGAAGCCTGATAAATTCCTTCTCTGTGGCCCTTCTGCCTGAGGCATTTGCTATCAACATTTAAGCCCAATGGGACTGAAGCTTGGGGGTCCTCCACATTTGCTCTTTCCAATTTTGTGTGGGACTTTTTTCATCTTCCCCATGACGTGGTGCATGGGCTCATGGGGGCAGAGTTGACGCCAACGTCTCAGAGGACACAATGTCCAATGCAGGCATATTCCTATTGAAAGTGGGAGAACACTCTCAGCTTCTGTAGGCCAACTCCTGAGTGGCCACATCTGCTGAGAGGAGCGTCAGCCATCGACATCCCATGGAAGGACACACAAAAGAGCCCTGCCCATCTCAAGGCACGAGACCTCCGATTAAGAACGGGATACTTCCCGATGTGCCCTGAAACATGTCAAGTCCTTCTTGGAATGGGTCTTTGGCCGATAGCCATGGAGGTGGAGGTGGAGCGCCCCTTTCCTTTCCTGGGCTGAAGACGTGTCTTTCTGTTCCACTCTATGTTCTGTAGCCGAATTCCTGTTTAGGTGGGCCTTGTTGGTGCTTGAGTGCAGGGAATCAGGAGAGTTTCCTGTGTTTGTCTTTTCCTCCAGAAGCCCAGCAGGCCACTGCCCGTCCACACGACCAGGACGAGGTGTGTCCTGGGCTCCGTGTTGCAGAGTCATCCTTGTGTCCAGAGCTCGGATGAGAGTCTCACCTTCACTAGCGCACCTCCCTTTCAGAGACCCAAAGGTGGACTCCACTCAGGTCCCGGGATCCAGGATAAACAGGATGTGAGC
This sequence comes from Ictidomys tridecemlineatus, assembly GCF_052094955.1. Taxonomy (NCBI): domain Eukaryota; kingdom Metazoa; phylum Chordata; class Mammalia; order Rodentia; family Sciuridae; genus Ictidomys; species Ictidomys tridecemlineatus. The sequence goes on along the minus strand of NC_135490.1, from coordinate 5,387,723 downwards.
ACCCCTGGCACCATCCAGCCGGCAGCAAGGCCCTCAGGGCAGAACCCTGCCCTCCTTGGGAAGAAAGCACCTGAGACACCAGAGGTGGTCTCCTCCAAGATTGCCCAGACTTCTGCCAGTCTTCTCGGAGGGGGCCCTGTGCTCCACCCTCCATCACTAGCCAGGGGTCCTGATGTGAGCAAAGAGCCCTGCCTGCAGCCTGCAGCATGTCCACAGGGCCAGGGCCAGGAACTCAGCCTCCAGGCCCCAGGCAAGAGACGAGCTCAGGTCCACATCCAGACTGGCCAGAACTCCCCAAAGAAACTCAGGCTGGGGCACAGTCCCACTCCACGGGGTAACACCTGCAGGCCAGGCTCGGAGGCCAGGAAGTCTCTGCCTGCTTGGCAAGACACAAGTGGTATCGGACTAAATGGGTCACCCCAGGTGACCAGAAAAATTCCAGCCCATGATTCCAGCATGGATCTTCGCCCTCCCAAGGAAAGCAGATTCCTGAATCCAGTTGAGCCGCGTACCAAATCGAGTCCACCAGCACCCAGCTGTGTTCCCCGACAGCCCCTCCGGATGCTCTTCAAGAGAATGCACAAGAACTGGTGGAGATCCAGGTTCATTGCCGATCTCCCTTCCTGTCCCGCTGCAGAGACCAGTGCTCTTGCTGACACTCCTCCCTATCTTGATGAGTCCCAGAGGCCCAGCTCCCACGAGCCACTGAGTGTCCTCTATGAAGACCTTCAGGTGTCCTCCTCCTCTGAGGACAGTGACATGGAGTGAGGCACACCATAGCAGGGAAGAATGGCCTTTGGGGCTCCAATGACTTGCAGGGTCTCTCACGCTGAGGAAGCAAAGATGCAGGAGCAGGTGGCACCAGGGTCACAGGACCTTCCTAGCTATGGAGTAGGAGCAAAGGCTGGGACTTCAGAAAGCTCTGGCACAGCCCCGGACCCTGCCTCTGATGCACAGCCACCTGTCCAGGACTCAGAGGAGAGACTCCTCTGAATGGGGTTTCCAGGGGATGGTCCAATGTGCTCATGTCACCTTCCACAGGCTGTCTATGAGATGACAAATGGAGTGGATATGCAGGTGTAGAGACGGAAGTGGAACAGAAGTAGAAGGCTCAAGTTTGTCCCTTTTGTCCTACGACCACATGGAGTGTAGCACCTGCTGATCCCTGGGACCTCTGTCCTGTTCTGCAGTGGACCTTCTTGACTCTTGAATGTGGTCATGGAAAGCATTGTGGACACTTTCCCTGGCCTTTCCTTTTTTGTTCCTTGCCCCTTATGATAATCATGTACTTGACGTTTCTCTGAATCCTCATCCAATTTTCCCCATGTTTTACAGTGTGCATAGTTGGAGTGCTCAATAGGTATTTGCCTTTGTACCTTGTCTCTCCTGCAAACTGCATTTGTTGTGTCCTGGTGCTCAATTGTAATGCCTTGGACAGCCCGAATATCTCAGGTGATGTCCACGTGTCAATTAAGATCATTCATTGGTTGTAGCTCAGGATATCACTGGATTCCCCATACTACCATGATAAATGGGTGAAATTGGCGAAAGCGATCCCCCACTCACTGTCTTAACAGGGTCACAGTGAGAAAAAGTGTTGGCCAAGCCGCTCTCCCACTGTCTTGACAGGGTCACAGTGAGGATGAATGCTGGCAAAGCCACGCTGGTTGGTGGGAAACTGAAACCATGAGACCCTTTTTTATGTAATTGGGACTTTTCATTTTCATGCTTATGTTTCTTCAGGAGGCATAAGTATGTTAGATGCCAAACAAATTAAATTTCAGATGGCTAGAACAGAACAGGTACATCATGCCATGGAGGCTGTTCTACTACCCCTCAGCATATCAAGGACAAAGTAGAAGGCTGTTCTTCTAACTCAGTACATTGTGGACACACCTGATCATGGACAACAATCATCCTCTGAAAGGTCATGAGAGTTTTAGGCACCACATTGATTATATCAAGGAGAACCCAAGCCCATATTTCCAGCCTCTTAGAAAACTTAGTGATTAGGCTTATTTTACAAAGTTCACCACATGTAGTCTCATTTTTGATTAAGGAAAGTTGTATTATACACTTAGGAAAGTTAAAACATATAAAGATATATTCTTCTCTTTTTATAAACCCTTTCTTACTTTACATAGGGATATATGATGAGCATAGTTAATATTGGTGGACAGTGGATTGATGTTTGGATCTTACTTTCTATTGAGAAAGACTATAAAGATATGAGAACTAGTGCACCTTGACTGAGAAACAAAGAAATTCTTTGAGAAAATAGCTCAACCAGTTTTATGAGAATAAATTTAGAAATTAATTAAAACAGCTTTATAAGACACAGTTTTAGAATAATGTTAGAAATATTATTTTATTTAGATTCTTAAGTTTAGAAATTCTTAAGTTTTTAGTTGTATAGGTTTCTGATATGTTTTAAGAATGATTGATATACTTTGGGATGCTTTAAGTATAAGATTTAATGGGATTTTTTTAGATGGGAATTTTAGATTAGAAATAAAGTACAAGTGTACTTTAGGTTAATGATTGGTTAGGAGACTTAGAGTTTGGTTACGTAGTTTGGCATTAGTCAATAAGAAAATAACACATCTTGGGAAAAATAGTAAATCTTGGGAAAATCTGAAAAATGTAAATTAGTGATGTATTTTATTAATGATTCTATACTTTTAATAATTACATAACTGAAGGTCATATCCTGGAAATATGTAAATTAATGTTCCATTTTTTGTAACACCAATCATGGTTAAGGAAATGTCATGTCTTGGCAAAGTTTGAAATTATATAATCAATGACGTATTCTGAATCTATAATGATGAGGAAAATTGTAATAAAAGATGACCCAGAGAAAGCTGCATTAGCTCTCTCTCTCTCTGGAGATTGCTCCAACGGAACGACTCCTGTCTCATCTTTTCGCCAACGCCACTCATCCATCAGGTCTTCCTGGACTCCGCTAGGGCAGGACCCCGGCATGAAATTGTGTTTCCAGATCAAAGAACTCACTTGTGATTTGGAGGCCTGAACACTGGGGCTTCTCAACTCTCTCTGGGTGCTCCTAACTGTGAGCAGTTGTGGAACCACTGCAGCAGGTGGAAAGAGCTCTTGTCCTATGTCTGGGAACATGTGTGTCCAGGCTCCAGAATGACTCTGTGGCTTTTTAGCCAAGATTTATCAACTGGACACTCCCTTCTCCAGATGGCACTGACATGGCTGTTCCTATTCAGAGACAGAGTCCGGGTGCTGTGACTTCTGACCCACAGGCAGGTGATTTCGCAGGGAAACAGGGAGGACAAACATGGAGCTCCTCAATTTGAGTTTGGAGCCTGAAAGAATGGAGATATGTGAACACTGATGTCTGGGCCAGGCAGCTCTTGAGATGCATTCCATATTCAGATTTGGTTTTTCCCTCAGTGTAGGTTTTCCTGTACATTTCCTAGTTGCAATCCTGATGTGGAGAGTGCCATATATACAGGTGTCTGTCCTGGGCCCCCCAACTAGTGTAGGAATTGCTTCTCCCAGCCGTGCTGTGAGCAAACTTCACCAAGTGATGCACATTTAGAAAGGGAAAGAAGGGGTGGAGAGGCGGGGAGATTAGTCTGGACAATGCAGAGGGTGAAGGAACCGTATCTGCTCCCCAGTGTGCACTCAGGAGTACTTTGTTCTGGGCCCACCTCACACATAGTAGGGTCTAAAAGAAAGGTGTGCAGAACACCCGGGTGCCAGAGCCATGACTGGACCAGAGAAAGGCATGCCCATGCTGGCACTTCATGTCCATTAGCAGGAGTGCACCTGATCGCCCCCCTGACCAGGCATAGGGCCAAGAAGGTCCCTGAAGTGGAGCCTGATTCTCTGAGGAGCAGAGGTGCACCAAATTCACATCTTCATACATGTATTTTGTACCATGATGAGGGTGTTCTTCCACCATTCATGCTATTCCCCTCCTCCCTCCCTTTCCCTCCCTCCCTTATTTCCTATCTAGAGGTAATCCTCCTCCCATGCTCTCCCTCCCTACCCCATTTTTTTTTAAAGTCTAGGACCACATTGGTTTCACTGCCGAATTCTAATATTCTTTAAGGAAAAACTAGTGTGAATTCAACTCAAAATTACAAGAAATAGAGAGGTAACACTTACATACTCATCCTGTGTGGTCAGTAAAACTCTGATTCTAATCTGAAGTAGTAGCTTTAAAAACGGTCCCAGCAAATTGATATCACCCAATAGGTTTTGAAAATCATTAAGGGGGCTGGGGATGTGGCTCAAGCGGTAGCGCGCTCGCCTGACATGCGTGCGGCCCGGGTTCGATCCTCAGCACCACATACCAACAAAGATGTTGTGTCCGCCGAGAACTAAACAATAAAACATTAAAAATTCTCTCTCTCTCTCTCTCTCTCTCTCTCTCTCTCTCTCTCTCTCTCTCTCTCTCTCTCTCTCTCACTCTCTCTTAAAAAAAAAAAGAAAGAAAGAAAATCATTAAGGGTGTTCAGCTCCTTGACTCTTATTTGTGAGGTTTGAGGATGGATTCTATGTCCTTCGATCACATGATCTAGATATTGAAAAGAGATGTCCTTTGCACCTTCTGAGGTGAAATGCACAAACCCATTGCTGTGAGTGAAGTCTGTTTGGGTAAAGATTTTTAGGAGTACATCTGGTTTAGCATGAGATACACATATATCATCCATAAAGTGAATCATATATGCATCAGGGAATTTCTCCCTCACAAGCATGATGTCCTGTGCCACAAATTTTGACATAGGGTAGGGCTGTTACACATTCCCTAAGGCAACAATATCTTTTGACTAGTTCTTTAAAATTTATTGCCAGGACACTAAAGGCAAACCTTTTACAGTCCTCTGGGTGGAAAGGTAGAGAAAAGAAACAATCTTTTAAATCTATTACTATTAAATGATAACCCAAAGGAACAGCTGTACAAGGAAGCCCTGGTTGCAAGGCTCCCATTGGCTCATTAACACAATTAACTGCCCTGAGATCTTGTACTAATCTCCAGTGGCCAGATAGATTTTTTCTTGATTACACAGATGGGTGTGTTCCAAGGACAGAGAGTAGGTTGTGAATGGCCAGCCTGAAGTGGTTCATCCATCTCAGCCTGCATTGGCTGCTGCCTTCCAACCATGTCAGCATTGTTTATCTTAACCTAACCTCTGTGAATGTGCTCAACTGTGTCCTGTGAGGAGTCTCTTCTATCCTGCATGCCAAGAGTATCATGGGTCCTGAGTCAACTTCCCCTTCTCCCTGGGAAGGGTTCCGACCTGTAACAATTGGGTTTCCCAAATGGGGACCTTTGGAGGCACTGAATTGGGTCCATGGACACAAATACTTTCTTTTAGCCTTGACTAGGATGCATTCTGTACTCTCCAGAACATAGAACCTCTTCCTCCACTTCCTTCATTGACTGAGGGGCTCTGGGGCTCAGACGGAGCAGAGCTGCTTTCACCTAGCAGGTGTTTCCCATATTCCACAGCCCAGAGCCACCCACAGAAAGACTCTTCCAGGCAGATAGTTTCTCTCTAGCATCCCAAAGTGGATTGAAAGAAACTGTTACGTGTTAAGTGTCCATGTGCCCAGGGTCACTCTTTGGAAGTTGCATGTAGAGAAGAACCCAAGAGGACTTGAGCATCAGCTGCATTTGATGGAGAAGAATTGGGCTAAGTAAGGTCATCCTCAGGAGACTGCTCTCACCTGTGGAGGGAAGCTGCCTCCTCGTCTCCACCCTCAGTGACTAGTGGAAGTTCCTGCCTGACCTCAAGTGGAAGAGAGACACTTCCCCTGCTGAGATGGTTTCCAAGGGGGGAATTTTCCATATACTCACGTGATCAGTAGTCGACCCAGCACACCCACTCCCTTGGTGTCAGATCCACAATACCTCCTGAGAACTTAAGGAGATGAGAAAGATTTGGGTGTGGCCAGTTCACAGCCTGGAGTGCTGAAGGCAGCCTGTTCTCCAAAGACTCTTTGTGAACACCAGAAGTAATGAAGCAGATTCATTACAAGGATGGTTCAAGTATATTTAGGGAGGTCCAGTTGCTTCATAAACTTTCAAGTAGGGCAGCACGCAAGCGGTAATGGGATGCACTTGGATCTCCTCTCTCCAAACAAACAAACAAAAATTCCAGAAAAAGAATTCTAGCTGCTTATGTGTGTACAGGCGTTTGTGTGTGTGTGGGAGGGGATGGTGGTGTTCATGGGTGTTTGTGTGTGCGTGAGTGTGTTTGTGGATATGTTCATGTGCACATTCCTATGCATGTGCCTGTGTGTTCATATGTACTTTCAGTTATGAATGGAGCCTACTAATATTACAGGCTAACAATGCATTGAGTTGGTATTCCTTCAAAACTATTCATGAAAAACAAACATTTTCATTCTTTCTTCAATTCCATTATTTTGACTTCTTTCCTGATAGAATTTCATGATGGTTTGAACTGGGAAAATGAAGCTAGCTTCGAATTGATTCTACCCATTATTTCAAGAACTATGAAAAGATAGGACTCGGGGTGTTGCTAAGTTGCAGAGGGTTGGCCTCCCAACCATGGGTGAGTGTGCTTTGATTCTAAGCCCTGCACCTACATAAATGCATAAACAAAAGGTCCATGAACAAGTAAAAATATTTAACAACATAAAAGGAAAACCTCTAAAGGGGACTGTGGGAGTGGAGGCTGCATTCACTTTTCTGTGGTATTGAAGATTAGCAAAGCTACTGAGGTACCAGGTGTTCTGAACTGTGTACCCATAGGCCTGTGTATTGAGAAGTGCAAATGTGTGTGCACAAAATCCATGGTGACCTACAAAGGAAGCGACACCAGCACAAGAGCCCTGGTAGAGTGCTGGAAAATCCTGCTGGTCAGGGACTCTTGAGACTTACACAGGTGTATTTCTCCTCTGCAGCAACATTGCAGGATTGGCCCAAGAGAGGGCCTGAGGGGATTCCCTGGGGGCGGGGCCTGGGAGCTGAAGCCAGAACCCCACCCTCTTCCTCCAAGGGAGCTCAGAACCCCACCAGATTTGGATGAGAAACCACGGACATCAGCCCTCAGCAGCAGGAGAAGGAGACTTCAGCCCTGTGGTCATTCTGAGCACTTGCATGTCCACAAATGTCATGCCAAACCCAGCAGAAAAAGAAGTACTCTTCCAATGAAAGTGTAGAGTCAATGCAATCCAGAGCTTAGTTATGTCACATAAAGTATGAAAGCATTGGAAAGCATTTCTTTGATTTCTGGAATCCTTATGTTAAAATGGCAGAGTTAAAAAAAAATTGATACCCCAGAGAGCAAACTTGTAAAAACTCCAAGGCCCTTATGTCAACTGGCCTCTGACCTCTTCCCAGCACCTCAATTGTCATCCAAACTATGGATTTCAAACCTCTGTACAGGAAAGTACTGACTCGAAAAGGCTGGCAAATCTTTGTTCTGGGTAGAGTCATGGAAATCAAAGGTGTGAGTCACTGAGTTTTGGCCTAAAATTGCACCTGTGGTATTGAAGATGACGTGTTGCATCACGTGATCCTGGGGGAGGAGACAAGTTCCCAGAAGCCCCCTTCCCTCACTGCCCCTTCCGGCTGGCATCCAGGAGGCTGCATCTCTTCCTGGGCTCTGTGTACAGCCCTCACCTGTCTGAGCGCCTGCTGACAGGAGACAGCAGAACAGTGGGGTCTCAGGTTGGTTTTCTTTTCCCAGGTAGTTTACAGAAGATTCCTTAGAAGACATGTAGGTGGGGAAAATGTTAAGGATGGAGGGGGAGGTGCTTGTAAAATTAAGGTTTTTCAAGTGTGTTTCTTTATGCTGAGGTGGATCAGATAGGTCATTGGAGGTTCAACTCACCACAGAACTATTTCAATTTCAGAGAATATTTACTGCAGCATTCTGACACCTGTGAGCAGGTGGATCAATGTGTATGAAAACTGCTGTAGTTTACCATGGACTCTTGGGTAGAATAGGGCCTACCTCCGATGGATAGAGCAGTGTTATTCCCGGTGCTATTTCCACACAGGCACATAGAAGTCCTGGGTCATCCTCACCCAGCCTTCCTCTACCCATTCTCCCCTCTCTTCTGACCTGCTCTTCCATTCTCTCTCCCCTCCCCCCTCTCAGCACCCACCTCTCGCCTTCCCCCTTCCCCCTTTAGGGTAGCTTCTCCCCTTAGTATCCACACCTAGGAACAAACACTGGTTTGGCATGTCTAGCAAAGGATGTACACTGGTTCCATCCACAGCTTGTTTGGAAAATGTCAGAATTTCATTCTTCTCTGCCGCTGAATAGCTCTCATTGTCTTGCTCGGTTTTTCTTATATCATGTTATGGTAGAGAATCATCGTGACCCCACAGCATCCCTTGGGGATGATTTTTTTCCCTTTCTTTCTGTAGAAGAGTTTAAGAAACCTTTCTTAGAACTTTTTGAAGCCTGGGTTGGGTGAAATTCCACATTGAACCCACCACGTCGTCCTCAGCTTCTCTATTTGGTTGGGTTCATTACCACTGATCCAATCCTGAGCTTGCTCTCTGTATCTTTAATTTGGAAATATATTTCAAGGTCTATTTGCTTGGGTCAGATATTCAAGGACATTCTTGGATATCTACTAGTCCTCAGCTTCTCTATTTGGTTAGGTTCATTACCACTGATCCACTCCTGAGCTTGCTCTCTGTATCATTAATTTGGAAATATTTTTCAAGGTCAATCTGCTTAGGTCAGATATGCAAGGACATTCTTGGATATCTACTAGCATTTCTAGCTCGTGACTTCTGACTTTGTCAAGAATTACTCTGGATAACCGTGCTCTGCAAATCTCTGTATTAAGATGAAATTCCTTTTGATCTCTCTTGGTAGGAACTAGGTTTACCTCTCTTCACCTTTCCTCTTTTGGTTATCATTTGGATAGAGGCAAAATTGTTCCCTTTGGTTAAGATTGCTTTATTACCTTCAGGAATCATGCATTCACTCTGCTATAATTCTAAGAGCATGGAGTATCTTATTTTTGTCAAACACAGTAGTTGGCCTACTCTCCCTTGATTGTGCACCCATCTGTGCTCCACCTATTCTACTGGGCTCCTCAGATCATGGGATGTGCTCCATCCAAAATGTGAAGAACAAATGAAAGATCCCATGTTGACTTTGGTCATGACACTTTTTTCTCTTCTCTTGGACCTAGGAGGGCCCAGTGTCAGCATCTGAGGGAATGGGGCCTGACTTGAAGAACATGAGAAAGTCGGCAGAGCAGGCCTCACAGCCTCTGGCCCCGAGCCTCATGCAAATCCAGAATAAGAAGCACCAGCAGAGGGGAGCTGTGGGGCATCGGGCTCCTCCCCCTGAAGAGGAGGACCCCAGGGTATGTGGACATCGGAGGCAACGGGAAGCCAGGGGCCGACACAGGTCAGAATCGTGGTGACGTCCTCTCAGATTGCCTCTACCACCCAATTCTCCCATTCCACCCCACGAGGACCTGCCCGGGCACCTCCTCTCAGCTTAGTCCTTTCCTAGGATGGGAGGAGTCATCTTTTGGAACCACTTGAAACCCATGCATCCCAACGTTTGTCCTGTTGTTGAAATCTGGCCCAGGCTCCTCAAGTTGCAACATCCGAACCTTCCTTCCAGTGCCCCTTCATAATAGGTGCTTCCACAAACGTGTTCTAGGACCTTAAAATCCCTAGAAATTCATGGTTCACAGGCCTGAGTGCCTGACCTACAACGAGGGGAAACTAAGACTTCAAATCTCACTTTGTCTGTAAAAGGGCAGAGCTGGTTGTGGTTGGGCCGACTCCTGACAACTTGTGCTTTTCCACCGACAGCTGAAGTGTAGGGACTGTGGGGCTTTTGGACACACTGCGAGGAGCAGAAGATGCCCCATCAAGCGCTGGGATGGTGCGCTGGCCCCACAACCCTTGGGCCCAAAGAAGGAGAAGGAGAACCAGGCACCAAGCAAGCCTAGGAATCTCCAGAACACAGGGGCCTGTGAGCAGCCAGCCAGAATGAAGGGCCAGGTGCACAGGTGAGGGATGGGGAAGCTGGGATCCAAGCCTCGGGCATGGAACTCCAGCGGGGTGGTGTCTCCCCTTCTCCACATAGTCATCTCCACACATTCGCATGCAGCTAATGACTGGGTCAATGGAGAGAGATAGACAAGGACTCCATGTCCCAAAGCCAGAGCCTGCAGCACATTCTCCTGTGCATTCAATTCAGAAAGGGAAGGGGGTCAGGGCAGCACTAGGAACATGACCGCGGGAGGCACAGAAGCAATGTGTCCACAGGGAACTACTTAGTGGTAGATGAGAAGGGCTTCCTGGATGTAGGGACTGGCTGTTGTAGGAGGAAAGGCACAGACTTGGGGGAGAACCCAGGGTAGCACAGGAGACACTAAGAAAACGGGCACCTCTCATTTTGCTCCCTCCTCTGCATCCATCCAAATACCATCGTGTGTTCTGCAGGCAAGAAGAGGAACAACGGGGAAAGGCTCTACTCCAGACATGGAGTACCTATAGGAGACCCCAGGAGAGGCAGCAACCCAAATGGAAGGAAGAGACAGAACCCAGTGCCTGCCTAAGGGTGAGTATGTGCATGGTGGCCTGCTCTTTTGGTGTCCTGGAGAAGCCTGATAAATTCCTTCTCTGTGGCCCTTCTGCCTGAGGCATTTGCTATCAACATTTAAGCCCAATGGGACTGAAGCTTGGGGGTCCTCCACATTTGCTCTTTCCAATTTTGTGTGGGACTTTTTTCATCTTCCCCATGACGTGGTGCATGGGCTCATGGGGGCAGAGTTGACGCCAACGTCTCAGAGGACACAATGTCCAATGCAGGCATATTCCTATTGAAAGTGGGAGAACACTCTCAGCTTCTGTAGGCCAACTCCTGAGTGGCCACATCTGCTGAGAGGAGCGTCAGCCATCGACATCCCATGGAAGGACACACAAAAGAGCCCTGCCCATCTCAAGGCACGAGACCTCCGATTAAGAACGGGATACTTCCCGATGTGCCCTGAAACATGTCAAGTCCTTCTTGGAATGGGTCTTTGGCCGATAGCCATGGAGGTGGAGGTGGAGCGCCCCTTTCCTTTCCTGGGCTGAAGACGTGTCTTTCTGTTCCACTCTATGTTCTGTAGCCGAATTCCTGTTTAGGTGGGCCTTGTTGGTGCTTGAGTGCAGGGAATCAGGAGAGTTTCCTGTGTTTGTCTTTTCCTCCAGAAGCCCAGCAGGCCACTGCCCGTCCACACGACCAGGACGAGGTGTGTCCTGGGCTCCGTGTTGCAGAGTCATCCTTGTGTCCAGAGCTCGGATGAGAGTCTCACCTTCACTAGCGCACCTCCCTTTCAGAGACCCAAAGGTGGACTCCACTCAGGTCCCGGGATCCAGGATAAACAGGATGTGAGCACCCCTGGCACCATCCAGCCGGCAGCAAGGCCCTCAGGGCAGAACCCTGCCCTCCTTGGGAAGAAAGCACCTGAGACACCAGAGGTGGTCTCCTCCAAGATTGCCCAGACTTCTGCCAGTCTTCTCGGAGGGGGCCCTGTGCTCCACCCTCCATCACTAGCCAGGGGTCCTGATGTGAGCAAAGAGCCCTGCCTGCAGCCTGCAGCATGTCCACAGGGCCAGGGCCACGAACTCAGCCTCCAGGCCCCAGGCAAGAGACGAGCTCAGGTCCACATCCAGACTGGCCAGAACTCCCCAAAGAAACTCAGGCTGGGGCACAGTCCCACTCCACGGGGTAACACCTGCAGGCCAGGCTCGGAGGCCAGGAAGTCTCTGCCTGCTTGGCAAGACACAAGTGGTATCGGACTAAATGGGTCACCCCAGGTGACCAGAAAAATTCCAGCCCATGATTCCAGCATGGATCTTCGCCCTCCCAAGGAAAGCAGCTTCCTGAATCCCGTTGAGCCGCGCACCAAATCGAGTCCACCAGCACCCAGCTGTGTTCCCCGACAGCCCCTCCGGATGCTCTTCAAGAGAATGCACAAGAACTGGTGGAGATCCAGGTTCATTGCCGATCTCCCTTCCTGTCCCGCTGCAGAGACCAGTGCTCTTGCTGACACTCCTCCCTATCTTGATGAGTCCCAGAGGCCCAGCTCCCACGAGCCACTGAGTGTCCTCTATGAAGACCTTCAGGTGTCCTCCTCCTCTGAGGACAGTGACATGGAGTGAGGCACACCATAGCAGGGAAGAATGGCCTTTGGGGCTCCAATGACTTGCAGGGTCTCTCACGCTGAGGAAGCAAAGATGCAGGAGCAGGTGGCACCAGGGTCACAGGACCTTCCTAGCTATGGAGTAGGAGCAAAGGCTGGGACTTCAGAAAGCTCTGGCACAGCCCCGGACCCTGCCTCTGATGCACAGCCACCTGTCCAGGACTCAGAGGAGAGACTCCTCTGAATGGGGTTTCCAGGGGATGGTCCAATGTGCTCATGTCACCTTCCACAGGCTGTCTATGAGATGACAAATGGAGTGGATATGCAGGTGTAGAGACGGAAGTGGAACAGAAGTAGAAGGCTCAAGTTTGTCCCTTTTGTCCTATGACCACATGGAGTGTAGCACCTGCTGATCACTGGGACCTCTGTCCTGTTCTGCAGTGGACCTTCTTGACTCTTGAATGTGGTCATGGAAAGCATTGTGGACACTTTCCCTGGCCTTTCCTTTTTTGTTCCTTGCCCCTTATGATAATCATGTACTTGACGTTTCTCTGAATCCTCATCCAATTTTCCCCATGTTTTACAGTGTGCATAGTTGGAGTGCTCAATAGGTATTTGCCTTTGTACCTTGTCTCTCCTGCAAACTGCATTTGTTGTGTCCTGGTGCTCAATTGTAATGCCTTGGACAGCCCGAATATCTCAGGTGATGTCCACGTGTCAATTAAGATCATTCATTGGTTGTAGCTCAGGATATCCCTGGATTCCCCATACTACCATGATAAATGGGTGAAATTGGCGAAAGCGATCCCCCACTCACTGTCTTAACAGGGTCACAGTGAGAAAAAGTGTTGGCCAAGCCGCTCTCCCACTGTCTTGACAGGGTCACAGTGAGGATGAATGCTGGCAAAGCCACGCTGGTTGGTGGGAAACTGAAACCATGAGACCCTTTTTTATGTAATTGGGACTTTTCATTTTCATGCTTATGTTTCTTCAGGAGGCATAAGTATGTTAGATGCCAAACAAATTAAATTTCAGATGGCTAGAACAGAACAGGTACATCATGCCATGGAGGCTGTTCTACTACCCCTCAGCATATCAAGGACAAAGTAGAAGGCTGTTCTTCTAACTCAGTACATTGTGGACACACCTGATCATGGACAACAATCATCCTCTGAAAGGTCATGAGAGTTTTAGGCACCACATTGATTATATCAAGGAGAACCCAAGCCCATATTTCCAGCCTCTTAGAAAACTTAGTGATTAGGCTTATTTTACAAAGTTCACCACATGTAGTCTCATTTTTGATTAAGGAAAGTTGTATTATACACTTAGGAAAGTTAAAACATATAAAGATATATTCTTCTCTTTTTATAAACCCTTTCTTACTTTACATAGGGATATATGATGAGCATAGTTAATATTGGTGGACAGTGGATTGATGTTTGGATCTTACTTTCTATTGAGAAAGACTATAAAGATATGAGAACTAGTGCACCTTGACTGAGAAACAAAGAAATTCTTTGAGAAAATAGCTCAACCAGTTTTATGAGAATAAATTTAGAAATTAATTAAAACAGCTTTATAAGACACAGTTTTAGAATAATGTTAGAAATATTATTTTATTTAGATTCTTAAGTTTAGAAATTCTTAAGTTTTTAGTTGTATAGGTTTCTGATATGTTTTAAGAATGATTGATATACTTTGGGATGCTTTAAGTATAAGATTTAATGGGATTTTTTTAGATGGGAATTTTAGATTAGAAATAAAGTACAAGTGTACTTTAGGTTAATGATTGGTTAGGAGACTTAGAGTTTGGTTACGTAGTTTGGCATTAGTCAATAAGAAAATAACACATCTTGGGAAAAATAGTAAATCTTGGGAAAATCTGAAAAATGTAAATTAGTGATGTATTTTATTAATGATTCTATACTTTTAATAATTACATAACTGAAGGTCATATCCTGGAAATATGTAAATTAATGTTCCATTTTTTGTAACACCAATCATGGTTAAGGAAATGTCATGTCTTGGCAAAGTTTGAAATTATATAATCAATGACGTATTCTGAATCTATAATGATGAGGAAAATTGTAATAAAAGATGACCCAGAGAAAGCTGCATTAGCTCTCTCTCTCTCTGGAGATTGCTCCAACGGAACGACTCCTGTCTCATCTTTTCGCCAACGCCACTCATCCATCAGGTCTTCCTGGACTCCGCTAGGGCAGGACCCCGGCATGAAATTGTGTTTCCAGATCAAAGAACTCACTTGTGATTTGGAGGCCTGAACACTGGGGCTTCTCAACTCTCTCTGGGTGCTCCTAACTGTGAGCAGTTGTGGAACCACTGCAGCAGGTGGAAAGAGCTCTTGTCCTATGTCTGGGAACATGTGTGTCCAGGCTCCAGAATGACTCTGTGGCTTTTTAGCCAAGATTTATCAACTGGACACTCCCTTCTCCAGATGGCACTGACATGGCTGTTCCTATTCAGAGACAGAGTCCGGGTGCTGTGACTTCTGACCCACAGGCAGGTGATTTCGCAGGGAAACAGGGAGGACAAACATGGAGCTCCTCAATTTGAGTTTGGAGCCTGAAAGAATGGAGATATGTGAACACTGATGTCTGGGCCAGGCAGCTCTTGAGATGCATTCCATATTCAGATTTGGTTTTTCCCTCAGTGTAGGTTTTCCTGTACATTTCCTAGTTGCAATCCTGATGTGGAGAGTGCCATATATACAGGTGTCTGTCCTGGGCCCCCCAACTAGTGTAGGAATTGCTTCTCCCAGCCGTGCTGTGAGCAAACTTCACCAAGTGATGCACATTTAGAAAGGGAAAGAAGGGGTGGAGAGGCGGGGAGATTAGTCTGGACAATGCAGAGGGTGAAGGAACCGTATCTGCTCCCCAGTGTGCACTCAGGAGTACTTTGTTCTGGGCCCACCTCACACATAGTAGGGTCTAAAAGAAAGGTGTGCAGAACACCCGGGTGCCAGAGCCATGACTGGACCAGAGAAAGGCATGCCCATGCTGGCACTTCATGTCCATTAGCAGGAGTGCACCTGATCGCCCCCCTGACCAGGCATAGGGCCAAGAAGGTCCCTGAAGTGGAGCCTGATTCTCTGAGGAGCAGAGGTGCACCAAATTCACATCTTCATACATGTATTTTGTACCATGATGAGGGTGTTCTTCCACCATTCATGCTATTCCCCTCCTCCCTCCCTTTCCCTCCCTCCCTTATTTCCTATCTAGAGGTAATCCTCCTCCCATGCTCTCCCTCCCTACCCCATTTTTTTTTAAAGTCTAGGACCACATTGGTTTCACTGCCGAATTCTAATATTCTTTAAGGAAAAACTAGTGTGAATTCAACTCAAAATTACAAGAAATAGAGAGGTAACACTTACATACTCATCCTGTGTGGTCAGTAAAACTCTGATTCTAATCTGAAGTAGTAGCTTTAAAAACGGTCCCAGCAAATTGATATCACCCAATAGGTTTTGAAAATCATTAAGGGGGCTGGGGATGTGGCTCAAGCGGTAGCGCGCTCGCCTGACATGCGTGCGGCCCGGGTTCGATCCTCAGCACCACATACCAACAAAGATGTTGTGTCCGCCGAGAACTAAACAATAAAACATTAAAAATTCTCTCTCTCTCTCTCTCTCTCTCTCTCTCTCTCTCTCTCTCTCTCTCTCTCTCTCTCTCCTCTCTCACTCTCTCTTAAAAAAAAAAAGAAAGAAAGAAAATCATTAAGGGTGTTCAGCTCCTTGACTCTTATTTGTGAGGTTTGAGGATGGATTCTATGTCCTTCGATCACATGATCTAGATATTGAAAAGAGATGTCCTTTGCACCTTCTGAGGTGAAATGCACAAACCCATTGCTGTGAGTGAAGTCTGTTTGGGTAAAGATTTTTAGGAGTACATCTGGTTTAGCATGAGATACACATATATCATCCATAAAGTGAATCATATATGCATCAGGGAATTTCTCCCTCACAAGCATGATGTCCTGTGCCACAAATTTTGACATAGGGTAGGGCTGTTACACATTCCCTAAGGCAACAATATCTTTTGACTAGTTCTTTAAAATTTATTGCCAGGACACTAAAGGCAAACCTTTTACAGTCCTCTGGGTGGAAAGGTAGAGAAAAGAAACAATCTTTTAAATCTATTACTATTAAATGATAACCCAAAGGAACAGCTGTACAAGGAAGCCCTGGTTGCAAGGCTCCCATTGGCTCATTAACACAATTAACTGCCCTGAGATCTTGTACTAATCTCCAGTGGCCAGATAGATTTTTTCTTGATTACACAGATGGGTGTGTTCCAAGGACAGAGAGTAGGTTGTGAATGGCCAGCCTGAAGTGGTTCATCCATCTCAGCCTGCATTGGCTGCTGCCTTCCAACCATGTCAGCATTGTTTATCTTAACCTAACCTCTGTGAATGTGCTCAACTGTGTCCTGTGAGGAGTCTCTTCTATCCTGCATGCCAAGAGTATCATGGGTCCTGAGTCAACTTCCCCTTCTCCCTGGGAAGGGTTCCGACCTGTAACAATTGGGTTTCCCAAATGGGGACCTTTGGAGGCACTGAATTGGGTCCATGGACACAAATACTTTCTTTTAGCCTTGACTAGGATGCATTCTGTACTCTCCAGAACATAGAACCTCTTCCTCCACTTCCTTCATTGACTGAGGGGCTCTGGGGCTCAGACGGAGCAGAGCTGCTTTCACCTAGCAGGTGTTTCCCATATTCCACAGCCCAGAGCCACCCACAGAAAGACTCTTCCAGGCAGATAGTTTCTCTCTAGCATCCCAAAGTGGATTGAAAGAAACTGTTACGTGTTAAGTGTCCATGTGCCCAGGGTCACTCTTTGGAAGTTGCATGTAGAGAAGAACCCAAGAGGACTTGAGCATCAGCTGCATTTGATGGAGAAGAATTGGGCTAAGTAAGGTCATCCTCAGGAGACTGCTCTCACCTGTGGAGGGAAGCTGCCTCCTCGTCTCCACCCTCAGTGACTAGTGGAAGTTCCTGCCTGACCTCAAGTGGAAGAGAGACACTTCCCCTGCTGAGATGGTTTCCAAGGGGGGAATTTTCCATATACTCACGTGATCAGTAGTCGACCCAGCACACCCACTCCCTTGGTGTCAGATCCACAATACCTCCTGAGAACTTAAGGAGATGAGAAAGATTTGGGTGTGGCCAGTTCACAGCCTGGAGTGCTGAAGGCAGCCTGTTCTCCAAAGACTCTTTGTGAACACCAGAAGTAATGAAGCAGATTCATTACAAGGATGGTTCAAGTATATTTAGGGAGGTCCAGTTGCTTCATAAACTTTCAAGTAGGGCAGCACGCAAGCGGTAATGGGATGCACTTGGATCTCCTCTCTCCAAACAAACAAACAAAAATTCCAGAAAAAGAATTCTAGCTGCTTATGTGTGTACAGGCGTTTGTGTGTGTGTGGGAGGGGATGGTGGTGTTCATGGGTGTTTGTGTGTGCGTGAGTGTGTTTGTGGATATGTTCATGTGCACATTCCTATGCATGTGCCTGTGTGTTCATATGTACTTTCAGTTATGAATGGAGCCTACTAATATTACAGGCTAACAATGCATTGAGTTGGTATTCCTTCAAAACTATTCATGAAAAACAAACATTTTCATTCTTTCTTCAATTCCATTATTTTGACTTCTTTCCTGATAGAATTTCATGATGGTTTGAACTGGGAAAATGAAGCTAGCTTCGAATTGATTCTACCCATTATTTCAAGAACTATGAAAAGATAGGACTCGGGGTGTTGCTAAGTTGCAGAGGGTTGGCCTCCCAACCATGGGTGAGTGTGCTTTGATTCTAAGCCCTGCACCTACATAAATGCATAAACAAAAGGTCCATGAACAAGTAAAAATATTTAACAACATAAAAGGAAAACCTCTAAAGGGGACTGTGGGAGTGGAGGCTGCATTCACTTTTCTGTGATATTGAAGATTAGCAAAGCTACTGAGGTACCAGGTGTTCTGAACTGTGTACCCATAGGCCTGTGTATTGAGAAGTGCAAATGTGTGTGCACAAAATCCATGGTGACCTACAAAGGAAGCGACACCAGCACAAGAGCCCTGGTAGAGTGCTGGAAAATCCTGCTGGTCAGGGACTCTTGAGACTTACACAGGTGTATTTCTCCTCTGCAGCAACATTGCAGGATTGGCCCAAGAGAGGGCCTGAGGGGATTCCCTGGGGGCGGGGCCTGGGAGCTGAAGCCAGAACCCCACCCTCTTCCTCCAAGGGAGCTCAGAACCCCACCAGATTTGGATGAGAAACCAGGGACATCAGCCCTCAGCAGCAGGAGAAGGAGACTTCAGCCCTGTGGTCATTCTGAGCACTTGCATGTCCACAAATGTCATGCCAAACCCAGCAGAAAAAGAAGTACTCTTCCAATGAAAGTGTAGAGTCAATGCAATCCAGAGCTTAGTTATGTCACATAAAGTATGAAAGCATTGGAAAGCATTTCTTTGATTTCTGGAATCCTTATGTTAAAATGGCAGAGTTAAAAAAAAATTGATACCCCAGAGAGCAAACTTGTAAAAACTCCAAGGCCCTTATGTCAACTGGCCTCTGACCTCTTCCCAGCACCTCAATTGTCATCCAAACTATGGATTTCAAACCTCTGTACAGGAAAGTACTGACTCGAAAAGGCTGGCAAATCTTTGTTCTGGGTAGAGTCATGGAAATCAAAGGTGTGAGTCACTGAGTTTTGGCCTAAAATTGCACCTGTGGTATTGAAGATGACGTGTTGCATCACGTGATCCTGGGGGAGGAGACAAGTTCCCAGAAGCCCCCTTCCCTCACTGCCCCTTCCGGCTGGCATCCAGGAGGCTGCATCTCTTCCTGGGCTCTGTGTACAGCCCTCACCTGTCTGAGCGCCTGCTGACAGGAGACAGCAGAACAGTGGGGTCTCAGGTTGGTTTTCTTTTCCCAGGTAGTTTACAGAAGATTCCTTAGAAGACATGTAGGTGGGGAAAATGTTAAGGATGGAGGGGGAGGTGCTTGTAAAATTAAGGTTTTTCAAGTGTGTTTCTTTATGCTGAGGTGGATCAGATAGGTCATTGGAGGTTCAACTCACCACAGAACTATTTCAATTTCAGAGAATATTTACTGCAGCATTCTGACACCTGTGAGCAGGTGGATCAATGTGTATGAAAACTGCTGTAGTTTACCATGGACTCTTGGGTAGAATAGGGCCTACCTCCGATGGATAGAGCAGTGTTATTCCCGGTGCTATTTCCACACAGGCACATAGAAGTCCTGGGTCATCCTCACCCAGCCTTCCTCTACCCATTCTCCCCTCTCTTCTGACCTGCTCTTCCATTCTCTCTCCCCTCCCCCCTCTCAGCACCCACCTCTCGCCTTCCCCCTTCCCCCTTTAGGGTAGCTTCTCCCCTTAGTATCCACACCTAGGAACAAACACTGGTTTGGCATGTCTAGCAAAGGATGTACACTGGTTCCATCCACAGCTTGTTTGGAAAATGTCAGAATTTCATTCTTCTCTGCCGCTGAATAGCTCTCATTGTCTTGCTCGGTTTTTCTTATATCATGTTATGGTAGAGAATCATCGTGACCCCACAGCATCCCTTGGGGATGATTTTTTTCCCTTTCTTTCTGTAGAAGAGTTTAAGAAACCTTTCTTAGAACTTTTTGAAGCCTGGGTTGGGTGAAATTCCACATTGAACCCACCACGTCGTCCTCAGCTTCTCTATTTGGTTGGGTTCATTACCACTGATCCAATCCTGAGCTTGCTCTCTGTATCTTTAATTTGGAAATATATTTCAAGGTCTATTTGCTTGGGTCAGATATTCAAGGACATTCTTGGATATCTACTAGTCCTCAGCTTCTCTATTTGGTTAGGTTCATTACCACTGATCCACTCCTGAGCTTGCTCTCTGTATCATTAATTTGGAAATATTTTTCAAGGTCAATCTGCTTAGGTCAGATATGCAAGGACATTCTTGGATATCTACTAGCATTTCTAGCTCGTGACTTCTGACTTTGTCAAGAATTACTCTGGATAACCGTGCTCTGCAAATCTCTGTATTAAGATGAAATTCCTTTTGATCTCTCTTTGTAGGAACTAGGTTTACCTCTCTTCACCTTTCCTCTTTTGGTTATCATTTGGATAGAGGCAAAATTGTTCCCTTTGGTTAAGATTGCTTTATTACCTTCAGGAATCATGCATTCACTCTGCTATAATTCTAAGAGCATGGAGTATCTTATTTTTGTCAAACGCAGTAGTTGGCCTACTCCCCCTTGATTGTGCACCCATCTGTGCTCCACCTATTCTACTGGGCTCCTCAGATCATGGGATGTGCTCCATGCCAAAATGTGAAGAACAAATGAAAGATCCCATGTTGACTTTGGTCATGACACTTTTTTCTCTTCTCTTGGACCTAGGAGGGCCCAGTGTCAGCATCTGAGGGAATGGGGCCTGACTTGAAGAACATGAGAAAGTCGGCAGAGCAGGCCTCACAGCCTCTGGCCCCGAGCCTCATGCAAATCCAGAATAAGAAGCACCAGCAGAGGGGAGCTGTGGGGCATCGGGCTCCTCCCCCTGAAGAGGAGGACCCCAGGGTATGTGGACATCGGAGGCAACGGGAAGCCAGGGGCCGACACAGGTCAGAATCGTGGTGACGTCCTCTCAGATTGCCTCTACCACCCAATTCTCCCATTCCACCCCACGAGGACCTGCCCGGGCACCTCCTCTCAGCTTAGTCCTTTCCTAGGATGGGAGGAGTCATCTTTTGGAACCACTTGAAACCCATGCATCCCAACGTTTGTCCTGTTGTTGAAATCTGGCCCAGGCTCCTCAAGTTGCAACATCCGAACCTTCCTTCCAGTGCCCCTTCATAATAGGTGCTTCCACAAACGTGTTCTAGGACCTTAAAATCCCTAGAAATTCATGGTTCACAGGCCTGAGTGCCTGACCTACAACGAGGGGAAACTAAGACTTCAAATCTCACTTTGTCTGTAAAAGGGCAGAGCTGGTTGTGGTTGGGCCGACTCCTGACAACTTGTGCTTTTCCACCGACAGCTGAAGTGTAGGGACTGTGGGGCTTTTGGACACACTGCGAGGAGCAGAAGATGCCCCATCAAGCGCTGGGATGGTGCGCTGGCCCCACAACCCTTGGGCCCAAAGAAGGAGAAGGAGAACCAGGCACCAAGCAAGCCTAGGAATCTCCAGAACACAGGGGCCTGTGAGCAGCCAGCCAGAATGAAGGGCCAGGTGCACAGGTGAGGGATGGGGAAGCTGGGATCCAAGCCTCGGGCATGGAACTCCAGCGGGGTGGTGTCTCCCCTTCTCCACATAGTCATCTCCACACATTCGCATGCAGCTAATGACTGGGTCAATGGAGAGAGATAGACAAGGACTCCATGTCCCAAAGCCAGAGCCTGCAGCACATTCTCCTGTGCATTCAATTCAGAAAGGGAAGGGGGTCAGGGCAGCACTAGGAACATGACCGCGGGAGGCACAGAAGCAATGTGTCCACAGGGAACTACTTAGTGGTAGATGAGAAGGGCTTCCTGGATGTAGGGACTGGCTGTTGTAGGAGGAAAGGCACAGACTTGGGGGAGAACCCAGGGTAGCACAGGAGACACTAAGAAAACGGGCACCTCTCATTTTGCTCCCTCCTCTGCATCCATCCAAATACCATCGTGTGTTCTGCAGGCAAGAAGAGGAACAACGGGGAAAGGCTCTACTCCAGACATGGAGTACCTATAGGAGACCCCAGGAGAGGCAGCAACCCAAATGGAAGGAAGAGACAGAACCCAGTGCCTGCCTAAGGGTGAGTATGTGCATGGTGGCCTGCTCTTTTGGTGTCCTGGAGAAGCCTGATAAATTCCTTCTCTGTGGCCCTTCTGCCTGAGGCATTTGCTATCAACATTTAAGCCCAATGGGACTGAAGCTTGGGGGTCCTCCACATTTGCTCTTTCCAATTTTGTGTGGGACTTTTTTCATCTTCCCCATGACGTGGTGCATGGGCTCATGGGGGCAGAGTTGACGCCAACGTCTCAGAGGACACAATGTCCAATGCAGGCATATTCCTATTGAAAGTGGGAGAACACTCTCAGCTTCTGTAGGCCAACTCCTGAGTGGCCACATCTGCTGAGAGGAGCGTCAGCCATCGACATCCCATGGAAGGACACACAAAAGAGCCCTGCCCATCTCAAGGCACGAGACCTCCGATTAAGAACGGGATACTTCCCGATGTGCCCTGAAACATGTCAAGTCCTTCTTGGAATGGGTCTTTGGCCGATAGCCATGGAGGTGGAGGTGGAGCGCCCCTTTCCTTTCCTGGGCTGAAGACGTGTCTTTCTGTTCCACTCTATGTTCTGTAGCCGAATTCCTGTTTAGGTGGGCCTTGTTGGTGCTTGAGTGCAGGGAATCAGGAGAGTTTCCTGTGTTTGTCTTTTCCTCCAGAAGCCCAGCAGGCCACTGCCCGTCCACACGACCAGGACGAGGTGTGTCCTGGGCTCCGTGTTGCAGAGTCATCCTTGTGTCCAGAGCTCGGATGAGAGTCTCACCTTCACTAGCGCACCTCCCTTTCAGAGACCCAAAGGTGGACTCCACTCAGGTCCCGGGATCCAGGATAAACAGGATGTGAGCACCCCTGGCACCATCCAGCCGGCAGCAAGGCCCTCAGGGCAGAACCCTGCCCTCCTTGGGAAGAAAGCACCTGAGACACCAGAGGTGGTCTCCTCCAAAATTGCCCAGACTTCTGCCAGTCTTCTCGGAGGGGGCCCTGTGCTCCACCCTCCATCACTAGCCAGGGGTCCTGATGTGAGCAAAGAGCCCTGCCTGCAGCCTGCAGCATGTCCACAGGGCCAGGGCCACGAACTCAGCCTCCAGGCCCCAGGCAAGAGACGAGCTCAGGTCCACATCCAGACTGGCCAGAACTCCCCAAAGAAACTCAGGCTGGGGCACAGTCCCACTCCACGGGGTAACACCTGCAGGCCAGGCTCGGAGGCCAGGAAGTCTCTGCCTGCTTGGCAAGACACAAGTGGTATCGGACTAAATGGGTCACCCCAGGTGACCAGAAAAATTCCAGCCCATGATTCCAGCATGGATCTTCGCCCTCCCAAGGAAAGCAGATTCCTGAATCCAGTTGAGCCGCGTACCAAATCGAGTCCACCAGCACCCAGCTGTGTTCCCCGACAGCCCCTCCGGATGCTCTTCAAGAGAATGCACAAGAACTGGTGGAGATCCAGGTTCATTGCCGATCTCCCTTCCTGTCCCGCTGCAGAGACCAGTGCTCTTGCTGACACTCCTCCCTATCTTGATGAGTCCCAGAGGCCCAGCTCCCACGAGCCACTGAGTGTCCTCTATGAAGACCTTCAGGTGTCCTCCTCCTCTGAGGACAGTGACATGGAGTGAGGCACACCATAGCAGGGAAGAATGGCCTTTGGGGCTCCAATGACTTGCAGGGTCTCTCACGCTGAGGAAGCAAAGATGCAGGAGCAGGTGGCACCAGGGTCACAGGACCTTCCTAGCTATGGAGTAGGAGCAAAGGCTGGGACTTCAGAAAGCTCTGGCACAGCCCCGGACCCTGCCTCTGATGCACAGCCACCTGTCCAGGACTCAGAGGAGAGACTCCTCTGAATGGGGTTTCCAGGGGATGGTCCAATGTGCTCATGTCACCTTCCACAGGCTGTCTATGAGATGACAAATGGAGTGGATATGCAGGTGTAGAGACGGAAGTGGAACAGAAGTAGAAGGCTCAAGTTTGTCCCTTTTGTCCTATGACCACATGGAGTGTAGCACCTGCTGATCCCTGGGACCTCTGTCCTGTTCTGCAGTGGACCTTCTTGACTCTTGAATGTGGTCATGGAAAGCATTGTGGACACTTTCCCTGGCCTTTCCTTTTTTGTTCCTTGCCCCTTATGATAATCATGTACTTGACGTTTCTCTGAATCCTCATCCAATTTTCCCCATGTTTTACAGTGTGCATAGTTGGAGTGCTCAATAGGTATTTGCCTTTGTACCTTGTCTCTCCTGCAAACTGCATTTGTTGTGTCCTGGTGCTCAATTGTAATGCCTTGGACAGCCCGAATATCTCAGGTGATGTCCACGTGTCAATTAAGATCATTCATTGGTTGTAGCTCAGGATATCACTGGATTCCCCATACTACCATGATAAATGGGTGAAATTGGCGAAAGCGATCCCCCACTCACTGTCTTAACAGGGTCACAGTGAGAAAAAGTGTTGGCCAAGCCGCTCTCCCACTGTCTTGACAGGGTCACAGTGAGGATGAATGCTGGCAAAGCCACGCTGGTTGGTGGGAAACTGAAACCATGAGACCCTTTTTTATGTAATTGGGACTTTTCATTTTCATGCTTATGTTTCTTCAGGAGGCATAAGTATGTTAGATGCCAAACAAATTAAATTTCAGATGGCTAGAACAGAACAGGTACATCATGCCATGGAGGCTGTTCTACTACCCCTCAGCATATCAAGGACAAAGTAGAAGGCTGTTCTTCTAACTCAGTACATTGTGGACACACCTGATCATGGACAACAATCATCCTCTGAAAGGTCATGAGAGTTTTAGGCACCACATTGATTATATCAAGGAGAACCCAAGCCCATATTTCCAGCCTCTTAGAAAACTTAGTGATTAGGCTTATTTTACAAAGTTCACCACATGTAGTCTCATTTTTGATTAAGGAAAGTTGTATTATACACTTAGGAAAGTTAAAACATATAAAGATATATTCTTCTCTTTTTATAAACCCTTTCTTACTTTACATAGGGATATATGATGAGCATAGTTAATATTGGTGGACAGTGGATTGATGTTTGGATCTTACTTTCTATTGAGAAAGACTATAAAGATATGAGAACTAGTGCACCTTGACTGAGAAACAAAGAAATTCTTTGAGAAAATAGCTCAACCAGTTTTATGAGAATAAATTTAGAAATTAATTAAAACAGCTTTATAAGACACAGTTTTAGAATAATGTTAGAAATATTATTTTATTTAGATTCTTAAGTTTAGAAATTCTTAAGTTTTTAGTTGTATAGGTTTCTGATATGTTTTAAGAATGATTGATATACTTTGGGATGCTTTAAGTATAAGATTTAATGGGATTTTTTTAGATGGGAATTTTAGATTAGAAATAAAGTACAAGTGTACTTTAGGTTAATGATTGGTTAGGAGACTTAGAGTTTGGTTACGTAGTTTGGCATTAGTCAATAAGAAAATAACACATCTTGGGAAAAATAGTAAATCTTGGGAAAATCTGAAAAATGTAAATTAGTGATGTATTTTATTAATGATTCTATACTTTTAATAATTACATAACTGAAGGTCATATCCTGGAAATATGTAAATTAATGTTCCATTTTTTGTAACACCAATCATGGTTAAGGAAAT
Organism: Ictidomys tridecemlineatus; assembly: GCF_052094955.1. NCBI lineage: Eukaryota > Metazoa > Chordata > Mammalia > Rodentia > Sciuridae > Ictidomys > Ictidomys tridecemlineatus. The sequence goes on along the minus strand of NC_135490.1, from coordinate 5,362,191 downwards.
GTCATGTCTTGGCAAAGTTTGAAATTATATAATCAATGACGTATTCTGAATCTATAATGATGAGGAAAATTGTAATAAAAGATGACCCAGAGAAAGCTGCATTAGCTCTCTCTCTCTCTGGAGATTGCTCCAACGGAACGACTCCTGTCTCATCTTTTCGCCAACGCCACTCATCCATCAGGTCTTCCTGGACTCCGCTAGGGCAGGACCCCGGCATGAAATTGTGTTTCCAGATCAAAGAACTCACTTGTGATTTGGAGGCCTGAACACTGGGGCTTCTCAACTCTCTCTGGGTGCTCCTAACTGTGAGCAGTTGTGGAACCACTGCAGCAGGTGGAAAGAGCTCTTGTCCTATGTCTGGGAACATGTGTGTCCAGGCTCCAGAATGACTCTGTGGCTTTTTAGCCAAGATTTATCAACTGGACACTCCCTTCTCCAGATGGCACTGACATGGCTGTTCCTATTCAGAGACAGAGTCCGGGTGCTGTGACTTCTGACCCACAGGCAGGTGATTTCGCAGGGAAACAGGGAGGACAAACATGGAGCTCCTCAATTTGAGTTTGGAGCCTGAAAGAATGGAGATATGTGAACACTGATGTCTGGGCCAGGCAGCTCTTGAGATGCATTCCATATTCAGATTTGGTTTTTCCCTCAGTGTAGGTTTTCCTGTACATTTCCTAGTTGCAATCCTGATGTGGAGAGTGCCATATATACAGGTGTCTGTCCTGGGCCCCCCAACTAGTGTAGGAATTGCTTCTCCCAGCCGTGCTGTGAGCAAACTTCACCAAGTGATGCACATTTAGAAAGGGAAAGAAGGGGTGGAGAGGCGGGGAGATTAGTCTGGACAATGCAGAGGGTGAAGGAACCGTATCTGCTCCCCAGTGTGCACTCAGGAGTACTTTGTTCTGGGCCCACCTCACACATAGTAGGGTCTAAAAGAAAGGTGTGCAGAACACCCGGGTGCCAGAGCCATGACTGGACCAGAGAAAGGCATGCCCATGCTGGCACTTCATGTCCATTAGCAGGAGTGCACCTGATCGCCCCCCTGACCAGGCATAGGGCCAAGAAGGTCCCTGAAGTGGAGCCTGATTCTCTGAGGAGCAGAGGTGCACCAAATTCACATCTTCATACATGTATTTTGTACCATGATGAGGGTGTTCTTCCACCATTCATGCTATTCCCCTCCTCCCTCCCTTTCCCTCCCTCCCTTATTTCCTATCTAGAGGTAATCCTCCTCCCATGCTCTCCCTCCCTACCCCATTTTTTTTTAAAGTCTAGGACCACATTGGTTTCACTGCCGAATTCTAATATTCTTTAAGGAAAAACTAGTGTGAATTCAACTCAAAATTACAAGAAATAGAGAGGTAACACTTACATACTCATCCTGTGTGGTCAGTAAAACTCTGATTCTAATCTGAAGTAGTAGCTTTAAAAATAGTCCCAGCAAATTGATATCACCCAATAGGTTTTGAAAATCATTAAGGGGGCTGGGGATGTGGCTCAAGCGGTAGCGCGCTCGCCTGACATGCGTGCGGCCCGGGTTCGATCCTCAGCACCACATACCAACAAAGATGTTGTGTCCGCCGAGAACTAAACAATAAAACATTAAAAATTCTCTCTCTCTCTCTCTCTCTCTCTCTCTCTCTCTCTCTCTCTCTCTCTCTCCTCTCTCACTCTCTCTTAAAAAAAAAAAGAAAGAAAGAAAATCATTAAGGGTGTTCAGCTCCTTGACTCTTATTTGTGAGGTTTGAGGATGGATTCTATGTCCTTCGATCACATGATCTAGATATTGAAAAGAGATGTCCTTTGCACCTTCTGAGGTGAAATGCACAAACCCATTGCTGTGAGTGAAGTCTGTTTGGGTAAAGATTTTTAGGAGTACATCTGGTTTAGCATGAGATACACATATATCATCCATAAAGTGAATCATATATGCATCAGGGAATTTCTCCCTCACAAGCATGATGTCCTGTGCCACAAATTTTGACATAGGGTAGGGCTGTTACACATTCCCTAAGGCAACAATATCTTTTGACTAGTTCTTTAAAATTTATTGCCAGGACACTAAAGGCAAACCTTTTACAGTCCTCTGGGTGGAAAGGTAGAGAAAAGAAACAATCTTTTAAATCTATTACTATTAAATGATAACCCAAAGGAACAGCTGTACAAGGAAGCCCTGGTTGCAAGGCTCCCATTGGCTCATTAACACAATTAACTGCCCTGAGATCTTGTACTAATCTCCAGTGGCCAGATAGATTTTTTCTTGATTACACAGATGGGTGTGTTCCAAGGACAGAGAGTAGGTTGTGAATGGCCAGCCTGAAGTGGTTCATCCATCTCAGCCTGCATTGGCTGCTGCCTTCCAACCATGTCAGCATTGTTTATCTTAACCTAACCTCTGTGAATGTGCTCAACTGTGTCCTGTGAGGAGTCTCTTCTATCCTGCATGCCAAGAGTATCATGGGTCCTGAGTCAACTTCCCCTTCTCCCTGGGAAGGGTTCCGACCTGTAACAATTGGGTTTCCCAAATGGGGACCTTTGGAGGCACTGAATTGGGTCCATGGACACAAATACTTTCTTTTAGCCTTGACTAGGATGCATTCTGTACTCTCCAGAACATAGAACCTCTTCCTCCACTTCCTTCATTGACTGAGGGGCTCTGGGGCTCAGACGGAGCAGAGCTGCTTTCACCTAGCAGGTGTTTCCCATATTCCACAGCCCAGAGCCACCCACAGAAAGACTCTTCCAGGCAGATAGTTTCTCTCTAGCATCCCAAAGTGGATTGAAAGAAACTGTTACGTGTTAAGTGTCCATGTGCCCAGGGTCACTCTTTGGAAGTTGCATGTAGAGAAGAACCCAAGAGGACTTGAGCATCAGCTGCATTTGATGGAGAAGAATTGGGCTAAGTAAGGTCATCCTCAGGAGACTGCTCTCACCTGTGGAGGGAAGCTGCCTCCTTGTCTCCACCCTCAGTGACTAGTGGAAGTTCCTGCCTGACCTCAAGTGGAAGAGAGACACTTCCCCTGCTGAGATGGTTTCCAAGGGGGGAATTTTCCATATACTCACGTGATCAGTAGTCGACCCAGCACACCCACTCCCTTGGTGTCAGATCCACAATACCTCCTGAGAACTTAAGGAGATGTGAAAGATTTGGGTGTGGCCAGTTCACAGCCTGGAGTGCTGAAGGCAGCCTGTTCTCCAAAGACTCTTTGTGAACACCAGAAGTAATGAAGCAGATTCATTACAAGGATGGTTCAAGTATATTTAGGGAGGTCCAGTTGCTTCATAAACTTTCAAGTAGGGCAGCACGCAAGCGGTAATGGGATGCACTTGGATCTCCTCTCTCCAAACAAACAAACAAAAATTCCAGAAAAAGAATTCTAGCTGCTTATGTGTGTACAGGCGTTTGTGTGTGTGTGGGAGGGGATGGTGGTGTTCATGGGTGTTTGTGTGTGCGTGAGTGTGTTTGTGGATATGTTCATGTGCACATTCCTATGCATGTGCCTGTGTGTTCATATGTACTTTCAGTTATGAATGGAGCCTACTAATATTACAGGCTAACAATGCATTGAGTTGGTATTCCTTCAAAACTATTCATGAAAAACAAACATTTTCATTCTTTCTTCAATTCCATTATTTTGACTTCTTTCCTGATAGAATTTCATGATGGTTTGAACTGGGAAAATGAAGCTAGCTTCGAATTGATTCTACCCATTATTTCAAGAACTATGAAAAGATAGGACTCGGGGTGTTGCTAAGTTGCAGAGGGTTGGCCTCCCAACCATGGGTGAGTGTGCTTTGATTCTAAGCCCTGCACCTACATAAATGCATAAACAAAAGGTCCATGAACAAGTAAAAATATTTAACAACATAAAAGGAAAACCTCTAAAGGGGACTGTGGGAGTGGAGGCTGCATTCACTTTTCTGTGATATTGAAGATTAGCAAAGCTACTGAGGTACCAGGTGTTCTGAACTGTGTACCCATAGGCCTGTGTATTGAGAAGTGCAAATGTGTGTGCACAAAATCCATGGTGACCTACAAAGGAAGCGACACCAGCACAAGAGCCCTGGTAGAGTGCTGGAAAATCCTGCTGGTCAGGGACTCTTGAGACTTACACAGGTGTATTTCTCCTCTGCAGCAACATTGCAGGATTGGCCCAAGAGAGGGCCTGAGGGGATTCCCTGGGGGCGGGGCCTGGGAGCTGAAGCCAGAACCCCACCCTCTTCCTCCAAGGAAGCTCAGAACCCCACCAGATTTGGATGAGAAACCAGGGACATCAGCCCTCAGCAGCAGGAGAAGGAGACTTCAGCCCTGTGGTCATTCTGAGCACTTGCATGTCCACAAATGTCATGCCAAACCCAGCAGAAAAAGAAGTACTCTTCCAATGAAAGTGTAGAGTCAATGCAATCCAGAGCTTAGTTATGTCACATAAAGTATGAAAGCATTGGAAAGCATTTCTTTGATTTCTGGAATCCTTATGTTAAAATGGCAGAGTTAAAAAAAAATTGATACCCCAGAGAGCAAACTTGTAAAAACTCCAAGGCCCTTATGTCAACTGGCCTCTGACCTCTTCCCAGCACCTCAATTGTCATCCAAACTATGGATTTCAAACCTCTGTACAGGAAAGTACTGACTCGAAAAGGCTGGCAAATCTTTGTTCTGGGTAGAGTCATGGAAATCAAAGGTGTGAGTCACTGAGTTTTGGCCTAAAATTGCACCTGTGGTATTGAAGATGACGTGTTGCATCACGTGATCCTGGGGGAGGAGACAAGTTCCCAGAAGCCCCCTTCCCTCACTGCCCCTTCCGGCTGGCATCCAGGAGGCTGCATCTCTTCCTGGGCTCTGTGTACAGCCCTCACCTGTCTGAGCGCCTGCTGACAGGAGACAGCAGAACAGTGGGGTCTCAGGTTGGTTTTCTTTTCCCAGGTAGTTTACAGAAGATTCCTTAGAAGACATGTAGGTGGGGAAAATGTTAAGGATGGAGGGGGAGGTGCTTGTAAAATTAAGGTTTTTCAAGTGTGTTTCTTTATGCTGAGGTGGATCAGATAGGTCATTGGAGGTTCAACTCACCACAGAACTATTTCAATTTCAGAGAATATTTACTGCAGCATTCTGACACCTGTGAGCAGGTGGATCAATGTGTATGAAAACTGCTGTAGTTTACCATGGACTCTTGGGTAGAATAGGGCCTACCTCCGATGGATAGAGCAGTGTTATTCCCGGTGCTATTTCCACACAGGCACATAGAAGTCCTGGGTCATCCTCACCCAGCCTTCCTCTACCCATTCTCCCCTCTCTTCTGACCTGCTCTTCCATTCTCTCTCCCCTCCCCCCTCTCAGCACCCACCTCTCGCCTTCCCCCTTCCCCCTTTAGGGTAGCTTCTCCCCTTAGTATCCACACCTAGGAACAAACACTGGTTTGGCATGTCTAGCAAAGGATGTACACTGGTTCCATCCACAGCTTGTTTGGAAAATGTCAGAATTTCATTCTTCTCTGCCGCTGAATAGCTCTCATTGTCTTGCTCGGTTTTTCTTATATCATGTTATGGTAGAGAATCATCGTGACCCCACAGCATCCCTTGGGGATGATTTTTTTCCCTTTCTTTCTGTAGAAGAGTTTAAGAAACCTTTCTTAGAACTTTTTGAAGCCTGGGTTGGGTGAAATTCCACATTGAACCCACCACGTCGTCCTCAGCTTCTCTATTTGGTTGGGTTCATTACCACTGATCCAATCCTGAGCTTGCTCTCTGTATCTTTAATTTGGAAATATATTTCAAGGTCTATTTGCTTGGGTCAGATATTCAAGGACATTCTTGGATATCTACTAGTCCTCAGCTTCTCTATTTGGTTAGGTTCATTACCACTGATCCACTCCTGAGCTTGCTCTCTGTATCATTAATTTGGAAATATTTTTCAAGGTCAATCTGCTTAGGTCAGATATGCAAGGGCATTCTTGGATATCTACTAGCATTTCTAGCTCGTGACTTCTGACTTTGTCAAGAATTACTCTGGATAACCGTGCTCTGCAAATCTCTGTATTAAGATGAAATTCCTTTTGATCTCTCTTTGTAGGAACTAGGTTTACCTCTCTTCACCTTTCCTCTTTTGGTTATCATTTGGATAGAGGCAAAATTGTTCCCTTTGGTTAAGATTGCTTTATTACCTTCAGGAATCATGCATTCACTCCGCTATAATTCTAAGAGCATGGAGTATCTTATTTTTGTCAAACGCAGTAGTTGGCCTACTCTCCCTTGATTGTGCACCCATCTGTGCTCCACCTATTCTACTGGGCTCCTCAGATCATGGGATGTGCTCCATGCCAAAATGTGGAGAACAAATGAAAGATCCCATGTTGACTTTGGTCATGACACTTTTTTCTTTTCTCTTGGACCTAGGAGGGCCCAGTGTCAGCATCTGAGGGAATGGGGCCTGACTTGAAGAACATGAGAAAGTCGGCAGAGCAGGCCTCACAGCCTCTGGCCCCGAGCCTCATGCAAATCCAGAATAAGAAGCACCAGCAGAGGGGAGCTGTGGGGCATCGGGCTCCTCCCCCTGAAGAGGAGGACCCCAGGGTATGTGGACATCGGAGGCAACGGGAAGCCAGGGGCCGACACAGGTCAGAATCGTGGTGACGTCCTCTCAGATTGCCTCTACCACCCAATTCTCCCATTCCACCCCACGAGGACCTGCCCGGGCACCTCCTCTCAGCTTAGTCCTTTCCTAGGATGGGAGGAGTCATCTTTTGGAACCACTTGAAACCCATGCATCCCAACGTTTGTCCTGTTGTTGAAATCTGGCCCAGGCTCCTCAAGTTGCAACATCCGAACCTTCCTTCCAGTGCCCCTTCATAATAGGTGCTTCCACAAACGTGTTCTAGGACCTTAAAATCCCTAGAAATTCATGGTTCACAGGCCTGAGTGCCTGACCTACAACGAGGGGAAACTAAGACTTCAAATCTCACTTTGTCTGTAAAAGGGCAGAGCTGGTTGTGGTTGGGCCGACTCCTGACAACTTGTGCTTTTCCACCGACAGCTGAAGTGTAGGGACTGTGGGGCTTTTGGACACACTGCGAGGAGCAGAAGATGCCCCATCAAGCGCTGGGATGGTGCGCTGGCCCCACAACCCTTGGGCCCAAAGAAGGAGAAGGAGAACCAGGCACCAAGCAAGCCTAGGAATCTCCAGAACACAGGGGCCTGTGAGCAGCCAGCCAGAATGAAGGGCCAGGTGCACAGGTGAGGGATGGGGAAGCTGGGATCCAAGCCTCGGGCATGGAACTCCAGCGGGGTGGTGTCTCCCCTTCTCCACATAGTCATCTCCACACATTCGCATGCAGCTAATGACTGGGTCAATGGAGAGAGATAGACAAGGACTCCATGTCCCAAAGCCAGAGCCTGCAGCACATTCTCCTGTGCATTCAATTCAGAAAGGGAAGGGGGTCAGGGCAGCACTAGGAACATGACCGCGGGAGGCACAGAAGCAATGTGTCCACAGGGAACTACTTAGTGGTAGATGAGAAGGGCTTCCTGGATGTAGGGACTGGCTGTTGTAGGAGGAAAGGCACAGACTTGGGGGAGAACCCAGGGTAGCACAGGAGACACTAAGAAAACGGGCACCTCTCATTTTGCTCCCTCCTCTGCATCCATCCAAATACCATCGTGTGTTCTGCAGGCAAGAAGAGGAACAACGGGGAAAGGCTCTACTCCAGACATGGAGTACCTATAGGAGACCCCAGGAGAGGCAGCAACCCAAATGGAAGGAAGAGACAGAACCCAGTGCCTGCCTAAGGGTGAGTATGTGCATGGTGGCCTGCTCTTTTGGTGTCCTGGAGAAGCCTGATAAATTCCTTCTCTGTGGCCCTTCTGCCTGAGGCATTTGCTATCAACATTTAAGCCCAATGGGACTGAAGCTTGGGGGTCCTCCACATTTGCTCTTTCCAATTTTGTGTGGGACTTTTTTCATCTTCCCCATGACGTGGTGCATGGGCTCATGGGGGCAGAGTTGACGCCAACGTCTCAGAGGACACAATGTCCAATGCAGGCATATTCCTATTGAAAGTGGGAGAACACTCTCAGCTTCTGTAGGCCAACTCCTGAGTGGCCACATCTGCTGAGAGGAGCGTCAGCCATCGACATCCCATGGAAGGACACACAAAAGAGCCCTGCCCATCTCAAGGCACGAGACCTCCGATTAAGAACGGGATACTTCCCGATGTGCCCTGAAACATGTCAAGTCCTTCTTGGAATGGGTCTTTGGCCGATAGCCATGGAGGTGGAGGTGGAGCGCCCCTTTCCTTTCCTGGGCTGAAGACGTGTCTTTCTGTTCCACTCTATGTTCTGTAGCCGAATTCCTGTTTAGGTGGGCCTTGTTGGTGCTTGAGTGCAGGGAATCAGGAGAGTTTCCTGTGTTTGTCTTTTCCTCCAGAAGCCCAGCAGGCCACTGCCCGTCCACACGACCAGGACGAGGTGTGTCCTGGGCTCCGTGTTGCAGAGTCATCCTTGTGTCCAGAGCTCGGATGAGAGTCTCACCTTCACTAGCGCACCTCCCTTTCAGAGACCCAAAGGTGGACTCCACTCAGGTCCCGGGATCCAGGATAAACAGGATGTGAGCACCCCTGGCACCATCCAGCCGGCAGCAAGGCCCTCAGGGCAGAACCCTGCCCTCCTTGGGAAGAAAGCACCTGAGACACCAGAGGTGGTCTCCTCCAAGATTGCCCAGACTTCTGCCAGTCTTCTCGGAGGGGGCCCTGTGCTCCACCCTCCATCACTAGCCAGGGGTCCTGATGTGAGCAAAGAGCCCTGCCTGCAGCCTGCAGCATGTCCACAGGGCCAGGGCCACGAACTCAGCCTCCAGGCCCCAGGCAAGAGACGAGCTCAGGTCCACATCCAGACTGGCCAGAACTCCCCAAAGAAACTCAGGCTGGGGCACAGTCCCACTCCACGGGGTAACACCTGCAGGCCAGGCTCGGAGGCCAGGAAGTCTCTGCCTGCTTGGCAAGACACAAGTGGTATCGGACTAAATGGGTCACCCCAGGTGACCAGAAAAATTCCAGCCCATGATTCCAGCATGGATCTTCGCCCTCCCAAGGAAAGCAGATTCCTGAATCCAGTTGAGCCGCGTACCAAATCGAGTCCACCAGCACCCAGCTGTGTTCCCCGACAGCCCCTCCGGATGCTCTTCAAGAGAATGCACAAGAACTGGTGGAGATCCAGGTTCATTGCCGATCTCCCTTCCTGTCCCGCTGCAGAGACCAGTGCTCTTGCTGACACTCCTCCCTATCTTGATGAGTCCCAGAGGCCCAGCTCCCACGAGCCACTGAGTGTCCTCTATGAAGACCTTCAGGTGTCCTCCTCCTCTGAGGACAGTGACATGGAGTGAGGCACACCATAGCAGGGAAGAATGGCCTTTGGGGCTCCAATGACTTGCAGGGTCTCTCACGCTGAGGAAGCAAAGATGCAGGAGCAGGTGGCACCAGGGTCACAGGACCTTCCTAGCTATGGAGTAGGAGCAAAGGCTGGGACTTCAGAAAGCTCTGGCACAGCCCCGGACCCTGCCTCTGATGCACAGCCACCTGTCCAGGACTCAGAGGAGAGACTCCTCTGAATGGGGTTTCCAGGGGATGGTCCAATGTGCTCATGTCACCTTCCACAGGCTGTCTATGAGATGACAAATGGAGTGGATATGCAGGTGTAGAGACGGAAGTGGAACAGAAGTAGAAGGCTCAAGTTTGTCCCTTTTGTCCTATGACCACATGGAGTGTAGCACCTGCTGATCCCTGGGACCTCTGTCCTGTTCTGCAGTGGACCTTCTTGACTCTTGAATGTGGTCATGGAAAGCATTGTGGACACTTTCCCTGGCCTTTCCTTTTTTGTTCCTTGCCCCTTATGATAATCATGTACTTGACGTTTCTCTGAATCCTCATCCAATTTTCCCCATGTTTTACAGTGTGCATAGTTGGAGTGCTCAATAGGTATTTGCCTTTGTACCTTGTCTCTCCTGCAAACTGCATTTGTTGTGTCCTGGTGCTCAATTGTAATGCCTTGGACAGCCCGAATATCTCAGGTGATGTCCACGTGTCAATTAAGATCATTCATTGGTTGTAGCTCAGGATATCACTGGATTCCCCATACTACCATGATAAATGGGTGAAATTGGCGAAAGCGATCCCCCACTCACTGTCTTAACAGGGTCACAGTGAGAAAAAGTGTTGGCCAAGCCGCTCTCCCACTGTCTTGACAGGGTCACAGTGAGGATGAATGCTGGCAAAGCCACGCTGGTTGGTGGGAAACTGAAACCATGAGACCCTTTTTTATGTAATTGGGACTTTTCATTTTCATGCTTATGTTTCTTCAGGAGGCATAAGTATGTTAGATGCCAAACAAATTAAATTTCAGATGGCTAGAACAGAACAGGTACATCATGCCATGGAGGCTGTTCTACTACCCCTCAGCATATCAAGGACAAAGTAGAAGGCTGTTCTTCTAACTCAGTACATTGTGGACACACCTGATCATGGACAACAATCATCCTCTGAAAGGTCATGAGAGTTTTAGGCACCACATTGATTATATCAAGGAGAACCCAAGCCCATATTTCCAGCCTCTTAGAAAACTTAGTGATTAGGCTTATTTTACAAAGTTCACCACATGTAGTCTCATTTTTGATTAAGGAAAGTTGTATTATACACTTAGGAAAGTTAAAACATATAAAGATATATTCTTCTCTTTTTATAAACCCTTTCTTACTTTACATAGGGATATATGATGAGCATAGTTAATATTGGTGGACAGTGGATTGATGTTTGGATCTTACTTTCTATTGAGAAAGACTATAAAGATATGAGAACTAGTGCACCTTGACTGAGAAACAAAGAAATTCTTTGAGAAAATAGCTCAACCAGTTTTATGAGAATAAATTTAGAAATTAATTAAAACAGCTTTATAAGACACAGTTTTAGAATAATGTTAGAAATATTATTTTATTTAGATTCTTAAGTTTAGAAATTCTTAAGTTTTTAGTTGTATAGGTTTCTGATATGTTTTAAGAATGATTGATATACTTTAGGATGCTTTAAGTATAAGATTTAATGGGATTTTTTTAGATGGGAATTTTAGATTAGAAATAAAGTACAAGTGTACTTTAGGTTAATGATTGGTTAGGAGACTTAGAGTTTGGTTACGTAGTTTGGCATTAGTCAATAAGAAAATAACACATCTTGGGAAAAATAGTAAATCTTGGGAAAATCTGAAAAATGTAAATTAGTGATGTATTTTATTAATGATTCTATACTTTTAATAATTACATAACTGAAGGTCATATCCTGGAAATATGTAAATTAATGTTCCATTTTTTGTAACACCAATCATGGTTAAGGAAATGTCATGTCTTGGCAAAGTTTGAAATTATATAATCAATGACGTATTCTGAATCTATAATGATGAGGAAAATTGTAATAAAAGATGACCCAGAGAAAGCTGCATTAGCTCTCTCTCTCTCTGGAGATTGCTCCAACGGAACGACTCCTGTCTCATCTTTTCGCCAACGCCACTCATCCATCAGGTCTTCCTGGACTCCGCTAGGGCAGGACCCCGGCATGAAATTGTGTTTCCAGATCAAAGAACTCACTTGTGATTTGGAGGCCTGAACACTGGGGCTTCTCAACTCTCTCTGGGTGCTCCTAACTGTGAGCAGTTGTGGAACCACTGCAGCAGGTGGAAAGAGCTCTTGTCCTATGTCTGGGAACATGTGTGTCCAGGCTCCAGAATGACTCTGTGGCTTTTTAGCCAAGATTTATCAACTGGACACTCCCTTCTCCAGATGGCACTGACATGGCTGTTCCTATTCAGAGACAGAGTCCGGGTGCTGTGACTTCTGACCCACAGGCAGGTGATTTCGCAGGGAAACAGGGAGGACAAACATGGAGCTCCTCAATTTGAGTTTGGAGCCTGAAAGAATGGAGATATGTGAACACTGATGTCTGGGCCAGGCAGCTCTTGAGATGCATTCCATATTCAGATTTGGTTTTTCCCTCAGTGTAGGTTTTCCTGTACATTTCCTAGTTGCAATCCTGATGTGGAGAGTGCCATATATACAGGTGTCTGTCCTGGGCCCCCCAACTAGTGTAGGAATTGCTTCTCCCAGCCGTGCTGTGAGCAAACTTCACCAAGTGATGCACATTTAGAAAGGGAAAGAAGGGGTGGAGAGGCGGGGAGATTAGTCTGGACAATGCAGAGGGTGAAGGAACCGTATCTGCTCCCCAGTGTGCACTCAGGAGTACTTTGTTCTGGGCCCACCTCACACATAGTAGGGTCTAAAAGAAAGGTGTGCAGAACACCCGGGTGCCAGAGCCATGACTGGACCAGAGAAAGGCATGCCCATGCTGGCACTTCATGTCCATTAGCAGGAGTGCACCTGATCGCCCCCCTGACCAGGCATAGGGCCAAGAAGGTCCCTGAAGTGGAGCCTGATTCTCTGAGGAGCAGAGGTGCACCAAATTCACATCTTCATACATGTATTTTGTACCATGATGAGGGTGTTCTTCCACCATTCATGCTATTCCCCTCCTCCCTCCCTTTCCCTCCCTCCCTTATTTCCTATCTAGAGGTAATCCTCCTCCCATGCTCTCCCTCCCTACCCCATTTTTTTTTTAAAGTCTAGGACCACATTGGTTTCACTGCCGAATTCTAATATTCTTTAAGGAAAAACTAGTGTGAATTCAACTCAAAATTACAAAAAATAGAGAGGTAACACTTACATACTCATCCTGTGTGGTCAGTAAATCTCTGATTCCAATCTGAAGTAGTAGCTTTAAAAATGGTCTCAGCCAATTGATATCACCCAATAGGTTTTGAAAATCATTAAGGGTGTTCAGCTCCTTGACTCTTATTTGTGAGGTTTGAGGATGGATTCTATGTCCTTCGATCACATGATCTAGATATTGAAAAGAGATGTCCTTTGCACCTTCTGAGGTGAAATGCACAAACCCATTGCTGTGAGTGAAGTCTGTTTGGGTAAAGATTTTTAGGAGTACATCTGGATTAGCATGAGACACACATATATCATCCATAAAGTGAATCATATATGCATCAGGGAATTTCTCCCCCACAAGCATGATGTCCTGTGCCACAAATTTTGACATAGGGTAGGGCTGTTACACATTCCCTAAGGCAACAATATCTTTTGACTAGTTCTTTAAAATTTATTGCCAGGACACTAAAGGCAAACCTTTTACAGTCCTCTGGGTGGAAAGGTAGAGAAAAGAAACAATCTTTTAAATCTATTACTATTAAATGATAACCCAAAGGAATAGCTGTAGAAGGAAGCCTTGGTTGCAAGGCTCCCATTGGCTCATTAACACAATTAACTGCCCTGAGATCTTGTACTAATCTCCAGTGGCCAGATTTTTTCTTGATTACACAGATGGGTGTGTTCCAAGGACAGAGAGTAGGCTGTGAATGGCCAGCCTGAAGTGGTTCATCCAGCTCAGCCTGCATTGGCTGCTGCCTTCCAACCATGTCAGCATTGTTTATCTTAACCTAACCTCTGTGAATGTGCTCAACTGTGTCCTGTGAGGAGTCTCTTCTATCCTGCATGCCAAGAGTATCATGGGTCCTGAGTCAACTTCCCCTTCTCCCTGGGAAGGGTTCCGACCTGTAACAATTGGGTTTCCCAAATGGGGACCTTTGGAGGCACTGAATTGGGTCCATGGACACAAATACTTTCTTTTAGCCTTGACTAGGATGCATTCCGTACTCTCCAGAACATAGAACCTCTTCTTCCACTTCCTTCATTGACTGAGGGGCTCTGGGGCTCAGACGGAGCAGAGCTGCTTTCACCTAGCAGGTGAAAGCACGCAAGCAGTAATGGGATGTACTTGGATCTCCTCTCTCCAAACAAACAAAAAAAAATTCCAGAAAATGAATTCTAGCTGCTTATGTGTGTACAGGCATTTGTGTGTGTGTGTGTGGGGGGGGATGGTGGTGTTCATGGGTGTTTGTGTGTGTCCATAAATGTCATTCCAAACCCAGCAGAAAAAGAAGTACTCTTCCAATGAAAGTGTAGAGTCAATGCAATGCAGAGCTTAGTTATGTCACGTAAAGTATGAAAGCATTGGGCAGCATTTCTTTGAATTCGGGAATCCTTTAGTTAAAATGGGAGAGTTAAAAAAAAATTTGATACCTGGAGAGCCAAACTTGTTAAAACTCCAGGGCCCTTTGATTAACTGGCCTGTGCCATGTTCCCAGCACCTCACTGTCATTCATACTATGGATTTTGAACCTATGTAAAGGAAAGTGATGACTCAGAAAGACTGGCAAATATTCGTTCTGGGTAGAGTCATGGAAATCAAAGGTGTGGGTTACTGAATTTTGGCCTAAAGTTGCACCTGTGGTATTGAAGGATTCCCTAAGATGATGTGTTGCATCACATGATTCTGGGGCAGGATAGAAGTTCAGAGAAGCCACCTTCCCTCAGTAGTGGAATTACAGTTCCTATATATGCATTTATTCATTTGAATAACCTTGAATATGTTATGAATTGTTCTATGGAATCCAGAGTTATACAATGATCATGATTTTGAAGTAGAGGTATGCATTTTTCACACCACAGCTTGCTTTACACCAAGGGAAACACTCTGAGATTTCTTTTTCTTTTTTGCTGTTTTTGTTAGCAGTGGTTCTCTAAGTTTCATTGTGTCCCTTTTGAGTCTCACTCCCTTTCAAAACTACTTCACCTAGAAGTCAGATCTACCCTCATGGACATAGGAACTGTCACTCAGGATCTGTATTACAAAAGCATAAATCAATGAAAGTTGCTTTCCATTTTGAGAAGTCAGTGGCCCCATCCTGCTGATCCAATGCTTATAATTCCATGTATCAAAAACAGGTTAAATACTGGGGTCATCATGGTAGTATTATGCCGGTTCACATTAATTTATATCAAGGATTTTCAGAAATGATGTTTACATATGATGACAGGGGATTAGGATGAAACCTCCTTACTCAGTTTGTTAGTTTCCTAAGGTGTTATGTGAAATATTTGTAATCGTGTTTTATATTCATCTTCACTAGCTGTGATATCCCTGCTTTCAATCATGCGTATATACATAGGAAAGAGATAGATATTTATAAATTGTAATTGTAATATATCCCTTCAAATATCATGAATTTCATGGGTGAATTTTAATTTTCATTCTTAAGATTTGAATTCACCATGTTTTTGCCAGAGACTAAAAGAAGAAAAACAGCCAATTGCATTGATGCACACTTGTAAGCCCAGCAACTCAGGAGGAGGAGGCTGGAGGATGTCAAGTCCACAGCCAGCCTCAGCAAGTTGTCAAGGCTCTAAGTAATTTAGTGAGAGCTTGTATCAAAATTTAAAAAAAAAATTTTTACAAGGGCTGGGTATATGACTCAGTGGTTATGCACACCAAAGTTCAATCTTTGGTATCTCAAAACAAAAAGTAAATAGTGCTGGGAATGTAGCTTCATGGTATGGTATTCCTGAGTTCAATCCCAGTGCAAAAGAAAATAAAATGAAAAACCAATTTGCAAAAAACCAACCAAACAAACAAATAATTCCCCTCACACAAAACAACAAAAAATTAAATGTGACTGTGTTTGCAGATTTTCATATACCTGGTTATTGTCATAAACCTGTTGATTATAGCGCAATTTACAAAAAGACATTAACAAAGATTGACAAGATTTTCATAATATGAAGAATTTAACCCACTAGAAAATAGGACAGCAACAATTTCATTTGTTTTCTTTGAAGAGATGAACACAACCTCTACACTGACCTATAATAGTGCCTCTGATGTTAAAGAGCAAAAGCCCTACCCTGTCATTGCATAGTCTTCTTTCTCATTCTCAAAAGATCACTCTCCTTTCCCAGTTTCTGCCAATCACAATTCTCTAGTGCACTGAACCCACCTCCCAAACCTCATCCGCTTTCTTATCACTGCTCAAGTTATTACATTCTTACTCATTTCAACACAACTCATCAAGCTAATGTGGTCTTTGCTACACCATTTCCCACATTTGTCTTCCAGCCCCTGTAGCAGGGGAATGCTTGTATGTGTCTCTTCTTCAACTACATCTGAGAACCCTTGACTGTGGTGCCAATCCCTACCTATATTCAGAATCACTACTCCTATTGGCTTTCAAAGTATGTTGAATCTGATGTTTTTCTTAATAAGCCATTATTTCATGATCCAGAGTCATTTTTCTTCTCCAAATCTGTGGAAACTCACCTTCTAGTTTCATCCACATCTTCAAAAGATTGGAATGCCTGCTACTAAGAATATTGTATTAGTTTACCAATTTTGAATGGGCTATTGGCTTCCATAACAACAAGACAGACAGAGAAATCACAGGGTGATTTTAAAAGCAAACTGATTTTCTCATGATTCTGGGGACGAGGAGTGTGAGATCAACATGTCTGCAGGGCCTGTTTCTTCTGAGACCTGTGTTCCTGCCTTGTACAGGCTGGCTGCCTGTGTCTCTGCATGGTCTCCCTGCTCCCATCTCTTCCCCAAACTCTTCCTATTGTCAGGGTACTGATACACCAAGTTACCTCAATTGAATTTTCCTCTTTTAATACCATAATCCAAATACAGTCAAATTTCAGAAGGAAAAAAAAAGAACATAACTATAGGGTAGTTTTTAGAAAAATAACAATCCATTCAGTGATTACCAGTAAGCCATGCAGACAAAATTAAATTGATCCACTCTCCACAGCAGGGTTAGTGACACATCCCTATGATGTCAGCATATGTGTTGGCACAACTTGTCCTCTCCATCCAGGTCCCTTTGGAAGACACTAAGGAGGAGCTGTTCTGCATCCTCATTATTGGCTTCATATTTGAGAGCGTTCCACACCACCAAGTGGCAGGGTTGGGATTTCCCATCTCTCTCAGGATGTTTAAACATGGATTTTGGTTTCTAGTTACAGTGTTAGGGACTTTCCTTTCCCACTCAAAACTACATTCTGCAAGGATTTTGTTGCTAAAAATAACTGACCTCTAGGAGCATTCCCCTGTTCTTTTTCTGTCAATTCAGAACTACAGCTTAAAAATGAAGCTATTAAGTAGGTTTTTAGTGACCATTTTTAGCATTCTGACCAAATGAGCTGACAAGAACAATATAGAGGAGCAAAAGTCTCAGCGGGCTCAGTTCACAGACATTGACTACACAGCCCTGGGCCCAAAGTGCGTCAGCACATCATGGTGGAACAGTAGGCTAAGGAAAGCAGCTCCAGAGTAACAAAACCCCCATGGCACCGGCATAAAAACAGACACAAAGACCAAGTGCACAGAATAGAAAACATAGAGAAAAGCCC
This sequence comes from Ictidomys tridecemlineatus, assembly GCF_052094955.1. Lineage (NCBI taxonomy): Eukaryota > Metazoa > Chordata > Mammalia > Rodentia > Sciuridae > Ictidomys > Ictidomys tridecemlineatus. Next base: position 5,344,853 of record NC_135490.1, on the reverse strand, counting down.
TCACATCTACAGTCATCTGACCTTGCCAAAGGTGCCAAAAACATACATTGGAGAAAACATAGCCTCTTTAACAAGAGGTGCTGGGACAACCAGTTATCCATGGGTGTAGGAATGAAACGAGATCCTTATCGCTCATCCTACACAAAAATCAACCCCAAATGGGCCAAATACCTTGGAATTAACCCCAAAACTATTAAATTCTTAGAAGAAAACATGTAGTTACAATGTCACCTTTTAGGCTCAGACAATGCCTTTCTCAGTAGGACCCGTAAAGCTCAGGAAATAAGGAAAACAGTTAACAAATGGAACAAAGTCAAATTAAAAATCTTCTCAAAGCAAAGGAAACAATTGGGAATATGAAGAGAGAACACACAGAATGGGAGAAAATCTCTGCTAGCTATTCTTCTGACAGAAGGTTAATATCTAGAAAATATAGAGCTCAAAAAATTTTATACCAAAAAAAAATCAAATAACCCAATTATTAAATGGGAAAATGAACTAAACAGACTCTTCTCAAAAGAAACACAAATGGCCAACAAATACATGAAAAAAATGTTCAACAACACTGATTTTAAATTAAGCACTATAACCAGAATAATAAAATCCAGTCGCTTGGATAGGGGTAATATGGTGTCTGTAAATCCTCTCATATATGAGTCATTAGTAAATACTGGGATGGATTCTCCAGTCCACACTGTTGGGTGTACTGAAGGTGGATCTGGAAACTATGTCCAATAGCTTTCTCCCTGATCCCCTTTACCTGACAGCTCAATAGAGCTAGCATTGCTACAAGCATCATCATTGGGGACTTAGTTTTTCCTTGCTGCTGAATCATTTGTTCAGCCTGCAGCGTCAGATTCTTCAACTGCTTTTATGAGGGCAGCTTCTCCATTGGGCCTCTCTTAGCCATCTTCTTTCCCCTCTTCCTTTGAAGGTTCTTCTTCTTAACGGGAGTCAAGGCTGACATCTCTGGACTAATCCTCAGTCATCTGAACCTTTGCTCTAGATTTCCATTTCTGATGACACATTTAAGTACCCAAGTAGGATAAAATGCACCTTCTGGGAAAATAGAAGCCTGACCTCTGTTCCATATTGTCACTGGATATGGTCCTCTCCATTGGCTGGTTTGTAAATCTTTCTACCAAACTTGGCCTAATGGACCTGTTGCTGTGGAAGACATGTATTGCTCAGCTACAGTGTGACCTCCAGAGTCACAGTTTAGAAAATTTAAAACAAACAAGGCATGATTAAGATTATTTGGGGAAGTTCTATTTCCCCTTTTTTGTTTTGTTTTAATTGTAGCTTAATAGATAAATGAACTCATTCTGCAATAGCCTGACCTTGAGGATTGTAAAGAATACCTACTTTATGGTAATATGAAACTGTTGGAAAAATACTGAAAAGAAGAGCTAGTATAAGCTGGTGCATTATCAGTTTTAATCTGCAAAGGATATCCTAATACTGCAAAAGCAGCTAGGCAGTGAGGAATAATATGTTGAGTATTTTCTTTTACACAGGCTGTGGTAAAGATAAATCTGGAATAACTATCCACAATTACATGTACATAACATTGTTTGTCAAATTGAGGAATGTGAGTTACACCCATTTGCCATAACTGGTTTGATTTTAATCCACGAGGATTTTTCCCAGATGGTAAAGATGGAATGTGTATAACACACTGTGGGCATTGACATACAATTTGATGAGCTTGCTCTCTAGTAATATGAATTTTTTTATGCAAACTGAAGTATTTTTATGATGCAAAGAATGTGAAACTTGTACATATTCATACAAGAACATTTGCTGACAAACATAACCATTATCAATCTTACCATTACCTTATGTTAAAGGTCCTGGGAGATTAGTGTGGGCCTGTATATGGCCTATAAAACACAGATATTGATGCATTTGAACTATCTTCTGTGAAGTATGAAACAAATTGAATAATTCTGGTGAAGGTGTGTACCCAATAGTTGAAGTTTTAATATTTTTTGTAACTCCAACTGCATATAAACTATCAGAATAAATATTAATTGACTAATTTGCAAATGACTTAAAGCACAAATGAGAGCTTGAAGTTCTGCTCATTGTACAGAAGTATGTGAGATTTGTATTGCTTTCGTGTAAGCATAGATATAAAAACCTGCTTTACCTGAGCTCTAGCCATCAGTTAATGTTGGAATAACATTCAGTTTACAGCTAGCAACTAGCAGTTATGAGCAACTTGGAGTGCTTGAAGAATCTACACTCGTTCAGGTCTGATAGGAACGCCTGCAGGATGGGATGCTCTGCTCTAGCGAGCCCTTAGTGAAACCACATCCTTAGCACTTGTGGTTAGCGTTGCCAAGCTGCCAGGACAGGAAACTGATAGCCAGGAGCTATCAGTCCCCCTCCCCTAGGGACAAAGACCCTTCCTGATGGTAGCAATATTTAGAACATCCTCATAGTGTGGTTACATTAGGCATAAGATGATTGGCTTATGGATACTATCTTGCTTGTGTATGATTGATGGGCACACCCCACTCAAACCCTATAACAATTGTATGCATTCCAAAAAGAAACTGAGCTACTGGATAATGACCTGAGGTGGGTCTCCAGCCAGTTCTCTCACCAGCTCCGTGAGTCTGTGTGTTGATTCCACATCTCTACCCACCATGACAAGGTAGACAAACAACTAATTGACCAGAACCTCAGCAAGTGAACACAGTTAATGTTCCATCTATTGGTTGTACATGCATAAAAATTTTTGGAAAAATAAATTTAGTTACTAAGGCAAATTGAATAATTTTACCATGAGGATAATGACTTTCTATCTGACTAGGAAAATTAGCAAAAGATATTTTCCAAGTATTAGAAGTTTGGTTGATTAGAAGCCAATCATTCTGTTGAGAAGAAAATGGAATGATTACAATATTAGATTCTGATCCAACCAGATGTAAAACTCTCATTCTACCTTTAATAATCAACTGAACAACAAAAATCATGAAAAGGAGTCAATGACTTTTGAGAAGAATGAGCTAAATGGAGCCATTCAATAACTTCCAATGATTGCCATATTGCTCCTGCAGGAGTATGAGCAGTGGGAAATATATAAATATATAGGCTCCTGTGGGTTGCTTCTGGTAAGCTGAGCATTTTAAATAGCAAATTCAACTGTTCTTAAGGCCACTCTTGCTTCTGCTGTGAGCTGACAAGGAGAAGTTGGAGAAGAATTCCCCTATAAGATCTAAAACAAAGGACTCAAATCTGCAGTAGTTAGTTTTAAAGATGGTCTTAGCCAATTGATATCACCTAATAAGTTCTGAAAATCATTAAGAGTTTTATTTGTAAATTTTGAGGACAGATTGTTTATCCTTCTATTATATTACTTAAATACTGGAAAGGGGATGTTTGTTAGCAAATGTCCTTGTATGATATGACTGTGCACAAGCTTCACCTTTTCAGGCACTATGCACAAACTCATTGCAGTAAGTAAATTTTCTGATTGAACAAAGACTTTTAAAAGTGCATCTGGACTAGCTGAGCTAAAAGTATATCATCTGTAAAATGAATAAATTTATGCATTAGGGAATTTGTCCCTCACAGGAGTGATAATATGTGCCACAAAATTCTGACAGAGTTGGACTATTACACATACCCTGAGGTAACACCTTCCAGCAATATCTCTTAACTGGTTCTTTAAAATTTATTGCTGGAACACTAAAGGCAAATTTTTACAGTCATCTGAATGCAAAGGTATAGAGAAGAAACAATCCTTTAAATCTATCACCAGTAGATTATAATCTAAAGGAATGGCTGTAGGAGAAGGAAGCCCTGATTGCAAAGCTCCCAGAAGCTGAGTAACATGACTAATTACCCTGAGATCTTGTTATATCCTCTATTTACCAGACTTTTTCTTAATTATAAAAATTAGTGTATTCCATGCACTAAGAGTAGGTTCTATATGGCCAGCCTTAAGATGTTCCTGGACCTACATATTGGCTATTTTAAGTTTCTCCCCTGTTAAGGGCCACTGACAAACCCAAATTGGCTCTTTGTAAGCCAGTTAGTTTTTCTACTGTTTGGGGGGCTGGGAAGAAGTCAGCATCCCTGCCAAAATTTTTGACCAGGTGAATTAACTAGTCTTTGCTGAGAAATCCAGAAGGGTAACCCTGCTTGTGAATTTACTTCAAATTACCAGGAGAAATAATTTTCTGTTTAAGTCCCTGAGATGACACAATGGAATTTGGAGTAATTAATAATAAACCCAGACTGCTTAGAATATCTCAGACCCGTATATTTACTAGCAAAGTGTCTAGAATATAAGGCTTAAAAATTTCAAAGTTACTATCTTTATCTTTTCACTGAAGATACTGAACAGGCTGTGAAGGTTGAGGAATTTGACCAAACCCTTCTAAGCTCACAGGTGCAATGTGTAAAGGCCACTTCTTTGGCCAGTACTTGCAAGACATTACTGACTTGTATGCTCCAGTGTCAAGCACACCTCTAAAATTTTTATGATTGATTTCAAGATCTAATAGAATGCACTCCTGTCTTACCAACTGAGTCCAATATGCCTGGTCCAGGGACTGGAAGTTGGGCATTCACCAGGGCTCTTGGCAAAGTGACAAGGGAAAAATATTAATTGTGCTAATACATCCCTTGGAGAAATCTGAATAAAATGATTTGTTTGAACTGTGATTTTAATTTATCCTTTAAAATTTGGATTAATAACACCTGGCAATACTTGAATTCCACTTTGGGGTAAATTGTCACATCCCAACACGAGGCCTAGCCCATGAATGGCAGCAGTCCATGAATCCCGGTAGGGACTTTTTGTGGACTCATGTCAGGAGTTAAGATTAATGCTGGTCTTGGTCCCAAGCTTTCATCGCGTGGGACAGAACATCTCAGAAGGATGCTAATGCTGGCCGTCTGGGCTAGGCTTGATGATGCCTGACTGTGAGACTGTGGCTCCTCTTCCTGTGTAAACTAATGCCCACTGTTTGGAGGGGCCAGGGCAGGCCCTGCCTCCAATCTCTCAGAGGCAATGAAGATGGAAGTAAAGCTGCAAATGGTGGCTGACCACTTCCGCCATGCCTGCTGGAGCCTCCCCATGCCATGTGGTCACCTCCCAATGGCACTGGCATGAACCAGGCTGTGTTTCCACCAGGTTATGTGGAGACCCACAGTCCCTATCCATGTGGCCCTTTCATGTGCAATGAAAACATTGCCTCTGGAATGGCATCTCCTAGGCTGAGGCTGCAACACTTGCTTTAAAGCAGCACTGATAGTCAGACCTTGCAATTGCCTTGGACCCATATCCGAACAAAGGCGAATAAATTCAGAAACAGTTCCTTTTTTTCTGATGGGGTCAGATGATTTCCTGACAAACCTTATTGGCATTTTCAAAAGCTAATTGTTTGACCAAAACCTCTGAAGCATTCAAATCACCAATCATTCTATTTGCTGCCTGGTAAAGGCACGCTACAAAATATGAGAATTTTTCCTCTGGTCCCTGCTGAATCTGACTAAAGTCCAAAATTTTTTTGCCTTTATTTGGTAGTTCCCCCCAGGCTTTTCTGGAACACACACTAATTTGATCATAAACTGACAAATCATAATCATAATTAAATTGTAATTTAATTGCTGTTCTAAATATGCAAACGATCTGTTGCCAGTTAACATATCTAGAGGAGCCTCAAAACCATGCCTGCAACTCTTTTCCATGCATAAATCTGTCCAGTTTGATCTCCATAATAAAAAATCACTTCCAGATAGGCATGCTCTGGCTAGCATAACCCAATTATAGAGGCAATGGCTCACTACAAATGGATCCAATCAGACTCTGAACAAATGGTGAATTAGGAGCGTAAGTACAAGCATTTTTCTGCTCCTTTAGAGTTTTAACATTCTGCATGCATATGTTAAACCACAGCATGACCTGAATGCATTGATCTTGTTTGTTAACCTGCTCAAAAACTAGAAAAAGCTGAAAACCTGTAACATCTTCCCCTTGCCCCAGCATGGCTTAGAAGGTCTGTTGAAGCAGTGAGAGCCTGGCCACCATCATGTTGGAGAGGCTAAATCTCATTCTCCCGGAGGGGAGTGGCCTTATCCAAATTTCCTTTTTTCCTATTCAATCTGCAACTGCAGATTGCTAAAACTCATACCTAGCTCACGTTCTCCCTTGGACTAAGAATCCTTGGAATCCTGAAGCTTGGCTTCTTTGGGATCTCCCTTGTGGTTTCTTCCCCTCCATCTTGAATTTCCCTTCCTGAAACTCAATCTGGGCTAGTTTCTTCTCTAGCCCATGCCCATACCAGAGCAAGCCCATACCTGACTTGCTCCTGAATCATTCTCTCTGTCCCAAGCAGCTGCAATTGAATTAGACTGTGGTTTTGCCCCAAGGCTTTCTACCTGAGATTTAATAGCTACTAGTTGGGTATAACTTGATTCTGTCCTTAGTCCAGCTACAGACAGGAAAAATTGCCTGGGAGCTGTGCTAGGCTGTCCGTCTTATTCTAGGCTCCTAATTGCATTTTGCAGCCCTTCCAATAATTTCTCGGAAGGACCAATGATTTTCTCTTGGTCAGCAAAAAGACACACTTCTAAGGAAGTCCAGATGTTCCGAATATTTCCTATTGTACTTCTAAGTAGTTTAACCAGAGAGGCAACTTTCAAACTGTTTCCTACGTAGTCTTCCCCAAGTATGTAATTAGGCGAATCCTCCTCATAGAACCATAGACAAACATCGTTGACTGTTTTTAGAAATTGAGCAAGCTCAGCTCTTTTGATCTGTTTTCTCTTATGATTGATTAAAGTTTCCAGGATCATTAAGTAGATTTCCTTCTCTGAAGATGATGAATTCCCCATATTATGATTAACGTTCCTCTCTCTTCATTTGCAATCTCTTTTCTTTCATAACTCAATCTCCATTACTCTAAATTTCTAAAAGCACCCTCGATCCAAGTGAAACCCACCAAATTCACACCAAGTGCCCTTGGTTTGGGTACCAACTGCTGCCCCCATCCAGCTCTGGCAGCTGAACTAAAGTCACTTGTGTGAATTTGAGGTGATGCAAAATACGACACAGACACAAAGTGCCTTTTATATGAGCTTCACAATGGCTTCCCCATCTCTGGCCTCAGGCTCCCCAAAGCAGGGTAAGAGAAGGTCCCAAGAGACTGATGAGAGAGAGAGAGAGAGAGAGAGAGAGAGAGAGAGAGAGAGAGAGAGAGAGAGAGAGAGAGGGCAAGCACATTTGGAAGTGGGCTTTTATTTGGGACGACGCTGTTTCTTAGAACATTGTATCCAAAAAAGGCAGAAGGGAGAGGATTATGAAGGAACAGGTGAATGTAACAACCCCAGTTGGTGACAACTACACCTGGAGCCACACCTTGTTATCTGAGCTGGGGTAACATCCAAGTTACTGCAGAACACAATACTTGCTCAGTATCCTGGGACATCAGGACGTAAAGGCATGTTTATCTAGGGCAGCTCCCTACAGAGAGGTGAGCCTTACAGGCAATATGGAGCCAGCACAGAGAGAGGGTGGGGTAGCTTCTGCCCCTGAGAATCCCATTGCACAGCAGACTATGCAACTGCTACATGAAATCTAGAAGCCCCAGGAACTCCCCAGCCTGCACAGTAACCCCAGCGTTTCTTTCTTCTACCATGCAGATGAGGATGGCCAGGTGAAGATAATGATCATGTAAGAGACTATCAATTGAAGCCTGGAGAATTGAGGCTAGGAACTTTCCCCCCTACTTTCCCTGCCATCCTGGCCCTACCATTCCTTCCTAGTCAAACTCTTACCCTTAGAGAAGCTAGATAAGAATCCTATATAATGGGGGACAAACAGGTGTAGACCCTCTGCCACCTTGGCTAGGGCTGAGTCTTAATTTCTGGATTCTTTTCCAGAAAGAGAGCCCTAGAGGGGCAGGGGCTTTCTAGTGGCCCCCTTGACCTCACCCAGCATCCTTCATTAGGGGGCTCCATCCTATTACACAGAGGTTCTTTTGGGCAGGAAACGTGGGCAGCATTTCCATAGCCCTTAAGATGGGACTCAGGGCTGGGGATGTGGCTCAAGCGGTAGCGCGCTCGCCTGGCATGCGTGCGGCCCGGATTCCATCCTCAGCACCACATACCAACAAAGATGTTGTGTCCGCCGAAAACTAAAAAAAAAAATAAATATTAAAAAATTCTTTCTCTCTCTCTCTCTCTCTCTCTCTCTCTCTCTCTCTCTTAAAAAAAAAGATGGGACTCACTGTAGGCAGGACTGGGTCAGAGTCTGGCAGGGACAGTCCTCCATTCAACAGGGCTCTCGTCTTAGAGGCACTTTGGGGCAGGCAGCTCAGCTGGGCAGCATTCTCATGGGTCTTCAGACAGTTGGGGTCACTGTAGGCTAAGTGAGGACAGAGTGGGTGCAGGTTTTCCTGGGGACTCCCATCCTTAGAAGTAACTTGGGCAGGGCCACTGGGCAGGGTTCTCAGGCCCTATGACAGTTGAGGCTAACTGTAGGCCAGGCAGGGCCCAGGGGGCTGGGGTGTGGGCCATGCCTCCCCAGTGGACATATTGTACTTGGGAAACATTTGTATATCTTGGAGTAGGAATGCCCCCTGTATCATAGTTGGAGCTGGCAAATAGAAAGGAGGTTCTAATAATTATTTGGGACTGGGAAACTTATTTATTGACAGCACAAGACAAAGGAAGGGACAGGGATGGGGTTGCAATGTCCTAAGGAAGCAGCTTCTATTTATTGTGGGGTTTTTTTTTCAGATTTCTACACAACATGCAAAATATCTTTTTTAATTGATTTTATTTTTTAAATACACAACAGCATAATGCATTATAATTCTTATTATACATATAAAGCACAATTTTTCATATCTTTGTATATAAAGTATGTTCATGCCAATTCATATCTTCATATATGTACTATGTTTTGCATTACAATCCTTATTACACATATATACCACAATTTTTCATATCTCTGTATATAAAGTATGTTGACACCCAATTTGTGTCTTCATATATGTACTTTGGATAATGATGACCATCACATTCCACCATCTTTGCTAATCCCCTGAACCCTCTCTTTCCCTCCCCTCTGCCCTATCTAGAATTCATCTATTCCTCCCATGCTCCCACTCCCTACCCCACTGTGAGTCAGCCTCCTTATATCAGAGAAAACATTCGGCATTTGTTTTTTTGAGATTGACTAACTTCACTTAGCATTATCTTCTCTAATGCCATCCATTTACCTGCAAATGTTATGATTGTGCTTTATAAATTTAGCTATAAAATAAATTTAGCTATAAAAATTAATAAATAAATGTGACAATTCAGCCTACTTATTCCTTTCTTACTGTTCATGGGAAGAAAGAGATGTCTGCACTAAAAGTTTGTGAAAAGATTATTAAAAAGAAAAACTTATTTAGTAAAAAAAGGTGTTTTTTTACTTTGTAAAATTAAATTAAACATATTATCCAAGGATGACATATTGTATAAGCAACATTTCCCCAAGACAAGGCACAAAATACTTAGAGAAGAGAAACAGATAAAAATATGAGATTTTTAGAATTTAAAGTAACATTCAGATACTTGTGAGATTAAAGATGAATATGAGTGGTAAAATATATTTTATCAGGTATTAAGGAGTTAACCAACTTATGGAATTTTGTTCACATTTATTCTAAAGGCATTTGAACTGATGAATCACTTGAAGTGTGAAGTAAATGTAAATGGAAAGAAACTCCTATAACAACCTGTAATTTTGTTCCTTTTTTCTCTTACAAACAGTGACTAAAGAATTGTGTATACCTACAGGGTACAAAAGTGAGGTTTCCATGCCTGTATACCTCGTGTAAATCTACGACCTCAAAAATACTTCATTGTGGGGAGAGCTTCTGAATACCCCTTCTATTCTGAAATAAATGAAGCTTTATTGTCATTGCCCCCACGGGTGGCACTGCAGGACACCTTGTTGAGTGAAATGGGAGTGATTTGTTGTTACAGCAGCACCTTGGCCTCACCCTCACTGCCCATGAAGTCAAAAGCTGAGCCCATGCCTGTGTCTCTCTCATTTGAAAATGCCAAATCCAAGTGGAATTTGCTCCATTGGTGTGAAATTGCTCTTGTACAGATTTTGCTACTTCTCTTTCTAGTTCCTGCTGTAAACAGTAATAAGCATACAAAAAATTATAATGGACCGAGCCACAAACATTGCTAATCCACCCATCACAAATGTCAAAATCATGCATTTCCCAAGCATAGTGCACACTATTCCACCCACTGCTACATATAAATGATGAGTTTTACTTCAACTGTTTCCATTCTGTAATGAAAGAGACATGTCATCAGTCAGGACAAGTGACCTCAGAGTTCTAAGCTTTAACCTTAAAGCATGACAATTCTCCACATCTTTGCCAGCGTTTGTTACTTTTCTTTCTTTCATAATGGCCATTCTAACTGGGCTGATGTGGAATACTGGCATTTTCATTTATATTCTCCTGATAGGTTAATGTTATCAAGTATTTTTTATATATTTCTTGGTTATTTGTATTTCTTCTTTTAGGAGTGTCTATTCAGGTCTTTTTCTCCTGTGTTAGTGAAATACATTGTGTGTTTTCTGGTTCTTGTTAGTATTTTGTGGTTCCTTAAATATTCTGGATATTAATCCTAGGTCATTCAAATATTGGAGTACATTTTCTCCCATTACCTACATTGCCTCTTTACTGAGGATATGGAGGAATAGGAATTCCCATTTACTCTTGGGTATAAGGTCCTTGCTTAGCATATGGATGGCCATCTTAAGTGATAGCTGCCATTTTAAGGAAAAAATTTCACTTTCCCACCCAAGGGTGTGTTTGAGCAAGCCTCACCACTCCCTCAAACCAACATAACCCCTAACTGCCTGCATTAGGACCTGTCTAGCTCTGATTCCTGAGCGTGTCCCGTAAATGTCTCAGAACCCAAGCTTGTTTTGCCTCTCTCTCCTATAGAGAGATGGCCTTTATTTGTCATCTCTGACAAATAATCTCATGCTTTTCTCTGCCTGATCTCCATCTTTCATTTCTCACTTACAAGTCTCTCATTCCATGCTTTCCCTTCATTTTGGTGCCAAAAACCTGGGATCAGTTTCCCTGGTATGCCTGCCCCCCCCTCTTAGAGGGACACTGAGTGACCCTGGGCCCCAATCCAAATTTCATCATGGGACCAGGCCTTCCATTCTGCTGAACGCCCTCTCCACACCCACCACTGGACATTCTAGGTAAGACCCCTGTCTCCAGTTGACCTAAAAGAACTACAGGTCCCAGGAAATGACCACTGAACCTCTGGCATTCCAAGGATTACCATGTGGTCAAGAGTACCCCCAGTCACAGCTATCACAGCTACGGCTGATCCCTAGTATTGACAGAGTCTTTTATTTGGGTCCTGGGTTTTGAGAAAAAACTATGGAAGGTGATTGGGGTTGTTCCTAGTGAGACTACCTCTTGGCCTTGGGTTAACCTCGACAAGCTTCTGCCTGTACTGTGTAGCCCCAGCCAGGCACCCAAGTGCCTCTATGGGCTCCTGCCCTGATGCTTACCCAGCAGTGGTGATGACCCCCTGAGTGTAACCATCCTCTCAACTAGATGATACTAGAGACTGGGGGATGCCCCACCTCTAAACTCACATCTTATATCTCACCATGGGTGGCTCCTTATCCATTCCCTCCCATAGTCCCCTAAGCTGCTTCCTGGCTAATCGAGGGTCTCTCTCACCCTAGATCTAAACCCCCCAAAACTTATCCACTTGCACAATCAGATCTGGCCTCAATATCCTTTGGATAATGACTATAAATGGTCACTTAATGGCAGTTTAGAACCCAATATTTTCAGGGATCTTTTCAAATATTGTGAGCATTTGGGAAAATGGAAAGTGATATCATATGTTCAGAACTTCTTCTATCTAATCCCTTTCTCTCTGCAACTCTTACTCTTTCACACAAGTCCTCTAAAGCTCTCACCTCCGCTACACCTGTTTCCAAAGGGATAGAATACCCTACCCAGGACTCCTCCTTCAACTCAGCGGATGAGCCCCCCTATACCACAATTCCCTTTCTAATGAAGCTGCTGCAGCAACTTTTCCCTGAGTCCCTCCATCCGCTACCCCTGCCCAACCCTCATCTCTGTGTCCTCTATGCAAGGTGGCTGGGGTAGATGGTGTGATCCAGGTTCATGTGCATTTCTCTTTGTCAGACCTTTCACAGATAGAATAACGTATTGCGTCCTATACGTCAAGTATAGGACATATCAAAGAGCTTCAATATCTGACTCAATCATGATTTGACCTCCCATGATATCCATATGATCTTGTCTGACACTCTCCTGCCCAGCAAGTTTGGGAACAAGCTAGAAATTATGCTGATAAGGTACATCATACCTCCCTTACCCATCCAATGGGCACTAAAGCGCTCCCTGATTGGGACCCCAATTAGTATTATAATTCATTTGTAAGAGTAATTAGTAGAAACCAAATTCATTACTTGCCTCATGGCAGGACTTAGAAAGGCAGCCCATCAGGACATCAGTTATGAAAAGCTCCGGGAATTATCCAAGAATGGAAACCCTTCAGCATTTAGATCACCTAACCAAGGCTTTATTACAATATGCTAATCTGGACCATAGACTCCAGATGGGAGGCAACTACTAATGACCTACTTGTTCTCACAGACTTTCCCTGATATTAAGGCCAAACTAAGGTGCCTCAAGAGGGGGCCCCTAACTCCCCAATCTGAGGTTCTGGGAGTGGCATTTAAGGTGTATAACAGGATAAACAAGAAGACCTGGAAGTAGAAATATCAGATGCTCACTCAAGCCATCTGTCTGGCTTCAGAATTTATCCCTGGTTCCACTGGCCTACAGAAGGGTCCCTTGGAACCACCCGGACTCTGCTTAAATGTGCTCAGATGAGTCACTGGGTTCCTACATGTCCTAAGCCTTGCAAGCCTCCAGGACCTTGTCCTAAATGCCATCTGAAGGGACACTAGGCCATTGACTGTCCCTGGACCTATAGAAGCCTCCAGCCATTTAGCCTTTCCGATTCCACTTTCCAACTCTTAGGACTGGCTGAAGAGGACTGATGGAATGAGATTATAGGTCAATGTCTCTGATGGACACAAAAGTAACGATCTTAAACATACTAGTAATCAGAATTCAGCAGCAAGTTATAACCTTGCAAACCATGATCAGATGGAATTGGTCCCTGAGGCACAAGAATCCTCCAACGGTCACTATCAATAATGTAATACATCTTATTATCCAAGCAAAAGCTAATTAAAACCACAGTGAGAGGTCACCTCCCACCCATCAGGAAGCTACTACCAACAAAAAGGAAGTGCTAATGAGGGTAGAAAAGGGTCCTCTGTTCCCTGTTGGCGCAGTCATCATGGAAAACAACATGGAGGTTCTTAAACCAATGAGGAAGACATCCACCTCATGACCCAGTGACCCTTGTCCTGACCACACACCAAAGGAAACGAAATCAGCTTGTGAAGGTGTCTGAATACTCACGTTCACAGCACTACTTACACCAGCCAACGTATTTAAATAGTCCCATTGTCTACTGCCACATGGACATAGAACGTATCACACACACACACACACACACACACACACACACACACACACACACACACTGGAATATTGTTCAGCATTTTTAAGGAGATACTGATATTTTCAATAACGTGGATAAATTAATTGTGCATTATATGTGAAATAAGCCAGAATGCTTGACCTCACTTATACATAGGCTCAAAAAGAAAAAAATGAAAACCTTGAATGCACAAAAATGTAAAATATAAAGATCATTATCAGAGATTAGTCGGGAGAATGGAAAGATGAAACTCAGAGGCCAGAACATTTCAGTTATGCATAATAAGCTTAGCGATTTAATATGCAGCCTAATTTATTATATTGGACCACATTTGTGAAATCTGTTGAGAGAGCATAAATTATGTAATTATACACACACACACACACACACACACACACAACTGTGTGATAAAGGTTGCTCTGATTTGCTTGGCCATCATTATCATTTCCCTGGGTGCAGGTGTATCCAAACATCCTGTGTGAACCTCACACATGTACAATAATACAGTACTGGAATCAAAAGAGGTACCTAGAGACTAGAGTAGAAAAGATAACCCTGAAGTAAGCCAACACATGTACAGTCATCTGCTCAACACCGTTACATCAAGAGCACACACCAGGGAAGCAATAGTCTCCTCAGTAAATGGTGCTGAGAAAACTTGACATTCACACATGAAATGGAACTGGACATTTGATTGACACAAAACACAAAAAAAACAACTCAAAATGAATCAAAGTCTTAGAACTAAGACCTGAAACCTCGACCTGCTATTATTAATTTCTGTAGGTGTCCCACTTTGTTTTCCCCAAGGGTTAGAAGAATCTATATTGGACACTGTGTGGCAGTATGCAATCTAGTCAGGATATGGAAACAAAGTATCCATCAGTGGATGAATAAAGAGTGCAATCTACTGACCATGGAATCTTATTCATCCTTTAAAATCAAGGAGTTCCTGTCATTTGTGACAACACGGATGGACTTGAAAGACATTATGTTAAGTGAAATAAGAAACAAAAAGGCAAAAGCTATGCAATCTATGTTACTGTTAAACTCCCAGAAGCCAAGAGTAGAATGGTGTGGCCAGAGACTGTGTGGAGGGAAATGGGTTTGGAAATTTAAAAGGCAGAGTTAAAGTTATGCAAGACAACAGGTTCTGAGGTCTAGTTGATGGTTTAGTGCCCCTAGGTGTGAATACAGCATTGTAGGCTTAAACTTTACTAACCAGGCAGAATTTACAATGTGTGTTCTCACCAAAGGCAGAAGAAGGAGAGAGAGAAAGAGAAAGAGGAGGAGGAGGAAGAGGAAGAAGAGAAGGAGGAGGAGGAGGAGAACAAGGTAGGAGAAGCTGAGAAGAGTCTGGTGGGCTTACGGCCTTGATAGTAGTGTGGTTTCTTCACAGGTGCATTCGGATCTCCAAACTACTGAGGTACACACATGAAAGATGTACAGCCTTATTTATGTCAATCAGAACCCAATAACATGCTTTATAAAAAAGAAGTTGGGTTAAAAATGAAACAGGTGAATGCTCCTTCTCTCCCAGCCATTTTCCTTCCTGATGCCTTGAATTGTGAGGTGATGGGTGAGATCTGGCAGCCACATTAGGGTGATAGAGTGAAGAGCGAAACAGAGGGCTGGCAGGGAGCTGCACCTCTGATGCAATCGATAGCTGTGTTAGCCCTAAATGGGAGAACTACAGATTCAAAGGGGAGGAAATCATTGAGCCTCATTTGAGCCATGTCAGTTGGGTATTAATGCCATAAATACGTGAAGAACATATCCTCCTTCGGAGGAGGGGAGAGGTTTGCACTGTGTGATCCATGGTGGATGTTCAGCAATGGACTCAGTGGCGATGAACATGATGTACTGGCAAGTGATGAGCAGAGGGACTTAAACAGCCTGTGTGGTTATTTTTAGTTAAAGACAGTGCTGCTGCTTGAATGCCGGTGTAACTAAGGAGGTTGACATTAATAAGAATTCTTGATCCATTTAAAAATAAAATGTCATGAAGTGAGGCTGTGTCTGCAGAGTGAAGCAAGATTGCCAGTGGATTTTATGATGTACACCTGTCACTTCTAGAGGCTGCTGATGTGGTTAAAGGCAGACTGTGTTCCTGCCTATGTCCATACCTTCAGCTGCCATCAGATCTGGAGCCTGAGAATTCAAACACACACCTCCAGCCTCCGTGTGTAATGGATTTCACTGTCATGAGTTGTTCCCCTTGAAAGCAGGTTTTCAAGATAAATGACAACCTCATGCAACTCCTCACTCAGCTCTGAACACTCCAGCCTGCTGGTAGCCAGTGTGAAGTTCACACATTTGTGGTAGAAGTGAATTCCCCTTCAGCAAACTAGCACACAATGCAGTAAGCCCCCTACCCTAAGCACAGCATGTGAGAGAGGAGGCCAGGAGGGAGGGGCCCTCAGCCATTAGCAAGGCTGGGAAGGCTGGGAGATGTTCACTGACCAAAGAACGCATCACTAAACTAAGCCAGCTAGCCTCTTACCAATGCCCAATGCACTGTAACTAAACACGAACTGGTCTTTGTTTAGAAACTTTGATCCATTGCCAAAGTGTTTGTAGATGAAGTTCCCATTTCCCAGGGTTTGCTGGGCAAAACTGCTCCCACATGCTTACCGAACAGAGTGTCCAACCAAACAAGGACTCAGCCTTCCCTGAAGGCCACTCTGCATACACAGAATACCTCTGTCCATGCTCCCCCTGGTGAGGCCCAGATGGCAGCTTACCAAAGACCTTTCCTGGTGCTAGAGCTGCAGACGAAGCTCTCACTGCCTCCTGGAGATGAAGCCAAGCTTTCTTCTCCCTCCAGCCATGAGGACCTCCGTCCTCACTTCTAAATTATCTTCCATAGTTCCTCACTGATGCATCACAGTTTCACACCATGGTGGCATTCCTGGTTACATCTTCCTACATGCACATACCATAATGATATAATTTGCCAATATCATTCCCCAGGATTTCCCCTTTCCCTCCCTTCCTCCCTTCCTCCCCCTGGTCCCTTTCCTCTAGTCTACTGATCTCCCTTTGAGTTTCAGAGGATCTAAATATACAGCAGAATAAAATAGACTTTATTATTACTGTAGGTATAGACGGGACTGCATGACCAATGGGATTCTGCAACCTGGACACTCAGGAAAATGAGAAATTATACCCCATGTGATCCAAATGTATGATATGTCAAGATCATTGTACTGTCATGTGTAACTAATTAAAACAAATATATTTGTAAAACATATATAAAAGCACAATTCCAAATTCACTTCAGAAAAAGAAATCTGGAAGAAGTAAAAGGGAGACTAAAATTGGGAGAGAATGGAGGTGGAAATCCAGTTTACTTCAGACATTTACATTTATCTGCTGTCAGTGGGGCCTTCCGAGAGACCCAGCATAAAGAAACAGAGCAAAAACCAAGTATGTGAGATGGGCCCCGACTCCTTGAAGTCACAGGCCAGTCACTGTGACTGCTGTCATCCAGGTAAGGGTCACCATGCCCTCACATGGAGCACTGGCAAAGCTCCAAAAGAGATTTCACTGATGAGAACCACGAGACAAATAACACATGTTAGATAGAGGCCAGAATTAATAGGCTGTTTCAAAGCTGGAGTCTCCAGGCTTTAACAGTGGTGAGTTCCACAGCAGGATGTGGAATAAAGCCACTGGTTCACTCCTACCAGCAGGAGAGCTGTGCATCCAATTTCATCTCCACCTTTCGGTGGCAATATTGTGTGTGTGTGTGTTTCTCTCTGTGTGTGTGTGTGTGTGTGTGTGTGTGTGTGTGTGTGGTACATCCTCTATCCATCACTCCACATGGTTTTGGGGTGAACAGATGGCTTTTCTGAAACTAGGTCCCCAGGGCTAAGATGAAACAATTCTCTCAGACTGTGAAGGGCTGATGTGTAAGAGATTAATTGAAGTTATGAGTTGCCTCGATAATGGTTTCTCTTTTTTGAACTATTTTTAAATAGATGCAAAATCTATTTTAGTGAAATAAATTTACAGTTGCCTTGTTATGCTTAGATAGTAGACATTATAGCCACGGTGCTTTATAATCTATAGAACCAAGACAAAAATAAAAGTCCTCTGGTCCCTTTTTCCTGTTCTACAGGGGGCACATCTACAGTCCTGTTCAGCCCCAGTCAGGGCTCCTTCTTCCCATCCTGGCTTTTTCTACACATCCCACCCCTGGGTTCTGTTGTCCTTCCTTTGCATAACTCTAGGGAGACTGGTTACAGGGGATGCTGTGTCCAATTTTATTGACTCAAGAGCTCACAAAGCTGGTGAGATGCTTGTTCTTATGGCATCACTAAAGACCCATTCATTACACACTGAGCAATCACCTGCTAAGGCATGGGTTTGAAGGAAAAATCAATTAAAAGATATATAAAAATTTGTATCCCCAGAAATTGTATGCTTCTATCCAGGTTTAAGCCTTCCAAATTTAGAAAAGCTTACTCATTAGTTTTCCTTTCATTGTCAGTCAAGCACAATAAAGGAGAGTGTTGTGGTAGAAGAGAGGTGAGGGCATTACTTACTGGCAAAAATGGAATGCAGCAAGATGGGGCAGGACCACTGCTAAAGACAACAGGAAGGTGGGTCCTGTCTGCTTGTCTTCGGTTGGACATTTACAACAAAACTGAAAACCTTTTAGGGGGGAAGGAGAAGAGGTGAAGAGCAGGTAGAGAGAAGTCAGAGGGATAAATAGAATGAGGCTCAAAAAGGCATGGCTCTGTCCCTATCACCCAACACCTGTCCTACAGCCTTGGGGGGCAGAGCAGTCATCATTCCAGTGCCCACATTCAGATCTCTAGGCAGAAACCTGCACTGTGGTGGGATGGACTGATGTGTTGTCCCACATCATCGCAGCTACACATGGGCCTTGGTATGCCCCTCAGACTGTGCAATCCTTTGTGGCTGTGAGGTTCAGGTGCAACCTGGCTTATCATCAGCCTAGGTAACCAAAGTACTGCTATCACAAATACTCTCCAACTGCAGGCAGTATTCTCAGGATAGCTCAAGGGAGCAAGGATAGGGCTTTGTCCTGGAGGTTTGTGTCAGACTGGTGAATCCTCACAAGGCATTTCCTACTGACCTCCATCCCTAGGCCTGCCCATATACAGAGCCTCTGGAATAGCCCAAATGCAAAGGGGAGGCAGGCAACCCAAGTCTAGCAGATGTGTCTTGTAGATGTCATTACCCATGACTGGCTGCAAAACCTTGGGTGAAAAGTCACTTTGGAAATGGCCAACCTAAAACAGTTTGAACGTTTGTACTACTCCAGTGCTGAGCTGCTTTAGGCAGTTATGGACTCGGGATAGGTATGACAGAGCTTGGTAGTGTTTCTCACTCTAGGTATGGTGTTAAAGCCTAGGGCTGCTCCATCCATGGTGACTTTGCTCAGAGCCAGGCAGAATTATACAGTGACTTACCACAGGCCAGTAGCTCTTGATGGCATCTAGGCCTGTCCCAGGCACAGAGAAAGGCTTGCACAGATGGACTACTCTCCCCAGGTACATTCCTTGTTCATTCTGAAGAACACACCAAGAGTGTATTTGGTAGAAACCTGAGCTTAGATTGCCCTCTCACACTGAAACTTCAGCTACAGACGCCTGGCAAATGTCAATATGGTTGCTGCCAATGCTGAAATAGTGGAAATTATGATATCCTAAAAGAAGGAAAGCAGCCTTCTTTGAATTTCTGGAAAGACAGGCAGAAATAAAGCCATGTTAGGAAGATGGCTGTGTATGCCTTATCCCTCCATGCCCAGGTGAAGCTGCATGTCAACAAACATGCAAAGCTCACATGAAGTCACCACTTCACCTAACAGTCCAAGTAAGGAAGAGAAATGGACCGGATAGTCATCGGGTTAAGAGAGCCCATAGATAATTTGAAACAATTTTTTAAGAAAACTAAATAAACTTGAAGAAATCACAGAGAAAAATTGTAATGCTTTAACAGATCAACTTAACAAAGAAATGGAGGCAATTAAAGAAAAATCAACCCCAAATTTTTGACCTGAAAAACACAGAGCAAAACTAAATGCATGATAAAAATGTCTATAATAGGATAGAACAAACCGAAGATAGAATTGGTGATGTTGAAGATAGACTGTTTGGAAATGTACACTAAGGAAGAAAAAAAACAATGAAAAAAAAAGAAAGAAATGTTGTGGGAATTTTTGGAACAATGCAAAAAAAAAAGCAAATATTTTAGCTGTTGGGGTTCAAGTGCAATTTGAGAATTCCAAAGGAGTAGAAAGCTTCTTCAAAGAAATAGTAATAGCTAAGAAATAGTAGGAGCCAACCTACGTGCACTTCAACAGCTAAATGGATAAACAAAATGTGGGATAAATACACATGGAATATTACTCAGCCACTAAGAAGAATGACTTTATGACATTTTCCAGTACATGCATGGATCTTATTTCACTAACATGCTAAGTGAAATAAGCCAATCCCCCCCAAAAACAAAGGTCAAATGTTTTCACTGATATGGGGAACCTGACACACGATAAGTTGAGGAGAGAGAAGATAAAAGTTTAATAGTTTAGACAAAGGGTAATGAAGGGAAAGAAGGGTGGATAAGAAATGGAAAGAGAGTGGAATGAATCTTACATAATTTTTCTATGTACATAATGAATACACCACAGTGAATCTTACCATCATACACAAGAATGGAGTTCTAATTAGGATAAAATATATTCCCTGCTTGTATAATTATATTAAAATGATTCCACTGTCAAGTATAACTATAAAAAACCATTAAAGAAAGAAAATTCCCCAATGGTAGCAAAGGATACAAATATACAAGTAATACTAGGCCAAAGATTTAACTAAGTCCGATTTAATTAAGTAGTAGAATTCACATTTTTTTCCAGTGATCGTGGAAAAATGACATAAAACAAGTCTTAGTAACTACAAGGAGATTGAAATAAAAGTTTGTGTTGATCAGAATATACGTACTGGTCACAAATGCCAGGGTAGGGCACCAATGACATACAGATGGCCAAGATCATCACTATGTGAAACATGAGGAATGGAAGTCCAAAAAGTTCTGTTCACTACACCTTTATGTCAGAAATGCCAAGGAAAACACAGCAGAGTCAAGCACTGGATGAAAACCACATTTTCTCTCAAATAGTGAAGAGACAGAGCAAGGCCAGCTTCAGAAGTACTGCTCCGATCTCCATGGCTAGCAGTTCCCATTCTCTCTGGAGTCCATGGAGAAGAGCCATTTTCTTGTGCTCACCCCTTTTACATCACAGTAAAGATGCCTGCCTCCTCCATGGAGTCTGAAATGCTGAAAGCTGAGGATGTGCCTAAGCATCACTGCAAACATGCTTAAGCAGAACAAAGGGGTAGGCATTAAATCTGCAGGAAGGAAAGATATGCCCACACAAAGCAATCAGCCAGCCCGGGTAGGTGGGCCCTTCATAACTTGGCAAGGAAGTAGACCCAGGACCAAAGCCCTCTCTTATGTGGTCAAAAGGGGTTGAAAATCTGTGCTCAAGAGATTGATTCCTTAATAGTATGTTCTCCAGCCATAATGGAAAGAAATTAGAAAATGAGACAAATTCTGTAAACATTTGGAAATCAGCCAACAAATTTCTAAATAACACATAGGTCAAAGTACAAATTACAACAGGAATTAGTATTATGCATTGAATGTACATGAAACCAAAGTCTATCAAACTTATAGGATGCATCTGAAACAGTGCTAAGAGGGACATTTATAACTTTAAATGTCTCTACTAGGAAAAAAAATGAAGTCTGAGTTCTCAGAAAAAACTGCAAACCCAAGCTGGGGGAAGGGAATCTGAAATGATGAAAAATAGAGTGGAAATCAATGAAGTAGAAAGAAAAATCCAATAAGGAAAGCTAATGGAAGCAGGTGTTGCTTCTTCAAAAGTGTCAATGAGATTGACAGGCCTTTAAATAGATTGATGGAGGGATCCAAGATGGCAGGCTAGAGGGAGCTGCATTCTCTGTCAGTCCAAGACCTGGAATTCAAGTAGTGGGAATACTGGTTCTCTGAAAATGATCAGAGGACCCCTGACAGCTGCTCCCATGCAGGAATCAAGGCCCCCAAGCAGCACAGGTCTCCAGGCCTCAGTGTCAGCATAGGACCTGTGGTCACTCATCCACACAAAACCTCCAGGTGCCCAATTAAGACCACTGGCATTAGCACCCACACAGGACTTCTGGAAGCCCACCTATGTAAGAATATTGGCTGCTGCTCCCATGCAAGACACCCAGCCACCACCCACACACAAGAACTCCAGCTGTCACTCCTGTGTGGACCCCTATCTACCAACATGGGGCTCTCCCAATCACCTGCATCATGGGTCACTGCAACCACTGCCATAGTCCCCTACATACCGTAGCCTGCACCTGGGAATACCACGCTGGGTCCATAGACAGCCGCCATTCACAGTATTGTCCAATCCAGAGTTGAGGACCCCAGGCAAACACAGACACTCCTGTGGGGCAGGACATTCCCAGAAGCCAGAGCTCACCCCCAGTGACTGAGGGCAAAGATAAGACCTTCCTCTGGGTAAAGTGTATCTTTATACAGATGGCGTGCTGAACCCAAAAACACAAAGATTTTGTATCATGCCCAAGTATATTTACTCCCAAGAATGCTATGTCA
Source organism: Ictidomys tridecemlineatus (assembly GCF_052094955.1). Classification (NCBI taxonomy): domain Eukaryota; kingdom Metazoa; phylum Chordata; class Mammalia; order Rodentia; family Sciuridae; genus Ictidomys; species Ictidomys tridecemlineatus. Next base: position 5,322,569 of record NC_135490.1, on the reverse strand, counting down.
CGTTAAATCCTGAAATAGATCAATAGATCATATTAATAAATATGCAGTATATTAATAAGTCATTACCATAAAGGATAAAATGCACGACCATCCCAGTAGATGAAGAAAAATGTAATGATTTCACAAAACCAGTATCTATTCATCTATCTCAAAACAAACTTGGAATAGTATCTCAATCTGATAAATGATATCTTCAAAAATCCAACGAATATCTAATATCCAGAGCGCTGCACCTCTGAACATGCTGTTCAACACCAGCACCTGGCCCCGTCCAACCTGAAACCCCGTTGCTGAAAGCAGCCAACTCCATCTTGGGTCACCTTCATCGCCACCTTTAGTTGGGTCAACTCCAAGCTTGGGACACAAGCAGGGGCTTAGAAGCAATATCAAGTTACCTAAAGTCTCCAACTCTCCCCTCTCCCCAGCAGCCACTAACCTGGCACAGTGTGTGCAGCTACATGGCCAGTCCATAGCCCAAAAAACTTGGTCTTGAACTGCCTAATAAGACAGGTCTCTGTGACAGGCACTGAGCCCCCAGAGTGCAGCCCACAACAACCTCCAGAGAGAAAGGTTCCTGATTAGGAACTAGAAAGGGAGATGGTGAGTGAGACACAGTTTAGAGACTACACTAGAGACCAGGAATTCTGAGGTTGACAGGTGATATTAGTAGATAAGACAGGTGCCCACATCACATGAGCAGGCCCCAAAGGAGATCCTTGGACTGCAGTCTCCCATCAGGGACCAGCAGGTGTTATACCCCATTTCCAGGAGCCCTGCACCCAAGACCAACCCTCCCACCCTGGTAACCCCAACCACCCTGAGAGTGGAGATACAGCAAGCAACAGACAACCTGCTGGATGAGAAGGGAAGCAGGAAAGATACTGATCTTTGACAAAACAACCCTTGTGTCTTCCTTCGAGATTTTTTCTTTCTTTCTTTCTCCCTCTCTCTTCTCCTGCCCTCCTATCCCCAACATTTGTGAAACTAAGAACTTTGCATGATTTAGGGGATTCTAGGGGAACAATACAAACAATTTTGTGCCAACAAACTATATAACTTGGAAGACTAGACAAACACCCAGAAAGACACAAATTATTAAATTGGACCCAGAAATCAATATAAACCTTGAGTAGACCCTACAATAAGAAAGAGATAAAATTAGTAATTTTTTGGAAGTCCTTCGGAATAAAAGACCACCAGACCAGTGACTTTTATACACTTAACTACAGTCATATTCTTCACAATGATCAATGAAAAATTTTCTGCAAGTATCAGGTTAAGCATTTAGGTAAACTTGAAATAAAGGATGCAGTCCTCCAAATTCCAAGAAAGTCTAAGCCCTTAACCAGTGGTAGATTGCCAAGCTGCAACATCTGTGGAAAGGCCCCCCAGAAGACCACCCCTCACTTGAGACACCAGCCAACCACTAGGTGCTGCCCAGAGCCACTCCTACTTCACACCTGCTGATCCAAATTCAGGAATGCTTGTGGACACTCTCAGCTTTGACTTTGATAATCCCTGAAATGACTCACAGAACTAGGGAAATGCTATACCGGTGGTTCCAGTTTTATTATTGCAAAATAATACAACTGATACCATCCATGGGGATAGATGAAGTCCTGAGGGGCTCCGAACAAGAAACCTCGCAACAATGCAGAACAGAAGTGATGGCATCTTTGTCAAGCAAGAGGCTCCTGCGTCTTTGATAAGCAAAAAGCTTGTGCATTTTGGTGTACCGTGTTGCTGTGGCCCCACCACCTACTGCCCACATGGCTGACCTTTATTTTCCATCAGTCTCTGAAGGTTTCATCTAACCACAGAGCCTCCACTCTTCCGGAGGTCAGAAGTGAATGCCATGTTCTGATCAAAAACCAGTCAGACTGTCCTGTCCAGAGTTGAGGACCCCAGGCAAACACAGACACTCCTGTGGGGCAGGACATTCCCAGAAGCCAGAGCTCACCCCCAGTGACTGAGGGCAAAGAGAAGACCTTCCTCTGGGTAAAGTGTATCTTTATACAGATGGCGTGCTGAACCCAAAAACACAAAGATTTTGTATCATGCCCAAGTATGTTTACTCCCAAGAATGCTATGTCACGTTAAATCCTGAAACAGATCAATAGATCATATTAATAAATATGCAGTATATTAATAAGTCATTACTATAAAGGATAAAATGCATGACCATCCCAGTAAATGAAGAAAAATGTGACGATTTCACAAAACCAGTATCTATTCATCTATCTCAAAACAAACTTGGAATAAAGGGAAGTGTCTCAAACTGATAAACGATATCTTCAAAAATCCAATGAATATCTTATATAACTGTAAGATTCTGAAATTATTCTAAGATCAAGCACTAGGCTGATATGTCCATTCTCACTTTTCTTCATCTTATGTTCATTCTTAATAATTTTTCCAACATTTGGCTGGACGTTATAGCATGTGAAATCAGTCAGGAAAATAACAAATGAATGGCACTCAGTGTGAAAGGCAGTAAACCCGTCTTTACTACAACATCATGATCTTATATGTAGAACTTCAAAGGTGTCCATAAATACTAGAACAAATAAACATGTATAAAAATGTACAAAGCACATGATCAGCATATAAAATAAGATATATTTATCTCTGAATAGCTAACAATCCAAAAATAGAATTTAAAAAATTCATTTACAATAAAAAATAAATAATTAAGAATAAGGTTAGTGAAGGGACATTGTATTCACTAAAGTCTATAAAATATTGATTGCTTGGGGAAATTAAAGCAAATCTTAATAATGACAGAAACTTTTCATGTTTAACGATTAGAAATACCACTCTTAATCAGACAACTCTCCTTCAAAATAATCTTCAGTCTCCTTGAAATCTGTAATAAAATTCAACCAGGCTTTTCTTGCAGAAATTGGTAAAAAGATCCTGAAATTCATGTAAAATTGTAAAGTACCTGCAGTAACCAAAAAATTTAAAATAGTAGATGAGCTTTTGCTTCTTTGATTTCAAAATGCACCATACAGCACAGTTGAATAAAGAGTAAATTCCAGTGTCAGGGTGCCTTTTTCTTTATATCAACAGAACAGAATTGATTCATTACAATACCTGATGTTTAGTTAATTGATTATTTTAATTAATGGAATGTTGTGAGCACTTTCTGGTCTATAGCAAATGGAGTGGAAGTAGAGTTCTCATACATCCCTCACAGCCCCAACGATATCCCTATGACCCAGCTGGCATTAGTTTATTTATTTTATTTGTTATCACCAATGAATCAATAATGACACATTAGTATTAACTCAGTCCCTTACTATATATACAAACATTTAAACATTTAACCTGTATTCTGAAGGTTGTGTTGTACATTCTACGGATGTCAGAGAAAATAGGTTCATGCACAAAAAATCTGCTGTGCTCCACCTGTTCATCGTTCCTTATCCCATAAACCTTGGCAAACACAGATTTTTTTTTTAATAAGATGCACCATTTGCCCTTTCTGGAATGTAATGTGGTTAGAATCACTGAATATTATCTTTCTGGAAAACTTTTTGCAATTAGCAATATTCTTTCAAGAATCCTGATACCTTTCGGTAACATGGTAGATGATTTCTTTTTATCAACGAGTGATATCAAATTGCATGAATGTCCAACAGTTTCATTAGACACTCATCTGCTGAAGGGCAACTCATTTGCATCCAACTTATAACAACTATAAGTTGTTATCATTCATATGCAGATTTTGTGTGGACATGAATCAACTGCTGTGGGTCAACTCCAGGAGCATGATTGGTGAGCCGTACGGAAGGGCACATTTTGTCCCACATTCCCACACAGTGGCCAACTTGCACCGAGTTCCACCAGCACTGAAGGAATGCTGCCGTCCTTCCACATCCTGTCCAGCCTTCAGTGCTGTTGGCCTTCACACCTTCAACATTCTGATGGTGAGCAATGGAATATCATCTGAAGGTGCCGTTCCCAGTGAATTGTGCTGTAGACTGGTTTCCTACAGGGTGATTTCTATCTTTTTGCAAGGTGTCTGTTCAGGCTTTGGGCCCATTTTTATTAGGCTGATAGTTTTCATAGAGCTTTTTAAATGTTTGTGTATTTTGAATACAAGGACCTTATCAAGTATATGCCCTGAAAATAATTTCTCCCAGTCTGTCACTTCTCTTTCTTTCTCTTAACACTGCCCATGACATAGGCAAAGTTACTAATTTTAATTAAGCCCAAGTTATCAAGTATTTCTCTCATGGATCATGCTTTTGGGATTTACCTAAAATATCACTGCCAAACACAAGGTCACCCAGAATTTCCCTCTGTGAACTCGTAGGAGACTTATGGTTTTGTATTACATTTAGGTTAGTGAACCATATTGAACTAACTTTTGTGGAAGTTGTGGTTGTGATGTATTTGCCTATGTGGGGAAGTGCTGGGTCACACACCACTGTTTGAAAGGATGAGCTTTTCTCCTTTGAACTGCCACTGCTCCGGGGTTAAAGGTCAACTGCCTCCACTTCCCTACTCTGCCTCTGCGCTTCCTGTTCTCTTCCCTTGACCCATTGGCTCCTCTTAACCAACACCACATATCCCGACTGCTGTGCATTGACAGGGAGCTCTGGACTTAGGCCCTGTCTGTCTCTGGTTTGTTTCCCCTTCAGTGTTGTGCAGTGGCTGGGGTGGGTCTTCCGCTTTTACATCTATTGATTCATTGCCACATCCATGCACTTCTTTGTCTCTGGAAATTCATGTGTGGGACTAGGTTATTCCCTTTTGTTAGGCTCTGCTGACCAAGAACAAACCACAGGCCCAGGAGCCTCATAAAAAGCCCTGGAGACTCCACACCCCGTCCCAGATTCCAGGCTCCACCCCCGTTGCTGCCTCTTCTGTTCCCTGGCCCTGCAGCCATGAGACTGCGTATCTTTTTCTACATTTTCCTCTTCTTTTTGACTCTGTTACCTCCAGGTAAGTGGTTGACTGATTATAGGGATCTGCAGCTGAGAAAGCTTTGTGGCAGGTCAGATCAGATCTTCAGAAATCTAACAGCAACAGGTTGAGCAGGATGATGGTAGGGCATCGGGAAAGAGGCCTGCCACTGCCACTCACCAAGCCACCAAGCAGAGTGAGTTCTGCTTCAGCCTTCCTGCACGTCTTGGGATTCGATTGTGAAGCATGGACATTTATTTATGAGTGGTTGCATCTGACAGGACTATTTGAGCCAGCATTTATTATTATATCCATTTATTAGCTCAGAAGAGACAGATGAAACTGATCAAAAGAATCTAGTCCTAAGTAAGGGTCACCAGGACCTGAAAGTGTTACAGAAAGAGCCAAACACGAAAAAGGACAATTATGCTCAAAGTGAAAAGTCAAAGAATGTTTTGGTTGTTTTTTGGGGTGAGGATATGGAGTTAGAGGGAGCTCTCCCTGTAAATCTTACAAAGTATGAAAATTAAAATATCATACAGACTTTACCAAAATCTTGATTTTGATATTATTAAGTGATTATTAAATGATATTTAAATTATTGATATTAAGTGATTGCAATGTGAACATGAGGACCAGAGACAGTTAAAGGAACTTCCAACAAATAAGGCAGATGCCAAAATGCAAAGATGAGAGTTTACCACACAGTAATGGATAAGGCAAGACTATGGACAAGAAACAACGGTAAATGTTTAAAATGTAATGTGGAAGCACATATCTTGGAATTTTAGAAAATACAGCATAATGAGCCTACAAAAGAGACAGGTAAGGCAATCATATTACAGCCAGGTGGCTTTTAAAAACTTCCTTGCAGGGCAGTTATCACCTGTCTCTGGGCTCCACTTTGCCTGTATCTGTGATCTCTAATTCCTCTCCTCTCATCCCCTCTTAAATGCATCCCATGCAGGAATTATTCCCACCCCTTCCACTCTGTGAAGAAAACTGCTCTGTCTTTACTCATTCATCTAAAGTGTGGTCCTGTCCCCCAAAGAAAGGGCTTTTCTTGAAGTCCCCACTAACCTCCAAGTTCTTGGAGCCAATGGTCACCTCCCTCTGCAACCTACTAGGCTTCCCACTCGATTTTCACACCCAGGCCACGGCCCTCTTCCTAATGCACCGTCTCCATTTGGCTCCTCAGAGGCTTCACTTGACCCCCAGCCCGCCCTCTGGAGGCACCTCCTCAGTGTCCATCCCTGCTTCCCCCCATCTCCCATGACCCTTCCTGTGGCAGAGCCTCAGGGCTCAGCTCCTGGTCCTCCTCCCTCCTTCGCCCCATTCACTCTCAGTGGCGCCAGCCACCCCCATGCCTTTGAGTTCTCCCCAGGACCTTTCCTCTGATCTCCAGATGTGGAATGCGCTGTCCAAGGGCACACCTGCTCTCTCTCTAGGATGCTTACCTTCAACCGTAACACCCCAATCTGGCCTCACGACTTCCCCTCGCAAACCTCTTCAAGCAGTTTCCCCACCACCGAGTGCCTGGCAGGTGAGCCGTGGAGGCATTCCTGGCTCTCCTGCATGCCCCCTCAGGAAGCCTGCACTGCTCCACCCCCGGGCTCTCTCAAGGCCCTGTCCTCAGCCAGCCTCAGGAAGCCCCTGCACCACACTCACCGTAAGCCAGGTGCATGGACACCTCAGCTGTCCTGCCCCACCTTAGACCTCATGGTGCAGCTCTATCCTGCCCCTGTAAGTACAGGGAGTGGGGGTCTCCTCGTTTCCCCTCCTCTGACCCAAGTGGCAGTGGTTGCTGCCTGCTACTCAGAGTAAGACCTTGAGGTTCTCCTGCTCTGACCTCCAACTGCAGCATCCAGTGCTCACATGGGGGCCTTCACATGACTACTTCACTCAGACTTGCTTAGGAGCACTCGCCGGAAGATCATAAAAAGAGCTTGTGAGTCTGTAACTGAGACCCTGGTAATGCTACTCTCCAAGTCCACACCCTGCCTTCAAACCACTGCTTGAGGCTCAGCATCTCTGTTTTCCTCTCTTATCAATGGCTCCTTCCTCTTGCTCCTGACACTCACACAGGAAAGCAGCTGTGAGTGCCCTGTCAGTCGGGCCTCCTCACTCAGAACCCTAGTGAGTCCACTCCCATTGAACCCTCAGCTTTGTGCAGGGCCTTAGAAACCTAGGATGTATAGACTATCCAACCTACTCTCTTTGTCAGGGCAAGAGCAATTCCTTTTGTCACCTTCTGTGTCCTACTCAGAAGGAGAAGCATCCATGCCATTCATTTCAGGTCCCTGTGTTAGAAGAAGTGTCACTACCACAAGTACGATGGTGTTCCCTCAGAATCCCACCCTGACTCTTAGGTCCCCTTCTCTAGTCAATCCTTTCTTCCTACACACACACACACACACACACACACACACACACACCTTTCAGGATTTTCTTGCTGTAGATGTCTTGGTGGGAAACCATTTGAGTCTTTACCCATCAATTTCTTAGTTTTATCAATTTTCCTGAAGGTGGAATTTCTCGTACACAATTCAGTATGAACAGTCATTTTCTCTCAACATTGGTTGGTATAAGTCCACTTATTTTTGGTTTCATTATTGTTGTCACAGTCAGATTAATTATAATTCCATTATAAATTGTCTGTTTTATTGCTTTTGTTTTGTTTGGAATTGAGATTGAATCCAGGTCCTCATGCATGACAGGCAAGCACTCTGCCATTGAGCTCCAGCCCCACTGTTCAGTCATGATCTGGCCTTTCTTTATAAGGTTTAGAGCTTAACTAATTTGCATTTTAGATCACATCTTAAAGTACTTTTCTTTGAATGGATTCATTAATTTTTGCATGACTTGTTTTAGAGTATCTTCTCAAATGTCCATCATTTTATTCTTCTTTTCTCCTGGGATTTGAATTAGATAATGCCAGTCCTTGTATCTCAGGACTGCCTTCTGGCCTAAGTTGAATGCTTCTCTTCATTCTCTGATGCTTTTTCACCTCCAAGTAATTTGTCAATAACATCTTCCACTTAGTTTTTCAACATTTTCTTTAAGCCTGCCAATTTATTTGATCATCTATATTGTTTTCTTACAGTTTTTAAAACTCTGTAGCATAGCTCTTATGTCTTTAAACATTGTACATTGCTATTGATTGTTTCTCCATACTGGAAATTCCAGTATCTCTCATCCTTGAGGGTCCAAATTATTGCTTATCTCTTTAATGTTTACTCCTGCTGCCTTGCCTACCTGATCATCTTTGTTGTTGTTGTTGTTGTTGTTTTAGATATACATGACAGTAGGGTGTATTTTGACATATTGCACATACATGGGGTACAACCTATTACAATTTTGATCCCATTCTTGGGGTGAACATGATGTAGAGTTATGCTGGTTGTATATTCATATAAGAACATTACATCCAATTCATTCTATTGTCTTTTCCATTCTCATGCCCCCTCTCTTCCCTTCATTCCCCTTTGTCTAATCCAATGAACTTGTACACTTCCCCTTCCTACTACCCTCCCTTCTTAGGGGTTAGCATCCACATATCAGAAACCTGATCATCTTTGATGGTGAACTCACTGCTCATTGTTAATCCCCCATTGTTCCATGGTCTAAAATGGGAATGCTGCCATCCAAACCGACTTCGGTGAGACCAACTCAATGATGTGTCTCAGTGAAGGAGTTCCAGGCTTAACAACCTAGCATTGCTGTTGGCCCAAGAATAATCATCCCCTTTTCCTCTACTGATGATAGAATTGACCATCTGGGAACTCCTACTCCTCTCCATGTTGACCAAGACAGTGTCCACTGCTCAAGCTAAATATCAAGGGCTACTTCTTTGCTTGAAGGGGAGGGTATTCTAGGAAATTACTATCCATTTTTGAAAAGATTTTAAAGAGATTCCCTAGTATGTATTGATTCTAGAGCACCAATTGCTTGAGAGTATGTATCTTCCAATATAGCCAAAAGTCTCAATTGTTCTTTCAGTCTAATCAAACTATTTGTGCCTCTCAGAGATTTTTGATACTGATGTATGGATGAAATTCTAAGATTCTGAATTACAAATCAAAGTAGCATTCCATCTTAGACCATAGAACAATGGTGGATTAAGTATAAGCGATGAGTTCACCATCAAGGATGATCAGGTAGGCAAGACAGAATGAGTGAATATTAATAAGACAAAACAAATTGGACCCCCAAGGACTAAAGTTCCTGGAATTGCCAGTGTAGAAGCTATTACAGACTCTTCAAAATGCCCCTTATGTCAATCCCATGGTATTTGGGGAAGTAGAGAAGACATCAGTGAGTTTCTGGTCATCATTCTCTGACCTTTTTATAAATTATGTCATTGCCAAAAAACTCAGAACTATAGAAATATAATATTGAGGACAGGCATTTTTGTATTCTTCTGTTAATAGGATTGAGGGTAATATTTTGCTTTGAAGTTGGTATATGCATTGTTTATGAATTTTAACTTTGTTAAAGCAATATGCTTCTCTTCTATATTAGATATGTTTTACTAGTATCAGTGATGATGGTCTTTTCAGTTCTCCCCTTTCAAAAAACTATTTATATAAGTTGATTGCCTGGGCATAATATATGATTATATAGATATAACATATCATATAACAATATGAATAATGATATATATATATATATATATGTATGTGTATACAATATATCATTCTGCTCTGCCTATCAAACACTGTCCTATCATGCTTACCAAAGAGTGTTCTCAATAGTTACATATAAATAAAAGTGATGTGTTGATACTAAACAATTATCTTCCTAATAGGGTCTGTATATATTAATGAATCTAAAGTTATCTCATGGATGACAAGTCATTGACAGTGTATAAATTCCCAACACAGAGGGGGAAGACAAATAATGCTATTAACCACAATTGTCCTAACTCTTTTGGCTTCTCTCACTCTGAGGTGGGATTTATTAATTAAACTTTGCTGTGACATAGTGCATCTGAAGGAATTTATCTGGATACAACAAAAAATTCAACTTTTAATATTCTTCTAATATACTTTCAGATGCATATTGATAGACTCTCTTGGAATGTCAAAACTTTTACTTTTTTCCTAACTGGTAAAAGTCTAAGATTTAACCATTGAAATAGATCACATCTACATATGGAGAAAGTAACTCTGCTTCTAAATTAATCAAAAGATGAAGAAACTAAAAGATATTAATTGGATTAGTGGTATCAAGATAGTCAAGTGGATGATAACAGTCTTCACCCCCCCTCACACATACAGAGTATGTGTGTGTGTGTGTGTGTGTGTGTGTGTGTGTGTGTGTGTGCGTGCGTGTGTATCCATAAACTGAAATAGTCCTGGGAAAACTCAAGATTTACTTAAGGACACCCAGAAACAAAAGAGCACAATAAAAATTGAGACAATCCACATAGAAAGGTTTGCTGATGAGATAAGCCTACCAGAGACACAAAGAGACTGAGAAATAGCTAAGAATAAAGAAGAAAGGTGGAAACTACAGTATAATTATGTGGTGGGAAACATGGTGCTCCTCAGCAGCCTGTCCCTTAGAGGACACTAGGATGTTTTGCCACTGGTGTTACTAACAGCCATTCCAAGAGCAATTCCCACTCTAGAAATCCCAGAGAGGGATATGAGGCTGCCCATTTCCTTCACCTTTGCAAAGAAGCAGTTGCTCTTGTGCTGCATCAGGATAACAACTGACATTCTAAATCTGTCCATGTCCTTGACTTACAGGCTGCAACCAAAGCGTGCCCACTTTAAGGACCCAGTTCTCTTTCTACACTTCGTCATCCACACCTGAGAAAGTGAAGCCATTACCATACTGAGCTAGTTCACAATAAAAGTCACTGATCCTAATGCTTGTGCTCCAGTTAAAGCCCACAAACCTTAGGGAACACATTCATACACCAGGACCCAGAGTTGTGGTCACTATGCATGCCAGTGTTCATAAGTGTGGCAAATGTGCTACTCCACATGTGATTGCAGGTCAGTTCCCAGAGCCACAACTCTAGTCAGCCTTCTCATGCCTGGGCCCTGAAGCCACATTCTGTCAGCACCATTGCTCCAGGTACCAGCTCAGTTACATAAAGCTAGGCATCACCTGACCCTGCATGCTCAAGACCTGATCTCAACTCTCTGGCTCCTTACATGCAGCCACACAACTACCAACATGGCAACGGGGTGACTGTGTGCTGAATGTCCACTTTTCACCCCTCCAGAATCCAGTACTTTTCTTTTCTCACTGTCAGTTGCTGCAAACCTGGGCTCTATGGCTGGTCCACTGGTACCACTCAGAGGACACAAGTGCCACCACCATCTCTTGAGTACTCATGTGACTCAGATGCAGGAGAGATGTCTTCTGCATAAATCCTCTGTTAGGAGAAATATTGGGTATTATAACAACATGGTAGGTAGAGTTAATGACAGTATAGAGTATACTTGAAAATTATAAGTATACACTTTTCTGGATCTCTCTACCAGAAAAGAAAGATTGAAGAAAATGTGTGAAATCATTCACATTAATTGGCTTGATTTTGACATTCTCCAGCATATCAAAACCTCATGCTATACATAATAAATATATACAGCTTTTAAGTTTTAAATTATAATTAAATAATTCAAAAACAAATTTTACCTTCGGGTAGGCAGTCACCACAAATGACTGCTCACACAATAGTTTTCCATGAAAAATTGACCATACCCTTATCAGAAGGAAGAGGGTACAGGAGACAGAAAAGGCCCAACACTGAGTGTTTTAAAGGAAGTATTACAATAGAGATCCCCAGGGGACTCCAGTAAGGCAGTTACAGCAGCCATGATGCACATCTGCAAGCTGATCATGGGCGGCAAGCCACCCATATCTGATCCTAGAGTATCTCAACTCATTTCCTATTAAAACACATTTCTCTTCCAACATGCTCAATGTCTCCTTTCTGTTTTCTAAATAACTAAGCCAGGGAGCTTGCTCATGCTATTCTATGTGTCTAAAGTGCTCTCACCCAGATGCTTGCTTATCTTTTCTTGCCCAGCACTCAGGTGTCAGTTCAAATGCTCCATGGTTCCATCATCCAGTCTATATCTTGCCCATAATTGGGTTATTTTTCCTAGGCTCTTCCCATATTCTGAATTATTTAGTTTTGAGTGGTTTTATTTTCTTCACTGAATGTAAGTTCTGTATGAATAGAAAACATTTCTCACTTTTATTTTTCTATTAGTATACTCAGTCAATATTTGCTGAGGATTCATACAAAAGACTAAGTAATGAAGACATTGCTGTATTTGGGACATACATTTTGTCAACTTTCTTATTGTTTCACCATCAAGTTTACCAAGTTTGGTTCTAAAGTTCAAATTACTTATGCCAAAAATCTATAAGAAAAGGAAGGAGGTGTTTTGTAAATACTTGAGCCCTTAGGTGAAGTCAAAAGCCAGTGGACAGGGCAGTCAGTGAGATGGAGCTATTAAACTGAGTCTTTCATTCAACCTCTTTTCTTCACAGAGATGCTCATAACATAATTATTCTGTTTGCATATGTTCAACCCCAGAACTACAAAGTCCATATCACTGTTTATCAATCCCAAAGAGAGAACGTAGAAGACAAAATGGAGATGTTTTGGATATTTTGTTTCTTACTCCTGGGTGGTGGTGGGCCACAATACAATAGATGGCCATGTCATGCCTAGGGGCTGGGGAGGATAAGATAGGATGCAATCCCACTACTCAGGTGGCTGTCAGATGTTTTATGAGAACATTCCTTTACTTCCCAACCCAGGTCATTCCCTCCAGATCTTCTCCAAAGGATTGGGGCTAGGGGGAAGGGCCAGCTCCCCCTCTCCATGTCCCTTGTTAGCTTTTTTAGGCACGCAATGCATGTACCCCAACAGCATACTTCAGAGTGTTGCTGGCTTTACATTTCCTACATGAGCTAATTATCTCATTGATTCTCTTCTTCAGCAGTAAGAAGTGGCTTAGGTTCTGGTGAAGGCCATTGTATTGGCCTTGGAGGCGTCTGCAGAAGACCTACCTGCAAAGTAATAGAAGAGCTAATTTCTTTCTGCCAAAGAAAGATTAGATGCTGCAGAAAGTGGTGGATTCTTCTACCAGTTCCAACACCAGTTATCTATACCGACTATCGTGAGCCCCTTAAACCCAGGATAAAATGAAACCATGAGAAGCATCAAAAGGAAAGCTCTGTGCCAAGAACAAAATATTCATATTGAACACCTCTAGCTCTATGATCAACTCACATTTCAATTGTCAATAAAAATAAATAAATATTGATTTCACATATAACTTGATGCCATGTTTTGGTGACATTTGAAAATTAAAACAATATCAAAATACACAGCACGGGGAAACCACACCTTTCAAAAAATAATCAAGAAAACATAAAAACTCTAACACCAAAAAAAAAAAATTGAAGAAAAAAAAAAGAAAGAAAAAACAAGGCTAGAAATGAGAGGAAACAAATATGAACATGTGAAAGAGTCCTTGAATCAGTCAGTACACATTCAAATAAAACAAGAATCCAACATGAAAACCTCAAATCAAAAAGGAAAACATAACTACCACAACAAACAAACAACAACAACAAAAAAAATCTTGGTGAAATGTTAAGAAATCAAGGAGTTGTATCCACTACAGAGGACAAAACAGTGAGTGTATGTGTTCACTGTCTGCCCACCTGATTTTCTTTCTGTTTCTTCTTGAGGTGTGATCTAAGCGAGTCTGGGCCATGGATTGTGCATCCTTCCTCTTATTGGGTTGCTCACCGAGTTGAGGTTGGGTTTCAGGATTCCTAATTTCCCTTCTTGGGGGATTAGTGAGGGGCTGCAGACCTGGAGGTGAAGTGGGAGGCTGGGGAAGCTGGGTTGCAGGTGGACGACAAAGCTGCTGGCCAGGACCAGGGGCTAGGTGGATCAGGCCCTGGCACTGGATCCTGTGAGCCAGCAAGAAGGCTGTGTGCTGGACCAGGAGGGTCTGGCAGCAAAGCAGCCTGGTGGACTGAAGCTGTGTGATCCACTGGGTGGGGCTGACAGCTAAGCGGCACTTGGGGCAAGTTAGGGCCCAGCTGTTCTGTGCCACCAGGTGGATCAGGGCCTTATGCATGGAACTGGGGGCTGGCTGTGAAGGGGCCAGGGAAGGTGGGGAGACTGGAGGCTGGGGAGCCCACCTGGCAATCCTGGGAGCAGTGGATGCTGGACTGTGGAGGGAGTCTGGACAAGGTGAGTGCAGGCCTAGGTGGGTGCCCAGTCTTCAGGCTGTATGAGCTGAAAGCAAATGCCCTCACACCCCTCTCCAACCCTCTGACCCACTGAAGCCAGCCCTAGCAGTACCCTCATGGAGCTGTGGAGAGCCTAACTCTCTCAAGCCTTCCTAACCTGTGTCCCCCTGTCGGAATGCTCCCAGTTCCTCACTTCCCACAGGCCCACACCGACCTAGCTGCAAACCCTCAGATCTGGTTTTCCAGAGTAGGCTCCACCCCTCTGCCATCCCACGGTGTCTCCTGGATCCACTCTCAGCATACCTCTGATAAACTCTGGTGCAGAGGGTTTTTAAAGATCTGGCTAATGAGTCAGTCCATGGTTGGGCTAGGCAGATTGCCCCTCCAGACTCGGGATTTTTCACTAAGCCTCAGGAAGAGAATAGCTCAGGAGGTATTCCTGATGTTTCAGGTCTGGGCAGCAGAGCTAAGAGAAGTGCTGCCTCAGCTAATCCACCATCTTGCCCTGACCAGATCCCTATTTCCGAGGCAGGATCCACAAGAGAGCTGTTAGAGGCTCTTCTCCCAGCATGGGAATTCTTCTCTGGGAAACTTATTCTCCACTTGGCTTCCCTTTTATAAGGGAAAACCAGTTGATGAAGCTAATCAGGACCACATTATAGGGGATATACCCTGATTGAAAAACACTAAATCTAATGAGGTCTTACCTGGAAACATACCCTGTGCATTTTATTGGAATTTCTAGACAACTATACAGCTACCATCCTCACACAAAGGGAAGAATGAAGACATTAGGCCATTATAAAGGGGACTTAGAGAAATTCAACCAACTTTCTATTCTTTTACAAATGCTCTCACATACTTCTCAGGTATAAGAAACATTCCAGGCTTTGAGGGCATAGGAATCTATGGACTTTTAAATAACATTTGTGAGCAGTCAGGAATTTGGACTGGGCCCCTGAACTGGGTTCCACAGAACATACCAATAAAGAGTTTAATGGTGGTAACTGAACTGAGGTTGATGGTGGGAACCCCTGAAACCAATTAACGAGGTGGAAAAATATTTTACTAATTAAGCTGAAAAGATTTAGCTAATTAAGCTCTAATCAACTGGGTATTAAATTGACTAAGCTGTAGCCAATGAAGTTGTTTTCTACGCCTCTCAGTCCTCCATAAACACTGACCCATTTGGTGCTTGTTGAGCCATCTCAGAACCAGTTTGCATGTAGTTGCTGCTTAATTCATGAATTATGGGGGTTTTTTTGCTTTATTTCAATAAACTTTACTCAACTTAATTGGTCCAAGGAATTTTCTTCTCAATGGGACATAATTTTGTGACACCATGGAGGAAAACTGGCTTGATAATAAAATGAAAGGTAGCCAAATATGAAAACCGCAATACACACAGAATGATTTGACTGAAATAATGAAATATTATTAACTACAAATTGATGCAAAAATAAAATACAATGTTACAAGAATGGAGGAGGAAAATATTAGGATTAAAGATAGACTAAAGTATTTTGCGCTTAAATGACATACCTACGGCTTTTCTCCAGTGTTAGAATGATTGTGTTCTGTAAGTTCAGAGGCATCATAAAAACTTCTCATGTAGATGACATTTGAATGGCATCTATCCAGTTGGAGGCATCTTGTGTCCTGAGGGCAGACTGATGGCGAATGGCTTCCCTATCCACAGTCAACGTGTGTTTCTTGCTATTGTGCGTTACTTCATGAAGGCTAAGTTTAGAAGGTGGACTGAAGGCTTTCCCACACAGAGAGCATTTATGTGGTTTCTCCCCATTGTGAGCTCTCTCTTGCTGTCAGGAATGAGAAGATACACTGAAGTCTCTCCCACACAGATGACATATGTATGGTTTCTCTCCAATGGGAACTCACTCATGTTGCCGAAGGTGAGATAATTTCCTAAAGACTTTCCCACACAGCAGGCATTGAAATGTGTTCTCTCTGTTGTGGGTATTCTTGTGTTTTCTAAGGTTAGATTATTGACTGAAGGTTATTCCACACAGACGGCATTCATTCATATGGTTTCTCTCCTATATGGATTCTCTGGTCGGGTCTAAGCTCAGAGATGTAACTGAAGTCTTTCCCACAAAAATGACATTGATGATGTTTTTCTACTGTAGAGTCTGTTGTGTTTTCTAAGAGATTTGTATAAACACTTAGAAATATAAATGACATTCATATGGATTGTCTGCAGAGTCAGTCATGTTGCATTTTAGTAGTTTTGAACACATTAAACGCCATTTCTGCATACCTAATAATCATAAGATTCATCTTGTCATGATTTTTCCTCATGTCCATTAAGGTCTGAGTAGTTACTAAAGGATTGTCCTCACTGTTTGTTGACATAACATTTCTTTGCATTTTGAGTTAACAAATGTTGAGTCAATGTAAAATAGTAAGTTAGACCTGCCTTTAAACCAGTTCTTTCACATGCATCTTTCTGGGTATGAGGTTTCTGATTTGAGAAGAAACAGAGAGTTGGGCTTATTCTGATTGGCTAAGCTTCCCTGCGCCTGACTGCAATCTCCTGCTTCTGTAACTTGGCTTCTTGCATTGGTTAAACCCCCAAATGTCCCTTTTGTGGGTTTTTTTTTTTTTTTTTTTTGCTTAAATACCAGGCCAAACTGAAAGGAGTACATCACTCTGACCATCTTGTTTTTAGAGAGTAGAGTGTCCAATGCTGGCCAGCAATAAAGGCTTAATCGGCATAAAACTGAGAGTTCAGGCCCTGTCATTTGTTTATGTTCTCTGAACTCTTCAGCTTTGATGAGCAGGACCTCTCAGTACAACGGCCAAAAAGGCTTTTAAAATTCTATATTTGTTAGATTCAAGATTTTTATCTCACAGGTGTAGGTTAATGTTTCTCTGATTACACTCTGCTTTGCTCTAAGGCAAATTTACAAGGGTTAACTCTTAATCTAATAGGTTTTTTTTAAAAAAAAAACTACAAGGCTTTTGTCTGTTTTGTGTAGGTGCACCGGTGAACTGTCCGTCTACATGTCTTGCCATGTCTACATATCTTTGGTGCAAAAATTGACATATGAGCTCAAAATTAAAATAAAAAAATGGATCTAAATAACTTTGGTTCATATGATTTAAAAGGTTCAATTTAAATTGGAAAAATAATGAAAGTATAAATGTCTTTAAAGTTTCTAATGCAGTTTTGTTTCTAGGTGGTGGAACAGTTGCTAATAAAATGTTAATGTCTATAAAGTGTCTAATATTCATTGTCTCTAGGATTTTTCTTCATCAGGAAAAAAAATTACTAATGCTATTCAGTGCACTTGTCTGATACCTTGTTTTTTTTAAAAAAATACATAAATTAGATATGACATGTATAGAATTAATCATAGATGTGTTTGTTATGGAGATCTGATTGGTTTACAAAGTTAAACTGCTCAAAGAATTTTATGTTATTAAAATGGATTAATTTACCTAAATTTAGAAATTTATAAGGTTTACTTCAAAGTATAAACAGAAAGAGGGATCAAGGGATTAAAAATTATTAAAAGGTTCTAAATATAAAAAGAGCTTGAGTTAAAAAAAATGTTTCCAGGTTAAAAAAAAAGTCTAAATGTGGTAAAGTAAAATTGTAATACATCTAAGTAAACAATAGGGACTAATTAAGTAATATAAAGATCTATAAATAAAGGATAAATATTAAAAGGTTTATATATAACTAAATTGGTTATATATGTAACACAAATAGTTAAAACTCTTCAAGGTTGTTCTCTAAAAACAAATATTAATGTGCTGATATAAACCAAAGTTGATTTATATGTTAAAATGATAAAAACTTCTTAAAATATTAATTACATTGTGTCTGTTAAGTTTTATTCTCTAGAGCAACTAATCTTGGAGAAATTAAGGTTTGTACATCTGTGGTTAAATAGCAACTGTTATTTTAGAGTACTATCTACATTGCAAAGTCTATATTTTTCTTTAAAGCTAAACTTGGTTAATATAAAAACAGCAATGTAATTGTGGTACATTTCTCTTCTTTACATATTAAATGTGTTCATATCTTTCAGGTATACAAGTCTTTAAGCTAAAAGACTTAAAGGAACATTTTATCAACCTGGTGTTTCCAAACTAAAGTTGTCTGTAATGGTAATTTTAAACTTATAAGGATAACAGATTTTATAGGGGATTTATTTCTATCATTTTATGTTTTGTAACTTATGTTACCTTTTACACTGGGATATGAAATTTTAAAGGTATTTTAAAAGATAATGTGAGCCTGATCTGTTTAAAGGTTAATATTATAAAACATTTTTGCCACTTTTCCACACAAGAAGAAAGTTAAAAACTCTCAGCCTTTCCCTGATTCACATGTTAGATGTAATATCATATTGAATTAGCAAACATTCATACACTCAAGAAATAATATATGTAAACTTTATAAAATGATATCTAAAAAGAGAGACAAAGATCAGCTTCAGAACTAAAATACTTTACCTAAGATTTATGAAGAACCCCACCTTATCTGAGATAAGGCTCTACCTCCCACCTTACAGCATATCAGAATGACTTCAAAGTAAGCCAGACTTCAGCTCATTTAAAGTTGTATTCAAAGATTTATTTTATTGTAAATATTACTGTGATATCAAATAGAGTATATTATGTATAACTTGGCCAAGATTCAAGATTATATACAAGCTAACATGTTTTTACTGTTGTTATTTCACTTTATATTTATATTTTCCTTAGACCTGATACTGTTAATGTTTTAAACAGGTATACTTCAAGAACACATATCTAAATTAATTTGAGATATTAAGCCATCATCTGTGGACAGATAGTGATTAAAGGGGATTAAATTAACTGTAAAGGGGCTGGGGTTATGGCTCAGCAGTAGACTGCTTGCCTTACATGTGTGAGGCACTGGGTTCAATCCTCAGCATCACATAAATAAACAAAATAAAAGTATTGTTTTAAATACTTTTATTTTGTTTATTTATACAGCTAAAAATATTTACTGTAAAGTTATAAACATTAAAGTTAAAGCCCAGTACTCTTACTTTAAGACTGATGAGACTGACTTGCTGGGTGTTTAGGGCCAAACTTAAAAATTTAGGTTAAAATAAAGGGGCCAAGAAAACTAATATTTGGCTCTTGCTCTCTGAGTCAGCCTGAACCCAGGAAAAGAGGAAGAACTTTGCAACTCTGAGCCACATAACCTCCCAATTAGGGAGACCAATGAGACCACTGGAGAACAGAAAGCCAATCAGTGTGCATGCTGCCGAAGAGGAGGGTCACTGGAAGGGGGAAGCATACCTGATGCTTCCAAGAGAAGCCACATAGTCAGCAAGACCTTGACCCATCCTAACGCAGATGGCACTACAGAGCTAAAATGCTGCTCCTGACTTCCCCAAGAGTGTGCCCCAAGGGAACTCAGCTGACTCTTACCAATAGATAGGAGCAAGGTCAGTTTGACCTTGCTTGATCTTAAAAACCTGGCAAAAACAGTTAAAAACCAAAGCACAGTTATTCCTGGGCATTTAAAAAAATATTTTAATGTAACTTAAGATGTACACTTGTGTTAGCACCCCCAAGAATAAGTAAGACTGGAGGCAACAGAAGAGAGATTCTTAGGCAAGAATGCCTGATAACCATCAATAGAAACTGCCAGAGCCAGAAGTTTTTAGTCAGTTTAAGGCCTACAGGTCTTCCTAACCTTCTACACAGGTACACTTTATCAATGTTTACTAGTATAATTGTCTATTCCTGCGTAGCAAAGAGATCTTTACTGAACACAGAGGTCATTCCAATAAATATAATTTTAAAAAATCAGATGACATTAACTAACTTAACTAAATGTTGTGTCTACAATCCTGATAACTCTGACAATGTTAAAGTTTTACACGCAAAACCAGGACTTGAATATTTTTTAATGGACAATCATATAAACATTGCCCATATGCCTAGCTTTGGAAACACACTAAAATCCTCAAAATTAATCTGTGGGCCAAATTATGGGAATGTTACCAAATGTGACATATTTGGTCTACCTGAGCATAATGTGCTGTATAAACAGAAGTAAAACCACAAAGATTGTTGTCTTTAGACTATGACTGTTTAGTCTCAGACTCTTCTAGAGAAATTAATATATGACTTTACATAGGTGCATTATTACCGAATTACTATTTCTTACCAAAGCAGAAATCTCATCTGCAGAAAAATTCATTTAAACAGGATGATATTGAGGAAGGACCAACTTACAACCCTGCAATGATTCAACATTTGTTAACTCATAAAGGAAATCAATAATCTCCACAAACAGTGTGGACCATCACCTAGTGTCAACTTATATCATAATGAGCATCAGAAAAATCATAAGTAAAGCAAATCATATGACTATCAAGTATGCAGGATAGGGCTTATAAAGTGCTGCAAGCCCTGGAGAATGCTGGAGTGGAGCTATTTCAATATCAACTAGGTGGCAAAAACTTTATTCAAATTTAGGATCTGGGAGAACACAAGAGACCCACACAGGAGAGAGACTGCATCAAAGTAATTTTGGTGGGAAAGGCTTCAGTGATGTTTCTGACCTTAGATCCCATAGGGAACTCACACTAGAGAGAAACCATATAAATTTCATCTGTGTGGAAAAGGCTCAGTCCATTATGGAAACTTAGCTGTAAGGAGAGAACACACATTAGAGAACCACATGATGGCCATATGTGTGAGGAAGCCTTTAGCCATACTCCACCCTTAGACAACCCTGGAGGGATGCTATTCTAGGTGATAAAGTCTTTATTAATACCACTAGCCTCATAGAACACTAACTCTGGACAGAAACCATATGAACATCATCTTCATGGAAAAGGCTTCAGTCTATCTTCTCATTCTAGACAGCTAGAGAGAGTTCACAGTGGGGAGAAACAAAATGAATGTCACATGCCTAGGAAAGCCTGAGTCAATCTTCTAGTCCTAGACAGCATCATGGGGCTTGCTCTGCAGAGAAACCACAGGGATGTCATGTGGGCAGGAAAGCCTTCAGTGCATCTTATTTTTGGATGTGGTGCTGCAGGCCAAAGCAAACTGTTGTCTGTGGTGATTCTGTTCCCTCCTGCCAGGACTCTACCATGTAAGTCACTCTAGTTATCCCATGGTGAAAAGCCTGCAACTATGATATGTGTACCTTATCAAGTTGAGGGGGTCTCCTCCAATGGATTTTCAACACCCCAGCATGGTGTTTGAGTTCATTCCTCACACTGTGCTTTTGGAACATTTTGTTTCTTCACTTTCAATTTGGCATTGTTGGGTATTGATATGCACATGGGCAGTAGAAATAGAAATGACTTTTTCTGGGTAAAACATTGGGGGTGGGTCCAAGTGGTCATACTGCAGCACCCACAGATGTCCCAAACTGCATCTATCACCAAAGTCTCCAACATGAGGCTCTGTATCAAGTCATGTTTGCAGTTCTCACAAGACTTGCTTGAGATATGGATTTGTTTGTTGTTTGTTTGTAAGTTTGGGATTGAATCCAAGGGTACTTAACCACAGAGCCAAATTCCCACTCATTTTTATTTTTCATTTGAGACAGAGTCTCAGTAAGTTGCTTAGGGCCTCACAAAGTTGCTGTGGCAGGCTTTGAATGTGGGATCATCCTGCCTCAGCCTCCTGATTCACTTGGATTATAGGCATGTACTGCAATACCTAACTAAGATATGGATTTTGAAAAAAACTGTTTAAAGTTTGGAGAAAGAAACATTTGCATAAACAACATAAGAATCTTCCAGTCCTAGACAGCAGGAGAGAAAAAATAAATGAATGTGTTATATGTTGGAAAGCCTCATTCAAATCTAGTTCTTTTTGTCCTAGAGAACATGAGAGAGCTCACACTGGAGAGAAAGCATATGAATTTTACATGTGTGGGAAAACCTTCAGTTAAATTTCTATTTCTATAAAGCATGAGAAAATCCATACTGAGGGAAAACCACATGAATGTTACCTGTGTGGGAAAGCCTGCAGTTGATATTCTAGTCCTACACAGCATGAAAGAGCTCATGCTAAAGAAAAACCATATGGATGTCATTGTGTGTGAAAGGCTTCATTTGATCTTATTGCTGCTGACAGCTTCAAAGACACCACACTGGAGATAAACCATGAGAAAGTCATCTGTGTGAGAAATGTTCTTGCTAATGTGCTACTGCTTTGTGACATGTGGAAACACACACTATAGAGAAAGATAAATTCATGTAGTATATTTTGTTCAAACTGGATTCCACTGACGTACTCCAGGGTCAAGGGGTATGTTCTCAGGTCAGTGTACTGCTGAGAAGACAGAGATCCCAGAGATCATCCAGACATCCCCCAGGCTAGTCACTGGGACCACAGGGATTAATTAATCCTACACTTCTATTACAGCTCACTATAGACACATGCATATCAACTCAGGTTTTCCCAGAATTGACTTCATGTAAGACCCTTTACATGCTGATCTACTGAGTGCCAATGTTAAGGTCAATTTACTTTCCCATAATTCACAGAGTCAATGTCTTTGTGTCTGTTTCCAGCAGTTGGGAGTCTCAGCAGATTCACCCACTCCACAGCTGGTAAGGCGTCTATTCATTAAGTGCAGCCTGTTCCCTGTGTCTTTGCCTCCTCAGGACAAGAGTGCTCTCTTAGTCACCTGTGTGCGATGAGCATGGTCTTCCCTTCCATGGAGTGTCTCACTCCCACAGAGTGTAATTGGCTAGTGTGATTCTGAGGGCACTCTGATGGCTGAAGAGTTTTGGAGACAAGTCGAGGGTCTTACCCACTGTAAATAATCTCCTGCAGTAGGACTTGGTCTTGTGGAGTGATTTGATTCAACCGTGCCCACCTGCCATGTTACTGAGAGACATGCAAGTCCTCTTACAAAGCACTGGAAATGCCACATCTGAAAAATACACAAACCACAGTCACATTGTCCAGATCAGATTAGAACAGACCTCCCATGCAGAAGAGACATGGAAGTGAAGTAAATAAGTGCTGCCCAGAGGGGAAAAGGAGCAGGGCACCTGGAGGAGACTCACCTTTAGACAGGATCAGGACTCTGCCACTTCCTCCCAATTAGGCGGCTGCTTCCCCTGGGTGTCTTGGAAGATTTCTGAGTAGAGCCTTCTTCTGTTGCTCCTCTTCCCTGCAGAACAAACAGTGGCAATTATATGTATCCAAGTGGAAAAGCAGAGTATAATATCCTGGTCCCATTAAGTGCTTGGTGATACACATATTGAAGCCTTGTGACCTTTGCTAGGTCTGTGCCTTCGCTCATGTCACATCCTATCACTAACTTCAGGCGACTCTTCTCATGGTCCATCTAAGCAGTTTCATATATTCTTCATTCCTTTTGTGTCTGTGATGTGCCAATCACCTACAGGTGCTCTGACCCCTCCCCATTACTGATTGAAATGAGTTCCTGGGCTTGGCTTTCTTGTATGGAGTTCTTGTCTATTCTTTTTTTAAATATTCATTTTTTTGTTGTAGTTGGACACAATGCCTTTATTTTATTTATTTATTTTTACATGGTGCTGAGGATTTAACCCAGGGCTTCGCACATGCTAGGCAAGCCCTCTACAGCTGAGCCACAACCCTAGACCTCTTGACTGTTTTTCCGGATTTTCTGTAATTGCCTGGAGATGGAAGTGCAGTGGTGTGGAGAAGGAGAGACAGCTAGCTTGGGCTGCAATGCTGGAGGGAGACTACCACACTTCCAATGCTCACCTTTGCATGGATCCTTCTGCCCAAAGGCTGGTTAAAGTCCCCTGTGTTCTGGAGATTTGCAGGCTTTTTGGTGCCTGGTTCTCTTTCTCCTTTGGGCCCAAGGGTTGTGGGGAAAGTGCCCCATCCCAGCACTTCATTGGGCATCTTCTGATCCTGGCACTGTGTCCAAAAATCCCACAGTTATTGCCCTTCACCTGTGGGTGGAAAATGAAATTCTCGGTATATCAGAAGAACCACAGCCATGGCTCCATTACCAAGAAAGGACAGATTTTCTAGTCTGAGTTCAGTATTGCATTTTTAGGAGGGATTCAGATGGGAGACCTATTTATTACTATGCTATTTGAGATTGTAGGGTCATTCCCAAAGCACAGATTTGACAAGGGCACTAGTAGGAAGAACTGGAGATCCTGAAAGAGAGGATATGGAGTCAGGTTTCAACAAATGCACAACATCCTGGCTGGATATGATACTTATTTGGAGGTACAGTGGACTCTGGCAGCATCTCAATAGACCAGTTGGCCTGGTGAGGAGTTCCCAGTCTAGACCCTCAGGGGACTGGGATGAATAATTCAGTTAAAGAGATAGAAGCATGCAGGACCTAACCCAGGCTCATTGATCCAAGTCACCCCCTGGCTATCCACATACCCAGGCCTCCACTTACCTGGGGAACTCCTCCTCTGGTGGGGGAGCCCTGGGACCCACTGCTGCCTCTCACATTCTAGGTTTGATGGGTCTGTGTGGCTGAGGCTGTAGGGAATGACCTGGCCACTGTCTCATCTCCTTGGAGTCAGGTCTGCCTTCCTCAGGGGCTTGCTTTTAGAATTTTCTGAATTACAAGGAAAATAATAGAAAAGATATCATATTCACAGAGAAACAAATACTTTTCCCCTGTACACTGAGCAGAACTCATGACCACAGAGTCAAGTCTGTTACTCACAATGTGATGTCCCTTTGCCAGATGATTCTATATTTCTTTTCAAGAAACACTAAATCTTTGAAAAGTGAAGGGGAGAAATTTTAAAAAAATGTTGCTAAACTAATGAAAATGGGATTATAATATAGCAAAACTTGTGGGATGCCACAATAGGGAGCACTAAAAGGGAAGCTTCCAGCAGTGAGTGCCTAGCTATATATATACATTTATATATATATATATATGTGTGTGTGTGTGTGTGTGTGTGTGTGTGTGTGTATAATCTCCAATAAACAGCCTAAGGAAACACCCAAATCCAACACAGTAGTACAAATGAAATAATAAATATCACAAAAGAAAGGAAGTGAACATACAAGAACAATGATACATAACACAAAGAACTGTTGTGATGAAATCATAAATAAAGTTGAAAAACCTTTTGCTAGAGGAACCAGAAAATATAAACAAAAATAACAGGGGAGAGGCAGGTGACCTGAATAAATTAGAGATGACAGGAGACATTGCAACTGACACCATAGAAACTCAGAGAATCCTGAATCATGAGGAATTCTTTAATATATGTATATAAAATAAATTTGAAAATCTTGAGGAAATGGACAAATTTCTGGGCACAACATAATCTTTCAAAATTGACCTCAGTATATATTGAAAAAATAAGAATGGAATTGAGCCAGTTGTTGTAAAGATTCTCCCAAGGAACATCCAGGGGTAGATAGGATCACTGCTGAGTTTTAGTAAATTTTAAAGAGGTTCTAAAAACAAAAATGCTTCTCAAAATGCTTCTGTGCAATTGAAAGGGGGGGGGACTTTTAGAAACCTATTCTGTGGAGCCAACATTCACCTTTATATTTACCCAAACTGAGGAGGGCACAAGAGAAAAAGCAAAAAGTAAACTAACCACTCATATCAGCCATTAGGAAGGAAATCCTGTCATTGTTAGGAGCTTGCCTGCTACTGGAAGATGCGACTTCCTAGGATCCAGTGTTTTCTCTCATGTGTGGAAACTGAAGGAAACAGATGACCCAAAGGTAGAGGAGGGATCCGCTAGGACTGGAAAGGGTGTGGCCAGGGTGAGAGATGGAAATTGAAGACAGAGGGGAGGGGAAATGGGTAGAAGGGTAGATTGAACAGGGGAAGGCTTGACCTGTGCATGGATGGAACTACCAGGTTGAAGCCCCCATTAATTTGTTCAATTTACAGTTTGAAATGCCCATGGCAAAAATGACAAGTTTCCATAGGACTCCTCCACCTATGAATAGAACTCAGAATGGTGGAGTATGTTTCCTCTGAAATTCGAATCTTCCTGCAGTCATTAAAATGTTGAATGATTAATATTATCTTTCTAAATGCAAACACCCTCTGTTTACAATGAAGTGACGCTTACCCAAGGACCTACACCTCCATCATTTCCTGTTTCTCCTCTACTCTTTTCCCCAGCCATAATCTGAAGAACTCATTGGGAAAGGAATCCAACCTGAGGTCCGTCTGTCCACCTCTGGTCTGTCAGCAGGTTGTCAGGCAGGTGGCTGCTGGGCAAACACCACAGGAGCAGAGTCAGCTTCCTAGATGTCACAGAAAAGGGAGGGACATTGGATACTGCCCTGGGGCCATGGGATCAGATGCCTTGTCTAATGCAATCAACCTAATCCCTGTGGACATTCCTGTTAAAAAATGACTCACACATTTGCATCACAGTTCTGTATTCCATGTATCTGATTTGGAAATCATTGGGTCCTGGATCAATGTTACTTACCTGGACGTCTGTGTAAACCTTTCTGAGCTAATACCTGTTTATATACAGGTTCACAAAAACAACAAACACTTAAATGGTTCTCAGGCACTTAGTAGATAAGAAATGAAAAATAATATTGAGTTTCCATGAATTTGGGTTACTGTGGTCTGAAGGATGATTTTTTATGTCTCTACACTTAAAGATGCATTTGTTAAAAGAAATACATTTGAGTGGTTCAAGTGTTTGTAAGAAATACATAATTGTGAGAAGAATGTTATGATTTCAGTTTTTCCTTTAAAAGTTCAGGTCTTTCTCTTCCCCTCTAGAGTTTGGAATAAATAACTTGTGACTTGAAAATGATGATTTTTTTTTTTTGAAAACTTGTGGTGGACTCCTCACATGAACATAATTTTCTAGAAGTTTTGTTAAAGACTCAAATATAGAGATGAATAAACCATTGGTGGTATTCTGAGACATTATTTTGCAATCTGTTCTTTGAAATTCTTCTCTAGTTTCCAGATTTTGATTATATCTGTCAATACTTGGTCCCCACCCTGGGCAGAGAGGTGGGTTCCATGCTTTCCTTCAGAGCCCTCCACAAGCTGCACACACAGAAGGCTGTCCATTTTATAAGCCAACAGAGGTAGACAAATACATTTCAAACTATGTTCCAGATCATTCCACTGAGGAATGCAATTTGACAGAGGTAAGGAATCAGAGAATGAACACCTTCATCCATTAATCTTATTTAAACTATTTATGACCCTATATGAGTGCTGGCATTTGGGTGGAGAAGTCTGTACATATGATACATGAGTACTGGAAGGAACATTATCGTGAACATAATAGAAAACTTATTCCAGCTGGTATTCCCTACCTTGTTGATATTTCTTCCAAAGACAAGCAAGCATATTCCTAAAGGACTTCCTTTTGAATTCAAAACCATCATGAAAATGTGTCAGAACAAGTCCAGCATGACTTGGTTCATTGAGAAGGAATTGAAATGTATATTTTCCTCAGGAAAGTGGTTTAAAAATTTAAAAAAAAACATTTTAATAAGTAAAAACTTCACTATCTCTGAGATATTACCAATATGAAATTGTGCACACCTCAAAATGCTTATGAAATGTGCTTATAAAAATGCTCCTGGGATCCAGGAAGTGAACTGACCACACCCAAATCCCTAATCCTATTAAGTGCTTGCAGGTGATTTGTGGATCTGGCAGGAAGTTAGTGGGTGTGGTCAGGAGGCTGAGCTATAAAAGGCTGAAAACATGGACCAGGCTCTCATTTGAAGGCCAGCTCTGAAGGAGAAGCTCTCTCCTCTTAAGCTGCAGCAGAGAAACCTGGTGGTTACTGCTCCTGGAGACATGGAGGCAGCTTCACTCCACTGTGGAGGTGAGTCTCAGTTTCATGACTGTATAAAACCTGAATGTTCATCAAATGCAGCTCATGCTAAAGCCCATTTGGGTCCTTCTCTACCTGCAGAGTCATCGTTGTCACCTTGCCCTGATGCACACTTGAATAAGAATTCAGCTCCTGTCGGGCCACTGCTGGCTCCTAGAGGGAAACTTTGTCTGAACTGGCAGAGACCGTCCGCAGCTGGTACTGGGCTGCAGAACATGGGAAACACTTGCTACGTGAATGCAGCCCTGCAGTGCCTGACATACACACCTCCCCTGGCCAACTACATGCTGTCCCAGGAGCACTGCCAACGCTGTCCTGGTCACAGGGTCTGCATGCTGTGTGTGATGCAAGCCCATGTGACACGGGCTCTCCGCCACCCTGGGGATGTCATTCAGCCCCTGCCTGCTTTGGTAGCTGGCTTCCACACTTCCCGGCAGGAAGATGCCCATGAATTTCTGCTCTTCACTCTCCATGCCATGCAGAAAGCATGTCTGCGTAGGCACAAGCAGCCAGGTGCTCACTTTGAGGACCCCACTATCTTGCGCCAAATATTTGGAGGATGCTGGAGATTGAAAATCAAGTGTCTCCACTGCTGTGGCCTTTCAGACACTTTTGACCCCTACCTGGACATTATGCTAGACATCACGGCAGCTCCCAGTGTGCAGCATGCACTGGAGCACTTGGTGAAGCCTGAGTGGCTGGAAGGGGAGAACGCCTACCAGTGTGGTGTTTGTCAGAAGAAGAGGCCAGCCTGCAAGACCCTGACCCTGCAGAAGGCACCAAACGTTCTTATGCTTGTATTGAAATGGTTCTCGGATCTCACAGGGGAAAAAATTGCTAAGCACGTGCACTATCCTGAGTGTCTTGACATGTAGCCATACATGTCTCAGCAGGGCAGAGGCCCACTGGTGTACGCCCTCTATGCTGTGCTGGTCCATGCTGGGGTGAGTTGTTGCAGTGGACATTACTATTGTTATATAAAAGCTGGCAATGGCCAGTGGTACAAAATGGACGATGCTAAGGTAGTGGCCTGTGACATTACTTGTGTCCTGAGTCAGCGTGCCTATGTCCTCTTTTATGTCCAGAAGAGTAAACTTGAAAATGACCATGGGAGTGTGTCCCTAGGCAGGAAACCAATAGCTCCTGGGACTGAGGACACAATCTTGGGAGCCACCCAAGGAGAGCTCCATGGAGACTCCTATAGCAAAGCAGTAGAGCCAGAAGAGCGCTTGGTGGATACAGCTCCTGGAGAAATCACCTTGGATCAGTGGAAATTTCTCCAAGAACAGAACCGACCAAAGTCTGAATTCAACCTCGGGAAAATGGAATTCACTCTGCCTCCCAGTGTCATCATAATTCACCAGTCAAAACACAGAGGAAGCCAGAGCATAGACCATAAGCAGGAAAAATACAAGCAGAGCAAGGACACCAAGTACAGAGGAGGTGAGGAGTTGGTGAACACTGGCCAACTCCCGTGTGTTGCAGGAAGGGCCAGAGCCACCAAGAAGAAGAACAAGCAGGGCAAGAGGACAGTAATTGTGGTCTAGCAATCCAGTATAAGGATTACCCATGTCCATACACACCAAGATGAAGGCTCACACACACACACAAACACACACAAATACACACATACACACACACACACACACACACACCCTGATACACATGGAGGAGAACTCCTGAAATGGCTGGAGAGGGAGAAGACTTCAGATTAGAGGTGCAGCTACCATTTATATTCGGGTCTTCAGAATCATTCTGAGGCCCCTGAGTTCCCTGGAAAAGCTAATGATGATCTTGGAGGCAGAACATGGTGCCTTGCCCACTTACACAGCTCCAAATGTTCTGAGCCCTGCAGGAGCCCTGGGCTTCCCAGCCTCTGTGCTTCATGCCTGTTGGTCAGGCCTTCTGGCTAGGCCTCTTCCCTTCTCTGACCCCCGCCCCAGGCAACCCTTTTTAAAAAAAAATGTATCAATGAAAAATATGTAGGAGCAGAGCGGCCAGGACATTGTGGGTCTGGTAGATTAGAATAGAAAACAAAAAGCTAGGTAGCCTCCTGCTCCTCCCATTTCCACTGCCTCCCTGAGTCACTCCTGTGCAGCTCCAACCCCTGGCTCCCCAGTCTAGCTGCCGATATTTGAAGGTCCTTCAATGTGGCAGACATGGACAACAAAGAACGGTGTGGACTTGATCAAGATTTGGATGATGTTGAAGAAGTAGCAGAAGAAGAAACTGGTGAAAAAACAAAAATCAAAGCGCATCAACTGACTGTTCAGATGATGCAAAATCCTCAGATTCTTGTAGCTCTTCAAGAAAGACTTGATGGTCTGGTAGAAACTCCAACAGGACACACTGAACACTTGCCTAGGGTGGTCAAAAGACGAGTGAGTGCTCTCAAAAACCTTCAAGTTAAATGTGCACAGACAGAAGCCAGATTCTATGAGGAAGTTCATGATCTTGAAAGGAAGTATGTTGTTCTCCATCAGCCTCTGTTTGATAAGCGATTTGAGATCATTAATGCAATTTATGAACCTCCAGAAGAAGAATCTGAATGGAAACCAGATGAAGAAGAGGAAATTTCAGAGGAGCTGAAAGAAAAGACCAAACTAGAAGACGAGAAAAAAGATGAAGGAAAAGAAGACCCTAAAGGAATTCCTGAACTTTGGTGGACTGTTTTTAAGAACATTGACTTGCTCAGTGACATGATTCAGGAACATGATGAACTACTCTGAAGCACTTGAAAGATATTAAAGTGAAGTTCTCAGATGCTGGCCAGCCTGAGTTTTATCTTAGAATTTCACTTTGAACCCAAAGAATATTTCACAAGTGAAGTGTTGACAAAGACATACAGGATGAGGTCAGAACCAGATGATTCTGATCCCTTTTCTTTTTTTTTTTCGTATGTTAAAGTTTTATTTTTGACTGACACAATTGTTGTAAATATCTATGGAATACCATGTGATATTTTGATACATGTATACAACTGTGTAATGATCAAATTAGGGTAATTAGCTTATCCATCACTTTAAACATTTAATCATTTCTTTGTGATGAGAGAAATTAAAAATTAAAATCCTCTCTTCTAGCTATTTTGTCTTAGGCGAGCGCTCTACCGCTGAGCCCCAGCCCCAGCCCTTTTTCTAGCTATTTTGAAGTAGATGATATATGATCATTAACTATAATCACCCAATTATACAATAAGACATCAGAACTTGTTCCTCCTACTTGACTGTAACATTGTATCCATTGACCAATCTCTTCCTATCCTCCCAGCCGTTAATAACTAATATTCTATTCTCAATTTCTATGATATGAATGTTTTTATATCACATGAGCTCATGATGCATTTGTCTTTCCATGCCTGGCTTATTTCTTTTAACACAATGTCTTCCAGGTTCATCCATGTTAAATTGATAGCATGTCATTATTTTTAGAGATGAATAGCATTCCATTGTGTGGTCCATTTTCTCATCCACTGGAAATGCAGTCTGACTTCTTTATCCATTGATCCATTGAATAAATGTGAAATGCTTCATGAATTTGTGTGTCACCTATTCTTCTCTGTACCAATTCAATTTTAGTATGCATGCATATTTGGGGATCCAGGTCACCGTTGAGTATTAAGGTACATCTTGCATTATTAATTAGAATTAACTGGAGTGCAAAAGTGATGGGTGGAGCCCTAGCTTCTAGGGCTCCAAACCATTGCCACTGGAGCTACTGCAGTTTCCACCATGGGTGTGATGGGGTCACACTGATGCCACACTTTAAGTCCTGAAGCACCACGGGGATCTGAAAGACCACTGTAGTCTGGGGCGGTAGTGCCATGACTTGCGACTTGGTCTTTTCCCTCGATGAGATAACCCTGATCCCTTTTCTTTTGATGGACCCCAAATTATGGGTTGCACAGGGTGCCAGATAGATTGGGGAAAAGGAAAGAATGTCACTTTGAAATCTATTAAGAAGAAGCAGAAACACAAGAGACATGGGGCAGTTTGTACTGTGACTAAAACAGTTTCCAATGATTCTTTAATTTTTTTGCCCCTCCTGAAGTTCCTGACAGTGGAGATCTGGATGATGATGCTGAAGCTATTCTTGCTGTAGACTCTGAAACTGGTCACTTTTTACGTTAGCATATAATCCCAAGATCAGTGTTCCACTTCACTGGAGAAGCTATTGAAGAAGATAATGATGATGATTATGATGAAGAAGGTGAAGAAGCAGATGAGGAAGGGGAAGACGAAGGAGATGAGGAAAATAATCCAGACTATGATTCAAAAAGGATCAAAACCCAGCAGAATGCAAGCAACAGTGAAGCAAGCTGTATGTGCCTTGAGGATAACCTGCACTGATATACCTTCTGCTTTCCTGGAAAGGATGAATCTACATCATGTGATGAGCCTATTTCAGGTTTTTTGTTGTTTGTTTGCTTGTTTTTGTTTTTGCAGCCTAAAATAAAAATGTCAAATATTTTTTTTAAAAAAAGAAAAAAGTTAGATAAAATATGTCATATATTTCAAACTTAATATAATTTTCAGATAATTCTGAGATCAGAGATAAACCAGTGGAAAATGCAACATTTGTACAATTAATGTGTTCATTAGATTGTTGGATCTGAGACACTTTTTTCAAAGGCATTTGAATTTGTAAATTATTTCACTTGTGAAACAGAGCAAACTAAATGTAAATTTCAAAAGGAACTCATATGCAAGCTGTAACTGTGTACCCTTTTATCTTGTTTTAATTGAGATATGATAATTGTTTCTACCTATAGTGTACTTTGCAATGTTTTGATACTTGTACGTATTATGGATGTCTACTGCCTCAAACGTCTATCATTTCATTTTGGTGAGAATATACAAACAATTTCTTCTTTCTATTTCAAGACATAGAAACATTATTGTTGTCACCTGGGTGGAACTAGAGGACATTGTATTTAGTGAAATAAGCTACATACAAAATGGGAGTGATTTTGTTGTGTTAAAGCAAGCCTCATCTCTCTACCCTCACAGCGCAGATGCTGGACCTGTGGAGTCCCAGAAGTTGGTTTCAAACCTATGTTTCAGTCCCCCTTGCAAATGGCAAATCAAAATGGAATTTGTGCCTTCAATCCACAAAGAGTTTTCACTTACTAATTTCCACTGTGATGAGGCAGAAGTCTTGACTCTAGTGACTCCATTTTGTGAAACAGTCATGACATGTAGAAAGGTCATGACTGGGCAAGTTGTTTTTGTTTTTGTTTCCCTTTTGTTGTAGAAACCCTCAAAACCATGGAACTATCTACCTGGGCTCTGTTTCTGTAACTGGGGAAACTGGGCTTATTCTGATTGGCTAAGCCTCCTACCACCTGACTGCAATCTCCCTTTTCTGTAACTTGGCTGGCTTGCATTGGCTAGACACCCTAAAATCCCTTTTGTGGTTTTTTGGCTTAAATATGAAGCACCGCTCTGACTATCTTGTGTTTAGAGATTAGAGTGTTCGCCTCTGGCCAATAATAAAGGCTTAATTGGAATGGCAATGTGTGGTCTGAGAGTTATTTGAGGGTTTTAGTATTGGTATAACACCCACTGTAAAAATCATGCAAAAATAAAACCAATTCCAATGGCCAGAGACTCACAAGGTTCTGATCCACTACCCATTCCTGACATCCAACTTCCCTGATTCCCCAGGCCTGGTGAACACTTCTTCACCTGCTCCCATACACAATAGAGACTCCAAGAGTTTGAGATCTGTTAAGAAGAAAATGTGTCTGCTAGGGTTGGGGTTGTGGCTCCACAGTAGAGCACTTGTGAGGCACTGGTTTTGATCCCCAGCACTGCACATAAATAAATAAATAAAATAAAGGTCCACCAACATCTAAAAATATATTTTAAGAAAAGAAAATGTATCTTCTAAACACAGCACCAGTGGCCTCACAACTCTCAGCTCTGACTTGAAGGATGAGCAACCTCCACATCCTTGCCTGCATTTCTCTCTTTTTCTTAGAAGATCAGCCATTCCAATGGAGCAAGTGGGTATTACACTGTGACTTTAATTTGCATGTAACTGACATCCCATGATATTAAGCATTTTTTCATGCAGTTTTTGGGTCATTTTTATGTCTTCTTTTGGAAAGTGTTTATACATGTCATCCATACATTTTTATTACAATAAAGTTTGTGGTTTTGTGGTTATTAAGATTTTCTGTTTTCTCATATACTCTGAATATTAACACAGTCAGATGAAGGGTTGTTCAATATTTTCTCACATTCTGTAGGTTGTTTCTCCACTGAGGATGTGGAGAAAATGAGACTTTTATTCACTGTTGGTGGGAATATAAATTAATTAAACCATTATGCCAAACATTATGGAGTTTCCTCAAATAGATGAAAATAGATATCCTATGTGATCTGGATACCCCCCCAGGTTGGGCATGAATCCATAGTAATACTCATCAACACATCAACAAGATACCTGAACAGCCATGTTTACAGCACCTCAATCCCACTAGCTAAGACAAGAGATCAGCCCAGTTCCCACCAACAGAGGACTGGATACAGAAAATATGATACATAATCACAGTGGTGTAATATTCAGCCATAGAGAAGGAAAAAGAGCTGTCATACACAGCAAAAAGTGTGATCTGTAGGAAATTATGTTAAGTTATATGATCCAGAAACTGTACTTCATGTTCTCTTTTCAAGTTCTGAGCTTCTCCTTTATAGAAAGACCAGTGATTATTAGTTATATAAGGGTGTGTGGGAGACGGTGGGAAGGGGTTTGGATTTGATGTGGGCACAGCATGTGCGTGTACAGTACAATCACACAGAACCCATTAATACATACATTTAAGAAGAAGTATGTGAAAACATGCCAAAGACTTAAAGGCTTTTACTCTAACTGCTCTGAGTCATTCCTTCAGGCAACCCCTGGATTCCAGGAAGAGGTCTGATAGATAAACACCCTGTGATGAGTCCATACTACCACCAGGTGGTAGTCCACTCCCAAGATAACCACCAAGCCATCCACCATTGGCCCAAGACTGCCTGACTGTGATTTTCTGCTCCCCTTGTCTACACTCCAGGAGCTCACGTCAGCACCCCAAGGCAAGGCTCAGGAAGTAAGCCCCCCATCTCCCTGCTCTGGGTGCACTGATGAAGGTCCTTTTCCTACTTTCACCGTGGCTGGATTCTTCAATTAGTCTTCTGGGACAGCTAGGAGAACCTAGCTTAATGGCCTCCAGAGCCAGGGACTTCAGCCTAGCTCTCCAGGAACTTTGAAAAGTGTCACTGAATAATGTTTTCACTTAACAGTAGACTAAATCTTTTAAAAACTGTCTCAATTATGCCCAGACAACTTGAAGAAACCATGGCCTACAAACTATGTCAAAATTGATTGACCTTTTTACCACAAGTTTATCTTGGAGTCAATCCTAGAGGACTGATACCTAACCATATTTGGCAGATGGACATCACGCACTTGCCACAACTTGGAAAATTAAAATATTTGCATGTTACAGTTGATACTTCTTCCAGATTTTTGATGGGCTCCCTTCATGCCGGAGAAAAATCTAAAGATATTATAGCTCATTGCTTACAAAATTTTGCCACTGTGGGCATTCCAAAACAGTTAAAAACAGATAATGCCCCTGATTATACTTCTACCTCTTTTAAACAATTTTACTCATATAACAGTAATCCCATACAATCCACAGGGACAAGGCATAGTTGAAAGAGCTCATCAAATTATTAAAATGTACTTATTAAAGCAAAAAGACAGAATTGGAAAGGGGAATATATCCCCCAAAGATAAACTTAAAATAACCCTTTTTACTCTAAACTTTTTAAATTTGGATTCATCAGGGCTTAGTGATGCAGAAAGGCAAATGTGTCCA
The DNA here is from genome assembly GCF_052094955.1 of Ictidomys tridecemlineatus. Lineage (NCBI taxonomy): Eukaryota > Metazoa > Chordata > Mammalia > Rodentia > Sciuridae > Ictidomys > Ictidomys tridecemlineatus. The sequence goes on along the minus strand of NC_135490.1, from coordinate 5,286,728 downwards.
AAAAATATACATAAGCCCAAGGTACTTTGGAAAGATATTCTAACAGGACAATGGAAAGGTCCTGACCCAGTGATTGTCTGGAGTCGGGGTTCTGTTTATGTGTTTCCACAGGGAGAACAGCAGCCTATTTGAATTCCAGAGAGACTAACCAAAGAGATTTCTACAGACCAAAAAGAAGATGATTTGACTCAAATCCATAACAGTTGATATTCAGAGCTCCAGCTTGGCTATTGTTACATCTGCAACAGTGGTTCTCCCACACCTGGAGGCTAATGAATAATGAACATCATTAAGGCCTATTTCAAATGTAAAATACCTTGGGGCTTGCTTGTGGGAATACCTTCAGACCCATTATGCAAGTTACAGGAAAAAGGATGGGATACCCAAAAAAGAGTCAAACCCAGGTGGTAATCAGGATGTCTTTTTCAATATCTATTTTATTATTGCCCTTTCCCACATCATAAAGTTCTAGTTTATTTTTTGAGCTCATTAAGACCTAGGTTACCATTTTTCTGATCAGTTTTATTTTTTGGCTGTGGAGTTTTTAAACATTGCAATGGAGATTTCACTTGTGTAAAGCTACAAGGCCTTTACTATTGTCTTATGTGTTGTATGTTATGTGTGCACACTTGTGTTTTGTGTTATATGTCTGTATATGTGTATGTCCATAGGTCATATGTGAGGAGCGCTCATGAAAAAATGGATCCAAATATTTTTATTATTCACGTGATTTAAATGTTTTAATTTAAATTGGGTAAATTTAAGCTGTTGGGGATTGTTTTAATATGTGAACAAATAAGGAGGTTAACAAATCTGTTTGTTTACTTTCACCTTTCCTTTTCGTTATATTTAATAATTCTGTTAAGGATAATGTAAATTTTTCAGAAAATTGTTTTCTTAGTACCTGTTGGAATGTTACATATTTTTTTAGCCATCATTGCCAGAATTCCTATCTTCATCCCAGTGCCAGTGAAGACAAAGATAATACCAAACTATAGCTTCTTCGATAGCTATCACAGTAAACTGTATAAACTGATGCATCAATGAATAATAACTCAACAAGTAATGCACAATCAAGGAGTTGATTTACTTTGGGAGGAAATGGGCATATTGATAGATTCCTCCACTTTGAACTGCTTGCAGAACTTGCCTGGAATATGTATCACTTGTATACAGTGTGAACTATCTGTTGGTGCAGTGAATAGTGATAATACTGGAGTATCTTTGCTGATGGTGTCACCGGTGGTACAATTTTTCCAAAGGAGCCATCAATTGGCTTAGTGTCGTGGCATTTCTGTATCCTCCTCCCTTCTGCTAGTGATGGTCTAAAATTTGGGGGCCAACAGAGGTTAGGCAAAGAACCTCACCCCCTCACTGGCAACCAAGGCCAAATTTGGGGGCCAACAGAGGTGAGGCAATGAACCTCACCCCCCACACTGGTGCATAGGCCTATCCACAAGTGTGGCTGTATGCTGGACCAGTAGTCAGTGACAGGTAAGATCCAATTGCAGTGGTACCAACCTAAGAGAGGAGGCTGACACCTTGAGGTCAGCTCATCCGATGACGGGTAAGGGCCATATGTAGTATTGGACAGCCTAACAGGCACAGTCCCTAAGCCACATGCTTGGTGTTCAATTAAACAGAAGCGGGGAGATGCTGACAGCCATAGCCAAGTCAGAATGACACCTGGCATTTTTGCCAGAACAGAGTGGTTGAGAGGTGATGCCAGCAAGCCATGGAGATGATAATGGTTATGTTAAGCTGTGTATTCAATTGCATATTAGACCCCTGCTGTCCGCCTTGGCCTGCTACTTTGGAGTTCTCCAGGGGATTCCCAGAGAGTTCCCTTTGGTTGGGGAAGTGCCAGAGGAGCGATTTTCCCGAGGATGGATTTCCGGTTGGGGTGTGGTGTGTCCCGAGAGAAGGCTGCTTGTGTGGCATTCACCAGAGTGCGGAGAATAAAGGAGTTCCTGTTTTGAACCTACAAGGCTGTGTGGCGGCTCGGTTATTTTGTGCCCAGCCAGACTGCGGCAATTCTTACCCTGTGGTCTTCTCAGTTTCATTTTCCTGTAGGAGAGTTTGCTGGGGCTTTCAAAACTGTCACACCCCCAGTTGCTGCCATCTTCTATAGTTTGAAACTTCTTTGAGTACATCCCCTCAAGGTTTCCATGCTGGATATCTGGCCCACAATATAATGGTACTGCTGTGGAGGGGCCATTAAGAGATGATGCGGTCATAAGGGGACCACCCTCGGGAAGGATGGATGGAGCTTATGGGACAGAGTGAGTTCCTGTGAGCCAGGTTGTTATAAAAGAATAACCTGATCCCTCCCTGCTCTCTTGCTTCCTGACTTGCACACAAGACCCTCCTGCCCATAGGGGAACTTGTTCATTGAGTAGCAGTTGAAAAAATTGGGGTACTAGGTGAGGGCCGAGTTTCCTCTCTGCTCAGGGGAAGGTGGCAGCTGAAGTTAATTGCCCCCTTGCTGGGCCTAGAGCCAAGGAGAGGAGTAGTGCAACCTCTGCGGACCTGTCAGGATGGGAGCTCTTTTGAACTTTGCCATAGTGTCCCCATGGACCTAGTGAATTCCAGGGACAAGTGGGTGGAGGCCCATCTCTCAAGTAGCAATCAGGAAAGTTGAGGGGCTAGATGGGTGGTCCACCTCCTTAGGAGAAAATGGAGGCTTTGTTTTTATTAGAAGTGAGTACAGGGAAGAAGTGAGATGATTGCCCCCCCGCCCCCCCCCACATTCAGCTCGCAGAGGACTCTGACTGCCAGGCCCACTAACTCCCAGAGACAGTTGGGTTAGAAGCCAGGTCTCCAGGCAGCAGCTGGAAAAGCTGGAGCATGAGACATTTGGTCTAACTCCACCCAGAAAGAAGCCACAGTCTTGGGTTTATTGCTGGAGCAAGCTGGGGGAAGAAGCCACCAGAAGCACCCACATACCCATCCAAGATCCTGGAGAACTAATGATTGCCTGTCCCAGGTACAGGATAGATAGAAGCCAGACACTTGGCAGAGTTGGGACATTAGGTGAGCAGTCTGACCCTCTCCAGGGAGAGGTGAGGAGCTGAACCTCACGGCCTCTTCACTCTGTTCTGAGCCAGTGGAGAGAGGCACAGGGAGTGCTGGCAGGCTCCTTTATAATCTCCTCTGTGTTTGCATGGTCCAGGGGGATGAGCGAGGGCCAATCCCTGGCAACTTTCAGAGACATGCAACCTAGGAGCCAGGTCCTTGGATAGCATCCATAAGAGTAGGGGCACTACCTGTGCAGTCCCACTGCCACTCTTCAGGAAGGAGAGTTAGAGGAATGGGAGAGCTGACCAGTCCCAAAGCAACTGCAGTTCCTATCTATGTATCCCTGGCTCTAGGCATGGTGCTGCCCTCCTTTGTATCCTGGCACACAGCCACTAAGGAGGGAGTGAGGGATAAAGTGTCCAAACCTCCTCTGTTGAGTCTTCCAAGCTCTGTCTTTGGGATCAGTCAACAGTGTGCCTGGGGCGTGTTCCGCCCTGGGGTTGACTGACAGAGCTCCAGATTATCCAAATCTTGGAGGTCAAAGAGAAGATCCCAAGAGGTTTGCCCCCACTGATATCACAGCTCCTTCCAGTGTATCTTCCCCTTTTTTAATTTTTGTAGCTGGTGCTTAGCTTTTAATGTTTCTGTTTCTTTTTGCAGCAAAGAGGTGTTAATTCAGCTCTACAGCCCCCAATCTTTACTTCAAAGGAAAGGCATTCTGCTTCACAGCGACCGTTCAGTTTTGCACAGAGTTTTCTTCTACGAAATGCTCCCCCTGCTAAGTGAAGAAAGCAGTTAGTCTTCAGTTAGCTATATTTAGTGACTGGAAGGAAAAATCATCACTAAGCCAAGTTCAGAATTCTTGACTACAAAGTCTCCTAGAGATAGAGTATGAATCTAAAGTTCGAAAAATTGGCTATTACCTGAACACCCATGCCTGAGCTCAGAGCCCTGGGGCAGTACATGCAATGTCCTTACTAGATATTCAATTAGGAAGGACAAAAAATGTTCCCTCTGCCAAGATTATGCATAGCTTACCCAGAAACAAAAAGTCTTTTTTTTCTAGTTCCAATAAACAATTATTTTCCAACAAGTTATTTTAATATCTCCAATTAATAGTGTCTGATACAGGGGGAAAGGCAGACTATTTGCAGAATCAGCAGCTTACTGATAGACCTTAATGTGCCTTGTCATGTGATCTTACAGTTTCATAGCTTTAAAGATAAAAGAAACATGATGCTAGTCTTTCTCACTCTGTCCTTCAAAGAACAGGACTAGAAACTTGCAGTTAATTCTGGCACACGTATTTAGAGAGGATAGGCAAAAGAGTTCATCCAAAATAGGAATTTAGTAGAAAAGAATACAATTTATTTTTGAATGATTTTTTTAAAATGGGAATATGAACACTCAGGAGAAACGTTGAAGGAATTGGCAGTTACTCTCGAAAGTAATGCTTATTCTTAGAAAGAGTAAATCAAGGGGAAAGGGTACATATTAACTGCTATGTACATAAAATATTACCATGTTGGTAGTGCCCAAGTTAGGGTTAAGACCAATGTAAATCTGCTCAAATTGGACTATTTTAAATAGTCCAATGTGCAACTGAGGATATAAACATCTGAACATATGATTAACATGACATATGTTTGAGGTGTTCAAACCCTGAATTGGGGCACAGAATAAGAAAAAGTAACAATAGGGACAATAAAGCAATAATAATTGCCAGCTGTAACTGCACAGGGTATGTTCCTGGCCCTGTTCAAGCAATTAAGTGAATATAGAGATTGTCCCCAAGCAGTCACCTTCCCAGTCAGGTGTTTAGTTACAGAACCTTTGGGTTTTGCTGGACACTGAGATACTTAGCTTAGAATGTCAGCTTCTAACTTCATTTGTCAACATGGCCATGTTATTAAGTTGGGCCCAAAGAAGGAGAAGGGGAATGACAAGCACTGCCTCTGTTTAAACTTGTCCCTCAATGTCTCTACTGAGAGTTCATGCTCGACTTTTAGAGCGCCTTTGAACCTGATCATACAGTGGCATGGTTAGGATGTCGAGGTTGAACTTCAGCCTAATCTCAGCATAACTTGATGGAGAGCCTCTAGCCCAACCTAGTTGAATTTTGGGGCTTTTTGGACTTTTGCATAAAAACAAAACAGATTTCCATGTTTTATTAGTCACTCTATTTTTAAGTTTCCTTATTTTAACAAGTCATCCTGTAATTAATGTAGCAAATTCCTTAATCCTAAAAGAAATCCTATTATCACTTCCACTTATAGAGAGGAAGCTGAAGTACAGAATTCAAACAGCTGATGAGGATTGAAACGGAGATTTAACCTTGAGTAGCTGAAACCCCTGATCTCTGTCCCCTTATTTGACCATTAGATGCGTGCTCATCTGTGAGACTCTTCACACTTGTTGTGGTCATAGAGTCACAATTTGTGCCCCAGTTGTGCTTGTTGTTGGGATTCAAGCACGCCCGGGCTCAGCTCTGGAGATAGCAAGCTCTTAAGAATCTCCTTCTACATACTGACGTGACTAATGGGGAGTCCTGGTTGTGGGTGGAGAGAACAGTTTAAAACATATTTTCCTGGCTGGAATCCACCTTCTGACATCTGTGGAAAGAGGCTGGGAGCAGAAGCTAAGGGGCCGATTCTGCAAGTGAGAACCTGGCATGAGGACGTTGCTCCTGGCTGCCCTTTGGTCTCACCCTACCTGCTTTCAAGAATGATCCTTTAGAAGAACCGAAGGCTCAAGAGAAAGTGAATCAAGATGTTGGTGGTTTTAATGATACATTTTTTAATCACTATGTTGAGACTGAAAGAATTTCTGAAATAATCTAAGGATAGGAGAATTGGGCCAACTAAGGAAACACAGAAAACTGCCAGCTACAAGCTATTAACTTAGCTTAGACTACAAAGGCTTTATTTTCCTAAATTAACAATGTGTTTGGAGGGCTCCTCTGGGACTTCTTCTTATATTAAGCAATCACTGTGGCCTGTGCTGAGGATGGGTTGAAGGCTACAAACTCGGAAAGAGATGTAAAAGTAAAAAGAAGCCCAAACCCCTTGGTAGAGGTTTTAGGAAAACAAATTAGATAACTCCTGGTGAGAGATGATCTGGGTCAGTGGGTCCCTTGGCTCTATTTCTGAGCACAGGACAGAATCCCAGGGACTAGTTTGGCCCGGGACCTTTATAGGACACAAGAATGAATGAGGCACTTTTGTAAAAAGCAGACCTTTCTTCTCCATAGACAGATCCTGAACCAGTTGCCAATTCTGCCTCTCTAAGCACTTTCCTCTTACCTGGGAAAATTTGAGCAACAAGAATGAGGCCAGCAAAAATTAAGGAAAATATTCTCATGGCTTCAGACACCTGTGGAGAGATGAAGAGGGAGGTGCAGTAGCTGGAGCCCAGCTCTTCAGTCAAGGGAAGTTGGCAAAGATTCACTCTACTGCTCTGAACTGGCTTTAAGTCAGCCTTGGTCTGAAATGCTCATTGGGAACATACTGTTTTCATGCTCCAGTGAGTAGCGTGTGGGAGGACAGGTCAGACTTTGCCTAGTCACACTATGAGAGTGTAAGAAGGAACCTTGTCTGGAATACTCTATTCTGTGACTCTGTCTAGACTTCTCCCACATTTCCTTCAACCCCCATCTGGAGGACCACTAGTTATTCCATAAGACCTACAAACGCAACTCATTTTCTTCTCATTTTAAGATTCTACATATGACTTACTCTTCTTATTTTTATGTGTTAACTTTATTACAATTATTAGCATGTATTCAGTGAAGAAATGTGGGGTTCACTTCCATATCTGCACATACCTTGTGATGGGAAGCCCATCCCCTTACTTCTGCTCCTCCCATCCCCTTTCTCTCCTGCCCCAGCCCACTTCCCAGGGCCTTACCACTCCTCTTCTTTATGATCATTTTTCATTTATTTTTCTTTCATTATTGTTTAATTTTCAAGACATGATACTTGTCTTTCTGTCTGGCTCATTTGATTAACATGCCATCTTCTAGTTCATTCACTTTCCTTATTCTTTATGGCTGGGGAATACTCCATTGTATATATATGTAGGATAGGCTCTTTCTCCATTCATTTCTCTCTCTCATTTTAGTATGTTTATTTTACTTATTTGTTTTTATGTGGTGCTGAGGATAGAACCCAGTGCCTCACATGTGCTAGGCAGGCCCTCTACCACTGCACTACCACCCACCCCTCTATTTTTCTCTTGATAGGCACCAAGGCTGATTCCATATCATGGCTATTGTGAAGAGAAGCACATTAAATACAGATATACATGTGCTGAGAGCCACAGCCGAGTCCGAATGGCCCCTGGTATTTTGCCAATAGTATTAGTTGAGAGGCAAGCCATTAAGATGATGCTGGATTGATTCGGTTGTATATTAGACCTTTACTGTCCACCTCGCCTGCTACTTTGGAGTTCTTGTGGGGATTCCCAGAGAGTTCCCATTGGTTGGGAAAGTGCAGGAGGAGGGATTTCCGGAGGAGAAATTTCAGGTTGGTGGTTCCTGGAGTGTGGCGTTCAGGAGAGTTCCCGGGGAGTGTGCTGGTGGAGTTCAGAAATAAAGTTTGTTCCTGCTTCAGTGGCTCGTGATTTGTGCCCAGCCAGACTGCAGCATTTGGTGGCCCCTATGGGGAACGCCTGAAGCTTGGGGGTAAGTGAAATTGCTCGCCCCTGAGGGAAGGCGAGAGAATGGGTGACCATTTCAAAAAGCAATGTGTTCTTGCTTTGATTTGTTTTGTTTTTGTTTCAAGCTGCCTATCCCTAGAACTTTCTCAGGCAAACTGGGAAAAATGGTTGGCTCAAGGTTTGAAGTTGTTCAGCCCTGAGGAAGAGATAGAAATAGACCACAAATGCACATGTTGAGAAAATAGGAAAATTGATACAATGATTTTTTGTTCCGTTTTTGTTTCATTCTGTTTCAGTTTTGTTTTATGTTATCTTGTTGGGTTGTGTTATCTTTATAGTAGATTAGAAATTAATAAAAAACAAACTGAAAAAGTGCTAAGTAAATTGTTAGTGGTCCAGACTATGGTAGAAAACATGTTAGATCAAGCAAAAGAGAAGGTCTCTTGAGCTAGTCAGACAGAGGAAGAAAAGGGGCTATAAGGGGAAAAGCTACAACAGGAGGCTGCTACTAACACAGTTCTATCACCAGAGGGTGTAATTCAACCAATAGCTCCACCTATAGAGACAGCTGAGTGGCCCTCAACCCCCATAGTTGATAGATGGGATCCTGAGACAGGACCTCAAAGATTAGCATGCCCTATACTTGAGCAGGCAGGAGGCCAGCGAATTCTTTAGATTTCAAAACAGTGAAGCAGTTAAAGGAGGCTGTAACAACCTATCATCCCCAAGCACCCTTCACTATAAGCATGGTCGAATCCATTACCAACTTGGACATGACGCCAGCAGATTGGGCTACCATGTGTAAAGCTGTGCTAAATGGAGGGCAATATTTGCTATGGAAGGTTGCCAATGAGGAATTTTGCACAGAGATGGCTAGGCGATATGCAGCAGCCGGTTATCCTCAGAGAAATCTAGATATGTTGTTAGGAAAAGGACCTCATGAGGATCAGCAGCAACAAATTAGATATGATCCTGCTATATACTCACAAATTGCTGCAGATGCAGTTAGGGCATGGAAGACTTTACAAGAACATGGAGATTTACAAGGTCAAATATCTAAGGTAATACAGGGAGCTAATGAAACTTCACTGAATTTGTAGATAGGATTATTCAAACATCTACTGGAGTTTTTGGGGATACAGAACAAGCAATGCCATTAATAAAACAACTGGCTTATGAGCAAGCAAATCATTGGTGTAGAGAGGTCATTAGACCATGGAGAAAGACATTTTAGATCAAGCAAAAGAGAAGGTCTCTCGAGCTAGTCAGACAGAGGAAGAAAATTTAAAGGAAAAGGGGCTATTAGGGGCAAAGCTACAACAGGAGGCTGCTACTAACACCTTTCTATCACCAGAGGGCGTAATTCAACCAACAGCTCCACCTATTAGAGCTGAGAAAATACATGTATCTCTTTTTTTTTCATTGGGAGTGGATACCAGGAATTGAACTTATGGTCCCTCAGGCACTGAGACACATCCCCAGCCCTATTTTGTATTTTATTTAAAGACAGGGTTTCACTGAGTTGCTTAGTGCCTCTCTGTTGCTGAGGCTGGCTTTGAACTCATAATCCTCCTGCCTCAGACTCCCAAGCTCCTGGGATTACAGTTGTGCCACCATTAGGGCCAAGTATCTCTTTTATATGCTGATTTTATTTCCTTCAGATGCACACCATGAAGCGGGAGAGGGGGATCACATAGTAGTCTCTGTTCTGTTTTTGGAGGGACCTGCATGCTGTTTTCCATTATGGCTAAACTAACTTACATTCTCCTCCCCAACAGTGTCTAAGGGATCCTTTTACTTCACATCATTACCAGGACACCCTTGTGTGTGTGTGTGTGTGTGTGTGTGTGTGTGTGTGTGTGTGTTGACAGCCTTTGTAACTATAGTGAGATGGAGTCTCAGGGCAGGTTTTTGTTTTAGAAACACCTTTATTTATCTGAATGCAGTCCTGAGAATCCAACCCAGTGCCTCACACATACTAGGCAAGCGCTCTACCACTGAGCCACAATCTCAGCCCTCTCAGGGCAGTTTTGATTTGCATTTCACTGATGCAGTTTTTCATATATTTTTTTATTGGACATTTATATTTCTTGTTTTAAGAAGTGCTATTCAGATCACTTGCCCAATTTTTAATTGGATTGCTTCTTTGGTGACATTTTATAAATTCCTATTGGAAAAATACTTTGCAAAGATTTCCCTTTGCTCTGTAGGTTTTTCTCTCCAGTCTGCTTATTGTTTCCTTTGCTGTGCAGAAACTTTCATCTCCTGGAATACCATCTGGCAATCTTGCTTCTTCTTCCTGTGCTGAGAGTAATGGGCAAGAAGTTGTGTCTGTTGTTTTTCCTCTTTTCTCATCATGGCTTCACTAAGACAAAGCCCTCCAGGGCTACCAGGCACCCTTCCACCAAGAGCCTCTTGCAAGAGCAGATAAGCCACCATCTAGAAATTAATGGAGAAATTTCCAGAAAAGATGACAAGTTGCTGCCACTACTAACTGATCTGCAAAATGAAATCATTGATTCCAAAGATCCCGTATCTCCCCTGCAGGTAAGAGATGCAGAAAGCAGAAATAGCCAGGGGAGTGCAGATTGCTAGAGGATGGCATTTGATACAATGAGCGTTTAGAAGCTCCTGTGTGGCAGCATTTCCATGGTACGAGCATGAACATTCTCTCAATTGTGAACTTCATCCAGAAATAGGGACTGCTGATCAGGTAGCACAAGAATAGCATTCAGAACAAAAAGATGAAAACTCCCTTCTTGAGAATTTGTTCCTTTTAAGTTGAAATCTTCCCTCCTAAAGACAAGGAGCCGTACCATCAAAATGAAGTCACAGAATTATTTTTCCTATGATCACCTCCTATCCCCATATCCTGTTTATTTCCTCATTTTAGTGTATTAAGTTACACAAATTATTGAGTGTATAATGCTACCCTCTTTGAGAACACACTATTTATGGATCTCTATTGACGTCTCAGGATTGGCCATAGAATTTACTCTTTTTCTCCTAAAGTAACTTGGTTTCCTTACGAGTATGTCAGCACATCTAATCAGCACATCTACAAACTTACTATAAATGAGAGATATTGGGTTATTTTAGGCATATGACATAATCTATTAAATTGGTCATGTGACCTGTATCTCACATTTTACATTTAAAGTTTTGCCTTCTAATTTAAGTGGTTAGTTTGTTCTTGTGGAAGATAATAAGAAGAAGGGTTTTCCTGACCCTTTATGTCATTTTCCTATTAGGGAAAGAGAGTAGCATCCTAGCATTTCCAAGATAAAGTCAGGCAGGAAATTGAGTACAAAGTCATTGAAAGTACATTGTGGGGACTGTTCTGTGAAAAGGCACTGGCAAGGATTTCTTTTGTTTTGAATTGGTTCTAAGTGTGGAATGGTGTCTTTAAAGGCAAAAGAAGTAATTGATTGATGATGTCTATGAAATATGAGCAATCTCTGCCTTGACACATGGAAATAGGTAGGGCCAACGTTTTCAGAGAGGCAAGCAGCCCTGGGAACTATTTATAGAAATAACTTTTCTTTTGGTGTAATTTAGAAGAACAAGAAATTTTAAACAGATCAAAGAACCAGGATAAGGAAATTCAGTGATCAACTATATGCTTTCCAACTTTCAGACTAGTTGGAAGAAGAAACATAGCAAGTGGAAGCCCAAAATGGGATCATTGAAAGGGAGCTGGAAATTGCTGCTCCCTGATGGAATAAGGCAGGAGAGCGGCCTGTGTCTGTAGCAGGATCCGAGGGAGAGTGTGGAAATGGAGCTCAGCCTAATAGATTGCCCCAGGTGACATCTTGGGTAGATCATGTGACCTCTTGAGATTGAATTTCTACTATAAAATGAGTACAGTGCTGCCTTCAGTTGAAGGGTTAATGTGAAGATGAATGAAACAGAAAAGAACAATAGAAAACCAAGCAAATACAATTTTTTTTTCAGTTGAGAACATTCCTGAGGATACACAACCTAAACAACTGTATTTATGACACCCCAGGATTGGAATTTAGGGTTTTAAAATCCTACTGTTTGTTTGTGTGTTTGTTTTTCCTGGTTTTCCCAAAAGAAGTTAATTTCAAAAAGAAGTAGGTGGGAGTTGTGCAAAGGGGTTTTCTAGTGTGCTTCCAAGGAAGACGGGTGCCCCCACCTCCCAGAGAGTCCCCTGGGTGTGGTGAGAGCCCAGCGTGATGATGGAGTGTAGCATTTGCAGTAAAGCTGAAAACAGAAAATGGACTCCACAGGAAACTTGTAGGCTTGTCTTCAAATGCAGTGCTACATGAATAAACTATACCTACTTTATTTGTGGTTCAATACAGCAGTTTTTAAAGAAAATATGAAAGAATTCTAGCTAATAAAAATGTATTTTAAAATTCCTGCAAGTCAGTCAAAATGATGTTCTTTCTATAAAGATCCGTACTTGAATCACTAGCATTATTATTTATGGGCCATCTTTCCTGTTGACAGCTAGGCTGTGTGGTTGGAAAACTGTAAACGTGGCTTCTGTTACACGATGTCACGTGATGAAGTCAGTACCGCCCATATGATTGAAAAAAGGAAGGACATGGAAAGAGGGTCTTCCCACCCCAAGCAAATGCACATCAAGATGCAGAGCCAGCTACAACATACAGTCTCATTCATCGTTATTTTTAATTGACACATACCAGTTGCACATATGTGGGGGGTACATGTGTGCAGTAATCACATCAAGGGAATTGGCATTTCCTGTTTTGGGGGGAATCTTCAAACTCCTCTCTTCTAGTTTTATTGAGATATATAATAAATTGTAAGACAATATGAGGTTTCTTTAAAATATTACATTTCTCAGATTCTTTAGAAATCCATGGTCACAGGCAGCAAAACATCATCATCTGCAAGGAAAGACAGGAACCTCCAAGAAAGGTAGGACATGAGCACTTGCTAACCCCAGGCCTACTGCACCAGATGCTGCTAAAATGGCCTCAGATGCTGCCAATAAATTATTTATTCCAGCAATTACATACTAATATGAAACTCCTGGAGCCACAAATATAAAGGGAAATTCTCGACAACTTCTAATTTCCTGTCCACATAATCCCCAAACAATCACAAAAATATGATTGGTGCACCAAGGTGGGTTTGCTGAGAAGGCATCTTTGATGACACACGCTTGGTGGGGAAAGGTGGCCACTGTGAAAGATATGCATGATAGGTTGGGTTCCGTGTCCCTGAAGGTACATGTGATACAAGCTTGGCACACCAAGGGGCACACCTGGGAGGCAGTGCAATGCCCTTATGTCCTTGGGGTAATGCCTTTGAAGGGGACATAGGCCCCAGTCCCTTCCCCCTTTCCTCAATTTTGCTTCCTGACCAGGAGGTGAGTGGTTTTGCTCCACTCCGAGCTTCCCCTACTATTACTGCTAATTCACCAATTTCACCCTTTGCTTCTCTCAGGTTTCCCTTCAAGTATTTTGTAGCTTGGTATTAGGTGCATATGCATTTATAGTTGCTCTATCATCTTGATTATCGATTGACTAACTTATCATTATACATGCACTCTTTGTCTCTAAGAGCATTTTATCTTCAATGTGCCCTTGCTTACTATTAGTGTGGCCCTGTAGCACTCTTTTGCTTACACTATATATGACACAGACTTTTTGATTCTTTTAACTTTAAGCTCTTTGGTTTTTTAATCCAAAGTGTTTTGTTATTTTTTTTGTAGACAATATACAGTTGAATGTTACTTAAAGTTCATTTTGCCAATCTCTAATTGAGTAATTAATCCATTTTCATTTATAAAGTGGCACTTATGTCTGCCACTTTACAATTTATTCTTTAAAGGTGATCAGGTTATCTCCCCGTTTTTTTTTTTTTGTTTCTGTTTTGTTTTAAGTAGATATGCAACTTGTTGCTCTAATTCCTTTATCATTGTTTGGTATATATTTTAGTTTTGTATAAATTTTTGCCTTGGTGATTATAATTGATATCATAATCTATAGATACTTAGATTATATTAATACCAATTCAATGTTCATTGTATTTAATTGCATAATAACTCCATTTATTGGTGCTGTAAGAGGAAATTGAAGAGTTCTGAGACAGGAGATTTCCTTGCTGATCTTGAGGGGCAAAGCTGCCATTTTTGGAAAGAACCCTAGCAGGAGATTCTACAAAGCCTCTACTTGCTAGAGTTGGTCAGATGGCTCTTGCCTGTGTGAGTTAGGAACAGACCACTTGCCCTTGGTGCGATCACACCCCTAGTGAACACTTGGTAACACTTTGCTATTCATCTTGTAAAATCTTGAGCATAGAAACAAGTGCCCAGTGTAGATTCTGACCTACAAAAGTGTGAGATAATATGTGCTGTTTCAAACTGTTTTGTTTATGGTGTTTCATTTAACAGCAAAATGACCACAGCAGTATTTTAAGTGGACATATTTTGGACAAATTTACATGTCATTTCAAGGCTCCTGTGCAGCCCCTAGCATTGTGTGATTTCTTCAGTGGTTAGTGTGCTTTCTTGACCTTTTATGAGTTTCCCTCAAGTCTTCTCTCCCCAGAGCTATATCCTAAGACCTCTCTCTGCTGGTTCTTTTGCCACAACAGGCCACATTCTGGCTCCTCTCTGGCTGGGACTGTTTCAGACCAGTGACTTCAGTGGGGTTCAGGGCTTTCTGCCTGCAGATGTTTGCTTGTGGGAGCCCGACGTGAGCTCCACAGGGTTCTGCATTAGGCTCTCCCAGGCGTCTTCCTGAAGCCCACCGGACAGGGTTGCTTTGAGATGCTGACCTCAGCCTCCTCCTCGAGAGGCACAGCCGAGGTGCATCTCAGCAGGACAGGACGTTTCCAAGGAGGTTCTGTTTCCTCCAGGTTTAAGTAAGTGCCAGGCTGAGTGATCCAGAATCTGGGATGGGATCAGCCTTTTTGCTAATCCTGCATTTGTGGTCCAGTGCCTCAGCTGGGCCAGGGGGGATTCACGACATTTACTTTTTATTCTGTATCATTTGAAACTTCCACCCAAACTGATCAACCTTGCTCTGAAGACATTGTCATTCCACTTCAGGTGAGGGAATTTTGAAGTAGAACCCAGATACAAGAAGGAATAATGTGACGATAATGTAATAAGGTCACGAGTGTGATTTTAAATATCAATAGGGTCAAAGTCATGCTCACTAGGAGAGTGGTAGAGACTGTGGAGGGTGCAAGTGCTTCAGGCAAAAGCAGATGCACTGGGATCTTTTCTTCCTGGCCACCTCCTGCTGACCCGTCCACCCCCGAGAGGACTTTCCCTATCAAAGACTCCGGAGGTCCCAGAGTCCCAACAAAGCAACAAAGCTGATCTGAGCCAACAATCGCCTTCCTCTTGGCACCAAACAGAGCTGAATTTTCAAGTAGCAACTAACGATGCGAGCAAGACTGTTCTCTGGGAAGAACTGGGCGCTCAGGGAAGGAGGGAGCAGCCTAGGAAAGGGCTAAGAGGAGCTTCATGCTAAAGAAGGATGGAGTCAGAGAGAGAGAGGGAAGGCTGTAGGCCTCCCAGCTCCAGCTGTGCACAGGATAACTGGAAAGTAATGTCAGGAGACAGCCACCAGCCCCCACTCTTTCTGTATTGAAAAGAAAAGCTTCAGAAAGGTGGCAGGCTATTTTCAATTTTCTTTCTTTGTTTGTTTGTTTTAAATCAAGCAAAGCAGTATTTGGAATGAGTAGGAAGTACCCCTGTCTCATGGTGCTCTGTAAGCCACTGGCTGTCCCTCCTGTGGAGACCCGAGGGGGGGCACGCACAGGGGGTACAGGGATGGCTCATAGAGCATTGTGAGCCTGGTGGCTCTGGAGCTATAGAATCTTAAGGCAATTCCACCTGCCCCTTCCTGCAGGTGACTCCTGTGCAGATGGCTCAGGACAGCTGTGCTTCGGATGTGTTCTAAAGACCAGTTCCTCCAAGTAAGAGACCTGACTGTGGACTGGTGACACCCAGGCGTGAGAAGAGTCCCGCTCAGTAAGTTCCACAGGAGGGACGCGCACAGCTGAAGACGAGGCCTAGACAGCGGAGCGTGCAGAGGCAACCCGGGGACAGCCACGACTGGAGTCCCCACTGCCTGTGGCTGGAGGAACCCAGGAGGAGATTGAGCCCAGGAGCAAGTCCTGGCTGGGGGGTGGGGAGCAGAAGCAGTTTCTCTGGGAGATGGAGGAGCCCGAGGGCAATAGAGATTGGGAGCGATGTGCCCTGAGTTCTGCCTCTCCCCACGACCACCTCCCCACTGACACCCACGTCCACTGAAACCCCAGAGCTGGAGGCCTGGAGAGGGCAGTTCACAGAAGACAGAGCCAAAGCCACAGAGCAACGCAGAGACAACAAGGAATGACCTGAGCAGAAAAAGACAAATGGCCAAAAAACACTCCAGGAAACTGGTTCAGACTCAAATGTTAAAACTGAGCAATCTCTCAAGTGCCATGGCTGGTAATTGTGACCTTTATTTAATGAAGTTACAAATTGTATCACACAGACTTTACACAGTCACTCATTTCCTTACATGCTGTGCTGAATGTTTCAAATCAATCTCTGACCACTTTCTTTCATAGGTAAGAACGAAAAAACAAACTTTGTGCCAGTGGCATTAACTGAATAGATGGGTGTTGTTATAAAAATACACTTTAATACTAGAATCAATGAAGACCACATATTATAATACCAAAAAATGCACTGGATAAAAGTAACTTATTATGTAGACTCATTACTCACTCACAGATGTGCATCTACTTCCATTTACCTATTAATTCTATGGAAACTAGACCATGTAGCTGGACATGCAGGACTTGACTGTTGTGCCCACATCATTTATTGACTTCCTGCTGTATCTCTGAGCGAATGACAACTCCCTTAGGTATCAATTTCTTTAAATACAAATTAGCATAATAAAAAATACCCTTCAATATAATCTTGACTCCAGTGAGAAAGTACAGAAAAATAATTCATGAATTCTAGGCACTCCTCAGATACATACAAGTGCCTGGTTCAGTGAGTAGCTATTCCTTATTCATTCATGTCTTGATTTTTCTCTGGGGTGGGGGATTAAATGCAGGGCCACCCAATCACTGAGCCACATCCCCAGCCCTAATTTGTATTTTATTTAGAGAGGGTTCTCACTGAGTTGCTGAGGGTGGCTTTGGACACGTGATCCTCCTGCCTCAGCCTCCTGAGCTGCTGGGATTACAGGCATGCACCATTATGCCTGGCTCATGTCTAGATTTTTTTTTATAAAAGATCTTCTGAAAACTAAACCTAGACAAGGAAACCAAAACAAGGAGAGAAAGAAATGAGGATGATCTTGAAACACTCACAATATGACTTGACTAGGCCTCATAGTTCTCTTGACCTTCCTTGAACATCCATCCTGTTCTGTTTCCAAGGCCCAGAGCCTGGTCTGCTATCTCAAGATCTTGGGTCGGCAACAGAAAAAGTTCAATCTGCAGTTTCCATAAATCTTCTCACTCTCCAGGCAAATCTTCCTGCATTTGCCACGACCAAGCCTGCAGGTCTCACAAACGGCAAACTCACCTGTGCCAAGAAAGAGCGGCTGAGAAGGCTTTCCTGGCCATCTGTGGAACAGGGAACAGGACAAAGCCACCAAAAGGAGAGAGGGTTCAGATGTGTGGTCATAAGGCGTATCTCCAAGACCTCGCCCAGATTCTTCAAAGAGCTTGTGTTCTCTGTCGTTTGGAGTGGGGAGGATTATAAGGAAGAGGAACCACGATCCCTCCTGTCCAAATATTTCCAGTCTTGTTCTCATCAAAAGGAAGCAGTAGGCAAAGTGTTAGAGACCTCGAAAACACCCACCTGAAACACTGAGAGTTTTCTCGGTGTAAATGGAGGGGGTATCTTGTGGTTGGGAAGGGTCTTTGAAAACAGAATGCAGGGTTTCAGGCTGGATTCTTGTTGGGGCTTCATAAAGGCAGAGCATCCTCAATAAGTGGCTTATCTGTCCTGCAGGCATTCTAGAAACACCTGCCTGCAGTTTTTATTGGTTTAGTGGTTAAATGAAATGAGTGATGTGACGATGTTGGGTGGGTGGTATGCCTGACTCTGGGCTTGAGATTAAATGACACAATCCTTGTCACAACAGAGTGCCTGGCACACGGACAGCCAGCACTCAGTGGGCAGCACCCTCAACACCTCTCACTCTGAAATGCCGTCCAAACTCTTCTCACAGTTTCCCGGGAATACTCTTGAATTCTGCTCACAATGTGCTGTCCTCCTGTGTAAGACAACTCCCCAGGGAGAGGTCTGGGCTCCTCATTTTGAATGCTCTACTGAGTGAGGGTCAGCTTTCACTGACCAGTCCTCTCTATCTATTCCATCCTCCATTCACCAGAAACATGTGTTTGTGACAGTCCTTGTTAGATCTGGACTGTGAGAGACAAGCAGCTTGATCTCAGGCACTGCTAATTGGCTGCTGTGGGGTTGAACCCATGCTCCATGAGCATATGGGAAAAGTCCCTGGGTCCAAATCCTCATGGCCAAAGTAATAGAGTCCAGAAACAGAGATGTGGTTCTGTGAAATGGAAAAATCCAAATGTGGTGCTGGGAACAAGAGGAAGAAATGAGAGAATTGGAGGCCTGGAATTCAGGCCCTTCCCTTCCACTCCTACACAGCTTCCTTGGTTCGTCAAGGCAGAGAGAGCTCCAGAGCCAGAGTTCCCAAGAGAAAAGGAGAAACTATACTCAAAGGATTTCACCTACCTCCAGGAAGTGACTTGTAATAATCAAGACCCGCTCGGCACCCTACATTTAAAACAAGATACATATTAGAAACAAACATCAACACAGGAAGTAACATCACATAAGACCAGGTTCCCACCCTGGAGGCTGCACATCAGTGTCTACAGGTGACAAAGACGCAGTCTGCATTTTGTTTCTTAGGACAAGGATTCCTGTAGCCAGTCAGACCAAGTTACAGAAAACAAAAACCAAACTGGTGCCAGGTGCACCTGGCTCTTAGATGATTTTAGGGTGGAACATAGAAGAATAATCAAGCTTTATGATCTGCCTCATCAAAATTCTATCCATTTTAATTTACCTGATGGAAACTGAGCCAAAACAAAGAACAAAGCAATGACAAAATAAAACATCTTCCTGCATGGAGCCATCTTTGAAGGGAGACTCCTCAGAACAGAGGTTCCAGGTTTCCTGGAGAGGAAAAAAGGCTCATTTATATTTTATGTAATGGGGTGTGCCCTTGGCCAATGAAGTGAATCAACGAAGAAAGCACAATTGCATGCTCCATTTGCCAGGATCAAGGCTGGACAACATAGATAAAAACGCTGGCACCCATCAGCCTTCCACTGGGGGAGTCTGAAGGACTGACCAGTGTCGTGGAGTGGACGCCTGGCTAGGAACTGGAGCGCCAGGGTCTGTCCCATTCCACTGCTATCCTTTCATATTCATCTCCGCACCTTTGCCTAACTATTTTTAAACACTTTTTTTAAAGTGCGTTAATTCATAGTGAACCTTCCCTGACATGTGATGATATTTTTATGTCTGCTCTGTGGCTTGTAGCAGTTCATCTTCAGGAGCTGGACTGGCACTTGTGTGCGTAGAAGATAAAGAGTTGAGCCAAAGGACTTCACCATTTAGATGTTTTTAATAACTTGGAGCAGTCCCAACTTCATGGGCATATGACCAAGTCACATAGTCCCCTGCCCACCCACTAGGACTTAATGTTCTGAAGCTGCTGTGTTGAAATTTATACAAATTTGTCTTTAAACGTCTGATGGGACAGTGCCACTGGACTTTACATGCTCTCTTTGAAGAGAGATCTACAGGATAGGGGTTCAAGATTTCCTGGAGTGAACAAAAGGGTAATTTTTATTTTAATGTAATGGGGAGAGCCCTTGGTCAATGTAGAGAATCAACAAAGAACCTCTGCAAGGGTCTGTGATGGCCTCTGGTATTCCTGTGTCCAAGAAAGCAAATAGCAAATAAATGATATTATGTCATATTGTAAGACCTGTGGAAAAAGTAAAAAGCTTTATATTTTGGTAGTTTAAAAAAATTATATTAGCATATGTCAATTGTGTAAAATAATGAGTTTGGTTGTGACATTTCCATATGGACATACAATATACTTTGACCATCATATCCACCCTCTTTTACCCTCCCTGGCACCTCCCCTGGGTTTCCACTTCCCTAATAGCCCCTTCTTTTATATTGTCTTTATTTTATTTTATTTTTTTAGATTCCCCACATGAGAGAAAACATGCAATCTTTCTGAGTCTGGCTTATTATATTTAACATGATAATATCAAGTTCCATCCATTTCTCAAAAATGATATGATTTCATTCTTCTTTTGGCTAAATAATAATTCATTGTTTGTATCTCCTTTTCAATAACTATTTTGGTAGATTTAAGATAATATTTTTCTGCATTTTTTGAATAAGTGATCTTGCATTTTAATTTTTTAATAATCCACATACATTCAAGCTGCTCTTAAACTGGAGTAAACGTCCAGTTTTAGGAAAATAACATGGTGATTGACCCTTGTTGCAATGGGGCAAAATTGTGATGTATGTAGTCGAGGGGAGGAATAAAGAACGTCCATGTGCTTCTGCCCCTTTCAATGCTTTATTCATTCAAATTACTCAATACAGATTCACTCTATAGGTTCTTAATCAAGAAAATGACAATTCCTAATGCTAGGCACTGCAATAGACATAATCAATTCACAGCAAACAACTCTAGATTAATCAATTCACAGCAAACAATTCTAGATTAATTGTGAGCACTGCAAAACACACTTAATCATGAGAAGCTAATGACATACATTCCCTCGGCACGCTAAGTTCAAAGGTCTTAAGTCTTAGGCTTTGAGTCCAGCAGATGCACACTCACTCAGACCACACCACGGTGATCAGGTCTGGAAACAAGGCAGGCTTTTCCTGGCAGTGGAGTGGATGACTGGTTGAGAACAGGGTCGTAGGGAGAAGTTGTGGCTCTCACCAAGATCCGGTCGAGGCTGGTAGAGTTTGAGAGCAGTGAGGATCACCCAGAGGCTCAGGAACAATGACAGGTGATGGGATGCCAGGTCCTCATCAGGCTCTCCAGCTCGAGTGCACCCTTGTTTTGGCTGGCTGAATCCCGGTTCATCAGCTCTATTATTTATACTAAATTTGGGGGGGGGTTGACCCTCCTTTCAATCCTTATCAGCTACCACCAGAGTGACATCATTTACTCTGGGGTCAGAAACATCTGGTCTGGTGGTCTCCACCCTGTTCTTCTCGCCTTTCCCTCTCTTCAGGTGAGGACAGCCTGCCAGGGGCTTCACTCTGGTTACCAGGGAGAGGGAAAGTAACTTGTTTGAGGCCTTACTGGAGGGCTCTGTGGGTGTGCCTGGTGAGACTGCAGGTGTCAGACTGGAGCTTTTAAAATGCAGTAAGGCCATCCTCACAACCCCCTTCGTGTTGCCTGAATGAAAGACTTGTCCTCACACTGGGAATGGCAGGGCCTCTTTGCTACTTCAGTGGGTCCAATGTGTGCCCTGTCTACTGGTCCCTATAGCTTACAGCTTCCTGGCCCCAAACTCAAATTTTTGTCATCTCCAATTAGTTTAAATACAGCTCAAATGGGCATATAATCATCCCTTTAGAGCCTGCCTGCTTTACATACCCCCAAAACTGCATCCAACACATGATAACCACACATTAGACAAACCCTGCAGCTACAAGTCCCCAACCCACTCCTGCCCTTCAAAGACTCCCTGCTTTGCTGTTGAGTAGAAACATCTAGACACATAAGTCCCTTGGATTCCCCTTTCTCTGGGGTATGGCCTTGCCCTCTTCCTCTTGGTGGTGATGACCTCACATCACTGTCTCCAAATAGTCTCCTGGGAGGGACACCCCTGTCATGCAACCTTGGTCAACCACTGCTCAACAAAGCAGGCTCTGTCACTCTTGGTGAATTAGACGCATTCTATTAGAAACAAAAACAAGTTATGAGACAAAGTCTACAAACAAGATAGTATATAATTGAAAGTGGCTGAAAGTTTGTCTTTTCTTTATAAAGAAATCAAAAAGAAACAGAAACAAGGTACAGAGACAGAATGGCCCCTTGTCCAAGCTGACAGCTTATTTGTATCAACATGTTACATTAGGTCACTGGCATCAGTAGTGCATTATTGTTCATTGTGACATTAGGCAGGTTACAGAATTAACAACATTATGCAGCTTATTCCTCAGTTATATACTATATGTGCAATGTGCAATATTAGGAGCCTGTGTAGCTCTCAAGAAAGTCCATTGTTTAAAGTGACTGTTATGGGGACAGGTTCAGGTGCAGTGGAGTTGGTGAAACATAGTGGTTGTCTGACAAGAGAGTTTCTTCATTTCCAGGAACTGAGAGCCTGAGATTAAGGTCAAGGCTGATAAGACTCTAGCACAAAGCCTCCTCATGCAGGGCATTGCACAGCAGCTAGGCATCCCTCACCTTTGCACAGAAGCTTTCCTACCAGCTAGACATCCTGTATTTTGCACAGAAGCTTTCCCAGCCACCAAGCATGCCACAGCCATGAAGTCATCCGAGATTGAAATCCCAAACATAGAACCCTTACATTTCTCCTGGATTTAAGTTTTTTAAGTGAGGTTTGAAAAGAGATGGGGAAGATGTGCGCTTGTTAATATGTCATCCCCAGCTAAATCATTCATAGAATATAATCCATGCACACAAAAGATAGCAAACCCACATAGCAAAGAATAACTGGAAATACTGCATATTAGGTTCTTTAAATGAAATTTTATTTTTTTTATTTACTGAAAAATTACAGAGAGTACAGAGTTTCCATATACCCTTCCCCAAACTATTCTTATTGCTCACATTTGTTTTTGTTGTTATTGTTTTGTTTGGTTTGGTTTGGTTTTTGGTCCTGGCAATTATCACTGAGCCACATTCCCAGCCCTTTTTATTAACTTTTTTAAAGTTTCTTAGGCCATCACTAAGTTGTTGAGGCTGGCCTTGAACTTGCAATCTTCTTGCCTCAGCCTCCTTAGTCACTGGGAGCTAGTGCTAGCATCTTATAGAACCAGTGTTCTGCTGTGAAAACCAAGAAATGCAAACTGGTACACAACTACTAACTAAAATAGCAAATTTAAGTTTATCTGCTGTATTAAAGATATTAAACTGGGATTTGGGGTTTAGACTTTGGCAGAAGGGATCCAAAGGGCTGATGTGTCCTTTTACCATCAGTGATTGCAGGGTGTACCTGCAGTATATGATTCAACACTATTATTGCTGACCTCAATCTTCTGGCTATGGTGCTATCTACACAGATTCTGTACAGTGTAAATAATAACTGTAGAGTGATTATATTTTTCTTTCCATATTTAATCATGTATTTTGATATAATATGATATAAACAAACTGATGATCTCACACAGATCGTGTATGAAAACTATACTTTCATCAACACAGCAATCATTAGTTGCTTTTCAGAGTTTAGTATTTTAACAAATGCTTCCAAGGCATCCCAGCTTGTAGTAGCAGCCATAATAGGGTAAGACGAAGCAGGATCACTTTTCATCATGATTTCATTTTCTCTTAAAAAATAGATTTTATGTTCTCACACTCTCTCACACAAAGGAGAAGAATTAGAGTGCATAATTCAGGCCTTTTTCTGCATAACTTATAACTTATTTAATCCAAATTAAGGAAAGTAATTAATGGAATTGATGGGATCCTATAAGGTTGAGAGCCACAGCCAGGTTGGGATGACGCATGGCATTTTTGCAAGAAGTAGTGGTTGAGAAGTGATGCCAGCGAGTTCTCCCAGAGTTCCCATTGAGTTCCAGTTGAGCTCTCGCGGGGATTCCCGGAGAGTTCCCATTGGTTGGGGAAGTGCCAGAGGAGGGATGTTTCTGGTTGCTGGTTCCTGGACAAGCCGAGTGGCATTCCAGAGAATTCCCGGGGAGCGTGTGTGGAGTGTGCTGGTGGAGTTCAGAAGTAAAGTTTGTTCCTGCTTCAGTGGCTCGTGATTTGTGCCCAGCCAGACTGCGGCATTTGGTGGCCCATATGGGGAACCCCTGAAGCTCAGGGGTAAGTGAAATTGAGGAAAAGCACTCCAAATGTTAAAGTGCCAAAGTTTGGCTGGGAAGGCGAGAGAATGGGTGACCATTTCAAAAAACAATGTGTTCTTGCTTTGATTTGTTTTGTTTTTGTTTCAAGCTGCCTATCCCTAGAACTTTCTCAGGCTAACTGGGAAAAATGGTTGGCTCAAGGTTTGAAGTTGTTCAGCCCTGAGGAAGAGATAGAGATAGACCACGAAAATACATTTCAATAAAATAGGAAAATTGATACAATGATTTTTTGTTCCATTTTTGTTTCATTCTGTTTCAGTTTTGTTTTGTGTTATCTTGTTGAGTTGTGTTATCTTTATAGTAGATTAGAAATTAGTAAAAAACAAACTGAAAAAGTGTTAAGTAAATTGTTAGAGGTCCAGACTATGGTAGAAAACATGTTAGATCAAGCAAAAGAGAAGGTCTCTCGAGCTGGTCAGACAGAGGAAGAAAATTTAAAGGAAAAGGGGCTATTAGGGAAAAAGCTACAACAGGAGGCTGCTACTAACACCATTCTATCACCAGAGGGCGTAATTCAACCAACAGCCCCACCTATGGAGACAGCTGAGTGGCCCTCAACCCCCGTAGTTGATAGATGGGATCCTGAGACAGGACCTCAAAGATTAGCATGCCCTGTACTTGAACAGGCAGGAAGGCAGTAAATTCACCATGCTTTAGATTTCAAAACAGTGAAGCAGTTAAAGGAGGCTGTAACAACCTATGGTCCCCAAGCACCCTTCACTATAAGCATGGTCGAATCCATTACCAACTTGGACATGACACCAGCAGATTGGGCTACCATGTGTAAAGCTGTGCTAAATGGAGGACAATATTTGTTATGGAAGGTTGCCAATGAGGAATTTTGCGTGGAGACGGCTAGGTGAAATGCAAAAGAAATCTAGATATGTTGTTAGGAAAAGGACCTTATGAGGGTCAACGGCAACAAATTGAATATCATCCTGCTATATGTGCACAAATTGCTGAAGATGCAGTTAGGGCATGGAAGACTTTACAAGAACATGGAGATTTACAAGGTCAATTATCTAAGGTAATACAGGGAGCTAATGAATATTACAGTGAATTTGTAGATAGGCTTATTCAAACAGGTACCAGAGTTTTGGGGGATACAGAGCAAGAAATGCCATTAATTAAACAACTGGCTTATGACCAAGTAAATCATTGGTGCAGAGAGGTCATTAGACCATGGAAACATGGAGATTTAAACACATATATTAAGTTGTGTAGAGACATTAATGAACAAGGACAAGTCTTGGCAGGTGCAGTACAATAGGCTTTAGATGCTAGGCCAAAAACATGCTACAATTGTGAACAAACAGGACATTTTAAAAGGAATTGCCCCATAGGAGGAGGGTTTAACAAAACTAGGTATCAAAGGAATAGAATACCAGGTATTTGCCCATGATGCCATAGAGGGAGATATTGGGCTAATGAATGCCAGTCTCAAACCACCATAGAGGTTATTCCATTATCAAAAAATGGACAAGGACCAGGTGTTTATGCACGATATTGTGGAGAAAGGCATCAGGCTCCATTGCCAAAAAATGGACAGGGGGGCCCAATGCTCCAGGGCCCACGACCACAAATATACGGGGCACTGGAGGAACCCAGAAATACCATGGAGGAACCCAGCAACACCATCAGAGTAGTGCCCAGGACACATTATCCATCAGATCTCTCATCAGATGAGCCAGAGGGAGCGCAGGGTTGGACATCTACACCTCCGCCAGAGCAGTACTAACTCCAGAGATGGGAGTTCAAATCATTCCCACAGGAGTAAAACGACCTCTTCCCCAAGGAACAGTAGGCTTATTGTTGGGACACAGTTCTTCTACTCTAAAAGGACTTATGATAAGTCCTGGGGTAATTGATCCTGATTATGAAGGTTAAATAAAAATTATAGCTAGTTCTCCAAAGGGTATATCAGTAATTTCACCAGGAGATAGAATAGCACAGTTATTAATAATACCCAACCTACATGATAAATTTTCCATTAGTAGTATAGAAAGAGGTTCCAGAGAATTAGGCTCCACAGTTGTAGATTGGGCTATGATGTCTTTAAATTTAGATTCTTGCCCAATGCTAAAACTAAATATTCAAGGACATGAATTTAATGGGCTACTTGATACAGGTGCAGACCTTAGCATTATATCTCGTCAAGAATGGCCAAAACATTGGCCATTACAATAAGCCACCCAAATGCTTCGAGGCCTAGGAGTGGCAACTAACCCCCATAGAACTACAACGGTATTAGACTGGAAAGATCCTGAAGGATATGAAAGAACTATACAGCCATATGTATTGGATCATCTTCCTATAAATTTATGGGGACAAGATGTCCTAGATCAATTAGGTTTGACGTTAACAAATAACATCAATCCTAATGTGCCCACTACTAGGGCTAGACAAGGTTTTAGGAAAGAAAAAAGATTAGGAGAACAAGGACAAGGTATAGCAGCACCAATTTAAATAGATCAAGGAATAAATAGACATGGATTGGATTCTCAGAAGGGGTCACTGAGGCAATAAAAATTACTTGGAAATCAGAAAGACCAGTATGGGTTCCTCAGTGGCCCCTGACTAAAGAAAAGATACAAGCAGTCCATGATCTGGTCAAACAACAATTAGCAGAGGGACATATACAACCATCCGTATCTCCCTAAAATACTCCCATTTTTGTCATTAAAAAGAAATCTGGTAAATGGGGATTATTGCAAGATTTAAGAGCCATTAATAATGAGATGGTTATTATGGGACCTGCTCAATCCAGGATTTCTCAATTGTCTGCTTTGCCAAAAACCTGGTACGTTTTAGCTATAGATATTAAAGATTGTTTTTTTTTTTCAATTCCAATTCATCCTGAGGATAGTCCACGTTTTGCATTTACTACCCTGCACTGAATTATGAAGGTCCTGATCAGAGATATGAATGGAAAGTACTCCCTCAAGGGATGCCTAACAGCCCAACTATGTGTCAAATTTATGTTAACAAAACAATCCAGCCACTTAGAAATCAAAATCCTGAACTACAAATATTTCACTATATGGATGATGTATTATTAGCACATAAAGATAAAAACACATTGCTAGAATGTTATGCCACACTTACAAATTTATTAAAAAATTATAATCTAGAGATAGCAATAGATAAAGCACTATTAAATTTTCCAATTAATTATTTAGGAGTTCTGTTATCCTCAACCATGGTCCGTTCACCAAAAATTCAAATACGAGTAGATCAACTCAAATCACTTAACGACTTTCAAAGGTTATTAGGAGATATTAATTGGATAAGGCCTTATCTAGACATACCAACAGGAGAGTTGGGACCGTTATTTGCTATCCTAAAAGGTCCATGAGATCCAAATTCACCCCGCATGTTAACGCCTGAAGCAAGAAAGGCATTAAAAATTATTGAAACATATATGGAAAATATGCATTTGGATAGAATTGATATAAGTTTGTATATATTATTTATTGTAATACCAACAAATATTCCTACAGGAGTATTTTAGCAAGAAGGTCCATTATTGTGGATACATTTATCTTATTCTCCTAACACTATTCTTACTAGATATCCTGAGGCTGTAGGACAATTAATACTCAAAGGAATAAAAGCAGCATAGGGAGTGTTTAGAATTTCTCCCCCAAAAATTATTACTCCATATACTATGGATCAAATTGATGAGTTAGCTAATGAGTTAAATACTTGGGCAATAATCATGTGTAAATCTAATGTTTCATTTGATAATCACTTACCATCTAATCCCTTATTGTCTTTTTGGTCTTCGCATCCTGTAGTTTTTCCAAAAATGACAAAAAAAAAAAAAAACACCTATCATGAATGGTCCAAATGTATTCACTGATGGGTCAAATAATGGTACAGCAGCAGTAGTTACCCCTGATCAAACTTTTACATGTTTAGTACCCAATCAGCTCAAAAGGTAGAGCTTAATGCAGTATTAAAAGCATTTGTGATGTTTAAAGATTCTATATCTAATTTATTTTCTGATAGTCGGTATATAGTTATTCCTATAGTATCCCTTGAAGATGCTGGTAGGATTTCCCCTTCCTCTACTGTTTTCTCTTTGTTTTCCACTATACAAAGTCTAATCTGGGACAGAAAAGATCCATTTTTATAGGACATATCAGAGCACATACAAGATTGCCTGGAGCCCTTAATTTGGGCAATGATAAAACTACACGTGACATACATATTTTCTCTACACTAGAAGAAGCTACAAATTTTCATAAAAGATTCCATGTCAATGCTAATACTTTACAAAAGCATTTTTAAAAAACTAAGGAACAAGCCAGACAAATAATAAAACAATGTCAAAATTGTGTGACCATTTTACCACAAGTTAATCTTGGAGTCAATCCTAGAGGACTGATACCTAACCATATTTGGCAGATGGATGTCATACACTTGCCAGAATTTGGAAAATTAAAATATTTGCATGTTACAGTTGATACTTCTTCCAGATTTTGGATGGGCTCCCTTCATGCCAGAGAAAAAACTAAAGATATTATAGCTCATTGCTTACAAAATTTTGCCACTGTGGGCATTCCAAAACAGTTAAAAATGGATAGTGGTCCTGGTTATACATCTACCTCTTTTAAACAATTTTGCTCATCATTTGGCATTACTCACATAACAGGAATCCCATACAATCCACAGGGACAAGGCATAGTTGAAAGAGCTCATCAAACTATTAAAATGTACTTATTAAAGCAAAGAGAGGGAATTGGAAAGGAGTATATATCCCCCAAAGATAAACTTAAAATAACCCTTTTTACTCTAAACTTTTTAAATTTGGATTCATCAGGGCTTAGTGCTGCAGAAAGGCAAATGTGTCCAAAAAAATGTACATAAGCCTCAGGTACTTTGGAAGGATATTCTAACAGGACAATGGAAAGGTCCTGACCCAGTGATTGTCTGGAGTAGGGGTTCTGTTTGTGTGTTTCCACAGGAAGAACAGCAGCCGATTTGGATTCCAGAGAGACTAACCAAAGCTATTTCTACAGACCAAAAAGAAGATGATTTGACTCAAATCCATAACAGCTGATATCCAGAGCTCCAGCTTGGCTATTATTACATCTGCAACAGTGGTTCTCCCACACCTGGAGGCTAATGAATAATGAACACCATTAAAGCCTATTTCAAATGTAAAAAACTTTGAGGCTTGCTTGTGGGAATACCTTCAGACCCAAATGCAAGTTACAAAAAAAAAAAAAAAAAGAAAGGATGGGATATCCAAAAAAGAGTCAAACCCAGGTGGTAACCAGGATGCTTTTTTCAATATCTATTTTATTATTGCCTTTCCCCACATCATAAAGTTCTAGTTTATTTTTTGAGCTCATACAGACCTAGATTAATGTTTTTCTGATCAGTTTTATTTTTTGACTGTGGAGTTTTTAAACATTGCAATGGAGATTTCACCTGTGTAAAGCTACAAGGCCTTTGCTATTGTCTTATGTGTTGTATGTTATGTATGCACACTTGTGTTTTGTGTTGTATGTCTGTGTGTGCGTATGTCCATGTATCATATATGAGGACCGCTCATGAAAAAATGGATCCAAATTTTTTTTTATTCACGTGATTTTAATGGTCTAATTTAAATTGGGTAAATTTAAGCTGTTGAGGATTGTTTTAATATGTGAACAAATAAGGAGGTTAACAGATCTGTTGGTTTACTTTCACCTTTCTTTTTCATTATATTTAATAATTCTGTTCAGGATAATGTAAATTGTTCAGAAAATTGTTTTCTTAGTACCTGTTGGAATGTTACATAATTTTTTAGCATCATTGCCAGAATTCCTATCTTCATCCCAGTGCCAGTGAAGACAAAGATAAAACCAAACTACAGCTTCTTTGATAGTTATCACAACAAACTGTATAAACTGATGCATCAATGAATAATAACAAGTAATGCTCAATCAAGGAGTCGATTTACTTTGGGAAGAAATGGACATATTGATGGATTCCTCTGCTTTGAACTGCTTGCAGAACTTGCCTGGACTATGTATCACTTGTATGCATTGTTAACTATCTGTTGGTGCAGCGAATTGTGGTAGTGTTGGCGTATTTTTGCTAATGGTGTCACTGGTGATACAATTTTTCCAAAGAAGCCGTCAATTGGATTGGTGTCATGGCATTTCTGTATCCTCCTCCCTTCTGCTAGTGATGGTCTAAAATTTGGGGGCCAACAGAGGTGAGGCAAAGAACCTCACCCCCTCACACTGGTCAAAGGCCTATCCACAGGTATGGCTGTATGCTGGACTGGTAGTCAATGATGGGTGTGATCCAATTGCAGTGGTACCAACCTAAGATTGGAGACTGACGCCTAGAGGTTAGCTCATCCAATGATGGATAAGGACCAGGTGTAGTATTGGACAGCCTAACAGGCACAGTCCCTAAGGCACATTGCTTGTTGTTTAATTAAACAGAAGTGGGGAGATGTTGAGGGCCACAGCCGAGTCGGGATGACGCATGACATGTTTACCAGAAGTAGTGGTTGAGAGGTGATGCCAGCGAGTTCTCGCGGAGTTCCCATTGAGTTCCAGGTGACTTCTCGTGGGGATTCCTAGAGAGTTCCCATTGGTTGGGGAAGTGCCGGAGGAGGGATATTTCCAGTTGTTGGTTCCTGGACGAGCTGTGTGGTGTTCGAGAGAATTCCTGAGGAGCGTGTGTGGAGTGCGCTCGTGGAGTTCAGAAATAAAGTTTGTTCCTGCTTCAGTGGCTCGTGATTTGTGCCCAGCCAGACTGTGGCACTTTAACATTTGAAGTGCTTTTCCTCATTGGAGATGATTTCACTGTTAAAGGCATTGTTTTTGCTTAATATTACTAAGGATATTTAGATTTCCATAAATATTTGTACAATTAAAATACTACACACACGCATGCACACACATACACACACAAAAAAAATCTTAGTCACATACCCAATAGTGTCAAAGTTGTCTGGGATGCATGTAACGTGTAAAATGGGAAGCACTCAGCAAGATCTACATTCCTAAACACAATAATGAAGAATGTGCTTAGATCAGGCTCTTTGCCAAGTGCACAGAAACTGAGTCTGGACTTTACCAAGCATCAGCTCTTAGCTGAAGCCCCGCAGCACCTGTTTCCCGACCCCACACCTGCACGTGAAACCATCAGGAGCACAGTCAGCATGGGAGCTGAATGTCCAGCCAAGGAGCTGTTGTGTTTCTGCCTCGTGTATCTACACCTGCTCATCCACGTGTGCCTGCTCTGTTCTCCCCTCACCTCCATTTTCCCTCTTGGGAACTTCCCAGGGTCAGATAAATGATGAGCTGCAGAATGACACCCACTGGTCTGTGGACTGCACCTGGCAGAGCACAGAGACGCCTGCTTTTGACAAGCCTCACTGATCAAGAAGCCATTCGCTCTGGAGAAATGGATAAATGGGGGTGTTTGCTGCCCTTTTCTCGTGAACATCGTGCTAATCTCTCAACCCTCTCCTAGCCATGAAGACTGGCCTCTTTCTATTTGCTGCTCTCTTCTTCCTGGCTCCAGGTAAATGAGCATCTTTGGAGGGAATGTGAGCAGAGGAGGTGGCTCTGACAGAGGGTCTCTGTGCGACCACCCAGGCTGATCACCACTCAAATGCAAGGGCCCCTGTGGGCTGGTGGCCCTGCGTGGCATCACTTGCTGCAGAAGGCGATGCCTCCTTCTATAATTGCACCCTCTATGAATCCTTTGCATTTCCCATCATTGTCCATGAAGTGTTGTCACAGGTTGGAATAAATTAAGGGAAGTCAGGAGAGATGCCTTTGGCTCACAATTCCATGCTAAAAAAATCACAAAAATGTCTAAAAAAGATTTTAATACTCTGGCCTTTGAAAATCTGGTTAGGCTATAAAATAGGAAAGAAAGAGAGCTAGAGAGAGGGAGAAATGGAAGAGGATAGGATTAGAAGCATGTATTCACGTTCTGATGTCATGGCATTAGGACAAACTGCAGGGTGTAGGTTTCTGTCAGTTAACCTACTTTAGCAAACTACAAGCTGGACACCATGGTGAATGCTTCAATGACAAAACGTATGCAGTTCTCCAAAGCCAGTGACTTTAAGAAAAGTGCGACCCCACCTCTTACTCAATGGAATTCAGAGCTTTTGGGGGGGTCTGTTTTACATATATTTTATAGACATAAATATGAACAAGGCAAAAATCATACGTGTGTGCAGGAGGGAGCCAGGGTTGGAGCCTGGCTCTGTTTTGCCTCCATGAAAGATGGTTGTGATTTCCTCCCACACCAGGGCTCACTGCAGTGTTCTCCTGCTTCTGTGCAGCTGCAGTGGCTCCAGCTGTATCTCCCCAAAATCAGGGCACAAGGCTCAACTTGTACCAGGTAGAGCTTGTACCAGGGAGCTATATATCTTTATATCTTTGGCTTCTGGCACAAATTCAGAAGTCACAGTGAGTTGAATTTGTGCCAGAAGCCAAAGATATATCCCTCATGTGCTCTGCTCAGAATTTTCATGCCAACTATTCCTGTGCCCTCTGGTTTGAATTGCAACAAACCTGTGCAAGTAGGTTCTGTGTCAGGACGTGGGGATCTGGGCCTGCAGGGGACTCGCTTCACTGGATTTAATGCACACAGTGGAGACGGATCAGAGGTATCCTTTTCAGGTCACACAGACTTATTCCGTGACTAGTCAACACAATGCAAGGTTGCATAAAATAAAATTACCTAACGTATCTAAATTAAAGCAACTTTTAATGCACTTTATGTGTGCACTCACACACAGGTGCACTAAGTCCCACATGGCTATCTGTGATGGTCCATTAGAAGCCCTGTGGGCACAGATGCTCTCTCCCTCTGGAGGCTCCCGGGCCATTACTATGAACGGGATTCAGCAGGAGGACTCTTTCAAAACAAAGTCCTCTACGTTTAGCCTGAGATGACGTTGCAGTATGAGAAGAGAATAGAATATGTATGCCACTGTGGTGTCATCCAGAGTTCTCTGGGCTTTGAAACGGTGTGTGTGGGGGGGTTGTTTCTATTTGAGCAGATGTGCTGATGCTAGATAATGGTTGGTGCATGGGAAGGCACTCATCCATCTAGATTTAAGCTTATCCTAATGTGAATTAGACACTTTAATATGTTGACATTAAATGTAATCTGCCGACATCTGACACTAACATTGCAAAGATCTCTATTAGTCCACTCTAAAATGTTAACCCAGATAAGATGAACTGTCTGTCCTTGAAGCAAGATGCTCTTACTGCTGCTATAAGTACTAAGGTAAGAACTGGAATCTATGCAAAATAACAGAGAACGATTTAAGGAGCTGGGCACATGCCATAATTTCAGCGGCTCAGGAAGCTAAGGCAGAAGGATCACAAGTTCAAAACCAGCCTCAGCAACTTAGTAAGGTCCTGAGCAACTCAGAGAAATCTTGTCCCTACATACAAATATAAAAAGGGGGATGTGGCTCAATGTTAAACACCCCTCTGTTGGGTCCCCAACAGAGAGAGAGAGAGAGAGAGAGAGAGAGACTTAAGGAACCAGTACCAACACATTCCCTCTTCCTTCCCTAAAGTGCCTTCTTTCCATGGTTGACATGTGGAGGAGAAATCAGATTATGTCTTTGTTTTTTTGCTTGTTTGTTTTGTTTTGTACAAGGGATTGAACTCAAGGGCACTTAACCACAGAGCCACATCCCCAACCCTATTTTGTATTTTACATAGAGACAGGGTTTCACTGAGTTGCTCAGAGCCCTGGTAAGTTGCTGAGGCTGGCTCTGAACTCATGATCCTCCTGCCTCAGCCTCCTGAGCAGCTGGGATTCCAGGCACGCACCACGGCGCCTGGCCCAGATGGAGTCTTTCTAAGCAGCCACGTTACTCTATCGACCACAGTAAGCTTCAGGGGTTTTCTTTTGCTGTTTCCTTTCTTTCTTTCTATCCTTTTCTGCTCTAGTCTCAAGCCCTTTCTTCAACCTCAGGTCTTGCCATACTTTCACCAGGTAGCAATCTTAGAGTGTATGAAGGAAACTCCTGACTCCAGAGAAGTTTATAGGAACAAACTGCTCATTACTCTAATAGATTTGGATAAAAGAATGTTGGCATCTGTTTCCTGAGGACTCCACATAGCCTAATGCAAATGCTGCAAGACAAATGGATTCTTCCTGTTCATTCACCCCATGTAACAAAAAGACAGAAATAACACACAGAAAATAGTTCCCTGCCACCTCATCTCCTGGCAGGGTAAGGCGTTCTGACAGTGGTGTAGAACTCTTGGCTGATGTCTGTGACTACCTGGTCACCGCTGAAAGAACTGACCCATGTGGCTCTTTCCCTTGTGTAGCCAAGAATGAGTTTTTTGATGACAAATGCTACCAGCTTAAAGGGAAATGCATGCGTCATTGTCAGAAAAATGAAGAGCTTGTGGCTCTGTGCCAGAAGTCCCTGAAATGCTGTCTGACGCTCCAACCCTGTGGGAAGATCAGACTGGATGACTGAATCTGGAGACCTGGGCCTCTCGCAGGAGCACGGACGGCCCGGCTGCTGCTTTCACTCTCCACCAAAAATAAATGATTGCTTTGATCAGCTTGTGAGTGCTTCATTTGGAAGGGAAACCACGCCTAGCCGACCCTGCTGGTCTCTCCCTCCTGGCTTATTTTCCTGAAATTCTGTGGTAAGGCCACTGCCCTCAAAGCCATCCAATATCAATCTTACAGGCTGACCAAAAGGGACCAGCAACCACCCTCTGGCTTTCTCCCAGGCAGAGGACTCCATCCAGCATTAACAAAAGAGGGAGAAAGAGGAAGGAGGAAGGCAAGGGAAAGAGGAAAGAAATGGATAAGCAGAGAAACGAACATGCTGCTGGATGAATTCGCTATTATTCATAATATTGGTAACATTCACTATGATTTATCAGAGACTGTCGTAAATGGGTATATATCAAGGACTTTCATGGGTCACCACCTGCTAAATTAAAACATTCCATGAGGATTGCCTGCTACCTATAACTCTGACACTGGTTTTTCAGATGGTTAGAGGATTAGAAACATCCCTGTGGTTCTCAGGAGCCCCTGTGACCTGGATCCTTTTCACAAACTCTCTATCTACCATTTTTCTGGAACTAGCTGGCAAATGACCTTCTGAGTCTCAGCCTAAATGTCACTGCTGTTGTCTGAATGAGTGCCTCCAAAATTCATTTTGAAATCCGATCCTCACTGTGATGGTGTTCAGAGGTGATTCAGTCTTCAAGACTCTGCCCTGAGGAGTGGGATTCATTCCGTTGTAAAAGAGATGGAGAGGACACATTTCCCCTCTCTCACGTGAAAACAGCTTGCCATGCAGGGATTCATCTTGGAGCAGGGACCAGGTCCCCACCAGATACCCAACATGCTCATGCTTTGACCTTAGACCTCCTGCCCCAAAACCTATGAGCAATAAATGCTTATTACCTGTAAATTAACCAGTCTTCAGTATTTTGTTACAGCAGCCTGAGCAGACTGACCATTACCTGGTTTAAGTGACGATTTCCCATCATGTTCCTTACACTTAAAAACCAGCTTTAGATTCCTGTGGGTCCTAAATCCTATTTTACTTCCCTCTCAATTCCCAAGGGCAATGCGCTTAATCATGTTGGAATCATTGACACTGTTATGAGAAGAATTTCTATTTGCACTTTGTTTTGAGATAACTGTAAATTTATATAAAGTTTTCAATAAAAATACCACAGATATTTTATTCAATTTATCTTAATCATAGTGTTTTAGTCAGCCTTTTTTGCTGCTGTGACAAAAAGACCCCACTAGAACAATGGTAGAGGAAGAAATGTTTATTTAAAGGTTGATGGTTTTAGACATCTCAATCCATAGGTGGCTGCCTCCATTCCTTGGGGCTCAAGGTGAGGCTCAATATCATGACAGAAGAGTGTGGCAGGGGAAAGCAGCTCACATGAGGATCAGGAAGCAGAGGAGCACTCTCTTCTTGGCAGACACAGAGATACACCCCAAAGCCACACCCCCAGTGCCCACCACTAAACAGTAATGTGGAGGTGCTCAAACAAACAGAGGATGATGGGAGGCGCCAAGCACCACAAGAACCAACAGAAAAGCTCCCAGTGGCCATGGCTGGGTTAACCGGGGCCAAGAAGTCAATGAGACAACAGGGAATCCTAACCAAAATCAAACTTCCATTCTGATAAAATAGATAGATAGATAGATAGTAGATAGATACATAGATAGACAGAGGAAATAAATAAGCCACTTAGGGAGAAAAGACAACTTTGCCATGCAGAAGAGCTCCAAATAACTCATGAGTATACTCTGGCCTCCAGAAGGTGGCGCTGCTCACCACTCCTTACTGAGGGCTGGCTGTGACCTTCCCCATAGGAAGGGGAAAGAGTGACTGTGGTGGGGGACACTGGCACACTCTCCAGCTGGCAACGGAGGACAGCAACAGCCGTGGAGCCTTGTGGACAGCACCTCTGATAAACGACAGGAATGGCACCTCCCCTCCGCGGCCTTTCTCCCTAAACAGAACCCCAGTTAACCAGGAGAGAGTGTCAGGTGGAGGCCAGGAGAGCCCTGCTGCTCCCTCCCAGGGGCTCCGGCTCAAGGCTGCTTCCTGTGCTTTACTGCTCCCTCCTGAGAGACGCACCAGGAAAGCTCAGAGCACTGTGAAAAGTTAAAGAGGACACAGATACATGGAAGCACACAGCCACGTTTACAGACAGGAAGATCGGATGAGGAAAAAAGTCAATACGACCCTGTCCACACCTCTCAAAATCAAACTCCAAACTACAGTTGTTTTGACCTCGAACTAACTTTAGGATTTTCTACATGGGTCCCTGGACTACTTTGAAGAATTTGTTTCATCTTTTTATCAAAATATATATATATATATATATATATATATATATATATATATATATATATATATATATTAGCCTGGTGCAGTCGCAATCCCAGAGACTCCAGAGGCTGAGGCAGGAGGATTGCAAGTTCAAAGCCAGCCTCAGCAACTGAGCAAGGCCCTAAGCAATTTACAAGACCCTGCCTCAAAATAAAAAATGAACAGGGGCTAAGGATGTGGCTCGGTGGTTGAGCACTTATGGATTCAATCCTTGGTACTGAGAAAGAGAGTGAGAGAGAGACTAGACAGACAGAGAAAGAAAGAGAGATTAAACTAATTGGACTTACCTGATGGGTCAGACTGTATGGGAAACAGTGAAGAAGAGATGATGTGGCCTCTGGGCTATATTTGCATGGATACATGTTTACTAATAAGTGTTCTGAAAACTGCATGGAATGTCTAGAAATCTGATAAACGTCTGCTTTTGATGTTACTAGTCATATTTATTATCCTCAATGTTTTAAAGCATAAAACAACCACATTTCCTTGTCAACTTCATTATAATTAACTGTGATCTGTTATTTAGTCCTGGCCATTTTAAGACTTTTTCATCCACAAAAGTTGTTTTACTCTGATGCGTTCTTGAAAGATTTCTCAAAGTCTTGCCTTGAAGGAAATTTGTGGAAAAGTACAAGTTTCTGATAACTTGTACTGAATCTTGATGATTTGAGATTCAGATCATAAGTCTCTAGGGGCTTTCCACTGAAATGATCTCAAAAGGTTATTGTTCCACTTTTACCAGCAAATATTTCCTTTGCTTTATTACCCCATTCACCCTGTAAATGGTTTCCCCTGTTCCCCTTGGTGCAGCCCAGAAACACTTGTGGTCCATGAATTGCTGTCTGTGTGAATAAAATTTAAAATTTTAAGGACCTAAGTTGATATTCTAGCATTCCATTTACTCCAGTTCTTAACTTCTTTTATTAAAGTTTTGATTTTTCTGCATATAGCTCCTGGACATCTTTTGCAGTGTTATCCCTAAGAATTCAATGATGTCTACTGTTGTGATACTGTGTATTTTATATCAATTTTTCCCAAAGTATATAGAAAACTATATTTTTTTAAAAAATGATTTTTTTAATTGTAGCTGGACACAATACCTCTATTTTATTTTATGTTTTTTAATGTGGTGCCAAGGATAGAAGCCAGTACCTCACGCATGCTAGGTAAGCGCTCTACCACTGAGCCATAACCCCAGCCCCAGGAAACTATCTTTTTAATTTTAACCTTGTATCTTACAATTTTGTTATACATGATTATTATTTCCAGGGTTTTTGTTTGTTTGCTATTGTTGATTCTTGGGAATTTTTTACATAGATCATCATGACATAAATGAACAGAGACACTTTCATTTCTTCCAAGTGTGTGTGCCTTTGATTTCCTTTTCGTGTTTTGCTGCACTCACTGTAACTTCCAGTTGAGGATTGATACCTAGATGGTGCTGAGCGATATTGGTGTCTTAGGGGGAGTGAAATTTTAAAACTGTTCTCCCAACCCCTCTCTAAAATGGTAGTAGATAAAGAACATCCTTCTGATATCCAATAAGCATTAAACCAGAAAGTTCTGTTACCCCAGGCACTGTGCCAGCAGGTGTACATGCAGAAAGGAATCTCAGCCCCCTGCACGGCCCCACCACTGGCCCCATAGTGCCTGACTCCAGGCTGTTGATGAAGCTTTTTGGTGCTTCCAGAAGTCTGCTGTGGGACAGGGCCTGACAGCCCCCACCTGCTGCACACTTCAAAGTGAGAATCACTGTCACTCAGGGTTGCTTTCAGGGGGACAAGCAGTACTGGGCGTAGGCTGGGCACTTCTGCAGATGAGGGACTGTCTGTTCTCTGGGTCCCCGTGGGCCGTGCTTGTGCCCACAGTCTGGGGCTCTTTTCTGCCAGCCCCAACCCTCCCACCAGTGGCACCTTGCACCATGACCTGAGGCTGCCCTGCCCAGTCTGGCTCCTTCCCTTTCTCTTTCACCAGCCTTTCCCCAAAGGGGTTTTCCTGTGTTGCTCGTGTGCTATCTACTTCAGGAGGACCATATGGGCCCGTTGGGGACCCCTGATTGTCCGCCATGCTATTGTGTAAGGGATACTGGTTCTCAGTGGTTGCTCTGTAGGACACACAGATGCTGAATTTTGCTTAAGCTGTGAGCCAAGTGCTGTCTAACCTGTGCTCCAACACAAAAGTTGGATATGCTCACTTTCTCCAGAAGTTTCCTTAAGTTTTCTTAAAGTAATCATCTAGTGTTTTGTCTAAGGGGCAGATAGATGGCAGAATTCCTGTTTGGTCTGTAGATGGAGGTGGGGATTAAACACAAGTGTCCATGTTCTCCAGAAAGATTCAGAGTAAAACTGCAGGGTATTTGGTGCCATTGGTAGAAATAAACCAACTCAACTAATCTTCCATTTTGACCTCTCTTCTTACTCTAGTTCTTTTCCCCGTGAACCCCAAGTTGGTCTGATGTTCTGCAGTCAGACACCAGGCCCTCTGAGGATCCCCATAAAGCTTACTGTCCTCCCACCTGCCCCTCCTCATGCAGAGCTGTGCAGAGACCCCCTTGTGCGTTCACGCCTCTCGCATGCCATGCCCGCCCTCTTTCTGACCTGCTACCATCATGTCTTCTTGTTTATTTGAGAGAGGTCCAGGGAGGGAAGGACATGCACCCCAGCTGCCTTTCTGAAATTTACCTGGAGCAATTTAATGCTAGTTTAAGTACAGAACTGAAAGTCCCTTCACCAGCATCACGAGGCGCAGTGGCTGAAGGGACCTTAGAGGTCATCTCCTGCTTCAGGTGGAGAAGCAAATGGAGCGCTCGGCTTTCCGTACCACGGTCACCACTTCCTCCAGCACAGCTTCGCTCTCCACTGTGTCTTGGAGAGGAAACGCTGCCTTTGGACAAGCGTGGGTAACCAGGAGCACGTCACCCATAATCAGAGCTGTCCCTGTGCCCGGGTGGCTCACTCTGCTTGTTCTGCTTCTCTCCAGCAGCTGCAGACTAGGAGGACCTTGTGCTGCTCTTGGCCATTTCTCTCTTCCCTGACCAAGACCGTCCAGGTGAAGAGCCTCTGGGCTAGAATCACACAGCTACAGAGGACGGGAGGTGGGGACCTTGCTGCAAACAGATTCTGAGGGACTCGCAACCTTCCTCAATCACAGTAGCCTCCTCTGCCTTCGCTGAACCCACAGTAGAGGACTGTAAATGGCACCTTCACCTACCCCTGGCAGCCATGCTCACCAGCTCAAGGAGAGAAACACAACAGAAAGGTGGGGATCAGGACTCAGATGTGATGGACAGTCCCTAGCCTCCACCGTGGGCATTCCCCTGGGACTCCTGGGTGAGGGCATCACTAACCGTATTTACTAGGGCTCCTGAAATTATTCAGTGTTGATTTTGTGAGAGGAGATGCCTTCTTCCACCGGCCTCCTGAACAGCTTTGCTCATCATCACAGAAAGAAGACTTTCTCATCCTCCTAAATTAGACAACCTTTCCTACCAGGTCAGAATGTTAGGATTAAGACGAATGCCATACTTTCAGTAGGTTTAAAAAACAATTAATTTACTATAACTCAACAAGTTCAGCAGCCCTGGGGCCAAACCAACAGTGCCCACTCCTGGAACCCACTGACCCTCTCTGCCACGCTGCCCAGCTGAGTTCCCAGTCTCAGGAGGGTCCACAGCCTGCCCTCCCTGCTTTCTAATGCTGTCCTTCTTCCTGGTCATTTCCAACAGATGCTTGGATAAAATCTGCTATCACCATATTCTATGTCTGGTCGAAATATGAAAATAATGTATTTATCCAGAGGAAGAAGGAGGGGGAGGAGGAGGAGGAGGGAGAGGAGGAGAAGAAAGAAAAGAAGAGGAGGAGGAAGAAGAAGAGGAAGGAGGAGGAGGAAGAGAAGAGGAAGAGGAGAAAGAAGAAGAAGGAGGAAGAAGAGGAAGGAGGAGGAGGAAGAGGAGGAGGAATCAGTTTCCCCTCAATCTGTCACAAGATCTGGATCTGGTCTTGTCACAAGGCCAAGACCCCATCCAGGGAGAAAGCGCAGCTCAGGGACACCTCCAGGACCACAGCTGCACCTGCCGAGCTGGTGGCCATGCCTGTCCACTCTCAGGGCACATCCAGGGGAAGCTGACAGGGGGGAGAGAGGCAGATGCAGTTAGGTGACAGTGGACTGCAGGGTGTGTCCACTGCCCCTAACCTCCTGCTCTTGCTGTGGGTGACTTTGACTTCTACACACCTTCAGCCTCTTCCATTCCCACATAGCCTGGGGGTGAGTGCCCAGGAGGGCAGCTGGTTACAGAAGAAAGAGACCAGGTGTGCTCTGGTTTACCAGGTGTGATCTGGCTCCCCTGGTGTGACCTGGTTTACCAGGTGTGACCTGGCTTGCCTGGTGTGCTCTAGTTTACCAGGTGTGACCTGGTTTACCAGGCGTGATCTCGATTGCCTGGTGTGATCTGGCTTACTTGGAGTACATTTGTCACTAGGATTCATTCACTGCCTGGTAGGTAGCTCCTGTTCTTGCTTTTGCATTCTGTCACCTCAGACTGGGTTTTTGTTGCAGCTTGAACACTGATGTTGCTGTGTAACCTCGAGTTGGGGGCTTTCCTTCTCTGGGCCCTAATTCCCATGGCCTGTGCAGGCTTGCTCAGCACTGAAGGTCTGGCAGTCTGCAGCCTGCTCTCTCTTTCTGGTCCACACTGCTGCTGCCCGCCTCCCCAGCTGGCACAGCTGCCTCCCTCCCCTCACCCCAGGAGTGCAGTGGCTGGCTCTGAGGCAGAACTGGGAGACGGCCTTCATGCAGTCGCTCAGCACAGCACTGTGCCAGTTCCCTTGTGCCCCAGTCTTGCCCTCTCCTCTGCCACGGGCTGCTGTTGAGGGCCAGTCACAGCCACGGTGAAGTAGGCGCCTGTCCACCAACTGCGGGGACAGCCAACCTGGGGCCTCGTCAAGACCAGGCAGCACAGGATTCCGCTGAATTGCTTCTTGGTTCCTACTGCATCCTGACCTGAGAACCCTGACACCAAAGCGTTAGAAATAAGAGGGTTTTCTTCACCAGGACAAAGACAAACACAAAACCTGCCCCAGTCAGGCAGCCTCTGGGTGTTCCTGCCCCTTCTGCTTGTGAAAATGGAGAGGTGGGAAGGAGGGCAAGGACTCAGAGCAAACAGAGGTCCTTAGGGTCAGACCTCTGCCCCGACTGTGTCCCCAGGCCCTTGGCTCCCGAGCACAAGGGCTCTTCCTCACCAGACCTGGTTCCTGCAGGGTGCAGGGAGGGGCCTTTCTGGAGAAACCCCAGCCGCCCTCTGCAGAGGCCTTTTCTTCACTCTGTAGTCCGTCCTCACCCACTAGTCCTGCTTCGGGTCTAGCCTGGTACTGCTCTAGGGTGATACCAGTTAGGTACAGGAGGAAACTGGGTTCAAAATTGCTTTCCAAATGGCACACCTGAGACCAGGTAACAAAACCCACCCTCCTGCACAGCTCTGGGAGGAGGGCCAAGGACCAGGATGTCCTCTGTCTCCTCTCCTTTACTCACACCTATCCCAGCCCATCCATTCACTCACCAGGGACTTCATAGGTTCAGGATGGGGTGGGTAGTGGCAAGCCCCCACACACATGGTCCCTATGCTAAGAGACCTTGCAGTTCAATTGAGAAGAATGAAAAAAGAAAAAAAAGTGTGCGACTCCAATTTGGCAGGGATGGTGTTAAAGAATACAGGGAAGCCAGGCATGATGGCCCACACCTGTAACCCCAGCAACTGGGGAGACCAAGGCAGGAGGATCACAAATCCAAAGCCAGCCTGAGCAACTTAGCAAGGCCCTAAGCAACTCTGCAAGATCCTGTCTCCAAATAAAATAGAAACAAAAGTTGGGAATGTGGCTCAGTGGGTAAGCACCTCTGGGGTTAGTGCCCAGTAGCAAAAAGGGAAAAAGCAGTTGGGGAGAAAACTAGACTGGGGCATGGCCTATATCAGGAGGTCATGGGAAGTGCCCCACACTGGGATCTTTAGGTTCAGAGATGAAGCTCAGAGAGGTCACTCATGGGAAGGGAAAAAGCAGCCCCAGTGAAGGGGGGGACAGCCCCAGAGGAGGCACCCAGAGAGCGAAGAGGTGGTGCACAGGTCAGGAGGGAGCCTTGCAGCAGGTCTGCAGAGGCAGGCCACAGCAGAGCAGCATGGCTGGGGAGATGTGGCCCAGGACCAGATCAAGGAGACTCTGTGGAGCTGGTGAGGGGCTCCATTACCTTTGGTCAAACTGTGATGGTCAGTGGAGCTGCCAAGGGATTGTAAGAAGGGGTGGGACATGGACTGGTCTGTTTCTTAGAAAAGAAATCATGCTGGATGGGAGCAGATGTTCCTCTACTAGGACAGTGGATCAGGGTAGGAGTGTTGGGGAGACCAGCCTGTGTCCACTCGG
Source organism: Ictidomys tridecemlineatus (assembly GCF_052094955.1). NCBI lineage: Eukaryota > Metazoa > Chordata > Mammalia > Rodentia > Sciuridae > Ictidomys > Ictidomys tridecemlineatus. The sequence continues at coordinate 5,243,647 of NC_135490.1, read as the reverse complement.
TGCCCCTCCCTAGCAGTCTGTGCAATTCCTTGAAACCCTTTCCCCAGACCCCACTGCAAGTCTGGCCTTTCCCTCCTCGAGCTCAATAACCACAGTGTCTTCTCCTGATGTCCAGTGAGAAGTCACCTCGAGACAGACAGAATATGTGGCTATGGGACTGCTCGCTGCCGATGGAAATGTAAGGCACAGGAACACAAGATTGGAAAGTGCCCCAACACCTACGTTTGCTGTTTGAAAACATGGAAACAAGACTCGACTCCTCACCGAACACCAAGTTCTGAACCCAGTGCTGCTACCCACAAGAGTCGCCAGCAACAGAACCCCTGTGTCTTCCCTTCCTCAGCCCTGAAGCAAGGAGGTCCCCAGAAAGACCACGGACCAGCCATCAAAGGAGGTTGCTGAGCTGCAGCCCAGGTCACAGCAGGGGGGCAGGATGACAGGCTGGAAGCCCTCTGAGCCCCAGGGGCCCTTCTGGTTGCAGTGAGGGGCGTGGCAATGCAGGCTAACCATGAGTTTTGGCACTTTAAACACTGGACAAAATATATACACATGTTGTTATGTCATCGGCCATAAGCCTAAATAAAACATCACGAGTTTATTGTCATTTGAAATACAAATTTAACTGGAAAATACTGTTCTTCTATTGCAATCAGAAAAGAAGTTATCTATCTATTGTTAATTAGGATAAAACCCAAATAAATATTAGTTGAATCTTGTTTGGAATGTACTATATTTCAAAATACAGACCTCTGGGGACAAAACCAAAAGAGACGAAATGGGATGGGCAGCCTGAGGGACCCCTGGTGAGCGGAGGGGCTGACCAGGTGGGCACCTGTGGGGTTCCACGTCCAGCAGAGGGCAGCAGAGAGCGCTGGGCTGTTTTCTGCTCCTGATCCTGAAAACTGGTGAAGAAAGCGGGTAGTGAAGCATGTGAGCACATTTTCCTGTCCAAACTGTATTTCAGGGTAACAGATGGCATAGGAGGAAACGTTTTGCTCTACAAAGTCATTCAGCTAAGAAATAGGGTGCCACCATGCCAAACCATGGACACATGATGATCCTTCAGTGAATGTCAACCACCAGTAAAATAAGGAAGAAAGAAAGTGTGATGGCCCATGTCTCCTTACTGATGTGCACAGTGTCACGTGTGAGCCACCAGGCAAGGAACGTGGCATGGGCCTCACGTTTTAGGTGCAGAAACCAAGGCCAGATTGGGTCCCTTGTGCCCAAAACAGTACAGAGAAGCTTCACACAGCCTTTGTCCAGCTTCAGCAGGTGGTCAGCAGGTTTCGTTCCTTGGTCGTCTCCCCTCTCCTAGATCACTTCAAAGAAGGACACAGTATTTCCTGGTTGTCCATCTTAACATATTTTGGAACTTAGAATCAGAGAAAAGACTCTTTAGAAAATAGAACACTGTTCTACTTATTACCAACAAAGGGAAAAAAAAGTCAATACAATTTTTTTAATCAAATCTGATAACTGATCAGTTTTTCTGGTTGTTTCACAAATGTCTCTTAAGAGCTGGTTTCTTAGAAGATTCTGCAAGGTTCGCACACTGCACAGTGGTCTCCAAGGCCTCCCGCATGGTGGAGTTGTCTGCGGCTAGTCCCCCTGAAACACACTGTGCAAGACCAACTGCACATTGGGATGAACCTCTGCACCTCACCTCTGTGGTGCCAGGGGCACAGGAACCTGTTCATACCCAGAGAAGCCACACTCCAAAGTGGGGAGCAGAGTACGCTCCAGGACGGTGTAGCTTGTATTGGGTTGCCCCTCATGCTGTGTGGGGTCCCTTCCTTATTCTCGTACTTCCTGTTTTACCCAGTGCTTTTCACATCCATGATCTCTTCTAATCCTCACAATAAGCTTTTGAAAGAGACACGGCAAACAGCATCTTCTTCACCCTGCACGTGCGGAAACTAAGGCTTTCCTCAAGTTCCCCAGACTATTGGGAAAGATCCGACCCAGACCCTGCACCTCCAGTGCAAATCAGACGCAGCACAGCATGGGGTGTTCACAGGTCAGAAGCCCAGGGCCCCTGCCTCTTGCTGTCACCTTGAGGAGGTTGCTTAACTGGCCTGGGCCATGATATCCACATCCACAGTCCGGCCTTCCTACTACACGGCAGACTCAAGCACAGACCCAGCGTCTGGCCCCGTGTTACGATTACGCTTTGCCTCCTTTCTTGACTTCAGTGTGATGCTTTCTAGAGAGAGGCCACCTCATCCTTCTCAGCATAACAGCACAGCAAAGCCAGGGACTTCTACAGACTTGAATCAGTGCCACCAGTAACAGTGGGGGGGGGGGTGACCCCAGGCAAAAAGAAAAACTAACTCATCACCAGGTAGGCAGCATGAGCCTGTACCCTGAAGAGCCCAGGCGTTGCTCCCTGCCCCTTGTCCTCCCCCTCACTCTCTAAAGGGGCTAAACCCTGAAACGCAACCTGTTGGACCAACCCTGTGCATGGCAGTGAACAAACTCAACCTCAGCACCAAGGGAACACCAAGTCACACCACTGGACTCTCTGCTGTGACTGTGCAAGAACAAAGGCACGTCACCCTATTTCTTTGTTTCCAGAACAAAATTACCCTGGATAAGAATCACAGATGAGGGAGGCAAATATTCCCACGCGCTCATTTCCCTGGGCCCACGAGCTGTCTAGAACAGAGCAGGGAGGCCCCTGGTCTGGTCAACACAGTAGGCTCAAAGCGGGAGTGGACAGGGTGGAGCTGCCTCAGAACTGAGTCCAAGAGAAAAAAACTCATCCCCCGAGGACTGACAAGGGGCCAAAACACTTTTCAGTGCAGAGAATTTGGGCAAAAAGAATAAAAGCAGCAGGCAGAGAGAAAAGGTACCACTCCTACAAAAACTCACGTTTGTTCCTGTGACCACCAAGAATTGCTACTGTTCTGTTTTCAGTTGTCACCAAGTGGTGTATATTTAGGTGGCACCAGTGATAACGGATGCACGAGTACAGTGTGTATCCTACAATCAGGGTGTTAGCAGGGCCATCTCCTGCAACGTCTATCCTCTCTTTGTGTTGGGAGCCTGACACTCCTCTTGTCTATTTCTCGATAAAATATGTATGAATTCTTGTAAAGCATAGTCTCCCTACAGCATGTGGCACCTAGGACTGGTTTCTCCTCTTCAGCTGTGTGTTCGCAGCCCTTATGCAACCTCTCTGTTCCCTGGCTCCCTCCCTCTATTCTCCATCGGCTTCTTCCACTCTCTACTTCTGTGAGATCCTACTCTTTTCCAAGTGAACTTGGTTCCTCTCCCTTCAGCCCTGAGCATCCCTTTATTTCCTTGGAATCCACTCCATCATGGTGGCAAGAGAAACTCAGGCTCAATTGCAAAACTGTTTCTTATTAGAATCGAATTGGACCCAAAAGCATCACCAGGAGATGCCCAAAGAAAGGCGGGAATAAAAGGGGAAGGAACATGAGGAAGACTCAGTTAAACTAAAACAAAAGCGGGAAGGAGAAGGGAAGGGAAGGGGAGAGGACAAGGAAACAGAGAGCCCAGGGGAGGAGGAAGACCAGGCAGCAGAGTTTCTACCATTTTGGAACAGCTCTAGAACCCAAGTCCAAGTGACAGCTCCCACAGCCAGGTCACACCTGACATGGTTCATGTCCCCACACAGGATTCTCCACACTAAGGCAAGCAGGTGCCACAGAAGCAACATGGCGGCCTTGTTGTTTCATTGTTTTAAAGAACTTCAGGGGCTGCAGAGCTAGTGGGAGACGCTGTAGGAATAACAGCGTGTTTATTCCGCCTTTCCATGCCTTTCATCTCCTCCCACCTCTGTCCTTCTGTTCTAATTCACCAAACCCACCCAAGGTGAGGGGAGAACACAGGACTCAGTGTTTGTTCTGCGAACAGTGGGAATATGATGTGTCCTCTGTGCCCTTTGTGACTGAGGACTCGGGAACACAGCTCTCCATGCTCCCAGCCCACTCACCCGGCCGGCTCTATAAAGGTACCCACCCGCCTGCCCACTCTGGGGCCCTCAGCTCGCAGTCCCCATGGCAGACATGGCTCAGCGACTCCACCCTCCCTTCATCAGCCTTCTCCTTGTGGCCCTGCTGTTCCCAGGTAAAAGAGAAAGATTTCCTGGGAGCCAGGGTCTCCCGCAAAAGTCTTTGCTGAGGCCTGGAAGTCCAGGCTGGCCAGTGAGACCCTAAGTCCCAGGAGCACGTTTTCCTGATGGGACTTTCGGGCAGAAGTCCCTGAGAGGGGTTCTCAGACACTTTGAATGTGCTGATGGCACTGATTTCCCAAGCAAGAAGGTCCTTCCTTTCACTTTGTTTTCTTATTTCTGGAACATTCCTCGCCCCTTATGGAGGACGACATTAAGTCTTAGGGAATCCTGGCAACTGCACTGGAGACGTCTCTGCACAAATAGCTTTTCACCACCATTCTTCTCTTCTTCCCCTCAACACACACTCATGCACATGTACACAAGTGTGCACACGCTCAGGTAGCACCGGGCACTCTTCCACCTTACCCCATCCCATTGCCCACCGTCCCTGCCCCTTACAGGGGCCCTGTCCCCGTGGGTTGCTGAATGGAGAGCACTGAACCCCCCTGCATCTGCATTCTCACAGGCTCGCCCAGAGCCCTCTCTGTGAACTCCTCAGGCACTGAGGTCCCCAGCGGCCCCCAGGAAGGAGCTCCTGGGCAAGGAGCAAACGGGTCTCCTGAGGTGCATCACCAAGTAAGGCGCTACTTCCAACCGCGAACTCCCCCTTTTCTTGGTGAGTCAGGTGCCAACGTGTGTGACAAGTTCACCACTTGGGACATCTCATTCAGCTGAATGAATGAGAGGGGAAGGTGACTGTGGACGGGTCTGGGTGGACGTAGGTGTTGTGTGTGTGGTTCTGTCCTCCTACCTATCAGGAGGGCCATGCGAGGTGTGTGTGGGGGAAGTGGATTCACACATTTGAGGCACTGCGGATTGAATCCAAGGGCACTCTGCCCCTGAGCTGCATCCACAACCCTCCTTTCTTATTTTTTTGAGACAGAGTCTGGCTGAGTGCCATGCCTGTCTTCAAACTTGCAACCCTCCTGCCTTGGCCTCTGAGGCTGCAGGGATTATAGGCAGGCACCACCCTGCACTGTGGGCTGTGGAGGTCTTACAGCCTTCTCTGGGGCGATCACTGAGGGCCTCATGAAATATGGACATACTGTGGGACCAGGAGGTGAATTCTCTAAGGCTCTTCTGTAGAGTCTGAGTAGCCAGAGGAGACACTATGACTGATCACTCTCCTCCTGCCAGGAGACTTCACAGGTCTCTCGCTGCACGGGAATTTACTGGACACCTCTAAGTGCCAGGTGTGAAGTGAGTTCAGGGACCGATTCCTGGGGATGGGGACACAGCACACACTGTATGCCATCTCCTTGAGTGAGGAGGAAACAGGAAGTGACTTGGAACCACAGCCCAGGCTACTCTTTTGGACTCTCAGGACAGCCCTGGTCAGTCTCCAGGGCCTCCCTGCCCAGGACCACTTGCATATCCACAAGGCCTGCAGGAAACACTGGTTTCTGGGCTGCTCTTATTCCCAGATTCATTGCTGACCCTGAAACAGGAAAAACCAGATGAGCATCTCAGTGGAGGAGGACAAGAGGGTGTTGTCAGATTTCTGGTAAATTCAGCATTAAGTCCCACCAGCTTTAATTTCTGCTTTATCCTCACCTCAGTCTCTCTGGAAGTGGCCTCCAATTTCAAAGGACTTACTGGACTGGCTCTCCTCCCAAGGGAAGGGAAAGGAGACTAGCACAAATACACACAAGTGCAATTCCAGGCATTTAGCTAGCAGGGCTTTACGTAACAGGACTGTTCCTCCTACTTGACTAACGAGAGAGCTGAGGGGACCCAGAAGGTCTGGAGCAACAGGTCTGGAGTGTCTACAGTTCAGAACGTCAAAGTGTGATGACAGGAAGAAGTTTTATACCCACTGCCATCTCCCACCCTGTCCTTAAGAGCTAACATGGCCACTGTTCCATTCCTGAGACAACCTTAAGAGGCTGACTTTGATGTTTCTTATGCAGAACCTGAACCAGCTCTGAAAGTTGTCAACTGCAAGAAAGCTGAAGGTCTCTGTCAAGAATATTGTAATTATCTGGAAACACAAGTCGGCTACTGCTCTAAAAAGAAAGATGCCTGCTGTTTACCCAGGAACTGATGTCACCAAAGCAGAAACAGGGATGCTCTGTCCACCTGTCTGCCCTCTGGGCCATGAGGTCAATACAGATGCAGGTTCTTCTTGGAGAAGTGTCTCAGAAGACAGGATCTGAGGCATTGCCATGAGCAACAAACCAGCTAAACATTTTCTTGTAGCAAAATAGATGCCCAAAGACAACCTTACAGAAGGTGACAGCCTGAGATGAGCAACATGTTCAAAATCACAATTTGTGTGCTGGTGGGTGTGGAGGTAATAAAGTTTCATGGAAAAGCTTCAAGCAATGTGTTCTTTTATTTAATAAGTATTTGCTGAGTACTTACTTTGCTTTAGGCACTGAGAAATGTTGTAAATTAGGAACCTGAAGAAGACGTGGGGAAACAAATTCCTAAATACATAAAAACAATAAAATGCTGCATATGTTATCATGTGGATGGAGGCCAAGAAAAACATGCAGCAGACAAATATAGGAGAATCAAGAAAGGGTTCCTGGGATGTGAGAAGGACTTGCACATGATTGGGAATTTATTAATTTGGCAGAGGAAGGCAGAGATCTTTAAGCAGAGGGTACAGTTTATACAAAGCTCTGAGATGTAGAGGTGTGAAGTAAATGGGGAGAAGCCCAACCGAGTTGCAAAGAGAGGGTGATTCTCAGCAGCAGCTGAGGCTTGTGTAGGTGATGCTGCGGCATTTTCAAGGCAAGCGGACAGGACTCTGAAGAGCCCTGCATAAGAGAAGGCTGTCAGGTGCTGGAGGAGGGCAACGTGGCTCAATTTTCAGTTTTGAATATTCATTCTAACAACAGATTTTGGGATGGGCTAGAAATGCATAAGACTAGAGGCAGAAATACCAGGTAAGAGGTGGTCTTCTCTGGAGTTCAGAGAGACCCAATGTGCCGAAGTAGAAATAGTAGATTATAGGAAAACACCATCAGGGGGCATTCTAGAGAGGAGGTGTCTATAGGTCTGGTGCCAAAGAAGGAATGGCAAATGGGACGTCAAAGACTGTGAGCAAGGCTACCCCAGGAAGCAAGGAGGAGCATAGAGTCAGGTTGGCTTCAGATGCGTTGAAATGGAAGGACTTCACACAAGTTCAGTGAGAGCTGAACAGAAGTATATGAATCCCAGGAGAGAACAGAGTGAGACAGACAGGAAGAGGCCATTCACTTGTGGATGGTAACAATCCATCATGAGAGACGAATCTCTAGGGGAGAAGAGAGACTCTGGTGAGGGATGCTAACTTTTAAGAGGGGTAGAGAGAATGGGGAAACATGGAGGGAGATGGAGTAGGAGAGACCGGAAATGGTGCCGTTCCAGAAGATGAGGCTGGAGAAAGTTTGGGGCAGTGGAAGGCAGTCCTGGAAGAGGCGACACCTGAGCCAACAGGAAGTAGTTCTGGAGAACAGATGGACGAAGGACGCCCCACGGTCGCCCCATCTTCCCTCAGCCATAGCACCAAGATACAGGGCACCAGGCTTCTAGACTGAGTTCCATTGTCCACGTGGCCTGGGGTATTTAGTTCTAGGGAGTCAGGGTCCCTTGGGTGACAAGAACAAAAAGTTACTGAAAGAGGCTTTTTATTTGTTTATGGAGTGAGAGTTAAATACTGATGAGTCATGGGAGCAGAGTGGGGGAATAAGGGTCTCTGGGAGGAGAAGTGTTCAAAGGAAGAATAAAGTTCGGATGACTGAGAGACATGGAGAAAAAAGAAAGCAAGCATGTCACCATTATCCTTGAATCCAGTCACATCTCTGCTCTCCTTCACGCACTCATTCACTGATTCGACAAACACTAGCAAGCATCTTCCCTACCCCAGGTATTATGCTATGTACAAGTAATTCAATAATACGCAAAGTCTTTGCCTTCATGGAGCCCACATTCTATTGGGAAGTCAGACCATAAGCAAAGTATGAAAATAAAATACATGGTATGTTAGAAAGTGATATGGGAAAAGAAAATCAGGGGAGGGAATGCAAATTGTCAGGCAGAGGGTTGATATTTCAGAGGCCCAAAATCTCACTGAGAAGGTAGCTATTGGGTAAGGACCTGGAGGGGTTACAGAGAGACCTGTCACTGTCTGGTGAGCCATGGGCATTCCAAGGGGACAGCAGCACATGGTGATGTCCCAAGGCATGTGTGTGTTTGGTATATTTAAGAAACAATAAGAAGTATCCCCCATGCCTGGAGCAAAAGGAAGAAGGGCAGAGTGGAGTACAAGGCCTAACCAATGAGGTTTAGGCCCCACGGAGATGGGACTGAGCAGTGCAGAATAGAGAATTTCCTCTCCCTGAACTTTGGGAAGAAGGTCTCACTGTGTCCTTGTTGGACTCGAGTCTCTTTGATGGACGGGACAGGAAAGGGGGCGCCAGATAGTGAGAGCCCCCTGACCTGCCCTTCTTCCCAACCAAGCAATTTTCAACCCACTGCCTTCAACTGTCTCCCCAAACCTCCCAAGCCGTGGCTGATACGGAAGGGAACAGGATGGGACGCCACAGAGTGGGCTGGACACCAACCCACTGTGTGCAGCTCTGCCATTTTTAACACCTACACAAATTCCATTGAGTGGATTCGTGCAACTACCTCATCTCCCCTGTTGGCACAGGGCTGCTCTCATCCTGTAAGGTTAAAAGCAATTCGATAGACATTTTCTTCAATAATCTGTAAGAAAATGTTCCAGATTCTGAGGATTGATATTGTTATAGAATATGAGTGATTAAAATCTTAACACATATGCAAATGGACCTTTATGTTTTTTAAACTTTTTTAGATGTTGATGGACCTTTATTTATTATTTTATTCATCTATTTATACGTGATGCTGAGAATTGAACCCAGCACCTCACATACGCTAGGCAAGCACACTACCACTGAGCCCCAGCCCAGCCCCGCCAATGGACCTTTAAAGAGAGGATTCCTACTTTTATACTCTCATCAGTAGTATATTAAAATGCATAATTCTCCACTCCCTTTCCAACCCCAGGAATTATTAAAAGTTAAAGAACTCTCCACTCAGGCAAAAAAAATAACTCACTTCTTCAGTAACATGTCATTTTTTCCTTTTTTCTTATTCTACACATTTAAGGTAGAGAAGGTGATGTTTGGACATGCATATACCTAGAGAAATGATTACCATAGTCAAGCAAATTAATATACCATCACCTCATATGATGACTTTTTAATGTACCATAAGGATAGCAAGCTGCACTAATCGGCATACGTAAGTGTACAGTGTGATTAATGAGAACTCTTGGACTCTGCATTCCGTCATCCTGCCCCTCTCTCCCCTCTGACCTACCTCTTCTCATTCCCGCCTCCATGGCACCCTTTTACTCACTGTTTCTGTGTATCTCATTTTCTTTTAAATTTAACATGTTAGTGAAACATGAATGGCTAGCTTCACTTATCACAATGACCCCCAATTTCTTCTAGGTCAGACCAATGGAAGGATTTCCTTCCCACCGCTGCATACTATTCCATCAGTTTTTATCTGTAGACAGACAGTTGTTTCCCCATCTTGCCATGACAAGAGACAACGAGTTACAGAAATGGCAAGAGCTTCTTCTTCTTTTTTCTTCCGTCATTACTGCTTTTTCCACCAGGGTTTTCCACATTAGTGAAATGAGGGGAAAGAAACAACACATTCCAACGTGCAAAATTTACCAGAATAGCTTCAGCTGAAAGTCTTTCTCCTTCAAAAGGCTCAGATCTGGCTCGGCCTGGCTTCAGGCTCCGGCAGCCGGGCAGGTGCTTTTTCCAGGGGGTTTACTAGTTTTCGGTGATGACTTTTGTGGGAAGCTTTTGCTTTCTTTTGTAGAGGCATTTTTGCCTGCAGCTGCTCCAACATCTGCTTTGAGTCTCAGAGGCCACGGCAGGGACAAACTGGGGTCCCTGCCATGCTGATGTCGGCCGTACTTTCCGTGTTGACCCTGTGTTCCTGTTGACTTGGAGTGCCACGGCTTCCTTCTCACCAGGGAGCAGCTCACGGGGGAAGGAGGCACCAGAGTCTGGAGTGATCCAGGGATCCGGAGCTCCCCAGAGGTCACCAGGCCTTCCTCCAGAGCATGCAGGGAGGAGCCGACCCAGGTAGGTGGAAACCCGTGGAGACCACGTGCATGCGTGTGCGAGACACACACACACACACACACACACACACACACTTTATATGCTTTCTCTTTTTTAATTCAATTGTTTTTTTGCTATTGAGTCCTATGAGTTCTTTACATATTTTGGATATCAACCTGATATCAGATACAGGGTTCACAGAAATTTTTTCCTGGTTTGCAGGCTGCCTTTCATTTTTTTTGTTGTTTCCTTTTCTGCACAGAATCCTTTTCATCTGACCAGGTCCTGCTTGTTTGTTTTGCTTCTGTTGCTGAGTCTGGGTGCGACATCCAGAAGCCATGGCCACAGCCAATGTTGAGGGCCCTTGCCCCCGGAATTTTTCCTTTTTCAGCCTATGGGTCCATCTGTCACCTTCATGGCAGACTTTTGTGTATAAGGATTTAATTTCATCCTTTGCACATGGATACCCAGTTTTCCCAAAGCACTTACTGAAAAGACACCCCTCTGCCCAACATGTCCCCTGGAGCCTTTATTGAATACGAGCTAACCACACGTGCACGCTTCAGGGTATCTGTGGGCTCTCTGTTCCAGTGGTCTGTGTGTCTGGCTTTGCCTTTACGCCTTTTGGCTCACTTCCTTGTCTGCTCTTGCTAGTATTTTTAGAACTATGTTGAGTAGAAGTGACAACAGTGGGCGTCCTTGTCTTTTTCTGGTCATTAGAGGAACAGTTTCCACTTTTCACCATCCATCATGATTCTTGGTGGGCAGGTTTTCTCCGTCATCTTTCTTCTGTCCTCCTCCTCTTCCTCCTCCTTCTTTTCTTTCAATAATTTGAATACTTCACCCCACTCCTTTCTGTCCTGCAAGATTTCTGCGATAAATATGCTGATGATGCTGTGGAAGTTTCTATGTGTGCCACAGCCACCTTCTCACAGCCTTCAAAACCCTTTCTTTCTTCTTTAACGTTCAGTCACCGTCTCTGGTGGGCCTCTGGGTTCTCTGGTTCAGGCTGCACATTCTGCCATCTGTTGTCTGGCCCATCGTCACCCTCGGGGTCCTAGAAGATATGCCAGCTCCACTCGCTCCTGGAGACAGGTAAGTCAGCCAGAGGCGGGCCCGCTCTGGAGTGAGACAGCAGGAGTGGTGGAAGGTGCCATACACTTGGTCAGACTCCCAGGGGACTTCCAGTTGTCTGCTTTGTTGGTCCCAGATGCAGGCTGACTAAACCTTGGCCCACTGGCAGCAGATGGAAAAGTCGGGGCGCTAAGCCTGCATTTAGACCTCTTCCAGGAAGCTTGAATATTTGGGAGTTGGACATTTTTACCTGATCATCTTCACAGAGGCTATGGGTGGGGAGGAGAGGATCGGCCCTAGAAACATTCATGTGTTGCTTTAAGATGGCTTTTTTGTTCTCCGTGGTCCAGAGGCCCATCCAATTCCAGATCTAGGACGTCAGGAGCCAGTCTCTCAAGTGGAAGCTGCAGAAGTTGGGGTGATTGGTGTGTGCTCAAATCCCTTCCAGAGAGAATTTGAAGACCTAGTTTTATTGCTGGAGCAAGACAGATAGGAGAACACAATGGGAATGCCCACTTTCCACCTAGACTCCTAGAGGCCAGCTGCTTACCGGCCACAGCAGCTTCTAGAGGCAGACTAACTAGAGGCCCACCCTCCGGCAGCAGTGGGAGACTGGGAGATGAATTCCTTCCAGGGATAACCTGGGAGCTGGGACATGCCCTTTCTCTCTGCGAGGCTCAGGGCGATAGCTGCTGGAAGTCCCTGTCAGCCTGCCTGACACCTGGCTCGGCCTTAGAGCCTTAGGAAGGCCTGGGAATGCTCAGCCCCGTCCAGTCCCAGAGCGAGGTGACTTAGAAACCAGGTCCTCCGGTGGAGCCACAGCGGTCAGGGTGCCCTGTGTGTATCCAAGTCTCCTGCTTCTCTGGGAGATGCAGGGCCTGGTCATGCCTTCTCAACTGTAAGCACTTTGTCTGGGGCAGGCCTGCGGTGGGGTTTGCAGCAGGACTGCGCCCCATCTTTTCCCACTGGCTCTGATGTGGCTATTTTCTCAGTTGCTGGACGTGTAGGCATGACAAGGAAGGACTGATCCGTGTGTGGAGGTTTCAGGATAAGTCCTGGAGAGACGGAAAGTCAGGGGGCTCTTATTCCCTGTCCTGCTGACATCCTTGACTTTGTGCCGTGGAGCGCTCTCTCCTTCTCCTCCTGTGCTAGCTTTGGTGATCTTATCGGGCTCCTGGCTGATCCTTACATGGGCTCCTTTGTATGTCCAGCTTCACAGGTTGCTTCTTCCATGGGCACCTTCTATTTTTCCTGGAATGCTACTGTTCAAACACCAGTCACCCGCAAATGTCCTCTGTTCTCTTTCATCAGTGCTTTCCCAATCTTCTCCTTTTGCTCTCTACTTCTCAGATATTTCTTTTTAGACCACCTGTTACTCTTTCTTTAATGTTCTGTGGTGGGGTTTTTTGATATTTTTTATTAATTTTTCAAGTTTATGTAATAGTTTTTTATTTATCTTTAGATTTCTTATTTTTACAAATAGCCTCTCTTTTTTTCTTTCTGAAAGGGTGCCTTTCTCATGGAATCTAGTTCTCATTTTGTGGGCCAAATTGTGCCCATGTTCTCATTAAAAAGAAATTTTAAAATTCTTGGTATTTTCTCCATCGCCCATTCCAGTTCAGCTTAGTCTCCGCCACTTTCCAAAGCGCCCACTGCACTCCCACCTTAGCAGGTTATGTTGACTGCTAACCCGGGATGTTTCAGACAGAATTTTCACTGCTGTGACTAAAGGACTCAACCAGAACAACTGTAGAGGAAAATAGGTTTATTTAAGGGCTCAAGGTTTCAAAGGTCTCAGTCCATAGACAGCAGGCTCCATTCCTCAGGGCTCTAGGTGAGGCAGGACATCAGGGCAGAGAAGTGTGGCAGAGGGAAGCAGTTCACCTGGTGATCAGGACACAGAGACAAACTCCACTCTCCAGATACAAAATATGTACCCCATAGCCACACCCCCAGTGCCCGCCTCCTCCAGCCACATCCCACCTGCCTCCAGTCACCACCCAGCTAATCCCATCATGGGTTAATCCATTGATTATGTTAAGACTGTAACCCAATCATTTCTCCTCCAGACCTTCTTTCATCGTCTCACATGTGAGCTTTTGGGGGACACGTCACAACCAAAGCATAGCACGTGCTTTCTCCAGCAGACCAGCTCTGGGGTCTGATGGGTAGGGTCAGCACACAAGTGAGGGTGGAAATAATGAGTGGGTTCTGGGAGCAGACCTGTCTGTTATTTATCTTATAACTTTGCAGAGTGTCTCCTCTGTATGGGAACCCCTTTAGGTGTCGGCTTTGCTCTTCCCACGGCAGCTGTGTGGGACAGGGCTCTGTGCAACAGGGTGGCTTTATGGACACCAGCTGTCCCCAGGGAAAGACCTCTGGCCGGCAAGTTGCCGGGGCCATCACGGGGCCGGCATACCTGGGCGGGCTGCCTGCCTCCTGCCGTCCACGCCCACTTGCACACACCGCGTCCTCCCTCCCCTGCGAACATCGAAGCCTTCTGGGGGCGTTGGACCCCCCACCCTCTGTTCCTCAGAGCTTCCTCGTCCTGGAGAAGCTGTTTCCTCCTCGGTGCCCAGTGTCGGCTGGGAGGACCTGGGGAGGAGGCTCCCACAGGCCTGTCCCCACTTGGCTTCTTGTGACTTAAATAATGGTCACACCTGAGCTCCTCCTCCAGCTCTGGCCCCTCACTTCTCATTAGAGGGTCGGGGGGACAGGAAATGATCTGTTCTCAGACAACATCCTTCAGTAATAAGGACTAAGGTTCAGTGGCCCCGTGGAGAGGCTGAGCTCCTTAACAGAGGCACCCTCTTCCTTGATAGAGCAGGACGAGTCACCTCGGCATTACCCTCGAGCACAAGAGGGACGAGGAAACCACGCACAGCCCCATGGTGGGGCTCAGGATGGCCTCACCAGGTCTGGTCCAGCGCTCAGCTGGATGCATGAGCAAGAGCCTGACCAGTCCATCAAAGCCTCCCAGAGCCCCGGCCTCTCTCTGCCATTGGCTTGGTGTAAACCTCTCTGTTCTGCCCCCAGCCTCACCCTCCTCTGAGCTCTCTCCCTTAGAGAATCCTAGTTGCTGCCTGCTCCCTTGCTTTCCAAGGTAGCCATCATGGACTAGTTTCTAGTTCACTGTGAGACAGTTAAAGGCGGAGAGTTGAAGAGCTCCAGCAATGTTTGCACTGGTGGTGTAACTCTGGTGAGCATGTGTGCATGGATGCATGCTGCACCTTGGGGAGCAAGCAGCGGGGCCACAGCTGGGGAGACCCAAGGACGGAGGTGTCCCTAAGGCCTGGGCACTCAGCAGCCTGGACACAGGAACATGGCGTAGAGAGCTGAGGACTCCCTCCTGATATATCATGTTGATTATAGATAAAAAGAAGAACTGTGAGCAACAGGAGAGGAATTTGATGTCGAGCTACGGCAAAACAGCACACCATTGCCCCAACCTTCTCCCTGGCTCATCCAAGGGTCTGCAGAGGGACTGTTGGCTGGGCAGGGGCCATCACCGAGGACTGCGGGGAGTTCCTGAAGGATCCAGTTTGGGTGGTGGAAAGAAACCCCCAGGGAGCTCCCAGAGCTAATGCAAATGAAAAAGAGGCTGACTATCTCAGGGTGTGTGTGTGTGTGTGTGTGTGTGTGTGTGTGTGTGTGTGTGAGAGAGAGAGAGAGAGAGAGAGAGAGAGAGAGAGAGAGAGAGAGATACAGGAATAAAGCACATGCGAAGAATGAACCCATGTGGATTCTGGGATAAGAGGCAGCCAGTGGGAAGATCATTTCTAGAGGACATGCTCTTGAGAAGGAAAGCTGCCCCTGGTGGTGGAGACCCAGGATATTATTTCCTTCCTCTGACACCAAGAGCTGTGTTGATGGCATTCAGAGAGCTGGGCACCAAGCACTCAATGTAAACCGCTGATAACTAGTGGAAATGCCCTGATTATAGCAAGAGTCTCTGATGACTTTTAGGAGAATATGAGATGATCAGATGGGGTAATAAAGGCTGAAAATTCTGCTTCTATCTTCAGGAAGGAATGTGGTGAGAAAGGAAATGCCTCATTAAAAAGAAAGCCCCTCGGGCTCATGAAGCACAGCAGGAAATAGACCGAGGAGGGGTGGATGGATTTCACCAGCCAGGACATGCTTTTCCCGATAGATGTGGCTTCAGGAGCCAATGGAATGTCAACAAATTTTTTGTCCTTGGGATGGTGTGCAATCTTGGAAAAGGGAACATAAGAAAATGGGTCAAACATCACAAATTGAAGGGAAGAAATTAGCAGCCAGCATTTTCGCTTCAAATGAAAAGGCAATGTAGTATTTAAAAAAAAAAATTTATTATGGTTTTATTTTATTTTATTTTATTTTGATACTGGGGATTGAACTCAGGGGCACTCAACCCCTGAGTCAGATCCTCAGCCTTATTTTATGTTTTATTTAGAGACAGTGTCTCACTGAGTTGCTTAGTGCCTCGCTGTTGCTGAGGCTGGCTTTGAACTCTCGATCCTTCTATCTCAGCCTCCCAAGCCGCTGGGATTACAGACATGTTCCACCGTGCCCAGCTTTTATTATGTTTTTAAAATGCCATTTGGATGAAATGTGTTCTGAATACTTCAAACATGATTGTCCTCTTTGAAATGCAAGCATGCCATTTGTCACCCAGTATTCAATGCAGCAAGTAAGTGAAACACAAAACTATAGACAGTTTCTGGTCTTTTCTAGGACACCTGAACTTTGTAGGTCTCCCCCTCTTCCTCCTCTTCTTAAGGCATGTCCTTATCATCTTACCGATTCTATATGAAAATTATTAAGCCCGGTTAACTGGGGCCTATTCTAAATAAAATTTTAAATTCACAAATGATTGCAGTAATTGAAAGTTCTGGATGTGCTCAGGGATGCCAAAGCCTTTGGTTAGCGTGCTTTCCTCTGACTTTGCATCTGACCTGCTCTAATAGCTCTCTCTTGGAATACCTCTTCTGGATGCCATTGGAAGCTGGACACTCACCTAAACATCCATTTTCCAAGGTCTTGACGTTCCCTTGCTCTCATGAATTTTTCTTTACTCTTCCAATTCCTTGTCTTGCTGTTCCATTTCACCTTGTTTTGTTATTATGGGCACTTGCTACTAATTAGATGGTGCTTGTTTTAGTGTGGGAGATAAAATTGTCTTCTGATTTCTGCAGTGGACCTTTTCCTAGGACAGTCTTCTTGTTGAGTCTTTCCAATAATATCCCCTTATCTTTATTTTGTGTTTATTCACGACCTCTGTGTTGATTTAAGTTCTATCTTTGTAGGCAAATAAGTTGGTTGGTTCATTCAGCAGATGTTTACTAAATAGCCACTACATGCCAAGCACTATTCTAGGTGCTAAAGATACAGAAAAGAACCAAATAGACAAAATCTCTGCCACATGGAACTTAGTCTCTAAGAAAACAAGGAAGAAAAAATAAATAACTGCAATCGCCACTTTTTGAGAGTAGTACAATCTTGTTAGAATTAGTCCAATTCTAACTATATCTAGTCATTCACTTAATGAAATTGGTTAGATTAACCTTGGAAATAAAACTATATTAAATATTTGGGCAGGAGCAGTACAACCTCAGAATTCTTCCAGCAGAACATACTAAAACCTGAGTGAAGACATTGTCTCACCTTGTGGCACAAAATACTGCCATGTTTCAGCCCTCGGGGCCTCCACTGCCTCTGCACCAAGAGACCAGCGGCATGATCTTTTGAAAGCCTAGAGTCGGGCTGCAGTTGACCAAGCTGTCCCAAAGAGATGGCCATCGCTTACAAAATACACCTTAACTGCAAATGTGGTGCTTGGGACTTACCATCCCTTGAGGTAATCCTTCTTGTTCCTTATTAACCAGAAACAGGAAATAAAGTAAAGTTAATAGGCAAATCAATGCTTGGGTACTTAATGAATGGTAAACTTCTTGACAATAAAGTGGTAGAGGCCAGGCTGCATTTTAACTGTCAATAACAGGGCAATGGGAGGACTGGGAACTTGGGCTCTGCAAGCTGCATTTGCCTCTGAACCAAAATAAACATGCACGTGCATGTTTATATATAGTCTAACCCAACCCTAATCCTTACTGAAGCATAGACTGTTGATATCCTCTATCTAACGATACATCGCCTCATGCAGAGGAGTTCCTAGATGCTTGTCTATCAGCAAGTTGATAGTCATCTTTGTGTTGGGACAAGCTGAGCTTTAGTTCTTTTCAACTCTGCAATTATGTGAACCTAGGAACGTACAACCAGATATTAATGAAATTAGTCAATAAGCTTGATTTTCCAGTTTGTCTTCTTTGATATGCCATGCCTAATCTCCAAAACTATTTATAAAATTCTTTCTTGGGAATTGCTTTCTGAGTCTGTGACTTGGACACAGATCCAAGTCTGGAGGGAAAAGTGAGTGGTAAAACTTGTGACTATTAATTTATTTCTCCCCAAATTAGCTTATTTTCCAGCCTAGCTCATGAGGTTTCCCAATTATACAGAAAATATCTAAACCATAATTTCACAACTATTTTATTAGTGGCTACATTGGTAGAAAAATAATAATATCCACCTGTACCTTAAACCTTTTCTAAATAAGCTGTACTCTGGGAAGAAAGAATAAACATAAAGTATAAAACAGGCATTTCATTGTCTCCTCTAACAAGGTGACTTGTTGAAAAGTAACTTGTATGTTTGGGTATTTACATCTCATGCTTTTAACAAATAAGAACTCTTTGTCTCTTATTGCTACACTCTGTTCATGCAAAGGGACACGTGCCTGTCTTAGAACCCCTGAACCAGGGTTAGTCTAGAAGTTTGTATCCCAAGGGCCATATGGAATTGCTTGTGCATTTTTTTTTAAAGGGAGATCTGAGATGTGTCCAAAAGAAATGTTCCATGGAGAAAGGATTTCAAATTTTAATGAATTTGTCATTTACTGTTTGATCCTCACACATATACATACATATTTTATTCATTGTTTTCATATTCTTAGGCAGTTAATTATTATTATTTTTTATTATTTATTAGCTATGCATGACATTACATTGATCTTGGCAATTCATACATTTGAATCAATTGGGGTATAATTTCTCAATTTTCTGACTATACAGATTGCAGAATCACACTGGTCATAGAGTCACCTATACATATTTTATATATTGTCCAATCATTAGTTCCTGATTACCATTTACAGTAAACTTGTATTTTGTTCCGTGTGTGTGTGTGTGTGTGTGTGTGTGTGTGCATGTACATGTGCTCACTTGCATGTTTATTTTTGTTCAGAGGTAAAAGCAGCTTGCAGAGCCCAAGCTCCCCTGAAGTCTCCTTTTCTGAGGTGAATTTACATGAAGGGCTGTGAATCGGGCATCTGTTGCTAGAGTCTGCCATCTTGGCTCTTCACTCCAGACTGGAAACTTCCAGATGCACATCTTTTAAATGATCTCATTGACCAGAGCACTGGGTCTGGGGTCATGCTTGACATCAGTCTTTCAAAATCCACCATGTAGGTAAGACCCAAAGTCAAATGTGCTTGTTGTAGACTTGGTTAAATGGGGTAGAAGAGAGACGCGTCACTGAGGTCTGGAGACCCAGCTGGAAGAAGACTTGCCTTTCTCTTTCCACTCTTCTTAAGAGAAACCAATTTTAAGAGCAACCAACCAATATCAAGCAGGGACTGGGTGTCTAGAAACTTCTGTGAAGATCTGGCTGCCCTCCTTGTGAGATCTGCCTTACATGTGCCACCTCCATTCTGCACCCACAGGGCCTGCAGAGCACCTCTGCAGAGCCCTGTGGCCCTAGGCTCCTGTCCTCCACTAGATGACCTCTCCTCTAAGGGAACTTGGTCAAGTGAAAGCCACAACAGCATGGTTTGGTGTAAGCGGTTCGCTGTGCGCTTCAGGGGGTGACGTGCTTTGCCATGGCTGGCTCTGTCTCCACTCAGCAGGTCCGTGATGGGCGTCGGTGCCGTGTGCATCGACCCTTGCTGCTCTTGTGTTTTCCCCTCATCACAGCTGGGTGGGCTGTTATTTGTTCCATGTGGTACTAAGAGGCTTTGCAAGGTGAGTTCTGTTGACTGTGATGAAGATTCTCCTGCATGTCACTTGGGGCCTGTAGCCTCGTTCCTGTTGTGGACACCTGGGGGTGCATGTGTGGTTATGGACTCTCCATGCTGGACCGTGGTGGACACTGCCCAACTGAAAGCGTTTGGAAAGCAGGAAGGTGACTTCAGAGCACCTCTCTATCGCCCACAGACAGCACTTGTTGCTAAGCAACTCTTTCCTCTTTCACCTCCATCCACTGAGTTATTGGACAAGCCCTGCTTCTGGGAATGCCAAAAGGCCTGTCTATTTTTAGGCAGAAAAGAAAGACTACCCAGTACCTTCTGCCCACAGCCTTACTCAGTAGAGCAGATCAATATGCTCGGCGCTGATGAGGGTTCTCGGAAACCTATAAAGGCCCCGCTTTCCTTGCTCTCCCTCCATTCCTCCCATCATCCGTCAGACGTGCTTTCCTGCACAGTGGGCAGGGAGGTCCGCGGGAACCGTAAAACATGAGGGTTCTCTTTCTTTTTGCTGTCTTCTTCTGTTTGGTCCACACGAACTCAGGTAACTGACCCCTGGTGGCCCTGGGGAAGGCAGTGCAGGAATGCCATTTATGAGTGCGGCAGCATGTGGAGCGTGGGCAGGGTGCCCCGTGGTGTCAGTGGGTGCAGGGGAGCCACTCGGGGCTCAGGTCCAGGCCACCATGGCCTCCTTTGTGAAGAGTCATACACAAGAAGGGCAGGTGTGTTAAGTGCTCACTTCAGTCTGAGAAGGAAATCATGGTCACACAAGTGTCAGAGCAGGAAGGGAGCCCAGTGCTGTATGGCAGCCCTGCAGTCCACAAGGGGAAGCCAGGGTCAGGCAATGAACAATTACGGTCGTGGGAGGTCTTCACACTTACAATACCTGCCCCATACACAGCCTAGTTTCTTTTTCTCTTTTTGATACTGAGGATTGAACCCAGAGGTGCTTTATTTATGAGATACATGCCCAGCCCCTAATTTTATAATTTTGAGATGATTTCTAAGTTGCTGAGGCTGGTCTCAAACTTGAGCTTCTCCTGTCTCAGTCTCCAAAGTTGCTGGATCTATGAGTGTAAGCCACCACACTTGGATTCCCTAGATTCTTTAAAAGGAGACTGACACCTTAATGTTGAACTAACTTACTTTCTCTCTCTCTCTCTCTCTCTCTCTCTCTCTCTCTCTCTCTCTCTCTCTTTCTTTCTTTCTGTGGTGGTACTGAAGATTGAACCCAGGGGAGCTTTGCCCCTGGACTGCATCCCCAGCTCTTTTTATTTTTTATTTTGAAACAGAGTCTTGCTAGGTTGCTGAGGCTGCCCTCAAACTTGCAATTCTCCTGCTTCTGTCTCCTGAGTCACAGGGATTATAGGCAGGCACAACCATGCCTGGCTTAACCTATTTCATAGATGAGAAAACTATGATGTGGCCATTTTAATGAGTTTTTGGAAGAAGTGAGTCTAGACTCCAGCTCCTCCAAGCCCAAGGCTGGTGGCGTCTCTGTCTCTGCTGAAGGCGAGATCCACACCTTCACCTGGCTCTCCCCTCCACACGGCGGCAAGGCTGACGTGGTCCTGGATCACAGTCCCACTGTGACGCTTTTAGACCACCCAGACCATTTTCACGACCCTGTGAGACCAGCACTATCATGGCTCCTGTTGTTAAGAACCTTTCTTATGGGAACACTAGGTGGCTGTTCTTGACCTGCAAGCCCTCTAGCCAAGGTTTCATTTCCTTCTTTTCACTGTGAGTATAAAACTGGACATTGGGCCACAAGCTGAGGATGAGAATTTCTTCTAGTCTCCTAGATACCAAGACCTGCGCCACTCCCCCCCCCCCGCCCATTATTCCACTTTGTTTTCTAAAACCCGCTTCTCCTCCTGCAAAGCACATCTTCCTCAGGTTTTTGGAGGGCACTGATACGATAGGTAGCCTCTCCCCAGGGCCTGCTGTGGGTCAGGTGGCCACACACACACACACACACACACACACACACACACACACACACACGCACGCACACAGAGGCACACACGTGACCCTCCTGCAAGCTTGTGAGATAGGGATGGCTGTTCTGCTTTGGGGCTCAGAGAGCAAAGCTCGGTGAACCTGGGACTTGTCCAAAGACGCTGAGCTTTTGCAAGCATTTGGAAAACCCCTGGAGTTGGGCTGTGGGCTGGGCCATTCTTGACTGTACTCCACGGATTAAAGATCGACCTGTTTTTGTTGGCTCCGCAGGGGACATCCCTCCTGGAATCAGAAACACTATCTGCCTCCTGCAACACGGGAAGTGCAGACTGTTTTTTTGCTACGCTGGTGAGAAAAAGGGTGATATTTGCTCTGATCCCTGGAATAGGTGCTGTGTACCAAATCCCAGCGAAGAAGGGAAATGGAAGGTGGCGAATCTGGAACCTAAAACGCAAGCTCCCGTAAGGCCGAAAGCTCTGAACATCACAAAGAATTAAAAGAACTTGTGGCTAACAGTCGGTGCTCAATAAACACTGGTCGACTGAATCTGGCACTGCGGTGAAGGTCTGGTGACAGCATCTTCTTGAGCGCTTCCTTACTTTGCCATTTTCTTTTTTTTTATTCAAGGAGTTCCGGGATTTTGTGATATTTCATCTCTTTTCACTCTTCCCTCCTTTTCTTATTCCAGAGAGAGAGAGAGAGCAGAGTAGAAAGCAAACTCCAAATTTTATTTTCACATGGCACAGAAATGCAGCCCATCTAATGGTCTCGCTTCCACCTAAGGATCCCTGCACTAGCCTTCTTGCACTTATTCACACAGACTGAAAGGGGCCTCCACAGCCATAACAGCAGTAGGTCACACTTACATAGAATTGTATGTTTTCAGACATTTACTCTTAGGTTATCTCAACTGAATGAAACAACAGTCTTAGGGAGTGTGTAATAAGTATAAGCACTTCCACTTTAGGGATGGAAGAAAAAAGAAGATAATAATTTCAATCAAATTAAGTCAGCAATTCCCCGACAGGACTCTTGAATCACCTCATCAACCAAGAGTTCATTCTTTGCTACTTCTAAAGACATGTTCCTGGGCAGTTAAAGTAAGTAGGGTCCTGTCCATGAAGACTCCTTAACACTTAACCACTGTCCTTTACCCTCCTGTGGATCTTGCTCACAGTGTTATCCATACCAAGCTTCCAGCCCATCATCTCAAGGACAGTGAATATTAATTACAGATAAGGAACTTAAGAAATAATTAAGGCGACTGAGCTGGTGTGTGATAGCCCTGTGCTAAGCTATCTCTGGAACAAGAGGGCTTGATATCTTGTTTTCATTTCAGTTCATGACCTGAATGCAGTTTGCTAATGAATCAGCTGAGTGCACTTAATGTAACTTAGAATATGTTATTTTAGCTTCCTGTCTCCATCGTTTAGGTTCCTGTCACCTCCATTTGCAATGAATATTTGACAAAATGCCTTGGGGCTCTCCCCAGCTTCTTCTAAACCCTCCTGCATTTTATTTTCTAAAAACAATCAGGCAGACCCCTTAGATTCAGCGTGGAGCCTCTCTCAGTCACAGACGGCTCAGCAAGGTCCTCTCTCACCCCTGGAGGGTGGAATACCTCCCCGTACTTGTCTGGATGCCTGCCCAGGAGGGGTGCTGGCCCCTGGGTCAGCCTTTGCTCCTGAGTGAAACACAGCCAATCTCTCTGCCTGCAGGAGGGCAGACACACTCTCAGCCAGGAGTGTGACCACTCCGAGCCCAACAGATGGGAGATATGCCATGAAAAGATGGCCGGTGCCCAAAACCTGGGCTGGAGCCTAGTTCCACATTCTCCACTGAGCAGGAGACCTGAGCCGCATGCAGCCCCTGACCTGGGCCTCGTGTTCCTCAAGAATTAAGTGAAACCGCTGGGCTAGAGCTCCGAAAGCCCGCCACAGCTCGCCGCCTGAGGGCACACAGTCACTCTGCCTCTGTGGCCCTGGTAGGTCGCCATCAAGTGAAGTGACAAGAAGGACCCTCCCCATCACCTTCCCCCCGTTGCACTGTTGGGTGAAAGCTGACAAGGAGCATAGCAGAGGCCAGGATCAGACAGTGCAGATTGGCACAGGCCCCGTGCTGTAGGCACACTGTACGGTTTAATATCCTTAAGGTGGAAACTGGGCCTATTTGTGGGGAAATGTTATCTTGATGGAATGTGAACTTTCTCTCGATCGTCTGTGGGCCTCAGTCATATGTAGTAGAAAAGAGGCACCTGTGGCGCTTGCCACAGAACAGGCTCCAGGAGTTCTGGCTGAGGTTCTCCAGAGGCAAACAAGGAGCCAAGGTAAGGAACAATAGGGCGTCCTTGACAGAAGGCTTCGGGGCTGATCTCATGCTTTATTTTATCCTATGAAACATGCCTCTGGGTCAGGCTCATTCACAACCTGAATGAGCCCAGGGACCAGATACAGGGTCTTTTCTGTTCCTCTGGGAGTATTGGGAAAGTTGGCTTAACTCCATAACATCCGTTTCCCAGTATGCAAAATTAAAAGATTGCACTGAGTCCTAAAATGTCCTGGAGTGGTTCTAAGAAGATATGAATCCCCAAATTCATTTTCCAACCCAGAAACATCCTTGGCCAGAGAACAGCCCGTCAATACCAACGCTTGCCGCCAGAGGGCGCGCGGCCACCGCCAACGCCGGCACAGGCTGTGGCCGCGCTGTGCTGTGCGGAGCTGGCCCAGTTGGCAGGAAAGCCCCGCTGGAGGGCGGCAGAAAGCCAGAACCATCTCAGCCTCTCCCCTATTCCTTGGACACGAACAGTAGTGACTCGTTCATCTCTGCCCTGCACAGAGTAGCAAAGCCCTGTAGTTTGTGGAAATGAGTTCAGTTCAGACGGAGACCAGCAAAAGAAGGCCATTTACCACTATTCTTTAAGACCCTGAGAAAAAGTGTAGATTTTTTAAACCAACAATGTTATTCTGGTAATTTCTCCTGAGGAAATAAATATGTCAAAAATAGCAAAAAAAAAAATAAAATAAAATAAAAAATAAAGCATCTGTGTGCTACTCTTACTGGCGCAGAGGGCCCAGGCAGAAGCAGAACGCAGACGCTCCCCCTCCCCTGTTTTCTGGAGTTGTGACCCCCCGTGCGCTGAGCATCCTCAGACACCAGGAGTCAGCTTGAGGGCAGCAGAAGCATTGCAGGATTTGTGAGCACTCACCAGGCCTGGTCTGCCCTTGGTTGTGGACGTGAACTGCGTCTGCAGTCTGTGCCAGAGATCCAGGTAAGATCAGGAGTTGTGTAGGGAGAGAAGCCCGCGGGCGGCTGTTCACTCAGCCGCCCTCAGCCCCAGGTCCACCTTCAGCTTGGGGACTTTCCTTCCCTGCCCTGGCTCTAAGACACTCTGAGCAGTGGCCAGGCATCTAGGAAGAGCTGCAGGGAAAGCGAGGCTTTGCAAGCCTCCTCTTTAACACACTACTGCCACCTTTCTCATCTAAGGACTGGGTGACCCAGGGACATTCCCCTGAGACTGGCCACAGCTCGTCAAAGCCCAAAGCCCAAAGCCCTGTCTTTTGTCTCACAACCTCCAGACTTTGCTGATCCCCCTCCTCCTCTGTCCCCTTCCTCTTCCCCACTTGGAGTTCCCTGTAGAATACAGCCAGCAGATGGACAAAGCCCTGAGCAACTCCCCCCCTCATGCGACCTCACAGTGCAGCCAGCAGATTCTCAATGGAGCACATGATCCACGCATATCCAGGGACAATGGAGGCAGCAGAATTAAAGAACAAGGATCAAGAAGCTGAAAAGTGCCCACCTGTATCCCCAGCCTCTGATGGAGCACCTCCTCTTACAGTGTCATCCCCTGCCATCCTCTGCCCCTCAATCACAGAACCTGCGACCAAAACAACAACAACAACAACAACCTAGCAGGTCCCCGATAGGCAGCACAGTGCTGTGCAAAGAGCCTGCCCAGGGATCAGAACACCCAGTCCCTCCTGAAGCCACAGTCCTCTTTGCCACTGGAGCCCCACAGGCCTCCCCTGGAACTTGAGCAGAACTGCTGAGTTTGTTGATTTCAAATGACAAAGCACGAGGGAGACTGTTGGTGAATGATGGGGGGAGCACCGGGTGGAAGATACGGATGCTCTGTTACCCAGTGTGGGAACCCTCTTAAATCAGATGAGACACAGCGAAAGTGACTTGGAATTATTTTTAAAGGTGGAAAAAGCATATCTCCCACTTGAATACCATGTGTAGAGTGATTCAGTGGTTCAAATACACACACGCATACACATGTACACTTTACACGGGGAGATTCACTATACAAGGGTTACCTGAGTGCATTTTTAAACCACCCACATGTGAAACAGACCCCATTCAAGCTCAGTGTCTTTAACCTTTGAGACTAAAGCTGAATTCTGCAGACCAGGGCAGCCGCACCTGTCTTCTTGGAATCTTTGATAGACCAGAAATGCAGAAATGTAGTGGGCTTGTCCCATCACCCTCCTGAGAATGATATGTGTCACCTGATCCCAACCCATGTTAATGCTGTGGGCAGAGAACAGCTAATCCAGGGCAGACTGCTCCAAGCCACAAGCAGACAGAGTCAGGCAGCCTAGCCTCCCCTGAGCCCAGCCAGAGTCAGCCCAGCCAGAGGTGGCACCTGTCCTGTGGAGGCACTGCAGTGACAAGTGGACGAGATGTTTTTCACAGAGGGAGATACTCCTCTCAAGAGACCATAGTTCGGGCTGGGGATGTGGCTCAAGTGGTAGTGCGCTCGCCTGGCATGCGTGCGGCCCGGGTTCGATCCTCAGCACCACATACAAACAAAGATGTTGTGTCCGCCGAAAACTAAAAAATAAATATTAAAAATTCTCTCTCTCTCTCT
Organism: Ictidomys tridecemlineatus; assembly: GCF_052094955.1. Lineage (NCBI taxonomy): Eukaryota > Metazoa > Chordata > Mammalia > Rodentia > Sciuridae > Ictidomys > Ictidomys tridecemlineatus. The sequence continues at coordinate 5,217,434 of NC_135490.1, read as the reverse complement.
CTCTCTCTCTCTCTCTCTCTCTCTCTCTCTCTCTCCCCCCCCCACCATCTGTCACTCTCTCTTAAAAAAAAAAAAAAAGAGACCATAGTTCATACACTTTTAACAACTCAAAGTATTAAAATTCCTCTTTTGGAACTGCCCTCAGAAACCCCTCCATATGGCACAGAAAGGTCTCTCTTGGAAAGAACAGCTGAACAGCAACACTTATTCCCAGTCAAGGAAAGTGAGACCTCTGGGACTCAGAAAGTGCACTCACACCCTCAGCCACCTCCTTTGCTCCAGGGAGAAGAAAGAGTTCCCTGGAGGGCCATAAACGAATCTCTAAACTCCTGTCGGTCCTCAGGGAGGCTGGATGCCATCCAAGCACATGGTTGCACGTGGCCTCTTCATCGGATGCCAAGCATGTGTTAGATCACCTGCAGGTGACTCCCAGGTGACATCACTGGAGGCTGTCACATGTCTCACCTGCAGGGAAACATGCCTGTCTCAGCGAAGTCCAGAATTCACACTGAGTGGTCTGCCCCACAGATGGGGCAGCAAGAACAGAGTGACCTCTTTGGTTACCCACAGTGAGGCCTCTGGGGGTACACAGAGAATCACTATAGCCTGGGCTGGGGCCATGCAAGACTCAGACTAGGTACGCCCAGTATCCAGGGCAAATGAATTCCGGTTCTAGCCTCCAAGGGACCAGGCACATTCTCCAGGAATACCCAGCACCACCCTGTTGGTCAGCTTTAGGCTACTATCATAAAATACCTGAGATAAGTAACTTATAAAGAGAAAAAGTTCGTTTTATCTCATGGTTTTGAAGATTTCAGGCCATGACCCAGTGGCCCTGTCACCTTTGGGCCTGTGGTGAGACAGCACAGGCAGGAGCATGTGGCAGAAAGAAGGAGCAGGGCAGAGTCCCAGAGTCCCCTTCAGGCGTTTGTCCCCAGGGACCTGAAGGCCGCCCAGTAGGCCTCACCTCCCAAGGGCTCCACCACCTCCCAGCAGTGCCACCCTGAGGACCAAGCCTGAGAGACACAGACCCTGGGGGACATTCAGGACCCCAACCACAGTAGCTGCTGGGGCCTCTCAGCTCCAGTTTCTGTGATAAGATTCCTCTCGGTTCATATTGAACGTGCCACCAAGCAGATGAGACCCCTGAGTGGAGAGACGCGAAGTCACCCCCTGGAGCCACACAGCTTGGGCAGAGCAGCTCTGTTCCGATCTGCCAGGGGGTCTGCAGAGATGCGACTTTAAGGCTTAAGAAACTTGAGACCATATGACAAGTCACTGATGGGCCCAGATGGGTTCCCAGCCTGCCCCGCTGTCCCTAAAACAGAGGCACAGTGTCACTTCCGGCTCTGTCTTTTTAATAAATGGAGATGGTAAGAGTCACCAGGGTCAGAGCATTGTTAGTCGAAGACCCCGAGTCAGGAATGGCTTTTCATGTCACACGCCGCAGCTGCAGTGGGGTGCGGGTCGTCACCCAGACTTGAGAGAGAAGGAGACAGGAACTTCACCACGGTAAGAGCTGCTCAGGACTGCAGGCTCATATCATGCACTAGGAGCTGGCGTGACCCTTCCTTCTCTCCTTGGTGAGCATGTGGGAAAGGACTCGGGCTCCTGCCAAGCCTGGGGTATTCCTGGATTTGCAAGGTGGGAAATGAGCTCTGGGCTTTATGCTTCTAAAACCCCTGGGGAGTCACCTCGAGGCATTTAAAAGGACTGAGAAGGGAAGATGTCCACAGGGGCCCGGCAGGACAGTTCTGGAAAGCGGGGGATGTGCTTCTGCAGGAGCTGGGCATTGGGAGCAGCTGCACTGGAGACTCCACATTCCCAGGCGCAGGCTTCTCTGCCGTTCCCACCTCCACGAGCTTGATCCTCCTTCATATTTCCCCATGGAGAACTGGAGGGCCTGCGGGCCTTGCACCGCCACCCTCTCGGGCCTGGACCTCGGTGGGATCTGCATGTGCAGCCAGCAGCAGAGGAGCAGGCTTCTCTCAAGCAGGGGAATCTTTCTTCACCTTCGGGCGAGGCAGGATGTTGGGTGCAGGAGAGGAGAGGGAAGGCCGGTGCAGCAGCCTGGGGCCCTCCGGGTGGGGCCTCCCAGAGTGGGGAGCTGGAAGTGGGTCCAGCCTGGCAACGGGGCATGGCAGAGAGGAAGACTGAGGACCCCAGGGAGCGAGCCTGGGGGGGGGGTGTCGCCTGCAGACAGCAAAGCCAAGCAGGCTTTGCCCTGGGGCAGGAGGAGCCCTAGGCGGGAGGGAACTGAGGTGGCCTTGACACCGAGCCCCCTCCTCAGCAGCTAACCTGACCACCACACAGACAGCCTGAAACTAGCCACAGGATGCTCATGGTGCTCGGGGCTGGCCCCAAGGTCCCCAAGGTGGCCTCCAAGGCCCCTCCTAGCACTCCCACCTGCTGCTGTTGCCGGGCAAGTCCAGCCCAGAGCGTCCTGAACGTCCAGGCTGCTTCATTTCCCAGACCTGGCTGCTCCGCTCCCCGTGCCTGGACCCTCCCACCTTCCCTCCTTCACCCCTAGGTCTCAGCTTTGGCCGCTCCTCTGAAAGGCCGCTTTCAAGGCCCTGGGTGGCCTTTCTCGGCAGCTGCACCTCTAGCCGGCATCTGTCACTGCCCAGCGACTATCTCCCCTGGTCATTTACCCTCCCCAGACGCCCAAGCCACCCAGAACTGTGACCTGCACACCATGCTTTCCTGACACTGAGCTCCACATCTACTTTACATTTGTGGAAAGAAGGAAGAACCGGAGGGAGGAGGAGGAGGAGGAAGTCATGAAGGATGGACCTGGAGAGCCAGCCCGGTGGTGGCTTCTGGAGGGGTGACTTGTACCAGCTCCACCAGAAGTGGGGGGAGGACCCTGCCCTTTCTGCCTGCATCCATTCGGCTCAGCACCTGGAGCAGAGGGAGGGAGGGAGGCTGTGGAGGGACACACTGGCTGCTGGCCAGGTAGGGGACAGCTGGGAGGAAGGCAGAACAGGGAGCAAGGAAAGCCTGGACGCTCCTGGCTGGTGCAGGGCGTGGACGGGGAAGCAGGAAAAGGGCTGCAGCCTGCAGACGGCATTTCTGCACCTCTGTGTCTTCCTTCCTCTAAGGAGGGAGTGTCGCTCCCATTCCTTTCACAGGACTCACGCGTGCTCCCTCCAGCTGAGGGGGACAGCATGACGGGGAGCACAGGAGGAAGGGCCACCCAGGGACTGGAGCGCAAGTTCACACGGTGAGACTCGGAGGGGAACTGGTCCTTTCCCAGTGGACAGACACCATTGAATGAGCCAGCCCAGGGCTTCCTGGAATCCACGGTTGCCTGGCCAGGTGACAGCAGAGAGTCATGGTGACTCAGAGGACAGGAGGCTTGAAGCTGGGTGTGGTGCACTGCACGGGTGAGCATGACCGAAGGAACTAGAAAAGCCTCGCATTTCACTCATGCCGTCACCGTGTGGTTTAGGGAGGGGCCGGAGGGGCCCGGGTTCCTCCTGCGGGTCCAGGGAACTCCTTCTCTAGGCTGGCTGAGCGTGCTTGCCCTTGGGGAATCCACCCCGTGGTCCTGCTGCCCTGCATCCCATCTTTAGGATCACGGTGGCCAAGGCTCCCCATCAGGACCTGACTGAGTGACTTGCCCGTGTGGCTCCTGAGCTATTTTTATTAAGATGCCTGAGTGCGCTCATTGCGTTTCCAGAGCGGAGAATCATCACCTGAAGTCACCACAGTTCCAGCTGCACAGGGTCTTGGGTGCCTGCCCTGTCCCTGCATCCCTGTGGGCCAGTAGGTGCTACCCTTGCCAGTGGCTCACAGAGGACAGTGAAGGCTCTGCCCTTGCCACACGTCCCCAACGCACCCACACTCCTGCCCCAGACCCGTCTACCTGCACCGACACACAGGGTGTCTTCCTGAAGTCTCTGCACATTTCTTTAGAGAAAGGCAAACAAATTTTCGATATTGGTTCCTCCTGAATCTAAAAGGAAACTCTCTCTGCTGAAGTCCTGTAAAAAGCCACTTTTCCCCAATGCGCTCGCTCTTGTCCCAGCCGCAAGTTCTTGCCCCAGAGTGTTCCTTCTCCTCCAGCCACCCTCAGGCTCTCCCCCATCACTCGGGAATCTCCACTTCTTCCACGGTGTGGCTGGCTCACCTCCCTCCTGACCCAGCACCGTGGAACAGGCTGCAGCGGTCACCAGGAGCAGCCGCAGGACAACCGTGAGCTGTTAGGGACCCTCCAGCTGCGAGAACACCTGGCCTCATGGGGCACTTTCTAGTGGTGGGGGCCCAGCCCCTCGGGTCCCTCAAGCCTGCTCCCCCGCTCATTCATTTAGCTCATAAACCTGCTGGAGGGAGCACCGGTACAACTCCCAGACAGGCGTTGGGTTTGAGGAGCGTCCCATCCTAACTCACAGTGAGGAAGGAAATACTTCCCTGATGACTCACATGCTCCTCACTCCCCAGGAGCTAGGAACCCACTGTTCAGGAAGCAGCCCTGGGTTTCTCTTCCAGGTGGGCTGGGATGACTGTGGCACACCACACCGTCATCCTCTCTGTGTCTCAGGAGGCGTTGAAGTGGGAGTCAAGATCCAAAGCAGTGAAGGTGTCTTCCTGAGGAAGACGAGGAGGGTGAACCCGAGGAAGCTCAGGCCTTCCAAGAAGAGCAAATAAAGCACCGTGTAGGGAACAAACTGCCCCTCGCTCATTTTGTGAAATAGCCTCCTGGGAAAGAATGGGCCTCTTAACAGGGGCTGTCTCCCTAGGACAGAGAATGGCCACAGGGCTGCCTGCCCGTGCTCGGGAAAGAGAAGAGGAACAGAGGAGGGACCACCATTCCCACTCTCAGAACCTCCCACCTCCAAACAACGGAACCTCAGTACCTTGACTTCATCGGCAACTTGTACTAGTCCACGTTTGCTGCTATGACAGAGCACCACGGCCTGGTAGAAATGAGAAGAAGTTCGTTCGTTGGGCTCATGTTTCTGGAGGTGGGAACCAGATGGAGACATGAGCACCTGCTGTGCCGTCATGTGGTGGAAGGCTAGAGAGCAAGGGGGCGGAACACATCCCTCTAGACGGAACCCATGAAGGCACTGGTGTGCTCAGAGGCAGAGACTCCACGGCCTCCTAGCCTCCTGCTGGGCCCCACCTCCCAGCGTTGCATGTTGGGGTTCAAGTTTTTAGCCCAGGAACCCTGGAAGACACATTTAAGTCAGAACACAAAGGAACCGTGAAACAGGAAGAATCCGGGTGTGTGATCCCCCCCTACAATTCCAGCCGCTGGGGCTGAGACAGGAGGATCCAGGTTTGAGGCAACTTAGCAAGGTCCCGCCTCAGAATAAAAAGGACTAGGGTCCGTCTCAGTGGGCTCAATCCCCACTGCCAGAAAGGAGAGGGAGGGGCGCACAGGGAGGGGAGGAGGAGGAAAGAGAAGAAACAGGAAAACAAGGTCAAAATGTCGACAGAAAGTCTTCACCTATCAGAGTTACACAGCATGGGAATGGTAAGTCCTCCAACCAGAAGACCCAGAGTGACGTAGTGGTTTGAAAAGAACAACAGGATCCAGTTACATCGAGGCTCGGGCTGAAGATGAAGAGATGGAAGACACCCCCAGGCAAATAGAAACCAAAGGAGAGCAGGGCCATCACACTTGTACCACACCAAACAGACACTAAGCCAAAGCTGTGCAGGGGGCACCGGAGGGCACCAGGCAATGATGAACTTCATCAAGAGGACAAAATGATCGTACATTAATAAAGCCAGTGTTAGCAGAACCAAAACAAGATAGAGACAGGTTTTCAACAACATTATGCGACTTTGTAGTCCCCTACTTTCAACACTGGTTGGACGTATGTGGGACTAGCGTTATGGAGAGCAGTATGGCGGGTCCACCATGAACGATAAACAGAACCGTCCTGTGACCCCGCAATCATATTTCTGGGGTATTTTTCTAAGGAATTGAAGTCAGTATTACAAATAATTAATTGCATTCTTATGCTTGTTGCATTACTGACAATGACCAAAATATGGGAACTTCAATGTGCCTTAACAGATGAATAGATAAATAAAATGTGATATATACACACAAGGGAATATCAGCCGTGGAAACCGAGAAAACCATCCCATATGCAACATCCCAGATGGACCCAGAGAACATGATCCTATGTGACAAGACAGCCAGAGACAAGGACTGCATGGTCTCACTTACATGGGGAGTCTGAAGCCGTCCAACTCATAGAGCAGAGTGTGGACAGGCCGTCTGCTCTGGACAGGAGTTCCAGTGCCGTGTGGAGCAGCAGTAGTGAGCGTGGGCTGCGTGCCCGGTTCCCGCTCTCAGAGGAAAACTTCTGGCTGTTCTGTCCTCTCCCAGAACAACCTGCAGGCCCCTGCAGGAGCTCCCAGCTGGAAACTCCCCCAGCTGAGGAGGGGTCTCCAGGGCTGGAAACCCTGCTGCCTGTGAGGAAGACACCAAGGCATTCTCCCTCCGAGATGGAGACACCATCGAGCAGAACAGAGAGAGAAAACAGGGTAAGAGAGGGACACAAAACCCCAGAGGCAGAGAGAGAACCATGACAGTGGGAGCACCGCAGGGAGGACCGGGCCAGATGGCCAGAAGCAGGAGGCCGAGCCCGGGAAGGGAGGGTACAGTGGGAGTCAAAACAGAGGACCACGTTCAGGATACACCAAATAACATGCTTGGCCACGCTGTATGCTCTTCTGTCCTATTTCCTAATTGAGCAAATGTGTGGGGTTTTGTGGTGGTGGGTAGGTAGAGCCTCTCTCCACCTGTGCCCAGGGCAGAGGCCACAGCAAAAGAGCCGGACAGTGAGACTCTAAAGAGGAACTCCAGGGACCCGAGTGGGCCAGCCTCTGACGCTGTGCACCTGTCTTGAAAAAGACCCAGTCTGGAGAAGCTAACGGAGACCAACCGGGCAGAAGTGACCCACCCTGGCTATCCCAGGGCCCCGTCCTGCCCAGTGGGCACAGGATGTTCCTGGCGAAGAGGACTGGCAACCTTTACCCCTAACTATCAAAATCCAGGCCATTATCAGAGTTATCCTTCTCAAACATGTTCAGTGTTTGAGAACATAGGATACTTGATTGATTTTCCCCCAGATGGTATAGGCTGTCATCAGGCACACAACTGAGCATGTGTCGTGAGCTAGGCACACATGTGTACGGCTTTCAGAGTGGGAAAACAGCCTTGGCACTAGGCCACGGCTTTTTGTTTTTGCTTTTGTTCTTTTAAACATTTTTGTTGTTGTTGTAGATGGACACAATATCTTTGTTTTATTTATTTATTTTTTTATGTGGTGCTGAGGATCGAACCCACATAAAAAAAGGACTCAAAACTACTGAGCTACAACCCCAGCCCTAGGCCAGGGGTTTTAAAAATGCACATTTCTTGTGAAATGTTTACAACAAAACACAAATACACCCTCAAAACAAAATTTCAGTCATTATAATTTAAATGTGTGTGTGTATATATATATATATATATATATATATATATCCTATGTGTATTCCCATACATATATGACTAGAACACATTCTGCATGAGCTGATAATTCTCAGCCCTCAAAAGAATGTGAAACCTGGTGCAAAGTACATGGATAAATTAAAAAAAAATATATATATATATATATATACCACATGACAATAAGGTGGAGACGGGGTGAGGAGCAAGGAAGAAGCAAAGGGAAAGAGAAATCAAGGATTCACTAGGATTGTGTACGAGAATAACTTAATCATGGAAGAGGCCACTGAGGACTCAAAGGAGGTGGAGAGCTCCCGTTTATATATCAGGGACAGAGGAGGTTCCATGTGAGCTGAGTGAACAGTGTAACTCCGTGCATGCTGTGCCCGGGGTGGTGAGTGCCTGCCAGGTGTGTCTACATATCCATGTGGGGGGAAGGGTGTGCACAAGTGAGTGTGCGTGTCCCTGTGAAGGTGGAGGGAGGGACTCTGGCTCTTCTAGATGTCGCAAGCACACTGACTGTATGTCCTGCCCAGGCTCCGAGCTAGACTTCCCTGGATCAGTGTAGCAGAATCTGTGGGTTGAGATCTTATGATAGCAGCATTTTACACGAGGCACATTGAGCCAAAATTGCCCCTGCCCTGGCTCCAGGATACAACCAGATGGTAAAGAGCAGAGTTGCTCTGTCTGCGATCTCAAGGTAACGTCAAGCATCATTTAAGTGCCCCCTGAAGTCCACCAGAGCCAGAGAGAGAGAGCAATCAGGGTGTTGAGGTTCATCTATAGAAAGGCCAGAGATGTTTTGCTGATCACTCGTGTTATCATGTGGAAATGTAAGTCCTTGTGGTTGAATCATTATATTTTTCTGAAGAAAGCCAAACCTAGAAATCTAGATTTTTATGCAAAATATTTAGTCTTTTAAATGTTGACAATGATTACCAAAATATGTTGATGGGCACCCACCAGTGTCCTGTGAATGACTCTGGATTAGATGCAGGACTCAGCCTGACCCAAGGATCTGAAAAGACTAAAATTTGTAATAACCTCAGGATTCCATGATTCCCATCCCTTTTGTAGGCAAATGGAGAAATGGAAGGCCAGACCAGTTCAACAGCCAGCCTACGTTCACAGAGCAAATTGGTCAAAACACGGGGGCCACAAGACAGTTCTCCAAATCTCTTCTATCACTTGTGCTGTTCCTTACTATGTAAGTTACCCACTGTTGCTCAACAAGTCACCTCCAAAACTTAGGGCCTGAAAACAACCAACACTGGTTCCTCTCTGGGGGTCGTGGACAACAGGGACGGCCCAGCTGGGCCTCCTGGACCAAGGTCAGCTGTGAAGCCAAAGTCAAGCTGTCAGCTAGGGCTGCAGTGCCACCCGGAAGCTGCACAGGACGGGCGTCACTTCTCTAAAGTCAGCTGCTGGCAGAGGTGAGGTCCTGCAGGATATGAGAGTGAGGGCTGCGTTGCTTGCGATCTGTTGCCAGACCCCTCCTCCAGTTCCTTACCGTGAGGGCCTCTCTGTGGAGCAGCTCCAGTCATGGCTGCTGGCTTCTCTCAGGAAAGTGAGAGAGAGAACCCCCCAAACTGGACCCTGGGTCTTTATAGAAGTAGCATCTTGGCACTGCCACCAGATTGGAATTGTTAGGAATGACTCCATGAGTCCAGCCACCATCCAAAGGAGCAGAGATCACCGGAGTCCGGCACAGAGATTGCTTACTCTACGCACTGCCTCAAATGCACGCCAGCAATCAATAAGCGTGGCCCATGGGCAAAATCCAGCCGCCACGTGTTTTTGTAAATGAAGTTTATTGGAACAAAGTTATGGCCATTTGTTTACATATTGTTATGATTGTTTTTGCACTGACCCTGCAGAGCTGAGTACTCACAATAGAAGCCACATGGCCACAAAACCTGAACACGTGCACAGGCCTGCCCTCTATACAAGAGGTTTGCTAACCCTAGTAGATGCAATCCTAAAGCTCTTTGAAGAAAATGAAGAGCAGGTTGAGATAAAGATGCCAAATTCATCATTTGATTGAATTCTCTTGGAGCACCAGCATGGCCAATGTCATGGTGTACACCTCCCTGAGGCGGTTAGCTGGGAATTCCCAAAACAGAAGGAGCGCTGTGGTCTGTGTCAAGAGGGAAGGAGTGGCCTCACTTTCCCAAACCCTGCATCATTTGTTCTCCACCAAATGAGGTTCCTTTACCTTCACCTTGGGAAACCACGCTTCCAAAACTTGAGATGAAAAGGTGAAAGTAAAACACAGCTGTAATGGCCTCGAGTGGTAGAGTGGATGGTTAGCACAATAATCTGTGATCCAGGGGATTCTAGGCTTCAGATTCGAATTTCAGAAAGTTATTTCCAACTTCTCTTGGCCTTGGATTCTATTTTCGTAACACACAGATCGCAGCACTAACTCCAGAATAAATAACTTCAGGGCCAGGCCTGGGAGAGCAGCTCCGCAGATGCCAGCCATCGTAAAGCATTTAGCGATTCCCTGCTGCCTAATGTGGTAGGGAACCAGTTCATTCCAAGTGCCAGTTCTGATTAAGTGACAGTGGCATAAGTCCTATTTGAAAAGAAAATTCCCCTGGGCCCCCAGGATATATCATGACCCTCACCCACATTCCCCACCCATGAATGAGCTGACCCCATGGCTGTTGTACCTTAAGGTGTACTTTAAGGTGTGGAGTCCTCTGTACCTTAAAACTCCTGTCCAGGGAAGCAGCCAGAAGGCCGTGGTGGCTAGTGGCCGCAGGTGCTGGGAGTGAAATGCAGCCAATGAATAAACAGACACATGTGGCCACTCCTTTCTGTTTGGAATGACGCGATTGCTGCCTGGACAGCAGGAGAATGTCCTTGGAGTGGCCTTATATGGATTATATCTCCCTCCTGACTTCACCCTCAGGAGCTGGGGAGTCAGCCCCCGCTGGCCGGGTGAGGTTCTGAAGACTGTGGGAAAGGCCTGGGGCACCACATCACGCTAAGGCTTCAGATTCCTGAACGAGTTGGAGCCTGTTAGAAGGTGGGGTGACTGCAGCCAGGCTCCCTCCAGATCACGCCTCCATGATAAAGGGTACCACTGTCCATGCTGTCCCTAGAACAGAACCTTCCCCTTGACGCCCCGACCACCACGTCAACGTGCCATCCATCCTGTAGAGGCCTGTCCCTCGTGCCCCTCTGTTCATCCCATTGGAAATGTGGCACCTTCTGTTCAGCCCTTGGGCTCCCTGGTCGTGGTCTCAGAACCCTCTAACCTTCCTCCCTCTTGTGTTTGCTGTGAGCTTCTTTCTAAAACATAAATCTGCTCAGGTGGCTCTGTTGTGGACCCTGGGTTGAACCTGCATTGCCTGCTGAGGTTCCCTCTCCACTCCTTACTCTTCTAGAATGCTTTCTTCTTGACAATACTTGTCCCAAGTATCCAAGCTTGAAAACATTTACTTCCTTGATAACATAAGGAAACAAATGAAAGTACCCCTGCACCATCTAGAGAGGTGTTCACAGGTCCAGAGGACACTCATGAAGGAGTTTGGCAAAGGCCCCAGCTGGGAGGCAAAGCATGCTCTGCATGAGTGCAGCGAGGGCAGGTTGGCGGGTGACCCTCCTCACTGGGAGTGAGTGCAGGGAGGGCAGGTTGGCGGGTGACCGTCCTCATTGGAGTTTGACACTTGGCCTGGGCTCTGTAACCTGCACAAAGCATCATGCAGAAACAATGGACAGGATGGAGTGAGACTGCACGTGCGCAGTTAGGAAAAGAGGAGAATCTGAAAGAATCCAATTCCCAGCCTCCATCACCAAGCAACATGGGAAGCGAGGGTGACATTTATGAGACCGGCACAATCTTACTCTAAGCTGAGGTGATGGTGAGGCACTAGATGTTATTAAGTTAGTGATCTTGGAGAGGATGAAAGATCAGCCAGGAAAATCTGGAGTGGTCCTGACTGGAGATGAAGATGGAAGTCATCAGAGGTCTATATAACCCACCTCCCAGGCTCTGTGTGGGGCGAGAAGAGGACCAGGAATTAGGTCTCTAAATTCTTCAAGAGAAATTGTGCTAAAGCATGGAGTACATTACCTCCTTCTCTAAGCTGCCATTTCCTTAACTGTGAAATGCAGAAAATAATATCAACTTTCACATGACTCACATGAAATAAATGCACATAAAGTGTCCAGCGTCGTGCCTGGCACACAGAATTTACTTAACAAATATTAGCTGTGATGACAGTGAGGAGAAGAAAGGGGACAAGGTCCACCTTCTTATCATCATAGTAATGTCAAATATCCCCCGCCCCCCCTCTGTCTTCTGTACTAGAGATTGAACCCAAGGCACTTAATCACTGAGCCACATCCCCAGCCCTTGTTTTTATTTCTTATTTTGCGACAGGGTCTCACTAAGTTGCAGAAGCTGACTTTAAACTTGTGCTTCTCCTGCCTCAGCCTCTGAAGCCACTGGGATTACAGATGTGTGCCACTGCACCTGGTCAATAATGTCAAATTCTTGAAGCTGTCCTATTTGGGGGACTTTGGAGGTAGGAGAAGGATGAAAAAGTCCACGAGGAATCAAAGACAGGCATCAGAAATCCAGGAGAACGTGGAAAGCATAAGTCTTTATTTTGCTACCATGTCAGTGTCTACCGGATCTTCCCTAAGCTTAAGACCTGGACATAGTGAGGAACACAGAGCCCGGAAACAACAAGCTGCTACCTGTGACAGTGCCAGGTCCACACTCTTGACAGCCAGTGTCCACAGTGTTTCCTAGATGATGAGCTGAAGAGGGACAGGTTTTGAGAATGAGTGTCCCTACAAGTCGCATGCTGCAAAAAGGCGGAGTCAGATGATCCCCTGGATTGGAGGTGCAACGTCACTGTTGAATTTGAAGGAGAGCTTTGAATGGGTTCGTTGAGACAGATGCCAGGAAGCAACACATCAAGGGGCAGGTTTGATAAAAAGGTGGACAGAAGAGACCACCGCACAGAGTAGAGACCACTATCAAGGAACTTGATGGTGAATCAAAGCAAAGAATGAGGCAGTGGTTTTAGGAGAAGAAATGGATCCAGGACAGGTTAGTTTTAAACAAACAGCTGAACCGTCATGGGCCACGTGAAGGAGTCCCTGGGGAAGAGACAAGAGGGACATGGGCGGTGGGGCCCACTGCAAAGGTGGGTTCCACAGGTGCGAGCTGACTCCTGGGAAGGAGACCTGCTCCACCTTGAGCAACGCAGGAGCAACAATAGGTGGACGTGTAAGCCTATGAGGAAGATTCCGGAACACGGAGGCATGATTGGGAGAGCCGGCCCCTGCTCCCTCTGTTCCTTTAAAGTTAAATTGCCTGGTGGGAGAGAGAGCAGGGAGGCCCTCACGCCACTGAGCCATGAGACTGGGGATGGGCCACGTCCTCTCCCAGAGGTGGGTGCCCCTGTGGCCTGGCAGGGCCACCTCCCTTCCCTGCTGGGACCCTGCGTGCAGCAGCCAGCTCTGGTGCACACTCCCTCTCCTGCTGTCAGTGAGCACAGCACCCCTGGGGCCTGCTGAGCTGGCCTCTGTCCTCAGCCACTCAGAAAGCCCTCTTGTCCTGTGCCCTGCCGGAGTCAACCCGAGTGTGTCCACAGGGACAGTCACGTTCTAGGAGCCCAGCCTGACTGTAACATGAGGACTCTGTGTCACAGCCAGGTGAACAGGCCCCGCAGTGGTCTCTCCTCCTCCGCCAGCTCCAGGTGCAGCAGGCACTCCCAGGGTGCCCCTGGAGACATGTGTCCTGACTCTGCTCTCCAGGAGCCCTCAGAGGTGCCCTTCCACCGGGAACTTTCTCTCCATTTTCCTTGTTCTGGTACTTTTCTCCCAGGTAGTATCAGGTGAGCATGGTGTTCCCTTGGAGGAGGGTCAAGGAGAGCACTTTGGGGGGATTTGGAGCCACGATCTGAGGAGGCACGGGGGAGCTCTCTGCGGAGAGCTGGTGCAGAAAATAGACGTGGAATCACTTTGCTCATGTGTCCTCCCTGCCCAAAGCTCAGCAGCCTCTCTGTGTCTGCCAGACCCCTGCATGGGGTCCTGGGGGAGCCTGTCACCACTGGGGAGGCAGCGAGTCAGACAGGATCAGAGCAGTCCAGTGCACAACACAGGAGGTGACTCAAAGTAGGAAGTGGTGGGTGCGGGGACCTCGAGCATCATCTCTCTCTGTTAGGTCTTTCCTCTTAAGGAAAGAAGATGAAAAATTGTGGTGTAGGGTAGGGATGGCTGTGCGTTTGACCCATCCCAATCCTCAGGGACTCTCAGTGGGAGACCCTGAGAAGATAGCCCTGTGGTTCTCCCCAGTGGTCCTTGAGTCCACGGATCTTGACGATACCTGGGCTGAGCCTCTTCCCTTGTGACTATGCCAGGTTGCCCTGGGAACCCCAGGAGAACAGAATGGCTGGGGCCGTCAACATCCCTGGGCACCAAGGAGGCCTATTCCACACCCCCAGAGTCACTGACATGATTCGCAGGCGGGCAAGTGTAAATACCTCTAAGACCAAAGATTTCTGAAGAAGTGACTATCGGGCTCACCAGCTTACTTGCAAGCCCAACTCTCTCAGGCTTTCCTCTTGGTCTTCATGTCAGGAATTTTTGGTGGAGTCAAAGTTTTAGATGATTAAAACCTGAGTCTAGTTTTTTCTTAGTTCATGCCCCCTTGTCTGCTGATGCAAAGGCTCACTTGTCTGCCACCCTGCCCACTAGACTTGGGCCAAGCTCGGCTTTTCCCTGCTCCTCAGACTGGTTCTGTGCTCCCCAGCTCTGCTGATCCTCCTGGAGAGCACACTGGCTTCTCTGCCTGCCCCACCAGATCCACCACATCCTGGGTCCTGTGACTCACGTGAGCCAGCCCTGAACTCTGCTCTTGTCCCTTCTCTGTACACCCTCGTCTTTCTATCTGCCCCCACCCTTCTCTCTCCCCCTCTCTCTCAGTGGTTGGAGCACAATACACAAAATCCAATAGAGTGTTCCAAATCCAGTGGTATTTGCAGGAAACCAAAGGAACCTCTATGTGCATTTTCTGCCTGCGAGATGAAGAAATGCCAAGAGAGTTTGCTGGGCAGAGAACACATACGATACATAAAATATTAGTCCACACTCAGAGGGTTGGTGGGTGCAGACGGCTCGGTTACCCGGTGGGAAGGAAAGCCTGTGCTTTCCCGGTCTGCCTCCTCCTGTTGTGAACTGGCTCTGGACTTGGGTTTAAAGGCAAGACGGTCCCCTCTAAAGCTGCAGTCCTCGCTGAGGTGCCATCAGGAGACCTGGAACCACAGCAGAGCACAGAGCCGGGTAGACAGGCCCGAGGGTCTCCAGCAGCTGCCGGAGGAGCCAACGGGAAAAGAAAGGCCATTTTTATTTCCTAAGAAGCTTTTATGAAGCAGTGGTGTCGCCCTAGAAGCGCCCTCTCCCTGCCCAGTCTTCAAAGAAACTTGTTCAACCACGGGTTGGCCTGTGGAGGTCTGGTCCCTGCAGTGATGTGACGGTCTGATGACTCTGGCCCTGCACTCTGGGCCGCGAGCCGGTTAGATCTCGTGCCACACCCAGCCGCACCCTGTGTAAAACTTACTACGACTACGAAATCAGCACCCATCCCACCCCACAGTCACCTGCTCCTTCCATTTCAAGGTATCTCCAATGTTTGTCTCCAATCCTGAACGTAAGAGCAAAGTTGGGGCTGGGGATGTGGCTCAAGCGGTAGCGTGCTTGCCTGGCATGCGAGCGGCCCGGGTTCGATCCTCAGCACCACATACCAACAAAGATGTTGTGTCCGCCGAGAACTAAAAAATAAATATTAAAATTTCTCTCTCTCTCTCTCTCCTCTCTCACTCTTTAAAAAAAAAAAGAGCAAAGTTAGGTTTTTAAATGATAAAGTGGTCCTCTTCAATCTGCTGATTAAAATCCACTCTTCAGCATGAGCCTCCTTTTCCCTCCATCTGTGCGGCCCTGTGCCTAAACCTTCACCATGACCCTCTGCCCCACCCTTTGTTATCTGACTGTCTGCCCGTCTGCAGAAGCTACCTGGAGACCATGGAGAGGAGAAACAGGACTTGCCCTGAGTCTCAGCATGTGGGTCTCTCACCCACACTGGACACGCGGGCTGGCCTTCACCTGTAGGAGATGCTCGGGTTGCTTACTGAATCTGCGGGGTGCACCAGTATCCTAACACACGCCTGGACCTCACACCCAGAGCCACGGGGGGGTCCATGGGATTGCAGCCAGGCAGCAGGAGCTTCAGCTCCCAACTAAATAGTCGACTGGCAGACACAACCCACTGCTTAGACTCCTCAACATTTAGGTCTAATAGCTAAAAAAAGAAGAAATTTTCCCCTCAAACTCCGGATTTATACCCAGTGAAAACCATCTGATCCCTGGACTTTTTTGAAAGCTCGTGAGCCAAGAATAGCCTGGCTCATAGCCAAGAGTAGTACAAGGACTCTCCTCCACAGGAAAGAGAGGCAGCTATTAACATTATCACAGCACTGTCCTTCCGAGGAAGTGAAAGGAAACACCTTCCTTATAAATTTGGGTCGTTTTACAACCATGATGAAGTATGAGGTGTGTTTCACTCTCTGTAGCACCATGAGGGGTGAAGGCAGGGGCCCTTCAGCACAGCCCATTTCTGAACCACCCTTTGCCCACTTATCCCACTCGTTGGCATATAGCCAAGGACTTAAAATCAGCATACTAGAGTAATAAAGCCACATCCATGTTTATAGCAGTTCAATTCACAATTGCTAAACTATGATAAATGGAAAAAGAAAATGTGGTATATATACCCAATGGACTATTACTCAGCCATAGAGAAGAATGAAATTATGGCATTTGCAGGTAAATCAATAGAACTGGAAACTATCACCCTATGTGAAATAAACCAATCCCCAAAAAACCAAAGGCCAAATGTTCTCTCTGATATGTGGATGCTAACTCACAATAAGTGGTATGGGGGGAGAGAAGTTCACTGGATTAGACAAAGAGGAAGGAAGGGAAGGGAGACGGGTGGGAATAGAAAAGACAGTGAATCGGATATAACTTCCCTATGTTCATATATGAACACATGACCAGTGAAATGCCATATCAGGGACAGCCACAAAAATAGGAAGTTATATTCCATGTATGTATGATATGTCAAAATATATCCTATCATCTAGAAAGAACAAATAAAAGAGTTAAAAATGGGTACAGCCCATGTTTCTTCTTTCCTCACCACCTGAGGCCAGTCCTACCCCCAGATCTGAGAATGTCCAGAGCTGGATTGATCTGGTTCCCAGGAGGGCCTCAGACTCTCTGTCTTTTAAGAAGATGCAGGAAATTAAAAAGTACCACAGTGCAGATAGGTCGACCCCCAACCAGGAACCCTGGCACCACTCCCAGGAGAAGACAGGCCCTGCCCACACCAGCCCCGCCCGTACCCACGGCCGGCTCGAGCCAGACACGACTAGGCCCCTGAGCCTGGAGGACAGCAGCTGTCCCCATGTCCATAGCTAGCTTATCAGGCTGCTACCAGCTCCTGGGTGAGTGGGTGTGTCCTGTGCAGAGAGAGAGATGACACATCGGGAAGTACGTCATCTTGTCATCACTGTGACATTACAAGAATTGCAGCCATGGCTTACCTCTTTATAAACGTGAACCCGTGCACCTTTCAGTCCAGCCTCAGCCTGCTGCGAAGCCGGTCAGCCATGCGGATCCTGTACCTGCTGGGCGTGTTGCTCCTCTTGTTCCTGATGCCCCTACCAGGTAAGTCAGGTGGGAAAGAGGGGCTGAGAGGACCAGTGTCGGTGCATCCAGGCCTCTCCATTCTCCCACATTCCCTGGGTGGGACCAGGGGAACTGTCTTTGGCAGCTGACCAGTCAGGGCCAGCCTCACAGCAGGCTCCGGCTCCTGCTCCCTGTGCTAGTAGCACCTCTTCACCCGCCTCCTGGTGGGAGGACTAGTAAGGAGATGTGGGAAAGTGCTACTCAATTTCAGCCTCAGAGGAAACCTGGGCTGGTTCTGTGAGCAGAAGCAGAGGCTTCTGGTTCACTAAGCTTAGTGGTCAGAGGGGGTCAGCCCAGGACACTGCACCCACAGAGATCTGCAGTTTCCCCCCAGGGGACATTGACTACTGCCTGCTGGGCTCCGCCTTCCCTTCACTCTTAATTTTATAGCCAAGGGGGGAAGGAGATAGAACCCTGGAAGGCAGCGAGTGAGTGACTGAGGAACTCCTGAAGCCTGGAATTTGTCCCAGGACCCCTCCTAGAGCCCCCTGTACCTTCTATGTTTCCTTTGCAGGTCACAGCGGGATCATCAGCGCAGTACAGAGGTACTATTGCAGAATACGGGGCGGCCGGTGCGCCATGCTGGGCTGCCTCCCCAAGGAGGAACAGATAGGCCGCTGCTCTCTCCGGGGTCGGAAATGCTGCCGGAAAAAGAAATAGGGATCAGACGTGAGGAGAATGTTGGGGCGATCCCTCCTTCAAGTTTATAAAGCTAAAACCAAATTAAAAATTTTTTTCAAAAATTTAGAAGCTTGATTTTTTTTTTTAACACTCTGGTTTTGTGGAAGTTGTTACCAAGCAGGCAACTGAGAGAGGCTAATGACTCACCTTCCACTAAGTACATCAGCTTCTGCACCGTGTTTGTCTTTAGTGGGTTTTGGACCTCAGCAACACTGGACTCTTTCTGGAACATTCCTTTGCTCCCTCATCCTCCATACCCCTGGGCTTTACCATCCTTCTTCCCAAGACTTCACCGTCTTTCTTCCCAGGACTTCATCTCTCTGAAGCTACCTCTAAAACCTTAATGCATCCCTCAGTCACCAATCCAAATCCTTCCAGAAAGTTCTCCTCAGAGACGGGGACCCTGGCCCTCCTTCAGTACACCCTTTGCTTTCCTGCTGCCCAGGCCTCTGAGCTGTTGGCCTCAGAACTGGCATCAGCTCGCTGCTCCCACCTGTCTCCAAACGCTAGCGCCCCCATGTCTGTCTCCTCCCGCCTGCTGCACCGGGCTCTGACGTGAGTGCTGCCTCTGAAGGTCTCTCGGTGTCTGCCCCTGTCCATTTGCACACTGTGGGTCTCCACACGGGTGGTAGGATGCGAAGTCCAGACCTTCCTGGACTGTTGGTAAAGCGCCCTGAGCGTGGGGGCTGCCCGGCCAGCATTGGCTGGACCAACGTCCATTCATGAGCTTTGGATGTTCCACTGTTTAAGGATCCAGCATCTGAGTGGTGGTCTGTCCTCCCTGACCCCAGTCCCCCAGGCTAAGCACTGTGGTAGAACAGCAAGACTACTGGGCTCTCGGGGATAGGGGAATGAAGACCCCTGAAGCAGCCCACACCCCACCCACCGTCCATCCAGGAAGCATCGATGAGTGCCCTCCAACAGTCCACAAGAAGGGGCCAGACAGAAGGTGAGGACAGGCACCATCCAGTGGGGGACGTGACTGCAGACAGAGGGAAGCAAGAGGAGCTTACGACTGCCCGGCCTGCTCCTGGGCAGGGCCTGCAGGTGCCAGGAGGGGGCCTCAGCCTGCCCAGCAGTGCAGCTGGGAGGAGACTGAGGTCATAACTATGGGCACAAGACCCCTTCTGCAGAGCAGAACTCCCTCCCAGGTGCTGTTGGAGAAGGGGGCTTCAGTCAGCCACAGGAAAGCAGAAACACCCAAGGTTTTAGATGAAGTCCAGGCACACACGGGGCTGGGGGCACACACAGGGCAGGGGGCACACACAGGGCTGGGGGGACACACAGGGCTGGGGGCACACACAGGGCTGGGGGCACACACAGGGCTGGGGGCACACACAGGACTGGGGGCACACACAGGGCTGGAGGCACACACGGGGCTGGGGGCACACACGGGGCTGGGGGGACACACAGGGCTGGGGGCACACACAGGGCTGGAGGCAAACACAGGGCTGGAGGCACACACAGGGGTGGAGGCACACAGGTCCCACCAGCACCGGCCTCCAGTCTCCCCTGAGTAATGCCATCAGCTGCGTGGAGCTCTCCAGGAGCCTCTGCAACTTCTCTAACCCAGAGCTTCTAGAGATGAAAATAAATATCTGAATTAAAATATACTGAGCTGGACGAATGGTATGTGACGGTAAGGATCAGAAAGCCAGCATCTATTTTAGCACAAACAAATGAGAAAGTGTGCTTGAGTGAGAGTGAAAGGAGAGACTGGGAAAACCTTAACAGTGGGCTGAGTGCAAACCTCACCAGCCCAGCATCGGGCTGTGCTTGGAGTCAGAGGAAGCCAGAGGAGGAGACAGGAAACAATGGCTTGGTGAGACTGTGACCCACAAAGGGAGGACTCAAAGAAATACGAGCAGAATGAACAAAGAAAGCCACACCAAGCACATCAGAATCCGAGTATTTTAAATGTGACAAAAAGAACATCTTACAAACAGCTCGAGAAGACACATTGCTCAGAGAGAGGATCAAGCACGCTTCCCACCAGGGTCCACAGGAGCCCTGTGCGGCCCAGTTCCACACCAGCAGGAGCGCTTCACAAACCAAAGCAAAGACCACACTATCTCAGCTCCACCCAAAAGACACAGGAATCCCTCCTGCACCAGTCCTGCACCAGGAAATGCAGGCGTGGAGGAGAGTCTCTGCAAGATGGAAGGAGCAGGCTGCCCACATTCCAGACACCTCAGGAAGGGAGAGATTGCAGCAGGTGAGAAACAAGAGCCAAAGGCACGCTGTCAGTCAGGAAGAATAGGCCACAATGACACCCATTGTGCTGTGTAATAGGTAGGCAATAATAAAGACCCACTTTGTACATCAGATACAAGGACAAAGTTAGGTTAAAGCAGAAGAACCAGACATATAAAAACATTAATCTAAAGAAAACATTGGTTAATTGACTAATCTTGGTTTAATTGGTTAATTGGTTAATCTATTGGTTAATTGATTACAGATCAGAGCAGACTTTAGAACAAGCAGTGTATTACCAGGGATAATGAGGGTATTTTTTCTAAAGATAAAATGGTTAAATCACAAGGAGAAAAAAAGCAAATAATCAGTACACATCTAATAGAATCTAAGAGAAATTGTTAAGAAAAAATCGTGGAATTGAGAGAATAAATAAACAAATTAAGAATTGCAACAGGATACTTCAACATTTTTTTTTCGTTGTAATAGATGGAAAAACAGACAGAATAACAGTGGAGAAGCCTTGAATGACAGTGTCACCCAGTGTGACCTTTGTGAAATTTATAGGACACTCCACTCACTCACAGTAGAATGCATTAAAAGTCACCAAGTACGGCCCACACTGAGCCAGGAAACAAGTCTCAAAAAGCAGAATAGTTTAAAACCATACAAAATATGGTGTCTGGACACAGTGGAACCCACAAAGCTATTGATAACAGAAAGATATCTGGAAAAGGTCCCAAATATTTGGAAATTAATCAACTTACTTCTAAATATTCAAGAAGGAATCACAAGAGAAATCAGGAAGCATTTTTCACTGACTGGAAAGGAAAGCAAGACACTCCAAGGTCTGAGGGAGAGCAGCCGAGGCGCTGCTTAGAGGGAGTTTCATGGCATTAAGTGATTTTAGGTAGAAAGGAGCGAAACTCCCTAGTTGACCCTCTACGTTTCCTCTAAGAAAGGAGATGTTAAAACACAAAGCAAATAGAGGCAAGTGGGAAGAAAATGGGCGCGCAAAAGAGAATTTTTAATGAAAATGAAGCTTATTCTTTGAAATGATGAATAAAAATTTTAGAACTCTCATTAGGTTCATTAAGAGGGAAAAATAACCAAATCCTTAGTGGCTTGCGTATACCTGGGGTGCTCACGAAGCTTGCACATAGCTTGGGGCAGACAGGAAAATGGGAATGGCTGACATGACATACAAAGAGTCGCCACCAGGTGGCAGTACCTCGCACCGTTGTTCCTGGCCTTCGGGAGGCCTGTCATGCTCTCAGCCCTCTGGTCAGCTCAGGAGGCTGGAGAGGATGACAGCAAGACCAGGGGAGGCTGGCGTCCAGCAGGCAGCTGTCACTCTAGCCGAGGGGCTGTGGGACAAGGAAGGGGCGAAGCGGTCAGGACGCCAGGGCGATTTCATTAATGTGCACCCGGCACGTCCACAGGAGGACTTGGAAGAATGGCGGCTTTCAGTTCTGCTCCCACCTCTGAGGCTTAGCAGCTAGGTGACCACGGGCCTTCACCTTTCCAGGTCCCAGGACTGTCATCTGTACAGCTGAGCCGTGCCCACCTGGCAGGAGCACGGAGGAGGGATGAATGGCATATTGTGTCTGAATGTGGCCATAAGAGCTTCCTTAGCCTGGGAGAAATACTCTGAGTGTTGAGTGAGTGACGTGCTTCTCTACACAGTCCAGAGGAGGGCCATGCTGTCGTGGTGACCAGAGCCTGAGCATTGATGGGACCTCCTTCATGGCCTCCGTGTCACATGATCGGGAAGTCGTCCCTTCTTGCCAACACAGCATCGTCACCAGCGTCCTCTCAAAACACCTCGAATTAGGGAATAAGACAGAGGTGACTAGAGGCTGGGACAGGGATGGGGAGGGGAAGAGAGAGAGGTCGAATAGTAGGGACAAAATACAGATAGGACAAGTGAGTCCTGGTGTCCTGTTCCCAGGAGGGTCGCTGCAGAAGACAACAACAGTAAGTGGGTAGACTTCACACTCCACACTTCAAAACAGCTCGAAGACGTTCCCAACGCAGAGAGATGATCAACGTTTGGATGGATGTGCCAACCGTCCTGCGTTGGCCATTGCATGGATTGAAATGTCACCCTGGACCAGGGAGAGCCCAGACACCATGCTGTCCTCCCAGTCTGCCTCTGTGGAGTGAAACACACACCCACCTGAGTCAGGGCCCGTCTTCCCCGGGGGATGGGGACTTTCAGGAGATGTCTCATGTGGATCTCACTGTCCTGTGATGACCTGGGACAATGGGGCTCCCTTGTCTCTTCCTGAAGCCCCGACACCCTCCTGCCCACCCCTGGGAACTCTGGGGTCAGCACACTCTATTCCATTTCATCATAGGAGCTGACCATGCCCAGGGATGGACAGAAAGAGGTGGAATTCGTTCCCACTGTGGCCTCAGACTGTCCACAGACTATCAGGAAACAGAAAGTGGGTAGACGTCACACTCCATGGGGCAGGCAGGTGACCTCTGGGGCTCAAGCCCATCAGTGCCCTGTGAGGCAGGCCCAGCTCCTGACCCCTCCATCCAGGGACAGGAGTAGGCAGCGGCAGCTCTTGGTCCCAAGGGTAGAGAACAATTCCCTGGGGTTTCCCACATCCTGATTTGCATCAGGACAACGGGGAGTGCCTTATTCCCTAAGGGCTATTCCTCTGACACACCGGGAAAGATCCTGTTTTAATCCCAGCAATTACTAGGACCAGAGCCAGTAACAAATTATATAATTCCCAGGACCCAGGAGCCCGGACCTTTATAAGGCCAGGCGCTGGGCGCTCTCAGCAGCGTCTGCTGTGGGTCCACCAGCCTCGCCATGAAGATCCGGTTCCTCCTCCTCGCGTTCCTCTTGGTGTTCCTGCTGCCTCCTCCAGGTGAGATGGGCCACGGGGAAGGGGAGGCGACACAGAGAAGGCAGGAAGTCTCTCTCCTTCCCCGTCCTCCACCCGTCCCTTCTGTCTTCCTCTCTCCCTCCTTCTGCCCGTTTCTGCCCCTCCTCCTTCTTTCTCCTTCTCTTACTGTCTCTCTCCTTCTTCTTCCCTCTTGATTCTCTATCTCCTCTCCTGTCTTCCTCCACCTTCCTCTCCTTTCCTCTCATCTTTCTCTTTTCTAAGCACATTTTTTTTTTTTTTTGGGCCAAGTAGCTTGTATGAATTACTTAAGAGAATCAAGACCATTTCCTGCAACTGGAAAGGAGTTTAAGAACCACAGGGTTCCACTCACAGCCATTTCCAAGCAGCTCTGCGGCTGGTAAATCCAGACCCTTCGTTGACCCTCGAGCCAGCACTGCTGAGACCAGGGAGCCTCCCTAGGGCCACTAGTTGTTTTTTTAATCAAATTCAGATATCTTGCTTTTACCCAAAGAAGGAAGCAGAGGACACCGTCTCATAAATCTTTACATGAAAGAGTAGAGTTTTGGGTACCTAGGTAATCCCAGAAATTAATTCTGTGGGCTTGTGATTTAGGAACCTCCTGGGCCCTGGTCTTTTCAGACAGGAGGCCCCGGGCGACATGCCCTTCCACATACAGGGCTGCCCTGGCCCAGTGCAGGTGCAGCTCTTGGTAGCAGCTCTCTAAACTGTGTGCCCAACATTTATTTTTTTCTTGATATTGTGAAAATAGAATAAAAAAGAATGAACGGGGAAGAGAGGCAGGTGGAGAGGAGGGACAGACAGAAGAAAATGAGGCAAGATCTGAGTCAACAAATCCGATAGGAAAAAAAAAAACCCTCATTTTATGAATCCCATTCGTGAGTTCTGGGTTACAGTGGAACAAGGGGATTCTGAGAGAGCAGGGACAAAGCTGTATTCTGTCTTGAATAGATCAGGAAGGATGGAAGGAAGGAAGAAGGATGAGAGTAAGACCAGGTTTTAGATCTTAGAATCAAGGACACAGGTTTATTTTTACTGTTTTGTTTTCAACTGTCAGTTACTTCGGCGTCAAGTTCTCACTGAACAAGGTCTACTCTCTGAGCTGCATCTTTTTCTCCCTTCAGTTCAGATACTTAATAAGTTAACTGACGTGGAAAACAAAGGTTGAGAATGGGGACTCCCTGCCTTACCTGAGCCTAACACGACTGGCCTGTGTGGAAGCAGAGGGAGTCTCTCTGTGGCTGAGGCTGCAAACTGTGTGTGCCCACTGGGCCCAGGTCTTCCAGCCGTGCCTGCCTGACCCCACCTGGGGCCCCCCAGCAGGCTCCGCAGGTCAGAGCCTCAACATTCCAGCTGGAGGAACAGAACAGAACAGCGAGTCTTGGTGGAGACTCAAACAGCCTGGAGTCAAGTGGTGTGACCCTGAGGAAGAACCGGGCGGGAAGAAAACCTGCTGGACTCGCTCTGCTGATGGGCGTGGGCTCCTGTCCTTCAACGCAGGGCCTCGGTGCTGACACTCCTTTGTTTTCTTTCAGTTTTTCCTAAATATATCAGCAATCCTGTCAGCTGCCTCAGGAATGGAGGCTTGTGTAGGGCTGCCTGCCCTAGACGTCTGAAGAAGATAGGCACCTGCGGCACTTCAGGGCCCAAATGCTGTCGGGCAAAGTGAGGAGGCCCAGAGACCACAGCAACAGAAGTGGACCAGACCCCTTCCAACCCCAGCCACATTAAAGCATGTGCTCAGAACCTTCTAGTGATATGGCGACCCGTAGTCATGTCCTGGGGACACGCTGTTAAGCTCTGCATACTGACCATCAGGACAGTGCAGGGGGCTTCTGGGTCTTTCCAGGGACCCCTGAGTGCATCTGTCTCCATGATACCCCCTTCTTCCCCAGTGACTCTACGTGCTTTGCTCTTCCTGCCCCCTCCCCTTGCATGATCCCTCTGTCCCTACTCAAACCTGCTGGCTCTGGAAGCCAGAGCAGCACCCTTGCACCTCTGCTCTCCGCGTCCTGCCCTTGGGTCCTGCTTTTGCTCAGCTGGGCCTGGTGCACGTGCAGGTAACACTCTAATTCTCTCAGGCCAACAGGTCTCTGTGGTGTGGACTTTGTCCTGTCCTTTTATGCACTGGTCATTGAGGGGAGGCCTTGCTGCATAAGAAGGGCGCAGTTGAGTTGGATGGTGTTTCCTGCCATGTAGATGGAGGGTGATAAGGTCAAGAAGTGGGAAAGCAGGTTCTCACCAGAGACACAGGAAATGACATCAGTAAAACAGGGGACAGAGCAAGAGGGAGCCAAGGTCCAAAGGAGAGACCAAGACAGGGCAGCAGCCAGACACTGCCGAGCCTGACATGCTTGCCCAGGGTAGGTCCTTGCTGGTGGATCCTGTGGGTGCCCCTCCGTTTCTCCACCTGAACTCTCCCCTGAATGTGCTCCTACTTCTAGGTGAATGCAGCTCAATTCCAAAATAATACCTACAGTCTTAGGATTGAAAAAAGAAACGACACCTTGTTACAGTAAAATCATTTTTATCAGGATAGGTACATCTGATAACAGGTGAGATGAGACAGACACTGCGGTGGGTAGAAACTTAAGTACCAAAAAGAAATCCACACTCAAGACAAATTATGATGGAATGTTTTTTACAAAACTAAAATCGGTGCTCCAAATCCATGATTAACACAATACCCAAATATCAAACCAGGACAGGATCTACCTTCAGTTTCACTCTGCAAACCCACTCACCTCACTTTGATCCCAGGCCAGCCACGTCCCATCTTCAATCATTTACTTTTGATAACTTATGACATTTTTATTTATGATCAATGTGTTGTTTTCCTGGTTTTCAAAAATACGTATTTTTGACCACAGAGATGAGATGAAGTTTAATATAGTACATAAAGCAATCACTTTTGTGTTCTAGGGGAATGGAAACTCCTCTTTTGAGAAAACACTTTACTGGCTATTTTTTCTTGTAAGGTGGGACCCCTGAGTGCAGTGTAAGACGAGATGAAATTAAAAAGCTAAATAGCTCTACATTTCCAAAAATGAAAGGGCTCTGATTCCACTTAGAATCAGGGCCGAGGGAGGCTTGGGCCATGAAGATTAAAAATGAAAGTAGTAGTTTGGGTTCCAAAGGAACGAGCGTGAGGCGACGTGGGGGCAGGACGTGGCCTGCGAGGTGGACAACAGAGGCCGGCTGGCTGAAGCCTCTTCTCCAATCTTAACATTTCTGTGCAATAACTACCTATAAAATGCTTGCAAAATCTTCTCTCACTCAACAGTTTGTGGTTGTGAAATCTTGGAAACAACCAGAGATCCGCAGTCGTGCTTGGGGTAAAGGCATGAGGAAGGAGAGCAGCGGCCAGGGAGTGAGGGGACCCAGCCACGGAAGGCTCTGGAGGGAGGAGGGCAGGAAGAGTGTGGATGAAATAGAGTGGACCCAAGTACGGAGGGGAAATCCCCAGGAGCACCTGGATATCCGCCTTCATGTATGAAGAGTGGGAGCTGGGGGGGGGACTTAGATATGGAAACAGGAGAACCCTAAGGTTTGGAGCAACCGCAGGCTGCTTTCTAAAAGGGCCATCATGTCTGCCTTCCCCTCACTCTAAAGCCATTACGCCATGGACTGAAAGAAGAAAATCACACCCACCCCATTGTGCTTAAGTGTCACGAGGAAGGAAAAAAAGAAGATAACTCATTATTTTTATGAAGTTCATCTGGCTACTCATGCCAAACCAGCACTTGATCTTTGCTCCAGCTGTTTAAAAACCAAATGTGCAAACTGATAAGGCGAGGTACCACAGCCCTGGGATGTGCTTTGGTCAACTCATCTGTCACTGTGATCAAGAACAGTTTTAAGGAGTAAAGGTTTGTTTGGAGGCTTACTGTTTCCATAGACAGCCCATTTCATTCCTCTGGGCCTGATACAAAGCAGAACATCATGGTGGAAGGGTGTGGTGGAGGAAAGTGGCTCAGAACTTGGCACCAGGAAGCAGAGACTATTCAGCTCAACAAGGACAGAGGCACAGCCCCAGTGACCCACCTCCTCCAGCCACACCCCACCTGCCTACAATCACCACCCAGGTAATCCCTATCAGGGGATTAATGCACTGATTGGGTTAAGGCGCTAACAACCCAATCATTTCACCCTCAACTTTCTTGCATTGTCTCACACATGAACGTTTGGAGCACACCTCACGTCTAACCCACAGCAGTGTGTAACCTGGTTGTGGTGTACACAGGGGTTTTTTTGATGATACTGATTGCTACTTTGGTGGGTTTTAGAGTGTCTCAGCCAGCCTACTCCTCAGGACCTACAGCTGTTCACTCTGTCTCCAACCTTCCTCCTGTCATGACACCCTCACAGGTATTTTATGCTATTTTCTGTATATTCTAATATTTTCTCTCTCTGTGAATTTGGTGTGAAGATTTTTCCATCCAATTTGATGTACTCCAAGTCTTAGATCCTCTCTTTGGCTGTAGCCCAGGTGCTGTTAAGTCTGACTATTGTGATATTCAGTTCAGCTGTTATCTTTTAAGTTCTTGAATCATCATTTATCATTTTAAAATCAGAAAGGAAAATCAGCAGAGATGGAGATTTCCAGCCATTCTGCAGACCCCCAGCTCTCCTGGGACTACATCTCACTCTGACTCCCGTCCTTGAATAAGGGGGCAGAGTTGCTTTAAAGAGGGTGGGTGAAGCCCTGGATGAGAGGAAGATAATGACAAGCCACTAAAGAAATCAAAAGACTGAACCCCCAAGAACCCCAGGTCATAATGCACATTCCTAGAGTCCATATCTAAACGGAAAGTGTCAGACACTCTGAAACGGTGGCTAGCCATTTGGTTATTTTATCCCAACCTTTTCTTTCTCTGAAGATAGGAAATGAGATACTATCCTAATTCACAATATAATTCACACTCTGTTTCACAAGTCTTACTTTCATAAGACGCTGATTTAAGAATTTTAATATTACATGAAAATCCAAGTGCCTTGGGGTCATTTAACTGTGGGAGGTAACTCTCTTTTCTTAGGAACAAACATTAACCCACTCTGTGCCATCCGAACTCCAAGTATGTGCATGGACACTCTTGTTCTGACCAAGTCCTGATTCCTGTCCAGGTTGTACTGATGTTATCAGAATTTGGCCTTCATTCTATATCATTCTGTTTCCTTTCACTTGGGAGAACAGGAACTAGCATTAAAAAAAAAATCTACCATTGAAACAAATAAAATCCAGGCTACATGTCATAAGATTGCTACCAGACACAGAAACTAAAACAGCAGCCCTCTCACTCCATATCTACTTCCAGAATAATCTTTTTTTGGCAAGCTCCTAACACCCCAAAGGAAATAGGCACGTGGTTTCTGAGGCATGTGTCCTTGAGAGGCTCCGGGACGTGCCATGTTCCAGAAGCAATGATGCTATCTATGCTTTCATTATTGTGTCACTGGGACAGAATTGAAAAAGACAGCTGGTCCCGTAACCATGCTCCTTCAATCTGTGTGAATTACAATAAGGGCACCTTGCTCTTGGTCCTGAGCTCCTCCCGGTGTGCCAGCATTGGTGAGGAGGGTTCTTTATCTTTTCTTCTCCTTGCCGCTCTTGTTCTGGTTGGGTGCCTCTGGTAAGACAGATCTGAGAGATTGAGAACTGCAATAGCCCGAGGCCGCCCTGCAGCTCACCACTCCTTCTTTCTCTGGCGGATTATTAACCTGAATACAACCTCCTTAGCGCTGCGGGTGCCCGGGGTCTTAAAGGACTTCTGTTTTTCCTAGACTCCCCCTGATGGACTGGACAGCATGGAGGGCCACCCCACTTTTTCCCCTGAGCTTAAGTCCTGAGCCATGTGCCTCTTCAAATGGAGGTCGAATCCACTTATTTCAAGGACAGAAATTCAGGCTATCCTTTGACAAGCACATCCTTTTATATATGATTAAACAGTGGAGGTTCTCTGGTGGGCCACCTAGAGACTCACAATGTGACCAGGGCACCTCATCCTGCCTCTCGTAGCCCATCGCTGCCTAGCCCTCCCAGCGCCCCCGCGTGGCGCCTCCGTCCTGAAGCCACCCTGCTGAGCTCTTCTCCATTACACCCCTTGAGCCTCAGAGGGTTGCCATGGCTTCCTCTATCCTGTCTCCGCATTTACAGTAATGGAGAGTGGGTGGGAGGACAGGGAAACAGAGATTAAGGAAGATATGAAGGAAAGAGTGAGGGGAGAAAGAAGAGAAGACAGAAAAAAGAGCAGAAATAAGGAAGGTTGTGAAATCTCGATCGCTGTATTGTGCCCACCTGCAGCCCCCAGGAGACGGGGGTGACGCACTGGGCACAAAACACCTGCTCCCTTCCTGCTGCACCCGCACTTCCCACCCTGTAGGCTCCACTCCTCCATTTCCCAGGTGACTTGGGGGCAAGGGATGAACACAGACCTTTCCTTGAGTCGGGACACGCTGACCTGGTTGCAGCCACTGCCTTCCTGCAACCTCCAGCCCGTTTTCTCCAGGTGGGGACTGACGGGCACGCTGGGCACCCTGGGCACCCTCTCCCTGAGCCCACCTGAGGCCCAAGCAGTCCTTTTCTGCAGGAACAAGCCTTGTCAGAGGCACAGCAGCCCCAGTCCCTGTGTCACAAAGTCAGACAAGGAATCACAATTCCCTGCGAGATCACTGTGAGCAGGTGGCCCATCCTTGGAGGATAAGCACTCTCCAAAGGGTTCACCAGGAGCCCTGCTTATTCAGGTCTGAGTCTTCCCACGGTGGCTCTGGTGGCTCTCAGATCTCTTCCCATATCTCTTGCCAGATACTGACACACCACCATCATTCCCCCAGCTGGTGCCACAAAAACAGAGGCTTTTGTATACAGAGACGCCCTGTCACCTGGGAAGAGATTGGCAGGTGTACCCTGCTCACACGGAAGTGTTGCAGGAGAAGATGGGAACAGGGATAACGGGGCCACTGCTGAGGTCAGGATGGAGGGAGAACAGTTTCTTTCAGGTTTATTTCTAAAATGTCAGCTCAATTAAATCATTTCATTCAAAATCAGAGATACTGACTGGTCATTGTGTGATGTTCCTTGCAGGGCAGCCAGAGATCCTTAGCAATTTTGCAGCTACCTACAAATTAGTACCCTTTGCATTGGCCTTTGGAGCCTCCACAGCACACGACATTTATGTGGGTTTGTGATCTATTAGCCTCTATAGATGTCTCAGCAAGCTGGACCCCAGTCTTCCCATGTGCCCTCCTTCTTCCTATCACCTGTGCGTTACTTCCTTTTGCTGCCCCGGCTACAGGCACCATGCCTCTTATTCCAATGAGCGTGGATCAAGACCCAGCTCACATCCCACTCCCTTGATGGAGGCATTCCCATCCCACCACACACATGACATCTCCCTTCCTCTGAGTGGCACATGGTTCTGGTCCTCAAGACAGATGCCCCTTCCTCAGCCCTCATTGCACACTGGGGCTCCCTTTAAATCTTATATTCAGCTGCACGGTCCTTGAAGGCCAGGACCCCATCCCCATCCCATTACATGATACTGAATGTTGAACTGCTTAGGTTTTTCTGAATAGATTTGTGGTTTAAATCAAACACATTGGAAAGAGATGATATCTTCATGAAACACAATTCAGTGAAGATGACAGCATGGGACTCTGGGAGACTGCAACAGGGGTCAACAGGACCTCTCTCCAGAGTTCAGCAGTTATTAAATCCACTTCTCTGCAATTTTAAGCATTTGGCTGCAGATTTTTAACATAGCTCTTTACACAATATACACACTATAAACTATTGCATTCAGTCTGGTTCACATATGATCTTTTGAATTCTCCAGAACTTCTCAATCAGGAGTCCATTCTGACAGATTGGGAACACCTCTTCTAGGCAGACTATGTAATCCAATCCTTGTTCTAACAGATTCCTGGTGCAGCAGAGGGGAAACAGGATAGAAAGAAAGGGAGTTACTTTTTATCATCACAGAGCCTACATGGGAGGGCCCTTACTCATTCAGTGAAATTACATTAGGATTAGAATATCAAATTCATCCTCCAGTGTGACAGAATGGCTCCATGACCCTTCCGTGATTCCTGGGGAATAGGTGAATTTAACAGCTCCGTGATTCCTGGGGCATAGGCAGATGTCGAACTTCCATTTAAGGGGAAGATGAATCTTTCGTTTAAGCAAACACAGTAGCCATTTGTTTTTGAAATATAAGGCCCTTGGGGTCATATATAATATGGAGGGAAATGAAAATAAGAGCTAAATCTACATTTTTAAAAGTAAAACTCTAGTTGTTTCCTATGAGGCTCTTACAGAGGCCACAAGATGGTCCCAGGAGGGGTGACAGGGAGGAAAATATCTTTCCTCCACCTCCTGGGTTCTGGGTTGGGGTGTCAGAAATTAAATTGACAAAAGACAACAAGAGTGAAGAGATGACTTTCGTCTGGCACTCACCCACCCAAGACAGACAGAAGGAGGAGGGACTGGAACCTGGGGCTGGATCCTGGGACCCTCCCGGCCTCCCAGAGAAGGACACTCAGGAGAGAGACCACCGGAAGGGAAAGGTGTGTGGACTTTTAGGGGCAGCAAGCGGTGGGCAGAGGCATGAGGATCGGTGCTGCTTCCCTCAGGGATGCTATGCTGATGCTCTCTGTGGCCTGAGAGTCAGGAGTCCAAGTCCACCTTTAGGCAAATGGGGTGGAGCGCTTTTCTTGACCTTTGCTATTTCTCTTTCATTTTTCTTCAGTTAAAAACAATCCTTATACAAAAATGGCATATTGGGGGGATGGCAGTTTCTGATCCCCTACAGGGAATGCTGAAGGAGAGACACTGTCTAGGGTAGGGTCCAGGTGAGGAAGTGACAGAGAACGGCATGATCCTCTAAGGAAGAACTCCCGTGTCCTTGGCAATTTCTTTTCTTTCTTCCGTGCAGAGACTGACACCCAACCCCATACACCACTTCCCAAAGCTCTGTTCCAATGCTCTGTTATTGTGGAGCCACACCAGACACCAGAAGCAGGAGGAAGAAACAGCTCAGGAGAGGGGGTAGGATGGCTAGAGGGCTCAGGGGACGCGTTCTTTAGTGAGCTCAAAGGCAGGATCAGGTGAGTTTTAGCATGTAGTGGGACTCCCCCAAAATATTAGAGAGTTGCCTACCTGAATTCATCAGGGACAGGAGCATAGCTGTATGAGTCAGAGGCAAAAAGAAAGAACAACCCTAAGAGGCCTCTGAGCTGGGTTCACACTATTTATAGAAACATAGTTAAATGATATTTGGAAGAAAGCAGAAAGTACAGAGTAAATGACCCATGAATTTCAGCTCTTAAGGTTTCAATACTATTATTATTATGACAACTTACTTTGTGCAGAAAAGGAGTCAAAATAAATGAGTTATTTTAATCTTCTAAACTCTGTTTTCTCATCTAGTAAATGGGTAAAACTAAATACATCATAGTGTTTTTATGAGTAAGACAAAAGAAAACCCATGTTGATTTATTTTAAAGGCTGTAGCCAATTCTTCATTTTATTGTGTCTGCTAAGCTACCTCGTACAGAATTGGCCTAAGTAGGGAAATCCTCATTAGGATTGGCGAGAAAGGGCCACTTCGACATGTACCTGTTTTGCATCTGTGGACTGTCATGAGAGAGAGAGGAAAGAGAAATAAAAAGCAGCTCTCTGCTTCCTGTCTGAGGCCGGGGTCTGCAGCCTGCGAAGGGCTGGTGGGGAGAGTGTCTGGCTGGTCCCACGGCCAAGTGGGGCTCCTTTATGAATGGTCCTGGCATCTGGCTGTGGTAAGCCAGCTGCAGACTCCTCGAGGTAGAGCTGGTCTGGAATGGTCAGGGGGTCAGTCTGGGTTTGATCTGTTCCTGGAGCCTTGACCCAGGTCCTCTCAGGCGCTCATCCGGAAGCCTGTCCTTCTCCCCAGGACGGGGAGGCCTTTGTGTCTGCCTCAGCTGAGTGTGTCAGGTGTCACTGAAGGACCTGTGATATCACGAGGATGGGAAAGCTGCCACGTGGCTCTCTGCCCACCAGGACACAGGCCCTGGGGGCCCTTACACACCACAGAAGCCCGGCTTACCCTGATGTCACCGTATGTAAGAGGCCTCCTGGAAAGACCAGGTGGAGAACCAGGAAAGTGCCCAGGAGCCGCTGTTGGAATCCCCTCAACACAGGCTTCCCTGGATGCGAGTCTGCAGATCTCAGCCCCAGCTGCCACCTGGTGACGCATGAGTGTCTCTTCTACCCACACAACTAACGAGCCCAACTTATCCCCAGGGCCACAACAGATCATCATAAAGTAACTATGTTTTAAAAGAGTTAGGTGTGGGGTGGTCTATTTTGTCATGTGACAACAGAAACAACCGGGCCCTTCTCCACAGCCCCTGCCACCCACCCTAACCCTAACCCTAACCCGTGATGCATCCACTCTGACCACCTTTCACTGTCTGCCACACCCTTGCTTGCAGCTTCAGAATCACTCTCAACACAGCACCCCTGAAAGATTCAGTCATGGTGGCCCAAGAATCAAGCCCTTGGTCCTCCTGGACTAGAAAGTCTCTGCTGTATCTTCCAGCTCTAGCGCTCTACCAGTTTTCCTTTGCCAAGCAGAGGAGACAATTCACAGATCATGGGGGCAAAGAATTCAAAAGGGCAACAATAGCAAACAGGAAACTGTTTCTATCAACTTTACACGAACACTGCATGTCTTGTGTGCCAGGTTCTCCAAGAGGTAGCAAGAAAGCAAGAGAGGAGCCTTGACCCAGAGAGGTGCACTCTGGAGATTGTATGCTGCTCTTGTGCCTATGCCTGCATGGTTCCAGTGGACACTGGACACGGGCATTACTGAAATTTTAATTAATGAAAAATAAAGGAAGATTAAAATTCAGTTCCTCAGTCATATTCAAAGTGCCCAACAGCCACATGTTGGCTGCCATATTGAACCTCACAGATACTGAACATCTTCTTCATGGCAGAATGTCCTCTGGGACCCTGCTGGTCCCTCCGGTCTTATGAGGTAGAGTTACAGAAGCTAAGAAAAAATGGGAATTTAGTGCCCATTTGAAGCCAAGCCAGCACTGGGCCGGGTGTGGCTGTGGTGGAGAGCTTTCCTAGCCAAACCAAGGCCCTGAATTCAATCCTCAGCTCGTAAACAACAAACAAGACAAAACTGCACTGTTATCTTAAATGTTTACATTTACATAATAATCCATAAGTCTTCCTCTACTCTCCCCAGAGAACATCCTAAAATAAATGTTTTTGATTTTTGATGTCAAATCCCTTCAGTGTTTCTTTATGGCTTTTTGTTATTGCTTTTGTTAAAGTATTTCTTGCGAGCTAGGCACAGTGGCATGTGCTTGTAATCCCAGCAATTTAGGAGGCTGAGGCAGGGGGATTGCAGGATTGAGGCCAGCCTGGGAAAATTAGGGAGACCCTCAGCAACTTCGTGAGAACTTCAAAATAAATAAAAATCACTTTAGATGTAGTTTAATGGTAAAACAGCTCTGGGTTCAATCCCAAGTACCAAGAAATATAAATAAAAATAAAATACAATCTTTATTTCTTAAACCAAGTCTCATTTCACTACTTAAAAATTATGTGCAATGAAAATAAGATACGGTACCAAAGATCTAAACCTTAGATGTGTGTAATGAGCAAAGACAAAATAACTGAAAGCTGGTGATTTGTTGACAATCATGCACATCTTCGTGTATATTCACACAGATGCCCGTGGTGCGTCTGCCAGCTCCTCCCCCTCAGGAGTCCTGGGCTCAATGTCACGTGAAAGTCTCCTGCTTCTACTTTGAACCCTGAGGTTCATTCTGCAGAGGCCTATCTTCAGGTGCAGGGCCAGCTGTGCTCTGTGACTTCCCAGGTCCCTGGAAGACTCTTGTCCCAAAAGTCATCTCCCAATACATTGGAAGTAGACTAACATCTACTAGCTGTGATCATATTTCAAAGACCGTATTTTCAAATTAGAAATCTTCCTAAGGCCCTTAGTGGTTTCCCATCGCTCAGAAATTAAACTAACAGGTAACATGGCAGAGACAGCCCCTCCTCTCACCCCCTTCTGCAACCTACCTCCCCCTCGCGTGGCCCCCCTGCTCCTTCTGTGGAAGCCCTTCCAGTCTCCTTCCCATTTACGTCTGTGACCCTCACCTCACCTTCCTTCTCTTGGGAAGCTGCTCCGGTCCTGGGCTGAACGTGGTCTCAAAGGACAGCGTCCAGCCTTCAGAGCCCTTTCCTCAGCTTTTCTTAGGCATTTCTTCATGGGAACACTTGCTTGATGTTGGGACTGCCATCGGCCATCTCTTTACCGCCACTCAGAGCTCCTCAACGCCAGGTACCCGGGCTGGCACACAGAAGCCATCCGGTAATATTCATAGAATAAAAATGAGAAAGAGGAAAGGAGAAGAAGAAAGGAAGGACGGAGAAGACGGGAGGGAGGTAAGCCTAGAGTTTAACAGAAGGCAGGACGGGAGAGAGCCGCAGCCTGCTCAGTCCCAAGACCCTAAAATCAAAACCAGCTTAAAACCTTGAGGCTTGACCTCCTGCCCCACGAGTCACGCAGGGTCGAAAGGGGAGAGATTGGTGGGAGGGACGGGGGGATACGATGGAGCAGGGGACAAGGGACGAGGCGGTGAAGAAGGACAACAGTCAGCCTTGGCACAGGTTCCCATCAAGCACTGCCCTTGCCTGTGGGGCCCTTCTTCCACAGCAGTCCTGTGTCAGGGGGCTGGTGGCAGCCCTGTCTCCAGCCTTCCTTCTATTGTGAAGATCGTGCCCCTCTGACGCCCTCGTGCTCTTTAGAAAATGCCAGCCGACACTGTCACCGCCTCTTTCTCCTTACCCGGCATAGTGTCTGGGGAGGGGCAGGGAGGCCAGGTCACAGGCTGGCCAGCTTTCCCAGGCCTCCAGGACCCCAGAGAGCAGCGGAGGAGTAGGCACCCTGGGCGGCGGCTCTTGTGTCAGTAGGGTGGGCTGCTCAC
This sequence comes from Ictidomys tridecemlineatus, assembly GCF_052094955.1. Classification (NCBI taxonomy): domain Eukaryota; kingdom Metazoa; phylum Chordata; class Mammalia; order Rodentia; family Sciuridae; genus Ictidomys; species Ictidomys tridecemlineatus. The sequence continues at coordinate 5,181,461 of NC_135490.1, read as the reverse complement.
ACGTGGGCTGCCTCCCGCTAGGCCTTTGCTGTCCCCTCTTCCTCAGGGCTCCCGCTCTCCTGGGGCTCACAGCCCTATTCTCATTCCTAGAGTTTCAGCATTTCATTTTCCTCCTGTTCTGAATTCTTGTTAATAATTCACTTTTCCTTTTATGCTTGTAGCTTCTCATCTCCTTGTTGTTTATTTTATCTTAATCTCGTCTCCAACGTGCCTCCTTCATTCTTCCCTTTGAGTTTATTTTATTGTCTTTTAAACTGCATCCGATTTTAGATATAATTTGGGTTTACTTTTTATTAAACTTTTATCATCTTTATGATTAGAATTTCCGTTTTTGTCCCGAGCTTGTAAACTTGACCTGTGGAATCGGCTAGTGTTTTACGGTGACGGCATTCCCTGTCTTTTGACTCCTGCGTGGGCAGAGGGAGCGGGCTCTGGTTTCAGGGACACAGGGAGTTGCTTTCCTATGTGAATCATGGAGCTGATGAGTCACTCCTGTGCTGGGAGCAAGGCCATGCTTCCCACTGGGCGCTGGAGCGTCTTCTCCCCGTCACTCACGCACCGATGGGCTCCACGGCGCCTTCTCTCCCTGCTCTGCTCTCATGCCCCTCTCCTGGGTCTACCAAAACTGAAACCCCATCCACAGTGCTTCACCTTCAGCCATTGCTGCTGCTCTTTGCTCAGCTTTTCAGGGAAACCCACAGCCTCCGCTCCCTCCTGGCCTCCTTCCCCTGGATGTCCCTCAGGCACTCGGGCCTGACTTCTGTGGAAAGGTCACAATGCATCCTGCTCATCCCTCCCTCTGCCCATTGTTGGCCTGACCCCTGATTATGTAATAATGAGCACTTGCAGGCTCCCCTGCCCCAAATGACGGGCCCCACACACACACAGCCTGCCGAGGGTGGAGGAACCAACAGCAAGGTAAGCTCCAAGAGAGATCTCGTGCCACAGAAGGGATGGGAGGCAGCCCAGGGGATTGCTTTCCGTACCAGCAGAGGAGTTGGGAATGTGGACCAAAGCTCTCAGCGTGTACTGTGACGATTATCACCATAATTATCTCATCTGCTTTGTCTCAATGTTTGTGACTCCCTGAAATTCCTACGGCAGAATGTGATTTCCAGGGCTGGGGGAGAGGAGCAGACAAGGCAGGCAGCCCTCATGAGCAGAGCTGGCTCCCCTAAAAAGGGTTCCCTGTCCTTCTACCTCAGGAGGACACAGCCAGACACCACCATCCATGAGAACAGGCTGTCACCAGACTGGAATCTGCTGGTGCCTGGATCTGGGACTTCCCAGAACTGTGTGTGACAGATTTCTGTTACGTATTTCCCAGTGGAAGGTGTTTTGTTATAGCAGCCTACACGGACAGAGGCATCATCACCATCGTTATGAAAGTGCCACGGCTGAGGTTCCTCACAGCTTCTGTGTGGAGCCAAGTGTGCCTTCTTAAGCAGTTTACTGCAAGCTCTTCTCCTCTTTTAGGTCAAGATCACTGAACTGAAATAGGTTGCTACTCAGGGAGAGATCCAGATGCCGACCGAATTCCAGACATGTAGACATTTTATCCCTAACTTGCTCTGCACCAACAGGAAATGCCAGAAACACACTCAGTTCAATACCGAGACTGCCAGGGAGCTGGTCTAAGGAAAAGGGTGAAGGAAGCATGGGTCAGCCAAGGTCAGAGGGATTGCAGGCTGGGGAGGACCCAGGTCAGCAGGCAGGTGTGCTCAGAGAGATTGTGACAGTGAGCAGCTGGCACATCCCTCAGCCCCTCAGAGCTCAGTAGGTGATGCCTGGCCCAAAACATTCAAGAAGCCGCAGCCTTGTTCTAAAAATGATCTGACATCACCAGGTGAGATGAGGGTTTTCTAAGAGAGGACAGATCTATTTTTACACCTAAGGAGAGGAAACAGGAAAACCCTCCTAGATCCTCCTCTGAGATTAACAGTTATGGGTAGCAATACCGTCTGTACCGGGATGGACATGTTTCTGACCTGACTGTGAAGCTACGTATCCCAGATTGCTCACTTTTCTAATCATATTTTCTCACCGTCTTTGGATTGAGAAAGAATGAATTGGAAAGACAAGGTAGCATGCCACCAACTATGACTGTGTCCTGGAAGACCCCATGGTCATCACTGTGTTGATGGTCATTTCCAGGGTGGTGAAGGGCAGTTGGACAGAGGGTGATTGACTCCAAGGCCCTGGCTAATTGACAGCATGGAAGTCAGAAACAGGGGATCGCTAATGGAGAGCTTCTCTTAGGGACATGACAGCAATATGTCCCAGGTTATGTCTCCTCCCACAGTAACTACCAATAATTAACCCTTGCCCTCTGGAACATATTCCTCTTGAGATGATAAGGTATTTGGTGACCCTGCTTAGGGAGCACCAGTGCTTACCCACTCAGTTCACTACCACTTACCCTAGCACATGCTTTGGTAGGAACGGGTAACTGAAACAACCCTTAATTCATGACACCTCACTCATCCTCTAAGTCTCACACTAATTTTTAAACGTGAGAGCTCCTGTGCACGCGCGCACGCACACACACACACACACACACACACTATATCTTCTCACAGTTAAGTTCTTTCATTCAGCAAATATTCTTTTATTTGGCAAGAAAAATTGTAAAGTAAGCATCGGTTTTGGGAATGGATGACAAGGTTCAAATCCTCAGCACTGCATGTCTGACCTGCCTTGACTTGCTTAAAGAAAGTGTGCATCCAAGATGGAAATTACATGAGCTGGGCCCCCACTTTCAAGGTTCTGGTGCATAGAGGTTTTAAAAAATTCTTACTGGAGGGATAGTTAGAAGATATTCTGTATCATTTTATAAAATATGGAAACCTATTAAGCTATTGTAGCATTTAATAAGTGAAATTCAATGGGGAATTATATGTATGTCTACAATTCTAGTTCTTTCCTAAGACCATCTTTCTCTCATACCAAAATGATCAAGATTTTACTACTAGCCTCTAATTTCATGGGCTTAAAAAGGCATAATTTGTCTTCATTTAGTTTTAAATTTCCATATTTTTCTGAGCTATTCAGCACTTGAGGAAGGAAACCAACATCCTGTGTGATTTCAAGGACCCATAAGTGGCCTAAAGCCCCTCTCACAGTTGAGGCTGAAACTCCCCACAGTGATCTTAGACGAAGCACCCCCTCTGCCGACTCCACAGAGAGCCTTTCCTGAGCCAGTGGGTAGGAAGTTGGCATGTCGTCATCGCCAACGAGCAGAGGAGGAAGAGGGGCCTTGGAGGTTAAGTTATTTGGACAAAACTCCTCAACTAAGGCAGGGCAGCACAGACACTCTGAACCCAAGCTCACCAGTCCCCACAGCTCTTTCCACTGTCGGGCACATTTCTTTGTCTCCACCCACCCCCTGAAACCACAGCCAGTCTCCTTGATGCCCATATCTCAGCCGCACTCTACCTTTGACGCTCAGCAGTGGTGTGGATAATTAATGTCGGGTGACACTGTTAGATAAATAGGGAAGTCTGGCTCCCTGAGTTCCCTCCCTCTCTCCCTCATTCCCTCCCTCCCTTTCTTCTTCTTTTCCCCTTTCTTCCTTAGTCCCTTCAACCCGCTATTAAAAATAAAAATAATAAAAAACAAAAGCTATCACAGACAGGCCACTTATGAACAACAGAAACCGTTTCTCACAGTCCTGGCCGTGGAGGAGTTACGATCAAGGTGTGGGCAGTGAGTGTCTGGTGAGAGTCAGCCTCGGGTTCACAGCTGGCACCTTTGCACGCTGTCCTCAGATGGTGGGAGGGGAAGTGGGCTCCTCTGGTCCTCGTTCAAGGACACAGAGTTCCATTCATACGGGCTCTGACTCTCACCCAGTAACTCCACAGGCCCCCACTCCTGGCGCCCTCACCTTGGACATTAGCATCCAACACTGGGACTAGAGCACCTCCTTTCTTACCTTTTCTTTCCTCTGTCCATCCACCCACCTTATCTATCCATCCATTCATCCACTCATTCATGCGTGTATTAATTCCTCCATATAAGTCACTTATTTTTTTGAACAAATATTTTATGGAGAGGAGAAAGAGATGAAGAGGGGTGTTGATGTTTTGTTTCTTTGTGCTGCTTAACCCTTTTATCCCAAGACCACCTTGATGTAAGGCTGAAGTGAGAAACCCTCTGGCTCCTGATGTGTCACCACTGTGGTCTCTGAGAGAGCTGGCCATGGTACACTCTCGCCTAGCAGGGGGGTCGCTCATGTAATTCAGTAGCAAACAAATTATCCATAGCGAGTAAGGATGAAACAGAAGGTAATTTCCACTTTCAAAACAATACCTTCTTTTACCTGCTTCTGAAAGGTTTATGAGGTCTTGTTGGTTCGTCGGCTTGTTTTCCTACAGGGAAAGCTGAGGAGTGCAGAGGTGCAGGGTCAGGCAGCAGGGCATGAGTCAAGGAGTGACCCCCCAAACCATGGCTTGGTGATGATTTCTTGTAAAAAAGCAACAAACAAACAAGAGTCATAATCTGGAATGAAAAGCCATTAGCAAATGTTACCTTAGGGCTGCGATTGTGGCTCAGCGGTAGAGCACTCCTCTAGCACGGGCGGGGCCCGGGTTCGAACCTCAGCACACATAAAAACATAAAGGCATTGTGTTGTGTCCATCTACACCTAAAAAATAAATATTAAAAAAAGAGTTAACAGTCATTTTTGTGTGTGGAGCTCAGTAATCTTAATCCCACAGAAGAAGCATTCACAAGTTACACCAGACCCTAAATTGAGTATCTCCACTAGGAATGTGAGCTTCCCTCTCAAGTCAACTCCTCACTCTTCCAGATCCTCCTGTCGTTGATGAGCACTGAAGACAGAGCCACCCACAGACCCTGCAGGCAGGCCTTCCCACAACCATGAGGCTGCTGGCTCTCCTCCTCCTCCTTCTGGTCTGTCTCTTCCATGGGGCCTCAGGTAAGCCAGCGATCCACCCGGCAAGGTGACGTGGCGGGTGCCATGGAGGCCGCAGTAAGACTAATGGACTCACAAGCCAGTGAGGCCTTGGGAACAACTAACTGGTTCAATGCCACAGAGATGGCATTAGAGACACTCAGACTTCAGCATGAGTTGGTTTGGTTCCAAGGACAATGCTTGTATTATACCCAACAGTCCCAGAAAACAGATTCGAGTGTGAACATGACCCGTGCAATACTTGGGACATCCTTATTCTGAAAGACTCTCACCTCTAATCTGAACCTCAAATCTGACTGGGGCCTCCCCATTTTGCCTGTGACCCTCTGGGTGTTGACTCAGGGAGGTGGTACCATCATGGGAACCACGTCCAAATATTGGCATCTCACAAGCGCAGAGGCTGAATTTTTGCTCGTGCTGTGACTCCATCCAGGCCACAGGGCACTCTGTTCACTGTAGCAGATCAGACCTGGCTGGGGGTGCAGCTGCCACCATGAACGCAGCTGGTCACGGCAAAGGGAGGCGCTCAGAGGAGTCCCCGTTGGCATCTGAGGGCTCCAGCCCTGAAGGACTGATCACTTCTGCTCAAAATCGTGAAGTAAGACCTATGGCTGTTCCCAGCTCAACAAAGATTAGACGTCAGTCCTACTGTGTGTCAAGATGATGGTTGGACCTGTTTGGTGAACAGCCTAATGATGATGGGTGGAAGGATAGACAGACAGACATAGGCATATATAGGTAGCTATCTATGCATGTGGATATAGACAGATATGCGTGTATACCTATATATCCAAACACACGAGTGTGTGGGGCCACCTGTCACCTCCAGCTCTCAACTTCAGGTATTATTTGAGTTCTCTGCTCTCGCTGCTGTCCACACTGTTCATTCAACCTTCTTGATCTCACAGAATTTTCTTCCCAGACAACTCACAAGAGCACTAGGAGTCTGGTGCTCATCCTGTGCCAGGCACTTAGAGCCTCACGATCCCTGAGAAAACACTCGCTGCAGAGACCACGGCAGGCAGGGTCCGGTGTGCTCCTCAGCGCTCTCCTGCGCTCAGGGCTTATGGCGTCTCATGAGCTGCACCTGGGTCAGGCTTTGCCTGCGAGGAGGGCCAGGGCGCCCTAAGGAGCTTGCAGAGAGAGGAAGCAAAACAGTCCTAACCCTAACGCAGTCTCATGAGGTGCTTTTTCTAATCCAAAGTTTCTGATCCAATAAGGAAAAAGACTGTGTAGGCCACAGTAGGTCACAAGCGTCCTCTGTGACACCTCGGGCTCTGAGGGCCATGTGGTGTCTGCCTTAGCAGCACATCTCTGCCTTTTGCAGGAACTCAGCCACAAAAATATGGGAGCACGCAAGCGTGGCTGCCTTCCTACTAAACGCTACTTAAGCACACTGAAATTGGAATTGCACAGACTTTTCAAATGCTGTTCTCCTGAATTGCTTCCGATAATTTACCAGTGTGAAAAGTACCTGAAGCTCCCGGGTTGTACCCAAACCCGCCAGCGTTCACTTGGGCCGTGGGAGCAGTCTGCCCACCCCTGCCAAGCAGGACGAGTGGTAGTCTCTTTGGCTGCACAAGATTTCACTTCATTTCTTCATCCCTCTTTCCTTTGCAGCATATGAAAAGAAAAAAGATCTTGAATGTGAAAAGCTGGGCGGTGCCTGCAAACACCAGAAAACCCACGGCTGCACCATCCTGGCTGCGGAATGCAGAAGCCGAAACAAGCACTGCTGCAGGCTGTAGCGGCAGCGCCCTTCGGGGGCCCCTCGTGCTGCTGCCCACGCACCCTCTCTGGTTTCTGCTCAATAAAGACACCACACATCCTGCTGGCTGTTGAACTGGAGAGGGGAGAATTCAGGTCCTAGGTTTTGTCCCACCACTAGGGAAATGATTGATGGGGGCATTTTCCTTTTCTAAGTGTCAGTTACTCTGCCTATAACCACACAACTGAGTGTCCCCCCGAGATACTTGTAAACTCTGATGTGCCTACACATCTGTGGATGTTGGGTAAGGGCGTTACTGTGAGTTAGGTGGAGCAGTGGCACGTAGACACCACCCACAGGACCAGGGCTCAGAGGCCACCGGAACCCGTCTGTGGACTGACGGAGGACCAGCACTTGGAGACACCTGATTATTTTCCTCTCAGAAAACAACTTTCCAATTGTGAGATTCCTTCAGAATCGACTTCTTAGAACACAAGAAACCCTTTTCAGCCCAGAGAAGGTTTGAACTTTGCAGAGAGTGCAGCACAGGGAAAGGGTAGTTTTTCAGAGGAGAAACGCCACCTTGGCCAGAGGATCCAGGCTGCCTTTGGCTGTGGTTTGGGGACGAGGGGGTCCCTCAGAGTCTCACATGTGAGACAATGCAGCAGACTTCAGGGGTGAGGCGATTGGGGCATGAGCGTTGTGGCCTGGTGAGTGGATTAATCCACTGATAAGGGTTAACTGGGTGGTAACTGTAGGTAGGCAGGGTGTGGATGGAGAAGTCATAGTCTTTTTCACGTCCCACTGAGCATATAACATCTTTGTTCCTGAACAGATTTTTGTCTTCCCTCTTCTCCCCTGGTAATGGCTGATTTCACTTGGTAATGAAGTAGGACCTATCAGGAGAAAAATATTGGAGTGATTTATTGTGGCCTTCCTTCATCCAGAAGCAAACTTCCCTTAGCTTAAGTATGATATCATCCCTGAGGAATTAGGAGGAAGATGAGTGCAGAGATATTAGGTCCATGTTAAGTGAAAAGCTATTAGTGATGAAATCAAAACTACCATCGGGAACTGGGCTCCTGGCCCGGGGCCCCTCACCCCTGCCAGATCCTTCGCTGGTCTCTCTTTGTGGCCATGGGCTGTCGTGGGATCCAGTGAAACCTCTTGCACAATGTGGAAGAGCGGCAAGCTGGCCAAGGAACACGTTCCTCACACCAGTGATGACTCTGACATTTAAGATTGCAATGAGAAATTCTATGATGTTCATTGGCTGATTATAAAATTCACAGTACACCGGGGAAATGTGCCAAAATAAACAAGAATGTTTTTATAAAGAGAAACAATAGTGTCTTTCACTATCTGTCATTATAATTTAGATATTCAGGCTCAAAGTATGGAATGTTGATCAGGAATAGAAAAAAATCCTTGAGACAAGGAACATCACCCTCAGACCCATGCGAATGTTGGCATCTGACTGGGGAAAGGTGACCTGGCTGTCACTGGGGACAAGGGCAGTGGGCTGTTTGATAATAAATCAGGTAAGGTTTCATGACTGAGCATTTGAAGAAAAAAGATGTTATATGCTCAGTGGGACATGAAAAGGACTATGACTTTTCATTCTGTACAGTTTTTAGATTTGAATGTTTATAAAGAGTAATTATGCATTACTTACATAACTGGAAAATTAAGAAGCCTAGTTTTTATTATTGAAATTGATCAAATGTCAGAAGGATCAAACAGGTTTTAGTATAATATATGATACTAAAATGCATGAGTATGTAACATTTATATTATTAGTAAAGGTGTATAAAATCCTCCCTGTGATGGTGAATTTGTGACACCTTTTCTATAGCCACATTTATTTTCTTAAATATTTGGAGGTCACCTTGTTGAATGATCACAGACTTAAAGCTCTCCTAGCTCTCTGACAACTGAGATGTCTGTCGTGAGGCATCATTCCCCTTTTAACCTGGTAAGGTTTGCAGATGCTTTCAGCTGGCTCCTGTTTTGCAGAAAACTGAACTACACTGGCTGGCTTTTGGTTCTGGAATCTAGTCTGTTCCTTCACTTCCAACTGGTCCAAACTCATAAACTTTGTGTGTCTCTTAAATGGTGCATAGATAGAATGGGTTCTTTTACACACCTGATAGTCTCCATATTTAAGTTTTGTCTGTGCCCATGAACTGTGGTCACCAGCCAGGTGTGTCTGTGCCCATGCACTGTGGTCACCAGCCAGGTGTGCCTGTGCACATGCACTGTGGTCACCAGCCAGGTGTCTGTGCACATGCACTGTGGTCACCAGCCAGGTGTGCCTGTGCCCAGGCACTGTGGTCACCAGCCAGGTGTGCCTGTGCCCATGCACTGTGGTCACCAGCCAGGTGTGTCTGTGCACATGCACTGTGGTCACCAGCCAGGTGTGCCTGTGCCCAGGCACTGTGGTCACCAGCCAGGTGTGCCTGTGCACATGCACTGTGGTTACCAGCCAGGTGTGTCTGTGCCCATGCACTGTGGTCACCAGCCAGGTGTGCCTGTGCACATGCACTGTGGTCACCAGCCAGGTGTGTCTGTGCACATGCACTGTGGTCACCAGCCAGGTGTACCTGTGCACATGCACTGTGGTCACCCATCAGCCAGGTGTGCCTGTGCACATGCACTGTGGTTACCAGCCAGGTGTGTCTGTGCCCATGCACTGTGGTCACCAGCCAGGTGTGCCTGTGCACATGCACTGTGGTCACCAGCCAGGTGTGCCTGTGCACATGCACTGTGGTCACCAGCCAGGTGTGTCTGTGCACATGCACTGTGGTCACCAGCCAGGTGTACCTGTGCACATGCACTGTGGTCACCAGCCAGGTGTGTCTGTGCCCATGCACTGTGGCTACCAGCCAGGTGTGCCTGTGCCCAGGCACTGTGGCTACCAGCATGGAGAGACTTGTTTTTAACTTCTACCTATTTGTTCTCCTTTTTCTATGCTGAAGAAATAAACTTTTGTGCCTTTGTAAATTGGGGCCTTGTTTCTTTCTTGTATTCTTACCCCATTTTCTCCCTCCACTGGTTTTAAATTCATGTTATTTTTGAGGTTGTGCTTGAAATTCCACTAAATTCAGACACCCTCAAGATTGTGGCCTTCCTTCATCCAGAAGCAAACTTCCCTTGGCTTTCTTAAGTAAATCTGAGGGTGTCGTCTGAATTTAACCTACTAACTCCCCCAATCAGGAGGGAACTGAGGGCACCCTCTGGGCCCCCCGCCTCCTAACTTAACACTATTACTGCTTAATATTTTGGCACTCCTTTTAGTCACTAGATATTGTCATTCCCATCATCATATGAGCAACACTGATAGAAACTTGCAGGAGCACAGCTTATCTGGACTCGCCTGTGGGTTGTGGGTTTGCCCTGGTTCTCATTAGCTTGCTACCACTTTCTTCTGGGTTGTCTGCCATCAGCACAGTGATTCTCAAGTACGATCTGAGCCCATGGAGAGTTCTCAAGGTCCCACTAGGGGCCATCAAAGTCAAAACTCATTCAATAATACTAACGCTATGACGGAATTTTCCTCTTAGACTCTCTTTATCTCACACACGTACAACTGAGTTTTCCACAGGCAAGATGTGGGATTGTCGTAGACTAGAAGCAAAACCAAGCATAAGAATCCAGCTGTCATTAATCTCCAGGATATAAAAAGAACTCAAAAAACTTAACACCAAAAATCCACAAAAAGCTCAATCAATAAATGAGCTAATGAACTGGAAAGACACTTCACAAAAGAAGAAATACGATCAGTCAACAAATATATGACAAAATGTTGAACATCCCTGGTGGTTAGAGAAATGCAAATTAAAACTATACTGAGATTTCATCTCACTCCAGTCAGAATGGCAATCAAGAATACAAGCAACAATAAATGTTAGCGAGGATGTGGGGGGAAAGATACACTCATACATTGCTGGTGGGACTGCAAACTGGATCAACCACTCTAGAAAGCAGTATGGAGATTCCTCAGAAAACTAGGAATGGAACCACCATTTGACCCAGTTATTCCACTCCTCAGTTTATACCCAAAGGACTTAAAATCAGAATACTACAAGAACACAGCCACATCAATGTTTATAGCAGCTCTATTCACAATAGCTAAAATATAAAATCATTCTAGATGACCTTCAACAGATGAACGGATAAATAAAATGTAGCATATATAAACAATGGAAGATTACTCAGCCATAAAGAATAATGAAATTATGACATTTGCCAGTAAATGAATGGAACTGGAGAATATCATGGTAAGTGAAATAAGCCAATCCCCCAAAACCAAAAGCTGAATGTTTTCTCTGATATGTGGATGCTAACTCACAATAAGAAGGGTGGGGTGGGGAAGAATAGAAGTACATTGGATTGGGAAGGAAGGGGGGAATGGGGATAGGAAAGACAGTAGAATGATTCAGACATTACTACCCTATGTGCATTTGTGATTACATGACCAGTGTAATTCTACATTATGTATAACCATAAGAATGACAAGTTATACTCCAAACATGACATGTATAATATGTCAAAATGCATTCTACTATCATGTAAAACTGATAAGAACAAATAAAAATTAAAATGGCAGAAAAATAATGAGTGCTTATTCTTTTAAAAAGAATAAAACAATGGATACAAAATTCGAATATAAGTATACCATCTCATTTTTTAATGTTATTAAATGTAGATAATGTAGGTATTATTTACATTTAATAACATTAAAAGGAAATTCATAACAATGTTAGCTAGATAAGGAAGCATTGATTTTTATCTTTTATTTCTCTGTTTTCTCAAGCCTTAAAATGAATATGTATTCTGTAGTCAACTAAGAAGAAACTTGGGGAAAAAAAAATCACTCTTTCCTTAATGAAGACATTCACCTTGTGTACTTCCTTTTTAAAAAATACACACTACTTTCTTTGTACATTTTTGATATGTAATTACATTCTTTCATGCTCATTTCCAATGGTTTCAATCATATTAATCACAGCTTTTAACTTTTAGTAACTTTAACTTCTAGTGAAAATGAGGAAGCATGAGAGTTCACAAGTTTTGAAAAGCATGTTTCCATAGAGGATAATTTTCTATGTAGCAGAGGACATGCTTACCAGCAGACCCAAGTATCTTTAGATCAGCTTTAACTAAAAGTTAGCATTAGTATTTTAGGAGTTTTTCTTATCAGGAAATAATTCATCATTTAATTTAGCATAGTATAATTTTCAGTTTTCACATTAACAAAAGAAGTTAGGAAACTTTTCAAGCAGACCTATTAAAATGTGTTAAACACATGAAAACATATAAAATTGGAAACCATTCAGCCAGGAAAGACTTTGCCTGTTTATGTTGTGTACTTGTTGAGAAAATTTCCCCTGGGTCTATCATGATGAAATGTTCAGACAAATCACGATGGTCAGATATTCTACAAGAAAACAGGCCTTGGTCCGAGATCAGAAGCAGCGACAAAAGGCACATTTGGGGCTTTGACTAGATCCTAGATTCTTTTTTTTTTTTTTTTTTCGTACTAAGGATTGAACCCAGAGGCACTAAACTCCTAGGCTATCCCCGGCTCTTTTTGTGCGTGTATATTTTATTTAGAGATAGGGTCTCACTGAGTTGCTCAGGGCCTCGCTAACTTGTTGAGACTGGCCTGAACTTGCAATCCTCCTGCCTCAGCCTCCCAAGCCACTGGGATTATAGGCGTGCACCACAGTGCCTGGCCCTGTAGATTCTTTTAAAAGGCTACAAAAGATGTATTGGAACACTTGGGGACGTTTGAATGCTGGATCGTGTATCAGGAGATGTTATGGGATCATTATTACATTAGTGATTATATAAAGAAGTTCCAGCCAGCACCCATGAGACGAGTGGGCTGGGGACAACGTCACGATGACAATATTCAAGAGATCATGGAAACACAGGGTAGGGGCAGCAAACGCTGCCGGCTGCCGCGTGGCCGTTCATCCTACCACTTCTTCCACTTTTTCTGTTGGGTTAAAATTTTTCAAACATAAAAGGTGGGGAAATACGAAGAGGGTGGACTTTCTTCTGGCTTATGTTATCAGGCATGAAGACGAACCTTAAGGCCACAGGTCTTCAAATATTGGTGGCACTTCCACGAGAATAGGCAATTAATAGAACACAGGAGAAAATACAGAAAGAATTCGGGGTTTGGATTACAACACGGCCCTGCTGTTTTCTGTCTCCCCGACGCGGACTGACACCCTGGAGGGAGACTCCGTACGGAATGAAGCCAAGTGAAACCTGGAGGTAGTTCCAGGGGAGCAGACGGGGACAGACCCTGGGGTTGAAGGACACCTGGACGTTGGGATCCTGGTGAAGAGGACGCTGTGAGATCAGTGGGGTGGAGTCCCAGGCCTGGAGCGGGGAGCCCCAGGGAAGGACGGAATCAGCAGGGTGGCAGGCGTCACCCCCTCCCCCCCAGTCCCCTGGTCAAGAATGCCTGGAAGATCCTGCCCTGCTGTGGGAGTGGCTGAGGACCTGGAGAAGGACAGACAGACGGGCAGGCAGAGGAGGCCGATTCCCGACATGATCGGGAGGCTGGCCATTCCCAGAGGGAGAACAATGCGTCTCAGACAACAAAAGCAGGTGCCTCTGGGTAGCACCTCCCCCACGGGCCCCACTGTAACACAGGCACCAGTCTCCAGGGGTGGAGCTTTCCCAGAGGGGTGAAGGTGCCCCTCACTGTCTACCCACGGCTGGGCTCTTCCTCCTGACAGCTGCAGTGCGGAGACCTCCCTCAGGCAGGTACTCTGCTCCCAGAGTCCTTGTGCTGCACGGGCAGGGCTGGCCTGACCTTTACAGTCTGTGGCCTTGGGGAGGTCTGTGGTCCAGTCCTTAGCTTCTCCATCTGCCTCGCCACCAGCCCCAGCCCCAGGCAGCAACAGGATCCCACCTGCAGTTGTGTTGCTCCAGCCCTGAACCCGTGCTCAGTTCTCACTAGGAAAATCAACGGCCCAGGTCTGCGCAGTGGGAGAAGACCCTAGAGCAACAAAGGGTAGCCCTTCTCCAAGAACCACTGAGCTCCGAGGAATCCTGCAGGGGGCCAGGCCTGTGGGGAGCGTGGCCCTGCGAGGCACGGGGACGGGAGGATAACCACCATACTGCAGAGACCGTACTGCGTCCAGGTCTTCCCCAGAATCTTCTTCGGTGCAGCAGGAATCTCGGTTGGTCCTGAAATTCTGTGTGAAACGGCTGCTCAAAGGGCAGGAGCACCGCTGAAACCTGACGGGTGAGCTCTCCTTTTAGAAAGTCGGAGAATTCTAAAGGCCATTTTGTAGTGAGAAAACCAAATTCCCAGAGAAGCGGAGACTCGCCTGATGCCACACGACTCCGAGAGGTGGCCCCCCGTGGAACACAAACCTTCTGGTTATGGCTGAAATTGAGCCCAACGGACCCGGGGTCTTACTGGGGAGGACCATCACCTGTCCTCAAGGGCACGGCAGAACGCAGGGCGGAACCCCACAGGCGATGTCCACAGTGGGCCTGGGATCCCAGTCCATCACCTGGACCTGACGGCTAACGCCAACCTCTAGCTTTGTGGCTCAGGGCCAAGTCCTCAGCAGCGCTCAGTTTCTCTTTTCTGCCACTAAAGTGGAAGCTCAGCTGGGGACAACACAGCGAGGCCATGAAAGGACCAGGGAGCACTATGAAGTATGATCCAAACAGTTTTCATTGCCATGACTGCGCGGGGAGCCGTCAGAACGGAGTGGTTAAAATGCATGTTCTGTGAAGGAATTTGTGGGCCTGGGGGCTGTGTGGTTTCTCCTGTGGAAAGTTCAGGGACAGGTAAAGTTTACCTGTGCTGACTGAGGTCAGAACAGTGGTTATGATTGAGGGAAGGGGTTGACTGGCATAGGGTAAGAGGGTGAGTGTGTGTGTGTGTGTGTGTGTGTGTGTGTGTGTGTGTGTGTGGTGTTGGGATGGAACCCAGGGCCTCACTCCTGCTAAGCACCCACTCTACCGCTTAGCTATATCCCTATCCTGGGGCAAAGGAGAAGCCTTTGGAAATGCTTTCAGGCTACTTCCTAAACTGTTTGCTTGCTTGAATATACATGTGTACAAAGTTATCAAGCTGTGCAGTCAGGCTTTGTGCATTTGACTATCTCAAAGCAAAGGAAATAATATGATTTTTAAAAATACTGCCGTGCCCAGGAGTTGCACTGCCTGGGATCAAATCCTGGTCTAGCTTGCAGTATTTATCTTCCCATTCTATGTATGGTTTTTCCAGGAGTAAACTGAGAATAACAGTATCTACCACACATGTGTGTTGCAAGGTCTCTTAGCACCTCCATTACAGACCTCAGGAGAGCCTCTTTCCTCTAGTAAACAACAACACACACACACACAAACACACATGCACACAATGGAATGTTATTCTGCCATTAAATTTTAAAAAAGGTCGCAAAACATTTTCTGGTCATATTGGCACCCTGGAATGGAATGAGAACAGGAGAGATAGGCCCAGGAGTCCTTATAGCCTTGCTGACTTTATTTGGAGAAGGGACTGAGGCCACTCTCCCCTCCTACATTCTGCCCATCTAGGCTCAAAACCCTCCAGACCCAGGGCCCTAGAGGAGGCTCAATGGAACCCTCTGCTGCCTCCAGTTCCTCACATTCTCTCAGTTCCATTGTCCCCATTTATTTATTTGCACAGATTTGCACACATCTTTGCAAACTGCTGATAGCATACCTTCTTTTTTACCTATTCTTTCAATATTTTTCCATTCCTTGATGACTCACCTCATTGGGCCTTGTTTTCATTTATGAAATGTGGACTGGGATAGTTGCCTGGTGAAATACAAAATGACCGGTTAAGTTTGCTTTTAAATAAAAAGTGCATTTTTAGTATTAAAAACATGATGCACAAAGTCTCAGAATCGCCCAGGAGGTGGCAGCACCCTCCTCTGGCTGCAGTCACTCAGGGCTGCCGGCTCCTCCCTCTGCAGCGGGGGCCCAGAGAATCAGGAGGCAGGCGCAGTGAAGCTCTCTGAGCTTCCCAAAAGGATTTGACAGGGAAGGAAGCTATCCCTGAGAGAACGCCGGACACTATCTGCATTTCCTCCTTGCCAGGAAGGGCAGAGGTAATGTAGCAGTGACGGCAAAGAACTAAGCATGTGGAAGACCTGGGTTCTTGTCATTCTCGGTGCTGGCCCTGCTGGCTGACCTGGAGCACGGGAGCCCAGAGCCTCTCGATTCTGGAGAATATCTTGCCACTTCCTTTCACACCCCCACCCCACTGAGCCACCCCAACCAAGGGACTTCTGAAGAGTTAATTTCTGTGGACTTATTTAAAGTGGACTTTTCTTGGTACTGAGCGACTCCAAGTTCAGTGGAAGGGTCTTTCCTGCTCCTCTCCATGCCTCCTGTGGATGCAGAGGTCCGAGGCACCCCTCTGCCCTGAGCCCAGGGGATGACCCTGAGCTGGAAGCAGCAGGCTCCTTAACAGGCTCCCCGTGGGGCCAGGTGAGGCCCAGCACCTCTGACACCTCCACTCGGCCCTGTTTCTCCTGCGCAGGTCCCTGACACGGACTGAGGGTGCTGCTTAGAGAACAGGGATGTAGGAGCCAAGCAGCCATAGAGAAAACAGAGGGCACAAGACACCACAAGTGTCTCTAAGGCTAAGCATACGGTGGGTATGTGCTGCCTTCATGCTCTCCATGAGGACAGGAAGTGGTTAAAGTGTCAACCTGGGGACACCCGGGACAGAAACGGAGCAGTCCTGAGCTGGGAGGCAGGTCTCCAGACCACAGCTCCAGGACCTCCCTTCCTGTCCTCCAGGTACAGGGATGGCGTCCATGTGAAGAAAGGAATAAGTTGAGTCTATTAAATACACGTGTTGGCTTAGCTCAACCAAGAGTGCGGACATTCATGTGCCAGAGGCGGACGTACTGGCCTCTACCTTCTGGAAGTCTTCCTGGTTATAACTCTGGGACTCCCAGCTGGGTAGTTGGGCCTCCATCCCGGGGATTTCTACATGGGTAGCTGCCCCAAGGCACCGGGCCAGTGGAGGGAGCCCCTGAGTCATCTTTGATGTGCGGAAGAATTCCCTGTAGAGCTTCCTGCTTCACTTAGAATGCCACTGTGTCCCAGCATGTTCTGGGACCTCGGGAACACAGCAGCGGGTTTAGGAAACCGGCATCTTCAGGGTAGGACTGCTGTAAATTGTTCTAAGCAACTGACTCTGAGACTAACTCTATAGGCAAAGATTACAGGAGGACCAAATATTGTTCATAGCTTCCTGCTAATCAATGAGCAGAGTTAAAAAATACGCATGTGAGAAAATGGATCTGTTAAGTAGCTTGATGTAGCGGTTCACACTGTGTGCATGTCCAGACATCATGTGTTCACCATCAACATATACAAATGTCACTTGTCAGTTAAAATCAAACAATAAGTACAGAAATAAAGAGTAGGGGTAACAGTGCTATCAAGTGGAGCTGAGTAGGCTCTCAGGTTAGCATGTTCTAAAATCTCCTCTTGGTTTCAGGGGATGTACTGGTTCCCAGGGATGCCAAGATCAAACATGGCTTCAGGTTCACACTGCCCACACAGCCAGCGTTAGGGACTGGACTGTCTCTCAAGTATCAGTCCCAGGCCCTCCTTGGACACCTTGTCACAGACCCCTCAATACTTCACATCCCTCTCCCCTGATACTCTTCTTTGAATCCAGCCCTTCAACACGTAGCGTTCTGAGTGTTACTTATTTCTGTTTCCATCATCCATCTTCCCACAAGAAAGTAAGGACCATGAATATAGGAAGTTTTTGTAGTTGTTCTGTTTGATGCTCAGTCAATGTTTCTTGAGCAAAATGTCTGCGTGAAAGCTGACCAGTCAGTCTTCTCTGGGAGGGAAGGCACTGTGGTTGCTCTTGGCACCGTCCGTCACGGAGCTGATTCAGTGTGGAAAGGTCAAGGCAGACGTGACCCCACTCCCACGCCAAACGCATGCTTGGCCCCAGCCTCCCCTCCTTCCCACCATGGTGAAGTGCCCCAGGTTTCCTTCTCGGGATCTCACCTTCCTCCCCGGCCTCCAGGGGTCAGCTGTGTCATTACCAGGACAACTTTTTGTGCTTTAAAGGAAGGGAAGGAACAGAAGCCCAGGGCACGCCAAGGTCTTTCCAAAGACGCAGATAACAGTAAAGTGGTGTGTGGTGAAAGCTGCAGGCGGGAAGAGAAAGAAGGTTTTAACTTCATGGTGAAGAACTCCAAATAAGGGAGTGGCTGAGTTACTTTTAAATTATTGTCTGGCCGCAAACTCCTCTGTCATGGCAGATCCTCTTCTAATGGAGGATAAACCATTTTGACAGGACATGATGTGACCAACAGCACAGGTACAGAAAACACTCACAGCTCCTGTGTCCATCCCTGTGGGCAGGCGGCCTGGGAAGTCAGTGCCCATGGAACACAGCAGGGGGGTCCGGGTTTGCATCTTTGGGGGTCGTTACGAACGCAGTCATGTAGCCAATAGCCAGCCAAGGTTCATCTGCAGACCTGCACCGGAGGTCCTCTAGTTGGGCATCGATTGGTCCATGTCGTCACGGTGACACCCGCCTAGGGCTTTTCTTTCCACATTATTGCTTACTTCTGGCCAGAATGCTCCTGTCTTCTTTTCCCTCCTCACCTCCCAGCTTCCTGAGCACCCTGCGGTATTTCCCGTCTCTGTCTCTGTCCCACCCAACCTCTCGCTGTAAACCCCAGACGTGGGGAAGCTCTCTCCCACACCAGACCCTGACACTGGGAATGGAGAGACGGCTGGCTCAGGAGACCAAAGCTGGCTCTTGTGCAGGGGGCCTTCCTCCTACCGTCCCGACCCCGAGGCCCCACGGCTCCGCGCTGCCACTGCAGGTCTCTCCTGCTCAGCCCATAGACGCTGCAGTGCTGGATCCAAGCCAGCCGCTGTCCTCAGACCTCCTCACCCCCCAGGACTGAATTCTCTCCCCCCGTCCCTTCAGTGTAGTGGGGTGTCAGAGCAGCTGACAGATGAGCCGTAGGTTCTAATCTTCTGTTTATTAACTCTGTGGTTTTTGTCAAGTCAGTTAAGCTGGTTGAGTACTCATTTCTACACCCGTGAAATGGCATGAATTCACCAAGATGGTTTTAGGGATTAAGCGTGTTATGTGAGTAGAAATGTTTGGTGGACTTTAAAACTCACCGTAAGTCGAATCCTTGTCATTTTCTCCCTTCCACCTCCCCTTCATTGGGACAACCTTCCTCTGCCCCAAGCTGATGATACCCGTCTGACAGGAGACTTGGGGACTCGGTTCCGTTGGGACACGGGGCCACAGTGCGGAAGCACGGCCAGGCCCCTTGGGCTGGGCCCCTCCATCAGCTGCTCCTTATTTTGCAGCAGACAGCGAAAGCCCGGCAGGGTCCTCTGAAGGACTCACAGTTGGGTGTCCCCCGCTTCAGGCAGATCCCACCCCGTAGGAAGCAGGGTCTTTCAAAACTGAGTGCCCTGGCGAGGCCTGGAAATGAAGAGATGTTTGAAATGGGGTCAGTGCTGGGTGAGAGGCAAGAGGCCTGTGGTCAGGGGCTGCGCAGCCTCCACACCACGTCATCCAGTTCACTTGGGGGAAGGGAGGGAATGGAAGATAACTAAGGAGATTTTCATTTTCACACAGTTACAACATCCATCCATTTTCTTCTTTCTTTATCAGATCGTTGGGGGTCAAACCCAGGGCCTCACTCTGACCTTTTCAATAAGTGATTTGGGGGTATCCTGTGACCTCTGTGTAGCTCCCTAGTGCTTAGCTTTCCAGCAGTTGTTGATTTGGGGAAAGAAAAAAGCAAAATGATGACAAGAAGGAGCAGGAGTTGGCATTTACCGGGCAGTACCTGGAGGACGGCACAGGGCACCCTGAGGAAGAAGCCCAGTCGCATTGTTGGGGTTGGGCTTCCAAAGCCCTGATGGAAGAGTCAGGGGCACACAGTTAGAGGAAGTCCCATGAGAAGGACAAAGAGCACATGGGGAACAGGGGCAGGAAGAGTGGACACCTCGGCCATCCACTGCCCATCTTTTCCCTTCTGCTAGTCTGTCATGCAGGCAGAAGAATTTGTTAACACATCCGTAAGGAAAAGAGGAGCCATGTGCACCACTCAACCTGGTCCCCAAGGGGAAGAGTAAGGAGTGAACAGTCCTGTCACTGTTCCCTACAGAGAAAGTGTTACCCTGCTCATTTGACATTCTAGCAGGAAGAAAATGACATCATTTTCAATATCGATCATTAAATAAAAATATTTAGGAACACAGGGAAGGAAGTGCAAGAGTTTTATGAATAAGTCTATTAAATTTGGGGGAACATAAATTAAGACTTTAACAAATATAAAGGAATACTTCCTCCATAGCCTGACTGAGACACTCAATGCCATTTTAAAAATCAAATTTCACCTAAGTACCTATCTGCCCATCTTAAACACAATAAAGAAGACCCACAAGATTGCTGTTATATTTGTCAATTAAAAAACACTGATTCTCTCAGGGTCGATCCGATCTTTGCATAGACCCTGACTGTGCATGAGCTATTCCTCCGGGGCCCCACCTGGGCCCTGGGCCCATCTGAAAGGCTTCCTGGGGATACCTCCTCCTGCTTGGCTCACACCCACCTGCACCTCCGGCCCCTTACCTACCCCCTTTATATTTTGTTCTCTGCTGTCCTTAACAGTCTGAGAATAATCATGTTAATCCGCCATGGCTGCCATAACAAAACAACTGGTCCCTGGCAGTGAAACAACAGGACTCTCCTTTCTCGAAGCTCCTGAGGCTGGAAGTCCTGATGGAGGGGTTGGCAGAGCGTTTCATTCTCAGGCCTCGCCTGGGCTTGCAGACGGCTGCCTTCTTGCTGTTTCGTGGACTGGCCTCTTTCTGTAAGTGTGCACCTCTGCCATCTCTTCCTCTTCTTATAAGGAGACCAGCCCTATTGGATTGGGGCCCACACAACACCAGCTTGTTAATTCAACCTCCTCTGAAAACCCTGCCTCCAAACCCTGGAGGTGTTGTAGGTTAGGACTCCAACACGGGCCCTGGGGGCGACTCCGCCATTACCCTCTTTTCTAATTTGCTCGTCATTTCTTCATTTTCTGTTCCTATCTCTATCCCAGACACTGGGGCACAAGTTCTGTGCTGGCAGGGACTCTGGACTTTTTTGCTATCTACTATTTCCCCATGTTTGCCCAGAGCCTGGAACACAGAATAAAATCAGTAAATATTTGTGGGGGGGGGCATATATTATTCCTTTTCTCTTAACTAACCAACAAGGTAATCTGGTTGTTAGACTTAGGGTCCTTGTTTTGTTCTTATTTCCTTTATAATAAAATAATACCCTCTAAGCATTAGTTTTGAAATAATAACTCAAAACCTGTGGAACGCGAAGTCAGGTCATGCTCACGAGCAGACTCTCTCCCGATTCTTTTTCACTGTGGCTGGTTCTTTGGAACCAGAACCCTCTTCACACCCACAGTTCATCTCTGGAAATTGCAGGCTTGGCCTGAGTAGCCACTTGGTGACAGGTGCCTGTTATTTTCTGAGACGGGGCCCAGATGCCAACTTCCTGGATTTCCTGACCCCAGTTTTCCTGAGCTCCCCAGGGCTGCCAGGGGTCCTCATTACCCTGTGTGCCTGCAAGTCAGCCCCTTCAGGGCCACTACTGCCGGGTTACCCGAGCAACCAGATGCCAGATTCAGTGCCAGGGACAGCTTCCATCCTGACCTAGTCAGCGGGAGCCGCCAAGGTTATGGGGACACACCAAGTCTCCCCAAGCAAGAGGGTTCCGGGGCATTCTTCATGCCATTCCCTGGGTCACAGGTTAGTGTCCTGGGCTTCCTTCTGCAGTGTTGTGGATCCCCAGAGAGAAAGCCAACTAGACAGAAGAGAAATGAGACCGCAGACCCCATCCCTCTGGCAGGTGGAGCCTCACGCTCCCCAGACAGCCCCAGTTTTGTCACGATTGTTCCGTGGAAGGGACACACTGATGACCACCTGTTCAAGACTTCATCCGCGGCACGTGCTTGCCAGGAGTGGGTGGAGGTGGATAGTGAGTGAGGCACAGGCCAGGCTGCCCCACAGCCTCCCCTGCACTCTGCTGGCTCTGGGCTTCCCTGGGACCCCAGAGTTCACGGCCCAGCTGCACCTGCTCCCGCCCTGGCACCCAGGTGGGGCCTGTCCTGGGGCCTGTCCTGCTTTGCTCTCCCAGAGGACATTCTAGCTTCCCCCAGGACCCCCAAAACTACAACATGAGACTTTTGGGGGGAGACAGACTTCTCAGGAACAATCAAGAAGGCCAGCCTGGAGCAGAGCTGAGAGTGAGGGAGGAGACGCCCCACCCCAGACGCAGCCCTCATGGCCACAGATGCAGAGCGCTCACCTTGGGAGGTCGCAGAGCCCTGCTGCGGATCGGAGGCCTCCTCCATGTAGACTCCGAACCATCTGGAGGCAGACAGTGGGTTTGAAAAACTGTGTGAAGACCAATATTTTATACACATGTGTGTCCATAATCTTATGAGATATTTATATATAGAGAGAGAAGGTATGGCTCTCTAATCCTGATGGTGTACACACGGGGGCCCTGCTCCTTTGCTTTCTTCTGTGCATTGTGTCTTCACTGACGATCCATTCCCGTCTCAGTTGGAGATGTATCAATGGAGCTCATAAAATCACTTCTGAAAAGCCAAATGTCTCCTCCCCCCTGTTCAGCTCCAACACTCTGGGAAGGAGGACAGCAACAAAAGATGCTGTGGCTGAGTAAACAGAGCTGACAGAAACCGTCAGGGAAACATCTCTGAGCGTGAGACCAACCTGAATGAGGACCCTAAGGAGACCAGGAGGTAGAGAGAGAGGTCAGCAGCAGCATTTGATCATTCAGATCAGCTGGTGCCTGAAGACAGTGTTCCCTGTGAGATTCCCAGGACCAGAGCCAGGATATTGTTTAAAAGAGTTTGACATAAGATTCTGTGCTTGCTTCTGAAAGAGTCCTCACTGAGACGCAGAGGAAACGTCAATGAAGTACAAACTCGGACAACTTGCTTTATCTGAGATGGACAAGAAAACTGAAGATAGTGTACAGGAAGAAGCACAACTCCTTTCAATGTCATGAAGCAAGCCAGGAACTATCTTGTCTCTGTTCTCCATGTTCAGAGGCAGCAGGATGTACAGCAGACAATGATGAGTTGGAAACACAGCCTCCGCTCTGCTGTGGCACTCCTTTGTAGACCTGGGGACACAAGAGTGTCAGGCATTGGGTACAGGGGTCACACATTGAAGTCTCTTAACTCAATGATTGGGCATGTGACCTATGACTTGTGGCAATAAGCTTCACTTCAATCATTCCCAGAGTGTGGATAACAGGTCCCAGTGGGTCCACCTCAATCCAACAGGAGGGGATTTGTAAAGGCGTGTTAGTGTGGAGGGGTCACAGAGCCCGTGTAAGATCAGCGGGCAGCACATGTCTGTTCGCCATCAGCAGCTTTAAGGTTCTCTTCCCAGAACACAAGTGATGCCAGCAACTGACAGTAGCTAACACTCTGGAAAGCAGAACAACTTAGAGAGAGATAGGGTAGTGGTTAAGTGCTCGGGTTTGGCAACAGCCTGTTGCACAATCTTTAGTGACTTTAGTAAGGCTATTAACCTTTCTAAAGTTCCTTTTCAAACCCACAAAAAGAAATTAGTTATTGAAAGTAGGTGCTTGACAGGATTATTGTGAAAATTTATTACCATAATGGATGAAAAGTTCCTATTAATTTTTAAGTACATCTAATATGAGTGTGGTGAATGTTTTTATATATCTTGAGGATAGTACCTTGATTATGGTAGTTTTCCAATTAACCAGACAGGCATGAAGTCATGCAAGACTCCCTTTACCCACAATAAGTAAACCAAATGCAATGGTATTCTCATTTCACATTAGAAGATGTTGTGGTCCATAGGATGGAAACAGTGTATCTAAGAGTAAATGCTCACATTTATTAAATACTGTAAACTCAAATCCAGGTTGTGGAGATCAGGCTTTGCCTGCCCTGAGTTAGTCCATGATGTATAGAAAAGTGGTTCTCAGGCTGTGCCTGCCCTAAGTGGTTCCATTTTATAAAGTAATACTTTGCCATGAATTACTCTATTTTGAGTCCTAGTGCGAAGGTGGAATGGCGCTGCACCATGCTTGTACAAGTATACAACCACCATCTGCCCCACACAAACATAAGGCACAATCTGATAAATGAATCAATTCTGCTGATAAAAATGATTACCCGTGAATTTGAATTAAATCAGAAGCACATGGATGTGTGGGTATATGGAAGTCCCATCAGAAAGTGCAGGCCCTGGATCTTACTGAACACACCAGACCACTCGCTCAAGACCCAAACAAGGAGGAGCACCCTGAGAACGATAGCACAGAAACTGATCCCTTTACCAGGTCCCTGTCACGAGCTTTACCCAGAAAAACTGTCACTCTGCAAAAGCAACATTTCTGCCCTTGTAGGCACAGCCAGGTTGCTCCTGCCTGTGTGACAATCATACATGGCCCTCTCCATGCTGACCTCCCCAGCTGGCCCTCCATGCTGATTCTCTGAAATGGCCATCCTCTGGACTATGGCCAAGAGCAAGTGCTTGGACTGAGACAGCTCTGAGCCTGACCAAGGTCTTCAGCTGGCTCCCAGTCCCACTGACCACCTGCAGTGGGTTTGCATTCCACCTGCTCTCTGCCTTTGCTCTCAGTTCAAGACTGAGACTCCTGTGGCTGCTTAACCCTTTCTTAGCCCCTCTCTGACCCACATATGTGTCATTGTGTGAAGTACGAGAGTGACTTTGGTGATATAAATATTACTAGTTTAGACTGGATTAAAGAACTCACGATGGCCTGCCTGATGGCTGTCGGGTGACCCATGATTATTCAGTGAACTGCCACCAGGGAAGGTGGTGTAGCCTGTGTCTCTGTTGCTATTCTGACACTGTGGAAAGACACAGGAGAGTTTGGTCTGTGTTAAGGGCACGGCTTGCTCAGACACAGGTCTGTGCTCAAAGCCTGAGGCATCTCCTGGCTCTGTGTCCAGTAGTGGAGAAAGACCACCTCGTGGGCCCTTTACCAAGTCCGTGCACAACATGAGTGGGTGGCAGAACAGAAGAGTCCTGCCTTGGAATCGTCCTGAGGAACAAACAGGATTTGAACAAGGAGACAGGTGACCACAAATTCCAAGTATGGACCATGGTGCCAAGAAAGAAAGTGGAAAAAAATCAACAGGGTAGAGTGTGGCTCATGCTGAGTGGAAGGGAGCTTGTTGGGGTGGCGAGTGCCAGGCAGCTGGATTGACGCAGGGCCGGGGGCATCTTGGTGACTTCATGGACAAACCTCACTTTGGAGATGAGTGATAAGAAGAGGAGAGGGTATGTGGACGTTGAATCCCAAGTGAATCCAGGACTTCTGAGTCCAGGCCCAAAGCTTTCCTCTCCTAGGTGTCCCATGCCCCAGAAGGAGTCAGCGTCACACTACAGGTGCCTTAGGACGGGCCTGCCTCAGAGCTGGGTGCATTTCTTTTTCCTGTGGGCTTTTGCAGCCAGTGGGATGTTTCTGGAGGGTTCTCCTTGGGTCACCACAGTGTGGGTTTCTTGGACACTGCAGGCTGCTCAATGGGCATTCCTCCCACGTTTCCCGTGACAAGGAGCAATGGCAACTAGCTCAGGTGGTGGACACCAGAGCCATGTGAGGGAGAAGACGTGACTCTGATGGGGACATGCTCTGTGTCTGCAGCCACGATACTGCTCAGCTCTCAGGCTCACTGGCAGTTCCATGATCTTCGTCAAAGGTCGAATGGAGAAATCCTTTGAGGCTCTTCAGGGCTCAGCAAACCAAAGGACTGTCCCTGGAACAAAAGCATCTTCTCTTTCCTAGAATCTGGGGGAGTCCAAGCCTCACACAGGCCATCCAATTTGTAAATAAAAATGGGATGTGGCCATTTCAATTATCAACTGGTTTTCTTTCTTCACGACTTTTGACATTTCCTCTTCCAAATCTCCTTCCCCTTCTGTCTCACTGCACTCCTCACTCAACATAGGAGCAAATATTTATTTCCAATGGCACAAAATGTATTTCTTACTCATCCTCTTAGGACATGATTGCCACACAAGAAACAAATATGCATACGTGAGTTATTCTTTGAAGAGCCAAGTGTTCAAATGTGAACAAACTTGAGCTTAACATCAAAAATAACTGTCTTACGAAATCAAGGGAATCCAAACATGGGGCTCTGCTGACAGTGCAGAGAAAGTGTTTATGAGAGACTCTTCTTGACCCAGACAATGAGATAGGATGAGACGCTGCTGTGACCACCCACAGCACCAATGCCAGGAGCCCCAAGGTGGGAGGCCTTCTGTCTGCAACTCAAGAAACCTAAGTGCAAGTGCTAAACAGGCATGCAGACTTTTGTCTCCAATTTGAAAGAGAAATGTAAACCAGCAGTGAACCTCAGGATCCATTTTTACCTATCCGACGGGAAAGATGAACAAAGTTCATAACCTGTATATCTCACAGCTTTCTCCACAATGACTAAGAAACCCCAAAATACAGTGGCTTCAGAAAGCAAAGGTCTGGTTAGTCCCAGATCATGACAAACGAGACGCTGGCGAGCCAGGCCATGAGTAACGGCTGAACCAGGGTCCTGCACCTGCCTGCTCTGTCATCCATGCTGAGCCACAGTTGTTGGCCACTGTGAGGACAGCCGCTGCAATCCGCCTGCTTCCTGGGTCCCGGAAGAACTAGGAAGAGAATCATAAAACAAGCAAACAAAGAATATGACGCAAATCAAAAATTTATTTCATTAGGCGAGGATCCCCTTCTTAGGAGTTAGGTTTTACAGGTCATATTCTGCTGCCTCTCAGCATCAGATTAACGAAAAACATCACCTGATCCCTTGAGACCTAGGAGAGGCCCGTCATTACCCCTCTGCTTGTTCTCAGTGTTCTGTCTCTGCCTGAAATAATTTCCTCGCAGAAAGTTCTCGGTGTTTCTTTGAAGTTTGCTGTGCGTCTCTGTCAGGATTCCTTGGGGATCAGGACCAGGATCTTATATGAAACCCATTTTAACAAAACCCTGGCTCCAAAAACTGGGGATTTCAAGGATGAACACAGGTCAGACACAATGTGATAAGAAGCTCAGATGATGGGCTAGTGCTTCTGCCTCCCTGTCCTGTCGCTGAGCTCTGCCTTCACTGAGAGTCCACTCACCCCCAAAGACATCTCCCAGGTGACAAAAATAGCCACGTTGGTTTCAAGTCTCCATTCACAACACTTGGCTAATTCTTAGAGAAACCTCCTACCTCTTTTCAAATTTTGGAATTTTCCTGAACTGACCCTGAGCGTGCATCTGCCTCTTAAGCCCCAGGCCCTATCAGCTCAGGAGAGGCAGGGGTGAGGAGGAGAAGAGCCATTGCTGGCAAGGAAGAGCAGCCGGGCGCCCACTCTGCCAGGTGCTCATTACCTGCCTTCCCGTGCATAGGCGGAATGTGTTTCCCATCTACACAAACATCTTAAACCCTCACACGGACTGCAGCCTGCTTTCCCCTCCACCTATGGGGCACACACTTCACTGAGTGGCCCTACAGCTGCTGGGACCCTAGTACTCCAGAAAAATACAGCTTCCAAGGGGCAACCAAGATAAGTGAGGAAACAGAAGATAGTTCCCCCCGCAACCTGGGACTCCAGGGATGCTTCAGGGTGCTGAGCCCGGGGCCTGCCGCAGCTCCAGGCACATCAGGCACTGGGTGGAGGGAGAGCGCTTCATCGGAGGAAAGGAGGGCTGGAGCAGCGGCCCCAGGTCCCCGGGTCTGGACCAGCATGGCCACAGCTCCGCTGCTGCCCTGTGAAAAACTCCTGACCTCTGTCACCAAGTCCACCACACAGGAGCCCCTGGGAGGTGTCCAGTGTGAGACCGTGAGTCCTCACCTGACTCTTCCCAAGGGATCCTAGAGCACAGGACTGGAGATAGGGGTGCCAGGACATCCGTGGTACTCCTGCTGTCTGGTCACTGGTAGATGACCCAAGACCTAGAGCAACAGAGACCACAGGGTGCAGAGAGGGTCAGTGACACAAGTGGAATCATTTGCAATCTAGGAGACACTGAGATGGGCCCAGACATGGCAGTGACCACCAGAATGAACCCATTTCCAGACAGCCCAAGGAAACACGTCCTCTTCCCTCATGCTCTCCACTGGAACTCTGAGGTCTGTCTTAGTGTAAATAAGGGTCTTCCTGTGTGAGGAGGCCAGAACGGGGCTCCATGGACCACCCACAGCTGGGGAACCAGGACAGTGACCCCAGGGAGCACAGGGCAAGTCTGTGAGTCTCACAAAGAGCAGGACCAGCTCGACTCAGTGTGAACAGTGAAGGTCTACCACGGGGTACTCCCTAGAAGGTCAGGTGCATTCTTCCGGGGCTTACGCCTGCCACCAGCTTGAGGTTTTGAGGTCCTTGATGGAAACCTCCACATCATTCCTAAACTGTGGATGTGGCTACTCCAGAGCCCACCTCAGAGCTGCTGTCCTCATCCCAGTGTCCACCAGCTCCCTCCCCACCCTGGGGTCTCTGCTAAAATCTCACTTTGTCACTAAGTTATGTGTGATTTCTGTGTTGCTTTTTAAAATTTTTTTTATTTGTTTTCATCAGTTATGCATGACAGTAGAATGCATTTATGCACTTGACAAATCATACACAGATGGGGTATAATTTCTCATTTTCAGAGAGTACAAGTCGCAGAATCATATTGATCATGCAGTCACATAAATACATAAAGTAATAATGTCTGTTTTAGTCTATCTTTCCTATCCCCACATACGCTCCCCTGCCCTCCCATCACTTCTCTCTACCTATTCTAAGGTAATGCTATTTTTCCCTAGTGTCCTCCCCGCTTATTGTGAATTAGCATCTGCATATTAGAGAAAACACGCAACTTTGGTTTTTGTGGGATTGGCTTATTTTGCTTAGCATGATATTCTCCAACCATTTACTAGCAAATGCCATAATTTCACTTTTCTTTAAAGCTGAGTAATATTCCATTGAGTATATATGCCACATTTTCTTTATCCATTCATCTATTGAGGGACACCTAAGTTGGTTCCATATTCTAGCCTTTGTGAAGTGAGCTGCTATAAACTTTGATGTGGCCACATCACTACAGTATAAGTCCTTTCGGTATAAACCAAGGAGTGGGATAGGTGGATCAAGTGGTGGTTCCATTCCCAGTTTTATGAGGAATCTCCATACTGCTTTCCATAGTGGTTGCACCAATTTGCAGTCCCACCAACAATGTATGAGTCAAATTGCACCGTTTCGCCTGCTGCTCTCCATCCAACTTCTTCTTTTTATCCTTGTCTATGGAGGTCAAATCATCTAAAATGCTGAGAGCCACATCTGAGTCAGAATGGCCCCTGGCATTTTGCCAATAGTATTGATTGACAGGCGAGGCATTACTATTCGCCTCTTCTCACACTACTTTGGAGTTCTGCTGGGGATTCCCTGGGATTCCTGGAGAGTTCCCATGGGTTGGGGAAGTGCAGGAGGAGGGATATCCAGAGGATATTTCCGGCTGCTGGTTCCTGGACCAGTGGCATGGGGTTCGGGAGGAGTTCCCAGGAGTGTGTGTGGAGTGTGCTGGTGGAGTTCAGAAATAAAGTTTGTTCCTGCTTCAGTGGCTCGTGATTTGTGCCCAGCCAGACTGTGGCACTAACAGTAAGTAATCTTATGTCTTTACTTTGTGTAGCCACTTTCTGCCTAAAATGGAACATTAGGTCTGCTCTTCTCACTTTTGTTCCCAGTTTTTAAAATACACAAAGTATGTGTTGAAGAAATCAGATTTGATTAAATTAATCCTTGTATCCAGTTTCACATAATGATATAAACTTACATTATTACTTCTCAGTTGCGTTGAAGAAAACTGAAAACTACAGACCTAAATCAGTTCATGTATCCAAGTTATGTGACAGTTTATCTTTAACAAGCAATTAAAATCATTTGAAACTAAACACAGAAAACTGTGCTAGGCTAAGTGTCACACCATGGATCATTAGTTTAGAAACAAGGTGGAGATAGTTACGGCATGGAATGGTTCATCAAGCGCTCAGACAGTGGGACGTGGTAGCACATGTCTAGAATCCCAGCAGCTCAGGAAGCTGAGGCAGGAGAATCACAAGTTCAAAGGCAGCCTCAGCAACTAAGTGAGGGCCTAAGCAACTTAGTGAAACTCTGTCTTAAAAGAAAAAAATATAAAAAATACTGGGTATCTGGCTCAGTGGTTAAGGGCTCCTGGGTTCAAATTTTAGTACAAAAAAAAAAAGCTCAGAGTAAATCTCAAGCTGGACTACAACAGACATGAGCACTTGGATAGATTAAATAGGGTAGGGCAGAAATTTAGGCAGAGACAGAGGTGTAAGGGAAAGGGGCATGCAGGGTCCGGTCCACCTCCATGGCACTTGAGTGATGCAACAGAGAAAAGGGTGAGGCAGAGCTCACAGCAGATATGCCCAGGGAGAGGGGCTGCCAATCAGGGGAGAGGGCTTCCAATCAGGGAGAAGGGCTGCCAATCAGGGGAGAGGGGCTGCCAATCAGGGGAGAGGGCTGCCAATCAGGGGAGAGGGGCTGGGGGAGTGGGGCTGTGGAGGGGTGGGACCTCCCTGTCTGTGGATGCAGGGGCACAGCAGCTTGACCTGTGGTGGTTACTGTGACGATCTCGGTTGGTCAGTGACAGATGCCAACTGCAGGGACAGATGGAGTATTGAAGAAATTAGATTTGATTAAATTAATAATTGTAGCCAGAGAAGATGGGTTCCTCCCAACAAGTGCAACCTGCTTAGCCTCAAATAAGACACGGAGCTGGTGAGTGGAATGCAAACACACTAATTACTAAAGACACACAGACATTTTCTATGTTAAATTAGTTGCTCATAATAAATGAAGAAATGTTCAACATCATTAAAATCAATACAATGCTGAGATTTCATTTCACTCCAGTCAGAATGGCAGCCATCAAGAATCCAAACAATAATAAATGCTGGAAAGGATATGGAAAAAAAGGGACACTTTTATACTCTTTGTGGAACTGTAAATTAGTACAATCACTATGGGGATCAGTATGGAGTTTCCCCAAAAGACTTGGCTTGTAACCACCATATGATCACTCCTTGATATTTATCCTAAAAAACTAAAAACACCATACTACAGTGATATACCTATTACTCATGTCTAAAGCAGCACAATTCACAATAGCCAAGCTATGGAACCAGCCTAGGTCTCCAGTAGTGGATGAATGGATAAAGAAAAAGGAAAAAGAAAATATATACACAATGGAATATTATTCAGTCATAAAGAAAAATGAAACTATGTCATTTGCAAGAAAGTAGATAGAACTGAGAACATCATATTAAGTGACAAGCCAAACTCTGAAGGCCAAGGGTCCTATGTTTTTCTCACTTGTGAAAGCTGCAGAGGAGAAAGGAAAGGGAGGTGGGGGTTCTCATATGCTTAGGGTGCAACTGTTTCCTTAAACTTATAAGACTATAGTTCCGAATATCTGGTGAAAATTGTGGTGGCTGTAAAAATGTTAAATATATTAATTCAAAAGATGAAAAAGAGATAAGACTTAGTAATTTTTACATTAAACTGGAATATTTTCCAGTTTCTGCAAATGGTACTTGCAAATTCAAGGCATTAAGCCTTTAGCAGTGAATAATACACGTTCTTATTGGAAAAAAAAATGACTGAAACTGAAATAAGTACATTCAAGTTAAAAGAAAAATAAGTCAGTCATTTTCTAGAAAAAAGAAATAAAGACTAAGTCAAACGTGGAGCAATCCCTTTGAAGCACAGTTGCTCAAGACGATCACTCCTCTGCCTCTGTGGCAGTTAGCAGCCTAGCTTCACAAGTGCCAGTGACCCAACCGCATTGACCAACACCCACACCAGCATCCTCCAGGCCTTTCCACTGACACCAGGCACCCAACAGCCTCCTGCCTCTTGTTTCCAGAGAGCTTATTCCAACCCCTCTCCCTATTGCAAAGCCGTGACCCTATTGCAATATCCTCGTAAATTCTTCCTTCCCACTTTTGAAGTCTGCAGGGGGCAACTTTTCATGTAAGATATAAGACTCTGTTTTCAAACTGACTTATACTAAAGGTGCAAATTTATGGTGTTAAATATGAAGTTTCCATAGATGTTTATAATGTACAACAATCAAATCAACACAATTAGCATATCTGTCACTTCCCACATTTTTCATTTCTTGGTGGTGAAAGCTTTGAAATCCTCTCTGTTTTGAAAGATGCAAAACGTTATGATTGACTACAATAATGCCATTGTGCAATGATAACGCAGAACTCATTCTTCCATCTAACTGTAACTTTGAACCCATTGACCAGCTTCTCCCCATGTCCAGTCCAGTACCTGGTAACCACTAGTGTATCCTCGATTTCTATAGGATCCACTTTTTGACTTCCACATATGGATGAGAAAATGTAGTCCTTGACCTTCTGCAATGTCTTATTTCACTTGAACTACTGACCAGGTTCATAAAGTTGTTTAAATGACAGGATTCCTCCTTCCAAGGGATGGCTAGGATTCCAGTACATGTTCACCGCATTCTTTGTCCATTCACCCATGGGTGAGCTTTTAGGTTGGTGACAACTCTTGCTATTTATGAAGAGAAGCACAATGACCAATGGAGCCAGGTACCTTTCCACAGGCTGATTTACTGTTCAATTTATTTTTCATTTATGCATTTGACGTTTGGAACTAAGTTTACAACTTTAACTAGAATGTAAATAATGTTAAGAATATGAGCCTTAAGGAGCCCTTGAATTTTTCCCCCCTTTACATTAAAATATCTTGACTAAATTCAGAAACATATTGTATGGGAAAAGGTTCTTCAGTCTAACATGGCCTCATGTTCCATCCAAACCTTTCTGTCCTGTGACACCTGGACAACATTGACCCTCCCTACTCTGCCTTCTGCCCTTGACCCAGGGCCACACGCTAACTCTGGCCATCACTTGCAGGCCTCCCTCTGACTATCAGCCTCAGGGCCTCTGGTCCCCAGCCTCACCCCCTGCCTTACCTCCCCTCACGTGGCTGCTTCCCTCCCTGTCAATCAGCAGATGGGAGGTGTTTCTCACACTTGGCAGAGCACGGAGTCACCAGGGGAGTCTGAAGACCAGGCTGCACCCACATCAACTATGTTCTGCTCTTAATTTCCCCCTGGTGCAATCTAAGGTCTGTGTGTCTACTTCTCTGTGTTTGCTATTTTTCATGCTTACCTTGTGCACTAGCATGAGTCTTGGAGTTGACCCTCAGAAACCCTCCAGCTGTGTCAGCAGCTGCTTCCCGGAACTGGGGATTTCAACAGGATTTCTGACTTCACAGAGAGGCTGGTCTCAGGACTCAGGGGACGAGTGGGAATGTTGCCCTTACCTTTGCTTCTTTCTTCTGCCTGGATCATGCTCTTGGCCCAGGTCTCCTGTGATGGCAAAACCACTCAAGGACAACTCTACCTGGCCTAGGAGCTTAGCATCCTGGAGAAAACATCTACTTCCTTCTCCATTGAGCCCGAAAACACACACCCAGACAAAAAAATGTTTTTCTGAATCTGTCCCTGAAGAAAGATTTTGCTCCACACCTGGGTCACCTATTGTTCCTGCATCCCCTGTACCAAGAGTCAGTGGAATATTATCCATCAAAATATTCTAGAGTCCAGAATCTTATGCCAGTTCAACACAATTTGTTATTTTTTACACTTGGAAAATTCAAACCCACTTCACCAACAAGTTGGAGAAGACGTAGTTGACTAAGGAAGTGCATCAGGTCCACCTCTCTGCAGGCCTGTGAAATTGTCCCAATACCCCTGCTTCTGCTTAAGAACCCACCAGCACTTAGGGGGCTGGAAACATGCACAGGTGTTAACACGCACAGTTGCCACTAGGGCTTTGGTCAACTCCATGGGCAGAAGAAGTGCCCTTTGGGGATATAGAAGTCATTGCAGGATGACTTACCATAGGGCTGGCACTTTGGAACTGGCCACCCTCTGGGAGCTCAGACAGGGCTGGGGATGGGACCAGGTGATGGGCTGGAATCAGTTCATCCAGCTCAAGAGGGGAGGTTTTTCAAACAGTTTTAATGTCCATAGTGAGGAGGATCTTGACCACTGACATCTCCAAACAAACACAATGTATCAGGGCATGCTTTTCCTAGGAAGCCGGTTGTAACTATTTAGGGTCCTCCATAACAAGGGACCTCTTGTCCCTGTGTTCTCTTCATGGGACACCTGGGCTTTCTCAAACCTGGAGAATGGGTTCCAGAGAGACTTCTCTCTTTCCTCCTGTCTTGTTGGAATGTTAAAGCAGACAACAAACATGGGATATTCAGAGAGGTTGGGAGGGGCGGGTGAAACCGTGAGGGAAGGGAGGGAGGGCAGGCCCTGGCTGGGCCACTGATTCTTCAGGGCCTCGGATGCTGCAGGATAAGGAGGCTCCAAAGATTCATCCCTGTGTGAACACAGGACACAGGCCTCAGAGGACCAGGACAGTGGAGGGACCAGAGAAAGAGGGATGCGAACTCTCCAAGTCCTGCTCCCTGTGAGGCTCCCACCAAGCCCCCGACACACACTTGCTGGGACTGAGGCTCCTGCCAGTGCCATCTCCCCACTGGACTTGCACTGTGTCTGCATCAGGAACAGCAGGACCTCAGGGTCATGTCCTTGTTCCTTCTAGAGCTCTCTTCTTCCTACCTCCATATGCACACTCACCCACAGTGGCCCCAGACTAAGTAATGTCCTCCTCACACGGAGAATCCTGGAGGCCCAGCTCCTCAAGCCCCTTAGAAAAGCACCTGTCTGCTGCAGGTAAAGCCACCTTGCCCCACTGCCACTGTGAGCAGAGTCCAGCTGTGCGCTGCATCTCAGACTCTCCATGGCCTCTGGTCTAATGGAAATGGTGCCTGCAGGACCAGCCATCCTGACACAGTGGTCTCTGAAAGGACAGAAGGACAGGGCGACCTTGTTATTCAGCCCCCTCCCACAAACACACAGGAACTGACCTCAGTGCACACAGCATGGATGTCTGCTGACCTGGGAAGTCCCCTGGGAGAGCTGAGGGAAGGGAACCAGGAGCCACACGGCCTTCAGCTCCTTGGACAGCGGCTGACCCACCTAGGAGGGGAACAACCCCACCCCAGGGACAGAGTTGGGCTCACCACCTTGCAGAGAGACAGGTACTCTGGAGGGCAGTGAAGGATGCCAAGGCGAAAGACCACACTCGGGTTCCTTTTTACGATTTCCAGGTCATGTGCATGGGCAGCTGATGTGACTGGGCCAAAGGCTATGTGACTTCTTTAACATTCAGGAAGGACCCTGAACCGGCTTGAGTCACATTAGTGGACGCCCCAACAACCCACAGGCAATGCGTCTCTGGTGCCTTACCCACGGGGCCTCAGGCCCAGAGCTGTTTCCCCCCACAGGGCAGGTGATTCAGCCCTATCGCTGTGACCATGACTGTACCTGCTGGCTCTTGGCTCCACACAGAGCTGAGTGACAGTCCCCTGACGTCCCTCCTCAAAGTGAGGCAGTCCAAACCCCTCTTTGTCCCTACACCAGGACATCAGCAGTGTCTCCTTTCCTTCCAGGTTCACAGGCCTCTTGCCTCCGTGCTGGCAGAAGTATGACTCAGCCTCCATCCTCTGGGATCTGTGCACAGGCTGGAGGGCCACAATCCTCAGGGGTCCCTTCCCTCTCCCCTGGCCCAACATCACCTGCGTCTGCAAATGCTGGTGGCCCTGAGCAATGGCATAAGGCCTGCACTGCCTTGTTCCTGGGGGTGGTACCTTTCTGCTGGTGGAAAACGGACTTCCTCGGCCTCTCCCCCCCCCCACAGTGGGGACCGTTCCCTCTGCAGCCAGGAGCAGAGACAGTCACTGTCTCAGCCTCTGTGGGTTTCTCCCATGCTGACACCCAGCAGAACACCACACTGTGATATCCCTGGCTTCCTGCTTTTGGATCACACAGTATCATCCATTCAGATCAGCACCCCTCCACTCCTCAGCTACAGTGGCCCAGGAGACACCACACTGTGTCCACCTTGCCTAGGGTGGCCTAGCCCATGGTCCCCTCCGTTAAACCTGGAGTCCTGACCTCCTTATTACTCAGCCTAAAAAATGCACAGACCCCAAACACAGCATGCTCCTTCCAAGAGCCTAACACTCACTAACTCTTGAAACTTGGCCAGTGCACCTCATCACAATTGAGCCTAGATCACCATGGCCATGGAGAAGACTCAGGGTCATTTCCCATAGAGATAATAACATTTACATTTTCTCCAATACTGACATACACCCTAGCTTTACCAGATGCCATGCATACTGCCCTCCAACATTTACTAAAGACCCACCCCTTGGAGACAGACTAAGCTACAATACCTGAGGGCCGGAGAGCTCAGTCCTACAGGCAAAGAGCACATACAAGGGGCTCTAGCAGGACCTACATTCCCAAGAAACACGCAGCCCTCATAGAAGCTCGGGTTTCACCAGGTTTAAAGGTTGCTTACTAGCTCTCTCTCACCCCACCCACAAGCCATGGAGATGATGGCTCTGAGTCCCACAGGTGACTCAGCCTGGTCACCAGACAAGAAGAGGCAGCCCTCAAAGAATGGACACTGACCACACTAAATGATGACCACATGGAAGTACCATTCAAGGCCTTGCTGATGTCAGAGGCACAGGAAGCCACTAACAAGCGTTGGTCCCCATGGATGCTGACAGGGAGCACTGGGAAGACAGCCCACAGAAGAGGAAAGTGGCATGGTTTATGGTGGGTCTTGCTTGCTATCTTCTGTGCAATGGGGTGATGGCGCTGCTGTGGGGTGCCCATCAGGCAGCTTGTGAAACAGGCCTCCTAGGTCTGCTCTAGTACCCGAGCCTACAATCCCAGGTATGCTGGAAAGCTGGTAGAGGGAGGCCAAGAGCCCCCAGACCTGAGGTCAAGCCTGGATTTCATTCCTTACTCCATAAATGGGCTCACTGGCTCCAATGCCTGAACACAGTCAGGGTCTACAACCCCAGCTCAAGTCTTACAGATGGACAGCCGGCCCTGATGGACAGGCTCTCCTCTGCATTGGCCAGTGATGCTGTGCAACACAAACCCAGGCTCAGGGCCCCAGGCTAGGAGCTTCACATGCAGAGATCCCAGAGACTTCCCACTCAGTCATCCCAGTCTCCAGGATGTGCACAAGCCACCAACAGATGCCACATATGATCCGGAGCACCCTGTGTGACTCAGGAGCACCATAAAGCCTGCACCAGCAAGACCCACTGAAGTTAGCAGTATTGTGCAGCCCTGATGCAAATCAAGGTGTGCTGGGCTCGAAGGCTTGCATTAGGCACCAGATGCCCAACCCTCCACTGCCCTTCATGAGTGGACCCAAGGGAGGATGACCCCCACATCCAGATGACTAAACACCTGCATCCATGAGACCATTGGTGGAATGTCACTGCTTCAGAGCAAGGCACACCAATTCAAGAGGTCATCGAGGTAAACAGGGGCCTCACCAGAATGGAGACACAACGAATCTCACTCACTGCTCACTTACAGCCTCTTCCTATTTCTGCAGAGGCTGGGGACATCTATAGCCAGAGGAGGCAGTGCCGGTCTTGTCCAGTACACGTGACTTGCAGTGGCACATAACTGGGCTCACGCTTCGCTAAATACCCAGAACATGACCCCACAGAATGGCATTTTCTGAGACCACTGTTTGCCTTCAGTGAGGCCCCAGTAGCTATGCCCCCTACTGTAAGGAAGCCACAAGGCCTAGGCCAGTTGGGAAGATACCCAGGAGTTATGCAAAACTCGTGGAACTGGGAGACCCACACATTACAACAGCCAGTCTAACTGGATTGCCCAATAATGCCGTTCTCTCCTGCCTCAGTGGGAAACACTTAGGGATTGGAGTTGCTTTATGTTCTAACTTCTGGGGGCCACCAGAAGTTGTAACAACTGCCAGGATATCCCTCTTGCACACACCACCAATGCTCCTCTCCACATCCACATTTTGCTGGGCCCCTCCAGATACAAACAAGGCCCCCAAAACCATCATCTGAGATCCCATTCCTAATATGGCCCTGTGCTGCACTGAGACCTGTGCCCAGTTCCTCAAACCTCTGCTGGCTCCATACAGCACTGGCCTGGAGTCCCCTGCAGTGCAGCCTCCATGAAGACCTGGCCTTCACCATCTGACACAAGACTAAACCCTCAGCCTCTCTGAGACTCAAACAGGTGCTGCCAATGCTTATATCTAACTTCTCTACCTTGACAGAGACACAGCAGGGCTTCTGAGATGGCCCTGAAGCCTGGGCACATGCACCACAACCTTGCCTAGTTGGCCACTCACTCTATTTAGATTCAGTAACTGTGATGTGTGTACTTAAGGGTTTTTATTTTCATTTCTCTTTTCCATGAACCTGATCCCATTTACCACACCATGAGGAGGCATGAGATGGTAAGGAACAGTATATAGACATAAATGACACTCTTCACCATCTTACATACAACAGGTATTTTTTTATGTTCAGTTTTGCCAAGGCAACCCAGGACTCATGCAAAATAGGCAAGTGATTTTCCACTGAGGGACGCCTTGAGACTGCTCAGCACTGGTTTGGGTACAATGTCTTTGAGAACAGGACCCCAGGTGAGAACGGCTAAGGACAATCTCTCTACCATCTTGGCTGCCTCCTTGAGGGCCATCAATCTGATGAGTGCTTGGCCCAGATGGTCAGACAGTCCTTTAGCCTGGCCTTTCTACTGGCCAAGCAAGGAGATGCTGGTTTCCTTGAAAACTGCATGCTGCATGCACATCCATCAGTCAGGGAGACTCTAGTGTAGCCACCCAGCTCCACAAGGCAAGAATGGCATACCAGCTCCCCAAGGTCCAGGATCCCCACTGGCCAAAAGCTCTAATTGCTCTCCTGGTGAGATCCCAATCCCTGTGGAGGCAGATCAAGAGCTTATTCTAAACCCTCTTGGTTGGTCTTGGCAATCTTAGCTTAGTCATCTTAGCAAAGCCTGAATATGACCTGCAGATTATGATTTCCTGACACCTTTTAATGTTTCTCTGCTCTGGGTGCTTCAGCCTCAGCCACAGGGTCTGCCACCTTAGGAGGAAGGGAGAAGGAGCTTGGTCACCAGCTAGACCAGGCAAAGACACCTGGACAAAGGTAAGATGTCCCTTTGGGCCCCTCTTCTGACCCCACCACCACAACTAATTGTTCAATCGCCCTTGTGCAAGAGTTGTTGGAAGTGCCCGATAGAAACACACAGAGGTGACGACACCCCACCCAGTGCCCTTTAAATAGGGGAAGTGTGTCCTGTGAGTGTGCGGCTGCTGTGGCTTCAGTCGACCTGGGACTCAGCACTGCTCTCTGCCTGCTTCTGTCGCCCAGCCTCGCTGAGGATCTGTGAGTAACTGAAAGCTCCAGAGCTTTGCCCTCTGCTCAGCTCATTGGCCTGATAGCACTTCCTCCTGTGCAGGAAAGCCAAGTGGGGAGGCCCTGCAGGGGTCCTCTGCAGGCCCCTGGGAGCTGCCCAGGGGAGCCCCTCTCAGCTAAGTTACTGAGGAGCTCAAAGGCTCCAGACACACGCACGGGTTCTGTCCTGCTCAGAACAGTGGCTCCTTCAAACTTTCCCTGATTTTGAGAAATGTCCACTAACGCCTGCTGCTCATGTTTCAACCAGGTCCTTTGGTTTGGCTACTGACGTGCTCTGTTGCCTGTGTCTGTGGACATGAATCCTGGCTGAACTCCTGCTTTCCCTGTGTTTTCTCCCACTTCCTGCTGTGCTTCCTCATCCAGCTGGTGGCTTCCTGTGTGTAATCCTGCATGATCTGAGGCCACCCCTTAGCTCCACCTTGGCTTCTGCTGCCTCTGCCTTTGGTGTCACAGGCAAGACCTCACTGTCAGGTCCAGGGTCAGAAGGCACCTCTAGGTGTCCTTCCAGTCGTCTTGTGTTCTCAGGTCTTGTGTTGAGGCTTTAAATCCATTTGATGTGGACAAAGGTCCAATAATGAACATCCTACATCAGGTGGTGCACTTTAGACACAGGTTCTAAGTAGCCACTGCTTGCTCCAAAAGATGGAAACATCAACAGGCTCCAGCTTAGGCGCTCTCTGTCCAGGGTCCTGCTGAGCTCCTGTCACCCCTGATGAGGCCACTTGAGCCCCACTCCTGCTCAGGCAGGAGCCTGCTCACCCCCTGACTCAATACCCTCTTCAGAGGGAGAGTCAGCCCTGAGCCTGCTCAGGAGAGCTCACCTTCTACTCCTCTGTGCTCCACAGGATCTTGCTTTGCAAATATTAAAAAGGAAACTTTTGATCTAAAGAGAAATGGGAAATCTAAGTGGGAAACAGAAAACCTTAGCAGAGTCTTAATCGTCATTGTCAGTTTCCCTTGAGGACCTCAAGGACAAGGCTCCCCTCCTCCCATCCAATGGAGACACGGCCACGGGCTGTGAACCTGCTCCTCACACACCTGCAAATGCAGCCCATGTCTCCTCCACACTCTCAGGCCCCTGCCTCCATTCCCCCAGGTGACTGCAGCCATGAGGACCCTCGCCCTCCTCGCTGCCCTTCTCCTGCTGGCCCTCCAGGCCCAGGCTGAGCCTCTCAGAGCAAGAGTTGAGGAGGCCCCGGACCAGCAGCAGCCAGGACAAGAGGACCAGGTGGCAACCATCTCCTTTACAGGGGATGAAAACTCTGCTCAGGATGCAGGTGAGAGCTGCCTTCCTGTAGGACACACAGAGTGTGCAAAGGAGGACGGCAGAGGGGCCCCAGACTCAGGCCAGCCACAGTCACTGACGTGACTTCACCTAAGCCCCAGAGCCCTCAAATTTGTCATTGAACTGTGAGTGCCTGGTAACTCTTGGCAGAGGACTTCTTTCCTGCAAAAACCTTTGATTCCAAGATAGGTTTGTGCAGATACTAGGTGTAGTACATGAAGACACTTACTGACCAGTCCTTTCTGGATCTAATTGGGTCGCCTTAGTCTCAGGGAGACAATTTTCTTCTTTCTCTCAGAAGGAACATTTAGGAATGGGAAATGTGTGTGAAGGAGTATTCAGTCATATGTGTGATGGGGCCGGAGTGAAGGCAGGAGAAGGTGTGTGCCTGACCATGTGGGTGACCTGAGCTTGCCATGTGCCTTACTCCAATAGGCTGAGGCTGCACAGGCCACTCTCTGTAATGCACTTACAGGAGGAACCTCCCCACCCAGACTGCACCTCCCCAGACTCTCCTAGTGTCCAGCACTGATTCTGACACTTTCTCTGTGTCTGCAGGTGTAAGAGCGGGAGACGTGTGCACCTGCAGAAGACCCAAGTGCGATTCCGGGGAGCGCATCGCAGGAAGCTGCATAGTGAATGGCATCTATTACATGTTTTGTTGCCGTTAAGTCAAAATTTGCTTTGACCCCTGGAAGGAAGCCGCTCTTTCACTGTGCCATGTCATCAATTTCCCTCCCAGCCCAAATAAAATTTTTGCAGCAAGCTCTCTGTGCATTTGCTCCTTGGAAGCTTGCTGTGTGTCCCATGAGCACTCCTTTGGGTTATCGACAATGAATGCACTTTAAACAAAATGCGGGCTTCATAGGTGGGATTCCAAGGTGAACACCGGTTTAGAAATGGAGTGTTGAGAACGCTGAAATGCAGCTGGTGCCCCTGATTCCCTCTCCTGTCTCTGAGCTCTGCCCTCACTTAGAGTGGACTCCCTCTCAAAGACTCTCCCATGTGGTGGCAAAGCAATCACTGTCTGCTTCCAGTTTGTCATTATACCTTCTAGAGAAACCGCCTTCTGTCTTCAAAGTGTGGGATTTTCCTGAACTCACTGAGGGTAATCTGGTTTTTAGGCCCTGGGCTGCGGACGCTCCACACAGAGAGCCCTAGGAGTGGAAGGAAGGGTTCTTAGTGGGGACAGCACACACAGGAAGAAAAGCAGAGTGCCCCTCAGGGTGACGCACTCTCGTCCCCACCATGTAGCACACTAGTGGAGCTGGGTTGGGCACACAGAGCTGGGTCCAGAGGCTCACCAGGCACCAGCAGGACTCAGCCCCACCTGGCCCAGGCACCCGGGTGGACGCCCTCCGCTGTGGGAACCTGACTCTGCCTGTAAAGTGCAGCTTCCAAGGAGACCCAGGACTGAAGGGGTCGGAGGCAGTGACCAAGCCACCCAGAGTTCACGGCCATGCTCCAGGGTGCTGAGGGGTTGAGCCTCAGAGCTTCAGGCAGGGCCAGTGAGGGCAGGATCTGGGTGTGGGGAAAGGAGGGCTGGAGCAGCGCCCCCAGATCCCAGGGTCTGGACCAGCATGGCCACAGCTCCCTGCTGCCCTGTGAACCACACAGCCACCCAACACACACACACACACATATACATGCACACACGCACACACACACACACACACACACACACACACAACCCCACCCTTCCCTAGCTTGTCCTCCTCTCCTCAACCAAGATGCCATGCTCTTGCTTAAAACTCGTGTCTGAAGGGCCAACTGCGTCTTGGTGAGGTGGGATGTGACTCTCACTCCTCTCGGTCCTCTCCTTCCCTCCCCAAGAAAAACCCCTGACCTCTGGGCCGTTTGTCCCTGAGTCCACCACACAGTAGCCCCTGGGAGGTGTCCAGTGTGAGCCCCTGAGTCCTCACCTGACTCCACCCAGTACTTCCCAAGGGATCCTAGAGCACAGGACTGGAGATAGGGCTGCCAGGGCATCTGTGCTACTCCTGCTGTCTGGTCACAGGTAAATGACCTAAGACCTAGAGCAACAGAGACCACAGGGTGCAAAGAGAGGGTCAGTGACACAAGTGGAATTATTTGCAATCTAGTAGACACTGAGGTGGGCCCAGACATGGCAGTGACCACCAGAATGAACCCATTCCCAGACAGCCCAAGGAAACACGTCCTCTTCCCTCATGCTCTCCACTGGAACTCTGAGGTCTGTCTTAGTGTAAATAAGGGTCTTCCTGTGTGAGGAGGCCAGAACGGGGCTCCACGGACCACCCACAGCTGGGGAACCAGGACAGTGACCCCAGGGAGCACAGAGCAAGTCTATGGGTCTCACACAGAGAAGGACCAGCTTGCCTCAGTGTGAACAGTGAAGGTCTACCTTGGGGTACTCCCTAGAAGGTCAGGTGCATTCTTTAGGGTCTTATACCTCCACTGGCTTGAGGTTCTGTGGTCCTTGTGGCAAACCTCCACATCATTCCTAAACTGTGGATGTGGCTACTCCAGTCCCCTCCTCAGGGCTGCTGTCCACAGCCTAGTGTCCACTGGCTGCTCCCCCAAGCTATCTTCTAAAATTTCACGTTGTCCCTGGGCTTTGTGGGATTCCATATTTCAGATTGCACCCTGTTTCCCCTGCTGTCAACATCCAACTTCTTCTCTTGCTCCTTCTGTGGAGGTCAAACCATGCCATACATTTTATTTAGTTCTTCTCTGTCACTTTTTCCCATAGAATGTATGACCCATGTTTTGCTCATCACTTCCCCTCTACCTGGGTGACTCCTTAACATGTATTAGGTGATGCAGAATTTAATTCTGACTGCTGCATTATCACAAAATTATTAATTTCATCTAACTGCAACTAGTGTTATGAATGATGTAATTTTTCTCAGCTTCCTGGAGGATAAATCACTCCTACAGAGAAAAATCACTCCATGTATCCAATTCACATGTCAGTTTAAGTCAAATCAAATAATTTAAAACCTTTAGAATTAAACAAGAATATATAAATATTGATATTAATGTTTAATCTAATTGCATTAATAGATGGTCTTAATTTCATGAAGCTTCTGAACTTTTAAATCAAAAGAGCAGGTTGAGGGCTGGGGATGTGGCTCAAGCATTAGCATGCTTGCATTGCATTTTGTGGCCAGGATTCGATCCTCGGCACCACAAACAAATAAAGATGTGTCCACAAAAAACTAATAAATAAATATTTAAAAAATTCTCTCTCTCTCTCTCTCTCTCTCTCTCTCTCTCTCTTGAAAAAAAAAGTAGCAGGTTGAGAAAAGAGTTTGCGCTCAATCTCCTACTGTAGCACGACAGACATGTGGAACAGATAGGTTCATGGAAGGAGTGGGGCCGAATTTGAGGCACAGAGTGCGAGGAAAAGGGGGCATGCAGGGCCAGGTCCACCTCCATGGCCTGGGGGAAGGGACGCAGTCCGGAAGAGGGTGAGGTATTGCTCAGGGCAGATAGGGCCAGAAGCCTCTGCCAATCAGGGAGAGGGGCCATGGAGGAGTGGGGCCAACCTGTCTGCTCTGTGGACGCAGGGCACAGCCCCATGACCTGGGCTGTTGCTGTGAAAATCGAGGCTGGTCTGAGACACATGCCATCTCCAGGCACAGAGGTGTAGGGAAGAAGGTGAGGTCTTCCCACAGCAACTTCCACAGCCTCCAGTGAGACCCCAAATCCATGAACAGCAGCAGACATCCAGTGCTTATGTGCTGATCACCCACAGGACACTTGAGATTTCTCCCTCAATGGGCTACTCCTATGAAAGGGCAAGGAATGAGCTTTGGTCAGGTGTGGAGCCAGCCCTTTGAAATGGATTTGAAAGAGATCTTGCTCCTTGACAGACAGTGGAAGCCTAAAAGCAGCAAATGCAAATCAGGAAGATGACAGTGGAGGACAATGACAACCTCCCCATAACCTTATCCAGCTCTGCTCCATGGCTCTCCTCCAAAAATTCTGCCTTCTGCTACAAGATGGTTGATTTCAGCTTTTTTATAGATCGGTCTTGACTTCATTGAGATCTTCTGAATACATCTTCCTTCCCGTTTTTTAAAAGGGTATGGCCGAGAGACCCAACATGGCGTCGGGTGGGGAGGCTGCCCTTTCAGTACCTCCTCAAACACGGGGACAGAGAGATGCATTAATATGTTCAGATTCTAACTGCTGAGAGACTTCTAGCAAAATTCCTCTGAAGTGAGACCTGCTGGGGAATTTGTAGGATTATTGGAGGTGATAGTTTGCCCCAGACCAGTGAATCTCTGCCACACAGCGGGAAGGTCCAGACCCGCCACCCTCTGCCTTTGTGCGAAGACCAGCACAGTAGGAGGTGGTTCACTAGGACGCGACATAGGGACCCTATGAAGAGGTTGCTAACCAAGCCTTCATGAAACAGCGAACCGGAACTGAAACCAACCGAGATGGGTCAGACCAGAGACAAGCCAGACCCACCCCTCCCTTCGGACACTCCAGCAAATTAAATTATGTAGAGACATTAATGAACAAGGGCAAGTCTTGGCAGCTGCA
Source organism: Ictidomys tridecemlineatus (assembly GCF_052094955.1). Taxonomy (NCBI): domain Eukaryota; kingdom Metazoa; phylum Chordata; class Mammalia; order Rodentia; family Sciuridae; genus Ictidomys; species Ictidomys tridecemlineatus. The sequence goes on along the minus strand of NC_135490.1, from coordinate 5,136,470 downwards.
GTACAACAGGCTTTAGATGCTAGGACAAAAATATGCTACAATTGTGAACAAACAGGACATTTTAAAAGGAATTGCCCCATAGGAGGAGGGTTTAACAAACCTAGGTATCAAAGGAGTAGAATACCGGGTATTTGCCCACGATGCCATAGAGGGAGACATTGGGCTAATGAATGCCATTCTCAAACCACCATTAAGTGTATTCCATTATCAAAAAACGGACAAGGACCAGGTGTTTATTCACAATATCATGGAGAAAGGCATCGGGCTCCATTGCCAAAAAACGGACAGGGGAGCCCAATGCTCCGGGGCCCACAACCACAAATACACGGGGCACTGGAGGAACTCAGAAACACCAGGGAGTAACCCAGCAACACCATCAGGTTAGTGCCCAGGACACATTATCCATCAGATCTCTCATCAGACGAACCAGAGGGAGCGCAGGGTTGGACATCTGCACCTCCGCCAGAGCAGTACTAACTCCAGAGATGGGAGTTCAAATCATTCCCACAGGAGTAAAAGGACCTCTTCCCCAAGGAACAGTAGGATTATTGTTAGGACAAAGTTCTTCTACTCTCAAAGGACTTATGATAAGTCCTAGGGTAATTGATCCCGATTATGAAGGTGAAATAAAAATTATAGCTAGTTCTCCAAAGAGTATATCAGTAATTTAACCAGGAGATAGAATAGCACAGTTATTAATAATACCCAGCCTACATGATAAATTTTCCAGTAGTAGTATAGAAAGCAGTTCCAGGGGATTAGGCTCCACAGGTGTAGATTGGGCCATGCTGTCTTTAAATTTAGATTCTCGCCCCATGTTAAAATTAAATATTCAAGGACATGAATTTAATGGGCTACTGGACACAGGTGCAGACCTTAGCATCATATCTCTTCAAGAATGGCCAAAACATTGGCCATTACAACAACCACTCAAGCGCTTCGAGGCCTAGGAGTGGCAACTAATCCCCATAGAAGTGCAATGGTATTAGATTGGAAGGATCCTGAAGGATGTGAAGGAACTATACAGCCATATGTATTGGATCATCTTCCTATAAATTTATGGGGACAAGATGTCCTAGATCAATTAGGTTTGACATTAACAAATAACATCAATCCAAATGCGCCCACTATTAGGGCTAGACAAGGTTTCAGGAAAGAAAAAAGATTAGGAGAACAAGAACAAGATATAGCAGCACCAATTCAAATAGATCAAGGAATAAATAGACATGGATTGGGATTTCAGAAGGGGTCACTGAGGCAATAAAAATTACTTGGAAATCAGAAAGACCAGTATGGGTTCCTCAGTGGCCCCTGACTAAAGAAAAGATAAAATCAGCCCATGACCTGGTCAAACAACAATTAGTGGAGGGACATATACAACCTTCCGTATCTCCCTATAATACTCCCATTTTTGTTATTAAAAAGAAATCTGGTAAATGGAGATTATTGCAAGATTTAAGAGCCATTAATAATGAGATGGTTATTATGGGACCTGCTCAATCAGGGATTCCTCAATTGTCTGCTTTGCCAAAACCCTGGTATGTTTTAGCTATAGATATTAAAGATTGTTTTTTTTTTCAATTCCAATTCATCCTGAGGATAGTCCACATTTTGCATTTACTATCCCTGCACTGAATCATGAAGGTCCCGTTCAGAGATATAAATGGAAAGTACTCCCTCCCTCAAGGGATGGCTAACAGCCCAACTATGAGTCAAATTTAAGTTAACAAAGCAATCCAGCCACTTAGATATCAAAATCTTGAACTACAAATATTTCACTATATGGATGATGTATTGTTAGCACACAAAGATAAAAACACTTTGCTAGAATGTTATGCCACACTTACAAATTTATTAAGAAATTATAATCTAGAGATAGCAATAGATAAAGCACTATTAAATTTTCCAATTAATTTTTTAGGAGTTCTATTATCCTCAATCATGGTCCATCCACCAAAAATTCAATTACGAGTAGATGAACTCAAATCACTTAACAACTTTAAAAAGTTATTAGGAGACATAAATTGAATAAGGCTTTATCTAGGCATACCAACAGGAGAGTTGGGACCTTTATTTGATATCCTAAAAGGTCCATCAGATCCAAATTCACCCCGCATGTTAACACCTGGAGCAAGAAAGGCATTAAAAATTATTGAAACATATATGGAAAATATGCATTTGGATAGAATTGATATGTTTGCCTATATTATTTATTCTAATATCAACAAAAAATATTCCTACAAGAGTATTTTGGCAAGAAGGTCCATTATTGTGGATACCTTTATCTTATTCTCCTAACACTATGCTTACTAGGTATCCTGAGGCTGTAGGACAATTAATACTCAAAGGAATAAAAGCAGCAAAGGGAGTGTTTAGAATTTCTCCCAATAAAATTATTACTCCATATACTATGGATCAAATTGATGAGTTAGCTAATGAGTTAAATACTTGGGCAATAATCATGTGTAAATCTAATGTTTCCTTTGATAATCACTTACCATCTAATCCTTTGTTGTCTTTTTGGTCTTCGCATCCTGTAGTTTTTTGAAAAATGACAAGAAATACCCCTATCATGAATGGTCCAAATGTATTCACTGATGGGTCAAATAATGGTACAGCAGCAGTAGTTACCCCTGATCAATCTTTTACATGTTTAGAACCCAAACAATCAGCTCAAAAGGTAGAGCTTAATGCAGTTTTACAAGCTTTTGTGATGTTTAAAGATTCTGTATTTAATTTATTTTCTGACACTCAGTATATAGTTAATGCTATAGTATCCCTTGAAGTTGCTGGTAGGATTTCCCCTTCCTCTACTGTTTTCTCTTTGTTTTCCACTATACAAAGTCTAATCTGGGACAGAAAAGATCCATTCTTTATAGGACATATCAGAGCACATACAGGATTGCGTGGAGCCCTTAGTTTGGGCAACGATTTAGCAGATAAAACTACACATGACATACATATTTTCTCTACACTAGAAGAAGCTACAAATTTTCATAAAAGGTTCCATATCAGTGCTAATACTTTACAAAAGGATTTTTAAATAACTAAGGAACAAGCTAGACAAATAATAAAACAATGTCAAAATTGTGTGACATTTTTACCACAAGTTAATCTTGGAGTCAATCCTAGAGGACTGATACCTAACCATATTTGGCAGATGGATGTCACACACTTGCCAGAATTTGGAAAATTAAAATATTTGCATGTTACAGTTGATACTTCTTCCAGATTTTTGATGGGCTCCCTTCATGCCGGAGAAAAATCTAAAGATATTATAGCTCATTGCTTAAAAAATTTTGCCACTGTGGGCATTCCAAAACAGTTAAAAATGGATAGTGGTCCTGGTTATACATCTACCTCTTTTAAACAATTTTGCTCATCATTTGGCATTACTCACATAACAGGAATCCCATACAATCCACAGGGGCAAGGCATAGTTGAAAGAGCTCATCAAACTATTAAAATGTACTTATTAAAGCAAAAACAGGGAATTGGAAAGGGGTATATATACCCTAAAGATAAACTTAAAATAACCCTTTTTACTCTAAACTTTTAAAATTTGGATTCATCAGGGCTTAGTGCTGTGGAAAGGCATATGTTTCCAAAAAATGTACATAAGCCTCAGGTACTTTGGAAGGATATTCTAACAGGACAATGGAAAGGTGCTGACCCAGTGATTGTCTGGAGTCGAGGTTCTGTTTGTGTATTTCCACAGGGAGAACAGCAGCCGATTTGGATTCCAGAGAGACTAACCAAAGCAATTTCTAAAGACCAAAAGGAAGATGATTTGACTCAAATCCCTAACAGCTGATATCCAGAACTCTAGCTTGGCTATTCTTACATATGCAACAGTGATTAACCAGGATGCTTTTGCCGATATCTATTTTATTATTGCCTTTTCCTAAATCATAAAGTTCTATTTTATTTCTTGAGCTCATACAGACCTAGGTTAATGTTTTCCTGATCAGTTTTATTTGGTGACTATGGAGTTTTTAAACATTGCAATGGAGATTTCACCTGTGAAAAACTACAAGGCCTTTACTATTATGTTATGTGTTGTATATATTATATTATGTGTGCACACTTCTCTTTTGTGTTTTATGTCTGTATGTGCGTATGTTCATGTATTCATATATGAGGAGCGCTCATGAAAAAAATGAAGCCGAATTTTTTTTTATTCATGTGATTTAAATGGTTTAATTTAAATTGGGTAAACAGCTGTTGAGGATTGTTTTAATATGTGAACAAATAAGGAGGTTTACAGATCTATTTGTTTACTTTCACCTTTTTTTTCATTATATTTAATAATTCTATTCAGGATAATGTAAATTGTTCAGAAAATTGTTTTCTTAGTGCCTGTTATAATGTTAAATAATTTTTTTTTAGCCATTATTGCCCGAATTCCTATCTTCATCCTAGTGCCGGTGAAGACAAAGATAAAACCAAACTACAGCTTCTTTGATAGTTATCACAACAAACTGTATAAACTGATGCATCAATGAATAATAACTCAACAAGTAATGCTCAATCAAGGAGTCAATTTACTTTGGGAGGAAATGGACATATTGATAGATTCCTCTGCTTTGAACTGCTTGCAGAACTTGCCTGGACTATGTATCACTTTTATATATTGTGAACTATCTGTTGGTGCAGCGAATTGTGGTAATGCTGGAGTATCTTTGCTGATGGTGTCCCCATGGTACAATTTTTCAAAGGAGCCATCAATTTGTTTAGTGTCGTGCCATTTCTGTATCCTCCTCCCTTCTGCTAGTGATGGTCTAAAATTTGGGGACCAACAGAAGTGAGGCAAAGAACCTCACCCCCCACTGGTCCATAGGCCTACCCACAGGTATGGCTGTATGCTGGGCCCGTAGTCAGTGACAGGTATGATCCAAATGCAGTGATACCAACATAAGACAGGAGGCTGACGCCTACAGGTCAGCTCATCCGATGACGGGTAAAGACCATATGTAGTATTGGACAACCTAACAGGCACGGTACCTAAGCCACATTACTTGTTGTTTAATTAAACAGAAGGGGGGAGATGCTGAGAGCCACAGCTGAGTTGGAATGGCCCCTGGCATTTTGCCAATAGTATTGATTGACAGGTGAGGCATTACTATACGCTTTGGCCGATACTTTGGAGTTCTCCTGGGGATTCCCGGGGATTCCTGGAGAGTTCCCATTGGTTGGGGAAGTGCAGGAGGAGGGATTTCCAGAGGATATTTCCAGCTGCTGGTTCCTGGACGAGCAGCGTGGGGTTCGGGAGGAGTTCCTAGGAGCATCTTTGGAGAGTGCTGGTGGAGTTCAGAAATAAAGTTTGTTCCTGCTTCACTTGTTCATGATTTGTGCCCAGACAGACTGCGGCACTAACAGTAAATATATCTTATGTCTTTACTTTTTGTAGCCACTGTCTGCTTAAAATGGAACGTCAGCTCTGCTCTTCTCACTTTCGTGCCCAGTTTTTAAATACACAAAGTATGTGTTGAAGAAATCAGATTTGATTAAATTAATCCTTGTATCCAGTTTCACATAATGATATAAACTTACATTATTACTTCTCAGTTGCGTTGAAGAAAACTGAAAACTACAGACCTAAATCAGTTCATGTATCCAAGTTATGTGACAGTTTATCTTTAACAAGCAATTAAAATCATTTGAAACTAAACACAGAAAACTGTGCTAGGCTAAGTGTCACACCATGGATCATTAGTTTAGAAACAAGGTGGAGATAGTTACGGCATGGAATGGTTCATCAAGCGCTCAGACAGTGGGACGTGGTAGCACATGTCTAGAATCCCAGCAGCTCAGGAAGCTGAGGCAGGAGAATCACAAGTTCAAAGGCAGCCTCAGCAACTAAGTGAGGGCCTAAGCAACTTAGTGAAACTCTGTCTTAAAAGAAAAAAATATAAAAAATACTGGGTATCTGGCTCAGTGGTTAAGGGCTCCTGGGTTCAAATTTTAGTACAAAAAAAAAAAAAGCTCAGAGTAAATCTCAAGCTGGACTACAACAGACATGAGCACTTGGATAGATTAAATAGGGTAGGGCAGAAATTTAGGCAGAGACAGAGGTGTAAGGGAAAGGGGCATGCAGGGTCCGGTCCACCTCCATGGCACTTGAGTGATGCAACAGAGAAAAGGGTGAGGCAGAGCTCACAGCAGATATGCCCAGGGAGAGGGGCTGCCAATCAGGGGAGAGGGCTTCCAATCAGGGAGAAGGGCTGCCAATCAGGGGAGAGGGGCTGCCAATCAGGGGAGAGGGCTGCCAATCAGGGGAGAGGGGCTTGGGGAGTGGGGCTGTGGAGGGGTGGGACCTCCCTGTCTGTGGATGCAGGGGCACAGCAGCTTGACCTGTGGTGGTTACTGTGACGATCTCGGTTGGTCAGTGACAGATGCCAACTGCAGGGACAGATGGAGTATTGAAGAAATTAGATTTGATTAAATTAATAATTGTAGCCAGAGAAGATGGGTTCCTCCCAACAAGTGCAACCTGCTTAGCCTCAAATAAGACACGGAGCTGGTGAGTGGAATGCAAACACACTAATTACTAAAGACACACAGACATTTTCTATGTTAAATTAGTTGCTCATAATAAATGAAGAAATGTTCAACATCATTAAAATCAATACAATGCTGAGATTTCATTTCACTCCAGTCAGAATGGCAGCCATCAAGAATCCAAACAATAATAAATGCTGGAAAGGATATGGAAAAAAAGGGACACTTTTATACTCTTTGTGGAACTGTAAATTAGTACAATCACTATGGGGATCAGTATGGAGTTTCCCCAAAAGACTTGGCTTGTAACCACCATATGATCACTCCTTGATATTTATCCTAAAAAACTAAAAACACCATACTACAGTGATATACCTATTACTCATGTCTAAAGCAGCACAATTCACAATAGCCAAGCTATGGAACCAGCCTAGGTCTCCAGTAGTGGATGAATGGATAAAGAAAAAGGAAAAAGAAAATATATACACAATGGAATATTATTCAGTCATAAAGAAAAATGAAACTATGTCATTTGCAAGAAAGTAGATAGAACTGAGAACATCATATTAAGTGACAAGCCAAACTCTGAAGGCCAAGGGTCCTATGTTTTTCTCACTTGTGAAAGCTGCAGAGGAAAAAGGAAAGGGAGGTGGGGGTTCTCATATGCTTAGGGTGCAACTGTTTCCTTAAACTTATAAGACTATAGTTCCGAATATCTGGTGAAAATTGTGGTGGCTGTAAAAATGTTAAATATATTAATTCAAAAGATGAAAAAGAGATAAGACTTAGTAATTTTTACATTAAACTGGAATATTTTCCAGTTTCTGCAAATGGTACTTGCAAATTCAAGGCATTAAGCCTTTAGCAGTGAATAATACACGTTCTTATTGGAAAAAAAAATGACTGAAACTGAAATAAGTACATTCAAGTTAAAAGAAAAATAAGTCAGTCATTTTCTAGAAAAAAGAAATAAAGACTAAGTCAAACGTGGAGCAATCCCTTTGAAGCACAGTTGCTCAAGACGATCACTCCTCTGCCTCTGTGGCAGTTAGCAGCCTAGCTTCACAAGTGCCAGTGACCCAACCGCATTGACCAACACCCACACCAGCATCCTCCAGGCCTTTCCACTGACACCAGGCACCCAACAGCCTCCTGCCTCTTGTTTCCAGAGAGCTTATTCCAACCCCTCTCCCTATTGCAAAGCCGTGACCCTATTGCAATATCCTCGTAAATTCTTCCTTCCCACTTTTGAAGTCTGCAGGGGGCAACTTTTCATGTAAGATATAAGACTCTGTTTTCAAACTGACTTATACTAAAGGTGCAAATTTATGGTGTTAAATATGAAGTTTCCATAGATGTTTATAATGTACAACAATCAAATCAACACAATTAGCATATCTGTCACTTCCCACATTTTTCATTTCTTGGTGGTAAAAGCTTTGAAATCCTCTCTGTTTTGAAAGATGCAAAACGTTATGATTGACTACAATAATGCCATTGTGCAATGATAACGCAGAACTCATTCTTCCATCTAACTGTAACTTTGAACCCATTGACCAGCTTCTCCCCATGTCCAGTCCAGTACCTGGTAACCACTAGTGTATCCTCGATTTCTATAGGATCCACTTTTTGACTTCCACATATGGATGAGAAAATGTAGTCCTTGACCTTCTGCAATGTCTTATTTCACTTGAACTACTGACCAGGTTCATAAAGTTGTTTAAATGACAGGATTCCTCCTTCCAAGGGATGGCTAGGATTCCAGTACATGTTCACCGCATTCTTTGTCCATTCACCCATGGGTGAGCTTTTAGGTTGGTGACAACTCTTGCTATTTATGAAGAGAAGCACAATGACCAATGGAGCCAGGTACCTTTCCACAGGCTGATTTACTGTTCAATTTATTTTTCATTTATGCATTTGACGTTTGGAACTAAGTTTACAACTTTAACTAGAATGTAAATAATGTTAAGAATATGAGCCTTAAGGAGCCCTTGAATTTTTCCCCCCTTTACATTAAAATATCTTGACTAAATTCAGAAACATATTGTATGGGAAAAGGTTCTTCAGTCTAACATGGCCTCATGTTCCATCCAAACCTTTCTGTCCTGTGACACCTGGACAACATTGACCCTCCCTACTCTGCCTTCTGCCCTTGACCCAGGGCCACACGCTAACTCTGGCCATCACTTGCAGGCCTCCCTCTGACTATCAGCCTCAGGGCCTCTGGTCCCCAGCCTCACCCCCTGCCTTACCTCCCCTCACGTGGCTGCTTCCCTCCCTGTCAATCAGCAGATGGGAGGTGTTTCTCACACTTGGCAGAGCACGGAGTCACCAGGGGAGTCTGAAGACCAGGCTGCACCCACATCAACTATGTTCTGCTCTTAATTTCCCCCTGGTGCAATCTAAGGTCTGTGTGTCTACTTCTCTGTGTTTGCTATTTTTCATGCTTACCTTGTGCACTAGCATGAGTCTTGGAGTTGACCCTCAGAAACCCTCCAGCTGTGTCAGCAGCTGCTTCCCGGAACTGGGGATTTCAACAGGATTTCTGACTTCACAGAGAGGCTGGTCTCAGGACTCAGGGGACGAGTGGGAATGTTGCCCTTACCTTTGCTTCTTTCTTCTGCCTGGATCATGCTCTTGGCCCAGGTCTCCTGTGATGGCAAAACCACTCAAGGACAACTCTACCTGGCCTAGGAGCTTAGCATCCTGGAGAAAACATCTACTTCCTTCTCCATTGAGCCCGAAAACACACACCCAGACAAAAAAATGTTTTTCTGAATCTGTCCCTGAAGAAAGATTTTGCTCCACACCTGGGTCACCTATTGTTCCTGCATCCCCTGTACCAAGAGTCAGTGGAATATTATCCATCAAAATATTCTAGAGTCCAGAATCTTATGCCAGTTCAACACAATTTGTTATTTTTTACACTTGGAAAATTCAAACCCACTTCACCAACAAGTTGGAGAAGACGTAGTTGACTAAGGAAGTGCATCAGGTCCACCTCTCTGCAGGCCTGTGAAATTGTCCCAATACCCCTGCTTCTGCTTAAGAACCCACCAGCACTTAGGGGGCTGGAAACATGCACAGGTGTTAACACGCACAGTTGCCACTAGGGCTTTGGTCAACTCCATGGGCAGAAGAAGTGCCCTTTGGGGATATAGAAGTCATTGCAGGATGACTTACCATAGGGCTGGCACTTTGGAACTGGCCACCCTCTGGGAGCTCAGACAGGGCTGGGGATGGGACCAGGTGATGGGCTGGAATCAGTTCATCCAGCTCAAGAGGGGAGGTTTTTCAAACAGTTTTAATGTCCATAGTGAGGAGGATCTTGACCACTGACATCTCCAAACAAACACAATGTATCAGGGCATGCTTTTCCTAGGAAGCCGGTTGTAACTATTTAGGGTCCTCCATAACAAGGGACCTCTTGTCCCTGTGTTCTCTTCATGGGACACCTGGGCTTTCTCAAACCTGGAGAATGGGTTCCAGAGAGACTTCTCTCTTTCCTCCTGTCTTGTTGGAATGTTAAAGCAGACAACAAACATGGGATATTCAGAGAGGTTGGGAGGGGCGGGTGAAACCGTGAGGGAAGGGAGGGAGGGCAGGCCCTGGCTGGGCCACTGATTCTTCAGGGCCTCGGATGCTGCAGGATAAGGAGGCTCCAAAGATTCATCCCTGTGTGAACACAGGACACAGGCCTCAGAGGACCAGGACAGTGGAGGGACCAGAGAAAGAGGGATGCGAACTCTCCAAGTCCTGCTCCCTGTGAGGCTCCCACCAAGCCCCCGACACACACTTGCTGGGACTGAGGCTCCTGCCAGTGCCATCTCCCCACTGGACTTGCACTGTGTCTGCATCAGGAACAGCAGGACCTCAGGGTCATGTCCTTGTTCCTTCTAGAGCTCTCTTCTTCCTACCTCCATATGCACACTCACCCACAGTGGCCCCAGACTAAGTAATGTCCTCCTCACACGGAGAATCCTGGAGGCCCAGCTCCTCAAGCCCCTTAGAAAAGCACCTGTCTGCTGCAGGTAAAGCCACCTTGCCCCACTGCCACTGTGAGCAGAGTCCAGCTGTGCGCTGCATCTCAGACTCTCCATGGCCTCTGGTCTAATGGAAATGGTGCCTGCAGGACCAGCCATCCTGACACAGTGGTCTCTGAAAGGACAGAAGGACAGGGCGACCTTGTTATTCAGCCCCCTCCCACAAACACACAGGAACTGACCTCAGTGCACACAGCATGGATGTCTGCTGACCTGGGAAGTCCCCTGGGAGAGCTGAGGGAAGGGAACCAGGAGCCACACGGCCTTCAGCTCCTTGGACAGCGGCTGACCCACCTAGGAGGGGAACAACCCCACCCCAGGGACAGAGTTGGGCTCACCACCTTGCAGAGAGACAGGTACTCTGGAGGGCAGTGAAGGATGCCAAGGCGAAAGACCACACTCGGGTTCCTTTTTACGATTTCCAGGTCATGTGCATGGGCAGCTGATGTGACTGGGCCAAAGGCTATGTGACTTCTTTAACATTCAGGAAGGACCCTGAACCGGCTTGAGTCACATTAGTGGACGCCCCAACAACCCACAGGCAATGCGTCTCTGGTGCCTTACCCACGGGGCCTCAGGCCCAGAGCTGTTTCCCCCCACAGGGCAGGTGATTCAGCCCTATCGCTGTGACCATGACTGTACCTGCTGGCTCTTGGCTCCACACAGAGCTGAGTGACAGTCCCCTGACGTCCCTCCTCAAAGTGAGGCAGTCCAAACCCCTCTTTGTCCCTACACCAGGACATCAGCAGTGTCTCCTTTCCTTCCAGGTTCACAGGCCTCTTGCCTCCGTGCTGGCAGAAGTATGACTCAGCCTCCATCCTCTGGGATCTGTGCACAGGCTGGAGGGCCACAATCCTCAGGGGTCCCTTCCCTCTCCCCTGGCCCAACATCACCTGCGTCTGCAAATGCTGGTGGCCCTGAGCAATGGCATAAGGCCTGCACTGCCTTGTTCCTGGGGGTGGTACCTTTCTGCTGGTGGAAAACGGACTTCCTCGGCCTCTCCCCCCCCCACAGTGGGGACCGTTCCCTCTGCAGCCAGGAGCAGAGACAGTCACTGTCTCAGCCTCTGTGGGTTTCTCCCATGCTGACACCCAGCAGAACACCACACTGTGATATCCCTGGCTTCCTGCTTTTGGATCACACAGTATCATCCATTCAGATCAGCACCCCTCCACTCCTCAGCTACAGTGGCCCAGGAGACACCACACTGTGTCCACCTTGCCTAGGGTGGCCTAGCCCATGGTCCCCTCCGTTAAACCTGGAGTCCTGACCTCCTTATTACTCAGCCTAAAAAATGCACAGACCCCAAACACAGCATGCTCCTTCCAAGAGCCTAACACTCACTAACTCTTGAAACTTGGCCAGTGCACCTCATCACAATTGAGCCTAGATCACCATGGCCATGGAGAAGACTCAGGGTCATTTCCCATAGAGATAATAACATTTACATTTTCTCCAATACTGACATACACCCTAGCTTTACCAGATGCCATGCATACTGCCCTCCAACATTTACTAAAGACCCACCCCTTGGAGACAGACTAAGCTACAATACCTGAGGGCCGGAGAGCTCAGTCCTACAGGCAAAGAGCACATACAAGGGGCTCTAGCAGGACCTACATTCCCAAGAAACACGCAGCCCTCATAGAAGCTCGGGTTTCACCAGGTTTAAAGGTTGCTTACTAGCTCTCTCTCACCCCACCCACAAGCCATGGAGATGATGGCTCTGAGTCCCACAGGTGACTCAGCCTGGTCACCAGACAAGAAGAGGCAGCCCTCAAAGAATGGACACTGACCACACTAAATGATGACCACATGGAAGTACCATTCAAGGCCTTGCTGATGTCAGAGGCACAGGAAGCCACTAACAAGCGTTGGTCCCCATGGATGCTGACAGGGAGCACTGGGAAGACAGCCCACAGAAGAGGAAAGTGGCATGGTTTATGGTGGGTCTTGCTTGCTATCTTCTGTGCAATGGGGTGATGGCGCTGCTGTGGGGTGCCCATCAGGCAGCTTGTGAAACAGGCCTCCTAGGTCTGCTCTAGTACCCGAGCCTACAATCCCAGGTATGCTGGAAAGCTGGTAGAGGGAGGCCAAGAGCCCCCAGACCTGAGGTCAAGCCTGGATTTCATTCCTTACTCCATAAATGGGCTCACTGGCTCCAATGCCTGAACACAGTCAGGGTCTACAACCCCAGCTCAAGTCTTACAGATGGACAGCCGGCCCTGATGGACAGGCTCTCCTCTGCATTGGCCAGTGATGCTGTGCAACACAAACCCAGGCTCAGGGCCCCAGGCTAGGAGCTTCACATGCAGAGATCCCAGAGACTTCCCACTCAGTCATCCCAGTCTCCAGGATGTGCACAAGCCACCAACAGATGCCACATATGATCCGGAGCACCCTGTGTGACTCAGGAGCACCATAAAGCCTGCACCAGCAAGACCCACTGAAGTTAGCAGTATTGTGCAGCCCTGATGCAAATCAAGGTGTGCTGGGCTCGAAGGCTTGCATTAGGCACCAGATGCCCAACCCTCCACTGCCCTTCATGAGTGGACCCAAGGGAGGATGACCCCCACATCCAGATGACTAAACACCTGCATCCATGAGACCATTGGTGGAATGTCACTGCTTCAGAGCAAGGCACACCAATTCAAGAGGTCATCGAGGTAAACAGGGGCCTCACCAGAATGGAGACACAACGAATCTCACTCACTGCTCACTTACAGCCTCTTCCTATTTCTGCAGAGGCTGGGGACATCTATAGCCAGAGGAGGCAGTGCCGGTCTTGTCCAGTACACGTGACTTGCAGTGGCACATAACTGGGCTCACGCTTCGCTAAATACCCAGAACATGACCCCACAGAATGGCATTTTCTGAGACCACTGTTTGCCTTCAGTGAGGCCCCAGTAGCTATGCCCCCTACTGTAAGGAAGCCACAAGGCCTAGGCCAGTTGGGAAGATACCCAGGAGTTATGCAAAACTCGTGGAACTGGGAGACCCACACATTACAACAGCCAGTCTAACTGGATTGCCCAATAATGCCGCTCTCTCCTGCCTCAGTGGGAAACACTTAGGGATTGGAGTTGCTTTATGTTCTAACTTCTGGGGGCCACCAGAAGTTGTAACAACTGCCAGGATATCCCTCTTGCACACACCACCAATGCTCCTCTCCACATCCACATTTTGCTGGGCCCCTCCAGATACAAACAAGGCCCCCAAAACCATCATCTGAGATCCCATTCCTAATATGGCCCTGTGCTGCACTGAGACCTGTGCCCAGTTCCTCAAACCTCTGCTGGCTCCATACAGCACTGGCCTGGAGTCCCCTGCAGTGCAGCCTCCATGAAGACCTGGCCTTCACCATCTGACACAAGACTAAACCCTCAGCCTCTCTGAGACTCAAACAGGTGCTGCCAATGCTTATATCTAACTTCTCTACCTTGACAGAGACACAGCAGGGCTTCTGAGATGGCCCTGAAGCCTGGGCACATGCACCACAACCTTGCCTAGTTGGCCACTCACTCTATTTAGATTCAGTAACTGTGATGTGTGTACTTAAGGGTTTTTATTTTCATTTCTCTTTTCCATGAACCTGATCCCATTTACCACACCATGAGGAGGCATGAGATGGTAAGGAACAGTATATAGACATAAATGACACTCTTCACCATCTTACATACAACAGGTATTTTTTTATGTTCAGTTTTGCCAAGGCAACCCAGGACTCATGCAAAATAGGCAAGTGATTTTCCACTGAGGGACGCCTTGAGACTGCTCAGCACTGGTTTGGGTACAATGTCTTTGAGAACAGGACCCCAGGTGAGAACGGCTAAGGACAATCTCTCTACCATCTTGGCTGCCTCCTTGAGGGCCATCAATCTGATGAGTGCTTGGCCCAGATGGTCAGACAGTCCTTTAGCCTGGCCTTTCTACTGGCCAAGCAAGGAGATGCTGGTTTCCTTGAAAACTGCATGCTGCATGCACATCCATCAGTCAGGGAGACTCTAGTGTAGCCACCCAGCTCCACAAGGCAAGAATGGCATACCAGCTCCCCAAGGTCCAGGATCCCCACTGGCCAAAAGCTCTAATTGCTCTCCTGGTGAGATCCCAATCCCTGTGGAGGCAGATCAAGAGCTTATTCTAAACCCTCTTGGTTGGTCTTGGCAATCTTAGCTTAGTCATCTTAGCAAAGCCTGAATATGACCTGCAGATTATGATTTCCTGACACCTTTTAATGTTTCTCTGCTCTGGGTGCTTCAGCCTCAGCCACAGGGTCTGCCACCTTAGGAGGAAGGGAGAAGGAGCTTGGTCACCAGCTAGACCAGGCAAAGACACCTGGACAAAGGTAAGATGTCCCTTTGGGCCCCTCTTCTGACCCCACCACCACAACTAATTGTTCAATCGCCCTTGTGCAAGAGTTGTTGGAAGTGCCCGATAGAAACACACAGAGGTGACGACACCCCACCCAGTGCCCTTTAAATAGGGGAAGTGTGTCCTGTGAGTGTGCGGCTGCTGTGGCTTCAGTCGACCTGGGACTCAGCACTGCTCTCTGCCTGCTTCTGTCGCCCAGCCTCGCTGAGGATCTGTGAGTAACTGAAAGCTCCAGAGCTTTGCCCTCTGCTCAGCTCATTGGCCTGATAGCACTTCCTCCTGTGCAGGAAAGCCAAGTGGGGAGGCCCTGCAGGGGTCCTCTGCAGGCCCCTGGGAGCTGCCCAGGGGAGCCCCTCTCAGCTAAGTTACTGAGGAGCTCAAAGGCTCCAGACACACGCACGGGTTCTGTCCTGCTCAGAACAGTGGCTCCTTCAAACTTTCCCTGATTTTGAGAAATGTCCACTAACGCCTGCTGCTCATGTTTCAACCAGGTCCTTTGGTTTGGCTACTGACGTGCTCTGTTGCCTGTGTCTGTGGACATGAATCCTGGCTGAACTCCTGCTTTCCCTGTGTTTTCTCCCACTTCCTGCTGTGCTTCCTCATCCAGCTGGTGGCTTCCTGTGTGTAATCCTGCATGATCTGAGGCCACCCCTTAGCTCCACCTTGGCTTCTGCTGCCTCTGCCTTTGGTGTCACAGGCAAGACCTCACTGTCAGGTCCAGGGTCAGAAGGCACCTCTAGGTGTCCTTCCAGTCGTCTTGTGTTCTCAGGTCTTGTGTTGAGGCTTTAAATCCATTTGATGTGGACAAAGGTCCAATAATGAACATCCTACATCAGGTGGTGCACTTTAGACACAGGTTCTAAGTAGCCACTGCTTGCTCCAAAAGATGGAAACATCAACAGGCTCCAGCTTAGGCGCTCTCTGTCCAGGGTCCTGCTGAGCTCCTGTCACCCCTGATGAGGCCACTTGAGCCCCACTCCTGCTCAGGCAGGAGCCTGCTCACCCCCTGACTCAATACCCTCTTCAGAGGGAGAGTCAGCCCTGAGCCTGCTCAGGAGAGCTCACCTTCTACTCCTCTGTGCTCCACAGGATCTTGCTTTGCAAATATTAAAAAGGAAACTTTTGATCTAAAGAGAAATGGGAAATCTAAGTGGGAAACAGAAAACCTTAGCAGAGTCTTAATCGTCATTGTCAGTTTCCCTTGAGGACCTCAAGGACAAGGCTCCCCTCCTCCCATCCAATGGAGACACGGCCACGGGCTGTGAACCTGCTCCTCACACACCTGCAAATGCAGCCCATGTCTCCTCCACACTCTCAGGCCCCTGCCTCCATTCCCCCAGGTGACTGCAGCCATGAGGACCCTCGCCCTCCTCGCTGCCCTTCTCCTGCTGGCCCTCCAGGCCCAGGCTGAGCCTCTCAGAGCAAGAGTTGAGGAGGCCCCGGACCAGCAGCAGCCAGGACAAGAGGACCAGGTGGCAACCATCTCCTTTACAGGGGATGAAAACTCTGCTCAGGATGCAGGTGAGAGCTGCCTTCCTGTAGGACACACAGAGTGTGCAAAGGAGGACGGCAGAGGGGCCCCAGACTCAGGCCAGCCACAGTCACTGACGTGACTTCACCTAAGCCCCAGAGCCCTCAAATTTGTCATTGAACTGTGAGTGCCTGGTAACTCTTGGCAGAGGACTTCTTTCCTGCAAAAACCTTTGATTCCAAGATAGGTTTGTGCAGATACTAGGTGTAGTACATGAAGACACTTACTGACCAGTCCTTTCTGGATCTAATTGGGTCGCCTTAGTCTCAGGGAGACAATTTTCTTCTTTCTCTCAGAAGGAACATTTAGGAATGGGAAATGTGTGTGAAGGAGTATTCAGTCATATGTGTGATGGGGCCGGAGTGAAGGCAGGAGAAGGTGTGTGCCTGACCATGTGGGTGACCTGAGCTTGCCATGTGCCTTACTCCAATAGGCTGAGGCTGCACAGGCCACTCTCTGTAATGCACTTACAGGAGGAACCTCCCCACCCAGACTGCACCTCCCCAGACTCTCCTAGTGTCCAGCACTGATTCTGACACTTTCTCTGTGTCTGCAGGTGTAAGAGCGGGAGACGTGTGCACCTGCAGAAGACCCGAGTGCGATTCCGGGGAGCGCATCGCAGGAAGCTGCATAGTGAATGGCATCTATTACATGTTTTGTTGCCGTTAAGTCAAAATTTGCTTTGACCCCTGGAAGGAAGCCGCTCTTTCACTGTGCCATGTCATCAATTTCCCTCCCAGCCCAAATAAAATTTTTGCAGCAAGCTCTCTGTGCATTTGCTCCTTGGAAGCTTGCTGTGTGTCCCATGAGCACTCCTTTGGGTTATCGACAATGAATGCACTTTAAACAAAATGCGGGCTTCATAGGTGGGATTCCAAGGTGAACACCGGTTTAGAAATGGAGTGTTGAGAACGCTGAAATGCAGCTGGTGCCCCTGATTCCCTCTCCTGTCTCTGAGCTCTGCCCTCACTTAGAGTGGACTCCCTCTCAAAGACTCTCCCATGTGGTGGCAAAGCAATCACTGTCTGCTTCCAGTTTGTCATTATACCTTCTAGAGAAACCGCCTTCTGTCTTCAAAGTGTGGGATTTTCCTGAACTCACTGAGGGTAATCTGGTTTTTAGGCCCTGGGCTGCGGACGCTCCACACAGAGAGCCCTAGGAGTGGAAGGAAGGGTTCTTAGTGGGGACAGCACACACAGGAAGAAAAGCAGAGTGCCCCTCAGGGTGACGCACTCTCGTCCCCACCATGTAGCACACTAGTGGAGCTGGGTTGGGCACACAGAGCTGGGTCCAGAGGCTCACCAGGCACCAGCAGGACTCAGCCCCACCTGGCCCAGGCACCCGGGTGGACGCCCTCCGCTGTGGGAACCTGACTCTGCCTGTAAAGTGCAGCTTCCAAGGAGACCCAGGACTGAAGGGGTCGGAGGCAGTGACCAAGCCACCCAGAGTTCACGGCCATGCTCCAGGGTGCTGAGGGGTTGAGCCTCAGAGCTTCAGGCAGGGCCAGTGAGGGCAGGATCTGGGTGTGGGGAAAGGAGGGCTGGAGCAGCGCCCCCAGATCCCAGGGTCTGGACCAGCATGGCCACAGCTCCCTGCTGCCCTGTGAACCACACAGCCACCCAACACACACACACACACATATACATGCACACACGCACACACACACACACACACACACACACACACAACCCCACCCTTCCCTAGCTTGTCCTCCTCTCCTCAACCAAGATGCCATGCTCTTGCTTAAAACTCGTGTCTGAAGGGCCAACTGCGTCTTGGTGAGGTGGGATGTGACTCTCACTCCTCTCGGTCCTCTCCTTCCCTCCCCAAGAAAAACCCCTGACCTCTGGGCCGTTTGTCCCTGAGTCCACCACACAGTAGCCCCTGGGAGGTGTCCAGTGTGAGCCCCTGAGTCCTCACCTGACTCCACCCAGTACTTCCCAAGGGATCCTAGAGCACAGGACTGGAGATAGGGCTGCCAGGGCATCTGTGCTACTCCTGCTGTCTGGTCACAGGTAAATGACCTAAGACCTAGAGCAACAGAGACCACAGGGTGCAAAGAGAGGGTCAGTGACACAAGTGGAATTATTTGCAATCTAGTAGACACTGAGGTGGGCCCAGACATGGCAGTGACCACCAGAATGAACCCATTCCCAGACAGCCCAAGGAAACACGTCCTCTTCCCTCATGCTCTCCACTGGAACTCTGAGGTCTGTCTTAGTGTAAATAAGGGTCTTCCTGTGTGAGGAGGCCAGAACGGGGCTCCACGGACCACCCACAGCTGGGGAACCAGGACAGTGACCCCAGGGAGCACAGAGCAAGTCTATGGGTCTCACACAGAGAAGGACCAGCTTGCCTCAGTGTGAACAGTGAAGGTCTACCTTGGGGTACTCCCTAGAAGGTCAGGTGCATTCTTTAGGGTCTTATACCTCCACTGGCTTGAGGTTCTGTGGTCCTTGTGGCAAACCTCCACATCATTCCTAAACTGTGGATGTGGCTACTCCAGTCCCCTCCTCAGGGCTGCTGTCCACAGCCTAGTGTCCACTGGCTGCTCCCCCAAGCTATCTTCTAAAATTTCACGTTGTCCCTGGGCTTTGTGGGATTCCATATTTCAGATTGCACCCTGTTTCCCCTGCTGTCAACATCCAACTTCTTCTCTTGCTCCTTCTGTGGAGGTCAAACCATGCCATACATTTTATTTAGTTCTTCTCTGTCACTTTTTCCCATAGAATGTATGACCCATGTTTTGCTCATCACTTCCCCTCTACCTGGGTGACTCCTTAACATGTATTAGGTGATGCAGAATTTAATTCTGACTGCTGCATTATCACAAAATTATTAATTTCATCTAACTGCAACTAGTGTTATGAATGATGTAATTTTTCTCAGCTTCCTGGAGGATAAATCACTCCTACAGAGAAAAATCACTCCATGTATCCAATTCACATGTCAGTTTAAGTCAAATCAAATAATTTAAAACCTTTAGAATTAAACAAGAATATATAAATATTGATATTAATGTTTAATCTAATTGCATTAATAGATGGTCTTAATTTCATGAAGCTTCTGAACTTTTAAATCAAAAGAGCAGGTTGAGGGCTGGGGATGTGGCTCAAGCATTAGCATGCTTGCATTGCATTTTGTGGCCAGGATTCGATCCTCGGCACCACAAACAAATAAAGATGTGTCCACAAAAAACTAATAAATAAATATTTAAAAAATTCTCTCTCTCTCTCTCTCTCTCTCTCTCTCTCTCTCTTGAAAAAAAAAGTAGCAGGTTGAGAAAAGAGTTTGCGCTCAATCTCCTACTGTAGCACGACAGACATGTGGAACAGATAGGTTCATGGAAGGAGTGGGGCCGAATTTGAGGCACAGAGTGCGAGGAAAAGGGGGCATGCAGGGCCAGGTCCACCTCCATGGCCTGGGGGAAGGGACGCAGTCCGGAAGAGGGTGAGGTATTGCTCAGGGCAGATAGGGCCAGAAGCCTCTGCCAATCAGGGAGAGGGGCCATGGAGGAGTGGGGCCAACCTGTCTGCTCTGTGGACGCAGGGCACAGCCCCATGACCTGGGCTGTTGCTGTGAAAATCGAGGCTGGTCTGAGACACATGCCATCTCCAGGCACAGAGGTGTAGGGAAGAAGGTGAGGTCTTCCCACAGCAACTTCCACAGCCTCCAGTGAGACCCCAAATCCATGAACAGCAGCAGACATCCAGTGCTTATGTGCTGATCACCCACAGGACACTTGAGATTTCTCCCTCAATGGGCTACTCCTATGAAAGGGCAAGGAATGAGCTTTGGTCAGGTGTGGAGCCAGCCCTTTGAAATGGATTTGAAAGAGATCTTGCTCCTTGACAGACAGTGGAAGCCTAAAAGCAGCAAATGCAAATCAGGAAGATGACAGTGGAGGACAATGACAACCTCCCCATAACCTTATCCAGCTCTGCTCCATGGCTCTCCTCCAAAAATTCTGCCTTCTGCTACAAGATGGTTGATTTCAGCTTTTTTATAGATCGGTCTTGACTTCATTGAGATCTTCTGAATACATCTTCCTTCCCGTTTTTTAAAAGGGTATGGCCGAGAGACCCAACATGGCGTCGGGTGGGGAGGCTGCCCTTTCAGTACCTCCTCAAACACGGGGACAGAGAGATGCATTAATATGTTCAGATTCTAACTGCTGAGAGACTTCTAGCAAAATTCCTCTGAAGTGAGACCTGCTGGGGAATTTGTAGGATTATTGGAGGTGATAGTTTGCCCCAGACCAGTGAATCTCTGCCACACAGCGGGAAGGTCCAGACCCGCCACCCTCTGCCTTTGTGCGAAGACCAGCACAGTAGGAGGTGGTTCACTAGGACGCGACATAGGGACCCTATGAAGAGGTTGCTAACCAAGCCTTCATGAAACAGCGAACCGGAACTGAAACCAACCGAGATGGGTCAGACCAGAGACAAGCCAGACCCACCCCTCCCTTCGGACACTCCAGCAAATTAAATTATGTAGAGACATTAATGAACAAGGGCAAGTCTTGGCAGCTGCAGTACAACAGGCTTTAGATGCTAGGACAAAAATATGCTACAATTGTGAACAAACAGGACATTTTAAAAGGAATTGCCCCATAGGAGGAGGGTTTAACAAACCTAGGTATCAAAGGAGTAGAATACCGGGTATTTGCCCACGATGCCATAGAGGGAGACATTGGGCTAATGAATGCCATTCTCAAACCACCATTAAGTGTATTCCATTATCAAAAAACGGACAAGGACCAGGTGTTTATTCACAATATCATGGAGAAAGGCATCGGGCTCCATTGCCAAAAAACGGACAGGGGAGCCCAATGCTCCGGGGCCCACAACCACAAATACACGGGGCACTGGAGGAACTCAGAAACACCAGGGAGTAACCCAGCAACACCATCAGGTTAGTGCCCAGGACACATTATCCATCAGATCTCTCATCAGACGAACCAGAGGGAGCGCAGGGTTGGACATCTGCACCTCCGCCAGAGCAGTACTAACTCCAGAGATGGGAGTTCAAATCATTCCCACAGGAGTAAAAGGACCTCTTCCCCAAGGAACAGTAGGATTATTGTTAGGACAAAGTTCTTCTACTCTCAAAGGACTTATGATAAGTCCTAGGGTAATTGATCCCGATTATGAAGGTGAAATAAAAATTATAGCTAGTTCTCCAAAGAGTATATCAGTAATTTAACCAGGAGATAGAATAGCACAGTTATTAATAATACCCAGCCTACATGATAAATTTTCCAGTAGTAGTATAGAAAGCAGTTCCAGGGGATTAGGCTCCACAGGTGTAGATTGGGCCATGCTGTCTTTAAATTTAGATTCTCGCCCCATGTTAAAATTAAATATTCAAGGACATGAATTTAATGGGCTACTGGACACAGGTGCAGACCTTAGCATCATATCTCTTCAAGAATGGCCAAAACATTGGCCATTACAACAACCACTCAAGCGCTTCGAGGCCTAGGAGTGGCAACTAATCCCCATAGAAGTGCAATGGTATTAGATTGGAAGGATCCTGAAGGATGTGAAGGAACTATACAGCCATATGTATTGGATCATCTTCCTATAAATTTATGGGGACAAGATGTCCTAGATCAATTAGGTTTGACATTAACAAATAACATCAATCCAAATGCGCCCACTATTAGGGCTAGACAAGGTTTCAGGAAAGAAAAAAGATTAGGAGAACAAGAACAAGATATAGCAGCACCAATTCAAATAGATCAAGGAATAAATAGACATGGATTGGGATTTCAGAAGGGGTCACTGAGGCAATAAAAATTACTTGGAAATCAGAAAGACCAGTATGGGTTCCTCAGTGGCCCCTGACTAAAGAAAAGATAAAATCAGCCCATGACCTGGTCAAACAACAATTAGTGGAGGGACATATACAACCTTCCGTATCTCCCTATAATACTCCCATTTTTGTTATTAAAAAGAAATCTGGTAAATGGAGATTATTGCAAGATTTAAGAGCCATTAATAATGAGATGGTTATTATGGGACCTGCTCAATCAGGGATTCCTCAATTGTCTGCTTTGCCAAAACCCTGGTATGTTTTAGCTATAGATATTAAAGATTGTTTTTTTTTTCAATTCCAATTCATCCTGAGGATAGTCCACATTTTGCATTTACTATCCCTGCACTGAATCATGAAGGTCCCGTTCAGAGATATAAATGGAAAGTACTCCCTCCCTCAAGGGATGGCTAACAGCCCAACTATGAGTCAAATTTAAGTTAACAAAGCAATCCAGCCACTTAGATATCAAAATCTTGAACTACAAATATTTCACTATATGGATGATGTATTGTTAGCACACAAAGATAAAAACACTTTGCTAGAATGTTATGCCACACTTACAAATTTATTAAGAAATTATAATCTAGAGATAGCAATAGATAAAGCACTATTAAATTTTCCAATTAATTTTTTAGGAGTTCTATTATCCTCAATCATGGTCCATCCACCAAAAATTCAATTACGAGTAGATGAACTCAAATCACTTAACAACTTTAAAAAGTTATTAGGAGACATAAATTGAATAAGGCTTTATCTAGGCATACCAACAGGAGAGTTGGGACCTTTATTTGATATCCTAAAAGGTCCATCAGATCCAAATTCACCCCGCATGTTAACACCTGGAGCAAGAAAGGCATTAAAAATTATTGAAACATATATGGAAAATATGCATTTGGATAGAATTGATATGTTTGCCTATATTATTTATTCTAATATCAACAAAAAATATTCCTACAAGAGTATTTTGGCAAGAAGGTCCATTATTGTGGATACCTTTATCTTATTCTCCTAACACTATGCTTACTAGGTATCCTGAGGCTGTAGGACAATTAATACTCAAAGGAATAAAAGCAGCAAAGGGAGTGTTTAGAATTTCTCCCAATAAAATTATTACTCCATATACTATGGATCAAATTGATGAGTTAGCTAATGAGTTAAATACTTGGGCAATAATCATGTGTAAATCTAATGTTTCCTTTGATAATCACTTACCATCTAATCCTTTGTTGTCTTTTTGGTCTTCGCATCCTGTAGTTTTTTGAAAAATGACAAGAAATACCCCTATCATGAATGGTCCAAATGTATTCACTGATGGGTCAAATAATGGTACAGCAGCAGTAGTTACCCCTGATCAATCTTTTACATGTTTAGAACCCAAACAATCAGCTCAAAAGGTAGAGCTTAATGCAGTTTTACAAGCTTTTGTGATGTTTAAAGATTCTGTATTTAATTTATTTTCTGACACTCAGTATATAGTTAATGCTATAGTATCCCTTGAAGTTGCTGGTAGGATTTCCCCTTCCTCTACTGTTTTCTCTTTGTTTTCCACTATACAAAGTCTAATCTGGGACAGAAAAGATCCATTCTTTATAGGACATATCAGAGCACATACAGGATTGCGTGGAGCCCTTAGTTTGGGCAACGATTTAGCAGATAAAACTACACATGACATACATATTTTCTCTACACTAGAAGAAGCTACAAATTTTCATAAAA
This sequence comes from Ictidomys tridecemlineatus, assembly GCF_052094955.1. Taxonomy (NCBI): domain Eukaryota; kingdom Metazoa; phylum Chordata; class Mammalia; order Rodentia; family Sciuridae; genus Ictidomys; species Ictidomys tridecemlineatus. Next base: position 5,112,485 of record NC_135490.1, on the reverse strand, counting down.
GGTTCCATATCAGTGCTAATACTTTACAAAAGGATTTTTAAATAACTAAGGAACAAGCTAGACAAATAATAAAACAATGTCAAAATTGTGTGACATTTTTACCACAAGTTAATCTTGGAGTCAATCCTAGAGGACTGATACCTAACCATATTTGGCAGATGGATGTCACACACTTGCCAGAATTTGGAAAATTAAAATATTTGCATGTTACAGTTGATACTTCTTCCAGATTTTTGATGGGCTCCCTTCATGCCGGAGAAAAATCTAAAGATATTATAGCTCATTGCTTAAAAAATTTTGCCACTGTGGGCATTCCAAAACAGTTAAAAATGGATAGTGGTCCTGGTTATACATCTACCTCTTTTAAACAATTTTGCTCATCATTTGGCATTACTCACATAACAGGAATCCCATACAATCCACAGGGGCAAGGCATAGTTGAAAGAGCTCATCAAACTATTAAAATGTACTTATTAAAGCAAAAACAGGGAATTGGAAAGGGGTATATATACCCTAAAGATAAACTTAAAATAACCCTTTTTACTCTAAACTTTTAAAATTTGGATTCATCAGGGCTTAGTGCTGTGGAAAGGCATATGTTTCCAAAAAATGTACATAAGCCTCAGGTACTTTGGAAGGATATTCTAACAGGACAATGGAAAGGTGCTGACCCAGTGATTGTCTGGAGTCGAGGTTCTGTTTGTGTATTTCCACAGGGAGAACAGCAGCCGATTTGGATTCCAGAGAGACTAACCAAAGCAATTTCTAAAGACCAAAAGGAAGATGATTTGACTCAAATCCCTAACAGCTGATATCCAGAACTCTAGCTTGGCTATTCTTACATATGCAACAGTGATTAACCAGGATGCTTTTGCCGATATCTATTTTATTATTGCCTTTTCCTAAATCATAAAGTTCTATTTTATTTCTTGAGCTCATACAGACCTAGGTTAATGTTTTCCTGATCAGTTTTATTTGGTGACTATGGAGTTTTTAAACATTGCAATGGAGATTTCACCTGTGAAAAACTACAAGGCCTTTACTATTATGTTATGTGTTGTATATATTATATTATGTGTGCACACTTCTCTTTTGTGTTTTATGTCTGTATGTGCGTATGTTCATGTATTCATATATGAGGAGCGCTCATGAAAAAAATGAAGCCGAATTTTTTTTTATTCATGTGATTTAAATGGTTTAATTTAAATTGGGTAAACAGCTGTTGAGGATTGTTTTAATATGTGAACAAATAAGGAGGTTTACAGATCTATTTGTTTACTTTCACCTTTTTTTTCATTATATTTAATAATTCTATTCAGGATAATGTAAATTGTTCAGAAAATTGTTTTCTTAGTGCCTGTTATAATGTTAAATAATTTTTTTTTAGCCATTATTGCCCGAATTCCTATCTTCATCCTAGTGCCGGTGAAGACAAAGATAAAACCAAACTACAGCTTCTTTGATAGTTATCACAACAAACTGTATAAACTGATGCATCAATGAATAATAACTCAACAAGTAATGCTCAATCAAGGAGTCAATTTACTTTGGGAGGAAATGGACATATTGATAGATTCCTCTGCTTTGAACTGCTTGCAGAACTTGCCTGGACTATGTATCACTTTTATATATTGTGAACTATCTGTTGGTGCAGCGAATTGTGGTAATGCTGGAGTATCTTTGCTGATGGTGTCCCCATGGTACAATTTTTCAAAGGAGCCATCAATTTGTTTAGTGTCGTGCCATTTCTGTATCCTCCTCCCTTCTGCTAGTGATGGTCTAAAATTTGGGGACCAACAGAAGTGAGGCAAAGAACCTCACCCCCCACTGGTCCATAGGCCTACCCACAGGTATGGCTGTATGCTGGGCCCGTAGTCAGTGACAGGTATGATCCAAATGCAGTGATACCAACATAAGACAGGAGGCTGACGCCTACAGGTCAGCTCATCCGATGACGGGTAAAGACCATATGTAGTATTGGACAACCTAACAGGCACGGTACCTAAGCCACATTACTTGTTGTTTAATTAAACAGAAGGGGGGAGATGCTGAGAGCCACAGCTGAGTTGGAATGGCCCCTGGCATTTTGCCAATAGTATTGATTGACAGGTGAGGCATTACTATACGCTTTGGCCGATACTTTGGAGTTCTCCTGGGGATTCCCGGGGATTCCTGGAGAGTTCCCATTGGTTGGGGAAGTGCAGGAGGAGGGATTTCCAGAGGATATTTCCAGCTGCTGGTTCCTGGACGAGCAGCGTGGGGTTCGGGAGGAGTTCCTAGGAGCATCTTTGGAGAGTGCTGGTGGAGTTCAGAAATAAAGTTTGTTCCTGCTTCACTTGTTCATGATTTGTGCCCAGACAGACTGCGGCACTAACAGTAAATATATCTTATGTCTTTACTTTTTGTAGCCACTGTCTGCTTAAAATGGAACGTCAGCTCTGCTCTTCTCACTTTCGTGCCCAGTTTTTAAATACACAAAGTATGTGTTGAAGAAATCAGATTTGATTAAATTAATCCTTGTATCCAGTTTCACATAATGATATAAACTTACATTATTACTTCTCAGTTGCGTTGAAGAAAACTGAAAACTACAGACCTAAATCAGTTCATGTATCCAAGTTATGTGACAGTTTATCTTTAACAAGCAATTAAAATCATTTGAAACTAAACACAGAAAACTGTGCTAGGCTAAGTGTCACACCATGGATCATTAGTTTAGAAACAAGGTGGAGATAGTTACGGCATGGAATGGTTCATCAAGCGCTCAGACAGTGGGACGTGGTAGCACATGTCTAGAATCCCAGCAGCTCAGGAAGCTGAGGCAGGAGAATCACAAGTTCAAAGGCAGCCTCAGCAACTAAGTGAGGGCCTAAGCAACTTAGTGAAACTCTGTCTTAAAAGAAAAAAATATAAAAAATACTGGGTATCTGGCTCAGTGGTTAAGGGCTCCTGGGTTCAAATTTTAGTACAAAAAAAAAAAAAGCTCAGAGTAAATCTCAAGCTGGACTACAACAGACATGAGCACTTGGATAGATTAAATAGGGTAGGGCAGAAATTTAGGCAGAGACAGAGGTGTAAGGGAAAGGGGCATGCAGGGTCCGGTCCACCTCCATGGCACTTGAGTGATGCAACAGAGAAAAGGGTGAGGCAGAGCTCACAGCAGATATGCCCAGGGAGAGGGGCTGCCAATCAGGGGAGAGGGCTTCCAATCAGGGAGAAGGGCTGCCAATCAGGGGAGAGGGGCTGCCAATCAGGGGAGAGGGCTGCCAATCAGGGGAGAGGGGCTTGGGGAGTGGGGCTGTGGAGGGGTGGGACCTCCCTGTCTGTGGATGCAGGGGCACAGCAGCTTGACCTGTGGTGGTTACTGTGACGATCTCGGTTGGTCAGTGACAGATGCCAACTGCAGGGACAGATGGAGTATTGAAGAAATTAGATTTGATTAAATTAATAATTGTAGCCAGAGAAGATGGGTTCCTCCCAACAAGTGCAACCTGCTTAGCCTCAAATAAGACACGGAGCTGGTGAGTGGAATGCAAACACACTAATTACTAAAGACACACAGACATTTTCTATGTTAAATTAGTTGCTCATAATAAATGAAGAAATGTTCAACATCATTAAAATCAATACAATGCTGAGATTTCATTTCACTCCAGTCAGAATGGCAGCCATCAAGAATCCAAACAATAATAAATGCTGGAAAGGATATGGAAAAAAAGGGACACTTTTATACTCTTTGTGGAACTGTAAATTAGTACAATCACTATGGGGATCAGTATGGAGTTTCCCCAAAAGACTTGGCTTGTAACCACCATATGATCACTCCTTGATATTTATCCTAAAAAACTAAAAACACCATACTACAGTGATATACCTATTACTCATGTCTAAAGCAGCACAATTCACAATAGCCAAGCTATGGAACCAGCCTAGGTCTCCAGTAGTGGATGAATGGATAAAGAAAAAGGAAAAAGAAAATATATACACAATGGAATATTATTCAGTCATAAAGAAAAATGAAACTATGTCATTTGCAAGAAAGTAGATAGAACTGAGAACATCATATTAAGTGACAAGCCAAACTCTGAAGGCCAAGGGTCCTATGTTTTTCTCACTTGTGAAAGCTGCAGAGGAAAAAGGAAAGGGAGGTGGGGGTTCTCATATGCTTAGGGTGCAACTGTTTCCTTAAACTTATAAGACTATAGTTCCGAATATCTGGTGAAAATTGTGGTGGCTGTAAAAATGTTAAATATATTAATTCAAAAGATGAAAAAGAGATAAGACTTAGTAATTTTTACATTAAACTGGAATATTTTCCAGTTTCTGCAAATGGTACTTGCAAATTCAAGGCATTAAGCCTTTAGCAGTGAATAATACACGTTCTTATTGGAAAAAAAAATGACTGAAACTGAAATAAGTACATTCAAGTTAAAAGAAAAATAAGTCAGTCATTTTCTAGAAAAAAGAAATAAAGACTAAGTCAAACGTGGAGCAATCCCTTTGAAGCACAGTTGCTCAAGACGATCACTCCTCTGCCTCTGTGGCAGTTAGCAGCCTAGCTTCACAAGTGCCAGTGACCCAACCGCATTGACCAACACCCACACCAGCATCCTCCAGGCCTTTCCACTGACACCAGGCACCCAACAGCCTCCTGCCTCTTGTTTCCAGAGAGCTTATTCCAACCCCTCTCCCTATTGCAAAGCCGTGACCCTATTGCAATATCCTCGTAAATTCTTCCTTCCCACTTTTGAAGTCTGCAGGGGGCAACTTTTCATGTAAGATATAAGACTCTGTTTTCAAACTGACTTATACTAAAGGTGCAAATTTATGGTGTTAAATATGAAGTTTCCATAGATGTTTATAATGTACAACAATCAAATCAACACAATTAGCATATCTGTCACTTCCCACATTTTTCATTTCTTGGTGGTAAAAGCTTTGAAATCCTCTCTGTTTTGAAAGATGCAAAACGTTATGATTGACTACAATAATGCCATTGTGCAATGATAACGCAGAACTCATTCTTCCATCTAACTGTAACTTTGAACCCATTGACCAGCTTCTCCCCATGTCCAGTCCAGTACCTGGTAACCACTAGTGTATCCTCGATTTCTATAGGATCCACTTTTTGACTTCCACATATGGATGAGAAAATGTAGTCCTTGACCTTCTGCAATGTCTTATTTCACTTGAACTACTGACCAGGTTCATAAAGTTGTTTAAATGACAGGATTCCTCCTTCCAAGGGATGGCTAGGATTCCAGTACATGTTCACCGCATTCTTTGTCCATTCACCCATGGGTGAGCTTTTAGGTTGGTGACAACTCTTGCTATTTATGAAGAGAAGCACAATGACCAATGGAGCCAGGTACCTTTCCACAGGCTGATTTACTGTTCAATTTATTTTTCATTTATGCATTTGACGTTTGGAACTAAGTTTACAACTTTAACTAGAATGTAAATAATGTTAAGAATATGAGCCTTAAGGAGCCCTTGAATTTTTCCCCCCTTTACATTAAAATATCTTGACTAAATTCAGAAACATATTGTATGGGAAAAGGTTCTTCAGTCTAACATGGCCTCATGTTCCATCCAAACCTTTCTGTCCTGTGACACCTGGACAACATTGACCCTCCCTACTCTGCCTTCTGCCCTTGACCCAGGGCCACACGCTAACTCTGGCCATCACTTGCAGGCCTCCCTCTGACTATCAGCCTCAGGGCCTCTGGTCCCCAGCCTCACCCCCTGCCTTACCTCCCCTCACGTGGCTGCTTCCCTCCCTGTCAATCAGCAGATGGGAGGTGTTTCTCACACTTGGCAGAGCACGGAGTCACCAGGGGAGTCTGAAGACCAGGCTGCACCCACATCAACTATGTTCTGCTCTTAATTTCCCCCTGGTGCAATCTAAGGTCTGTGTGTCTACTTCTCTGTGTTTGCTATTTTTCATGCTTACCTTGTGCACTAGCATGAGTCTTGGAGTTGACCCTCAGAAACCCTCCAGCTGTGTCAGCAGCTGCTTCCCGGAACTGGGGATTTCAACAGGATTTCTGACTTCACAGAGAGGCTGGTCTCAGGACTCAGGGGACGAGTGGGAATGTTGCCCTTACCTTTGCTTCTTTCTTCTGCCTGGATCATGCTCTTGGCCCAGGTCTCCTGTGATGGCAAAACCACTCAAGGACAACTCTACCTGGCCTAGGAGCTTAGCATCCTGGAGAAAACATCTACTTCCTTCTCCATTGAGCCCGAAAACACACACCCAGACAAAAAAATGTTTTTCTGAATCTGTCCCTGAAGAAAGATTTTGCTCCACACCTGGGTCACCTATTGTTCCTGCATCCCCTGTACCAAGAGTCAGTGGAATATTATCCATCAAAATATTCTAGAGTCCAGAATCTTATGCCAGTTCAACACAATTTGTTATTTTTTACACTTGGAAAATTCAAACCCACTTCACCAACAAGTTGGAGAAGACGTAGTTGACTAAGGAAGTGCATCAGGTCCACCTCTCTGCAGGCCTGTGAAATTGTCCCAATACCCCTGCTTCTGCTTAAGAACCCACCAGCACTTAGGGGGCTGGAAACATGCACAGGTGTTAACACGCACAGTTGCCACTAGGGCTTTGGTCAACTCCATGGGCAGAAGAAGTGCCCTTTGGGGATATAGAAGTCATTGCAGGATGACTTACCATAGGGCTGGCACTTTGGAACTGGCCACCCTCTGGGAGCTCAGACAGGGCTGGGGATGGGACCAGGTGATGGGCTGGAATCAGTTCATCCAGCTCAAGAGGGGAGGTTTTTCAAACAGTTTTAATGTCCATAGTGAGGAGGATCTTGACCACTGACATCTCCAAACAAACACAATGTATCAGGGCATGCTTTTCCTAGGAAGCCGGTTGTAACTATTTAGGGTCCTCCATAACAAGGGACCTCTTGTCCCTGTGTTCTCTTCATGGGACACCTGGGCTTTCTCAAACCTGGAGAATGGGTTCCAGAGAGACTTCTCTCTTTCCTCCTGTCTTGTTGGAATGTTAAAGCAGACAACAAACATGGGATATTCAGAGAGGTTGGGAGGGGCGGGTGAAACCGTGAGGGAAGGGAGGGAGGGCAGGCCCTGGCTGGGCCACTGATTCTTCAGGGCCTCGGATGCTGCAGGATAAGGAGGCTCCAAAGATTCATCCCTGTGTGAACACAGGACACAGGCCTCAGAGGACCAGGACAGTGGAGGGACCAGAGAAAGAGGGATGCGAACTCTCCAAGTCCTGCTCCCTGTGAGGCTCCCACCAAGCCCCCGACACACACTTGCTGGGACTGAGGCTCCTGCCAGTGCCATCTCCCCACTGGACTTGCACTGTGTCTGCATCAGGAACAGCAGGACCTCAGGGTCATGTCCTTGTTCCTTCTAGAGCTCTCTTCTTCCTACCTCCATATGCACACTCACCCACAGTGGCCCCAGACTAAGTAATGTCCTCCTCACACGGAGAATCCTGGAGGCCCAGCTCCTCAAGCCCCTTAGAAAAGCACCTGTCTGCTGCAGGTAAAGCCACCTTGCCCCACTGCCACTGTGAGCAGAGTCCAGCTGTGCGCTGCATCTCAGACTCTCCATGGCCTCTGGTCTAATGGAAATGGTGCCTGCAGGACCAGCCATCCTGACACAGTGGTCTCTGAAAGGACAGAAGGACAGGGCGACCTTGTTATTCAGCCCCCTCCCACAAACACACAGGAACTGACCTCAGTGCACACAGCATGGATGTCTGCTGACCTGGGAAGTCCCCTGGGAGAGCTGAGGGAAGGGAACCAGGAGCCACACGGCCTTCAGCTCCTTGGACAGCGGCTGACCCACCTAGGAGGGGAACAACCCCACCCCAGGGACAGAGTTGGGCTCACCACCTTGCAGAGAGACAGGTACTCTGGAGGGCAGTGAAGGATGCCAAGGCGAAAGACCACACTCGGGTTCCTTTTTACGATTTCCAGGTCATGTGCATGGGCAGCTGATGTGACTGGGCCAAAGGCTATGTGACTTCTTTAACATTCAGGAAGGACCCTGAACCGGCTTGAGTCACATTAGTGGACGCCCCAACAACCCACAGGCAATGCGTCTCTGGTGCCTTACCCACGGGGCCTCAGGCCCAGAGCTGTTTCCCCCCACAGGGCAGGTGATTCAGCCCTATCGCTGTGACCATGACTGTACCTGCTGGCTCTTGGCTCCACACAGAGCTGAGTGACAGTCCCCTGACGTCCCTCCTCAAAGTGAGGCAGTCCAAACCCCTCTTTGTCCCTACACCAGGACATCAGCAGTGTCTCCTTTCCTTCCAGGTTCACAGGCCTCTTGCCTCCGTGCTGGCAGAAGTATGACTCAGCCTCCATCCTCTGGGATCTGTGCACAGGCTGGAGGGCCACAATCCTCAGGGGTCCCTTCCCTCTCCCCTGGCCCAACATCACCTGCGTCTGCAAATGCTGGTGGCCCTGAGCAATGGCATAAGGCCTGCACTGCCTTGTTCCTGGGGGTGGTACCTTTCTGCTGGTGGAAAACGGACTTCCTCGGCCTCTCCCCCCCCCACAGTGGGGACCGTTCCCTCTGCAGCCAGGAGCAGAGACAGTCACTGTCTCAGCCTCTGTGGGTTTCTCCCATGCTGACACCCAGCAGAACACCACACTGTGATATCCCTGGCTTCCTGCTTTTGGATCACACAGTATCATCCATTCAGATCAGCACCCCTCCACTCCTCAGCTACAGTGGCCCAGGAGACACCACACTGTGTCCACCTTGCCTAGGGTGGCCTAGCCCATGGTCCCCTCCGTTAAACCTGGAGTCCTGACCTCCTTATTACTCAGCCTAAAAAATGCACAGACCCCAAACACAGCATGCTCCTTCCAAGAGCCTAACACTCACTAACTCTTGAAACTTGGCCAGTGCACCTCATCACAATTGAGCCTAGATCACCATGGCCATGGAGAAGACTCAGGGTCATTTCCCATAGAGATAATAACATTTACATTTTCTCCAATACTGACATACACCCTAGCTTTACCAGATGCCATGCATACTGCCCTCCAACATTTACTAAAGACCCACCCCTTGGAGACAGACTAAGCTACAATACCTGAGGGCCGGAGAGCTCAGTCCTACAGGCAAAGAGCACATACAAGGGGCTCTAGCAGGACCTACATTCCCAAGAAACACGCAGCCCTCATAGAAGCTCGGGTTTCACCAGGTTTAAAGGTTGCTTACTAGCTCTCTCTCACCCCACCCACAAGCCATGGAGATGATGGCTCTGAGTCCCACAGGTGACTCAGCCTGGTCACCAGACAAGAAGAGGCAGCCCTCAAAGAATGGACACTGACCACACTAAATGATGACCACATGGAAGTACCATTCAAGGCCTTGCTGATGTCAGAGGCACAGGAAGCCACTAACAAGCGTTGGTCCCCATGGATGCTGACAGGGAGCACTGGGAAGACAGCCCACAGAAGAGGAAAGTGGCATGGTTTATGGTGGGTCTTGCTTGCTATCTTCTGTGCAATGGGGTGATGGCGCTGCTGTGGGGTGCCCATCAGGCAGCTTGTGAAACAGGCCTCCTAGGTCTGCTCTAGTACCCGAGCCTACAATCCCAGGTATGCTGGAAAGCTGGTAGAGGGAGGCCAAGAGCCCCCAGACCTGAGGTCAAGCCTGGATTTCATTCCTTACTCCATAAATGGGCTCACTGGCTCCAATGCCTGAACACAGTCAGGGTCTACAACCCCAGCTCAAGTCTTACAGATGGACAGCCGGCCCTGATGGACAGGCTCTCCTCTGCATTGGCCAGTGATGCTGTGCAACACAAACCCAGGCTCAGGGCCCCAGGCTAGGAGCTTCACATGCAGAGATCCCAGAGACTTCCCACTCAGTCATCCCAGTCTCCAGGATGTGCACAAGCCACCAACAGATGCCACATATGATCCGGAGCACCCTGTGTGACTCAGGAGCACCATAAAGCCTGCACCAGCAAGACCCACTGAAGTTAGCAGTATTGTGCAGCCCTGATGCAAATCAAGGTGTGCTGGGCTCGAAGGCTTGCATTAGGCACCAGATGCCCAACCCTCCACTGCCCTTCATGAGTGGACCCAAGGGAGGATGACCCCCACATCCAGATGACTAAACACCTGCATCCATGAGACCATTGGTGGAATGTCACTGCTTCAGAGCAAGGCACACCAATTCAAGAGGTCATCGAGGTAAACAGGGGCCTCACCAGAATGGAGACACAACGAATCTCACTCACTGCTCACTTACAGCCTCTTCCTATTTCTGCAGAGGCTGGGGACATCTATAGCCAGAGGAGGCAGTGCCGGTCTTGTCCAGTACACGTGACTTGCAGTGGCACATAACTGGGCTCACGCTTCGCTAAATACCCAGAACATGACCCCACAGAATGGCATTTTCTGAGACCACTGTTTGCCTTCAGTGAGGCCCCAGTAGCTATGCCCCCTACTGTAAGGAAGCCACAAGGCCTAGGCCAGTTGGGAAGATACCCAGGAGTTATGCAAAACTCGTGGAACTGGGAGACCCACACATTACAACAGCCAGTCTAACTGGATTGCCCAATAATGCCGCTCTCTCCTGCCTCAGTGGGAAACACTTAGGGATTGGAGTTGCTTTATGTTCTAACTTCTGGGGGCCACCAGAAGTTGTAACAACTGCCAGGATATCCCTCTTGCACACACCACCAATGCTCCTCTCCACATCCACATTTTGCTGGGCCCCTCCAGATACAAACAAGGCCCCCAAAACCATCATCTGAGATCCCATTCCTAATATGGCCCTGTGCTGCACTGAGACCTGTGCCCAGTTCCTCAAACCTCTGCTGGCTCCATACAGCACTGGCCTGGAGTCCCCTGCAGTGCAGCCTCCATGAAGACCTGGCCTTCACCATCTGACACAAGACTAAACCCTCAGCCTCTCTGAGACTCAAACAGGTGCTGCCAATGCTTATATCTAACTTCTCTACCTTGACAGAGACACAGCAGGGCTTCTGAGATGGCCCTGAAGCCTGGGCACATGCACCACAACCTTGCCTAGTTGGCCACTCACTCTATTTAGATTCAGTAACTGTGATGTGTGTACTTAAGGGTTTTTATTTTCATTTCTCTTTTCCATGAACCTGATCCCATTTACCACACCATGAGGAGGCATGAGATGGTAAGGAACAGTATATAGACATAAATGACACTCTTCACCATCTTACATACAACAGGTATTTTTTTATGTTCAGTTTTGCCAAGGCAACCCAGGACTCATGCAAAATAGGCAAGTGATTTTCCACTGAGGGACGCCTTGAGACTGCTCAGCACTGGTTTGGGTACAATGTCTTTGAGAACAGGACCCCAGGTGAGAACGGCTAAGGACAATCTCTCTACCATCTTGGCTGCCTCCTTGAGGGCCATCAATCTGATGAGTGCTTGGCCCAGATGGTCAGACAGTCCTTTAGCCTGGCCTTTCTACTGGCCAAGCAAGGAGATGCTGGTTTCCTTGAAAACTGCATGCTGCATGCACATCCATCAGTCAGGGAGACTCTAGTGTAGCCACCCAGCTCCACAAGGCAAGAATGGCATACCAGCTCCCCAAGGTCCAGGATCCCCACTGGCCAAAAGCTCTAATTGCTCTCCTGGTGAGATCCCAATCCCTGTGGAGGCAGATCAAGAGCTTATTCTAAACCCTCTTGGTTGGTCTTGGCAATCTTAGCTTAGTCATCTTAGCAAAGCCTGAATATGACCTGCAGATTATGATTTCCTGACACCTTTTAATGTTTCTCTGCTCTGGGTGCTTCAGCCTCAGCCACAGGGTCTGCCACCTTAGGAGGAAGGGAGAAGGAGCTTGGTCACCAGCTAGACCAGGCAAAGACACCTGGACAAAGGTAAGATGTCCCTTTGGGCCCCTCTTCTGACCCCACCACCACAACTAATTGTTCAATCGCCCTTGTGCAAGAGTTGTTGGAAGTGCCCGATAGAAACACACAGAGGTGACGACACCCCACCCAGTGCCCTTTAAATAGGGGAAGTGTGTCCTGTGAGTGTGCGGCTGCTGTGGCTTCAGTCGACCTGGGACTCAGCACTGCTCTCTGCCTGCTTCTGTCGCCCAGCCTCGCTGAGGATCTGTGAGTAACTGAAAGCTCCAGAGCTTTGCCCTCTGCTCAGCTCATTGGCCTGATAGCACTTCCTCCTGTGCAGGAAAGCCAAGTGGGGAGGCCCTGCAGGGGTCCTCTGCAGGCCCCTGGGAGCTGCCCAGGGGAGCCCCTCTCAGCTAAGTTACTGAGGAGCTCAAAGGCTCCAGACACACGCACGGGTTCTGTCCTGCTCAGAACAGTGGCTCCTTCAAACTTTCCCTGATTTTGAGAAATGTCCACTAACGCCTGCTGCTCATGTTTCAACCAGGTCCTTTGGTTTGGCTACTGACGTGCTCTGTTGCCTGTGTCTGTGGACATGAATCCTGGCTGAACTCCTGCTTTCCCTGTGTTTTCTCCCACTTCCTGCTGTGCTTCCTCATCCAGCTGGTGGCTTCCTGTGTGTAATCCTGCATGATCTGAGGCCACCCCTTAGCTCCACCTTGGCTTCTGCTGCCTCTGCCTTTGGTGTCACAGGCAAGACCTCACTGTCAGGTCCAGGGTCAGAAGGCACCTCTAGGTGTCCTTCCAGTCGTCTTGTGTTCTCAGGTCTTGTGTTGAGGCTTTAAATCCATTTGATGTGGACAAAGGTCCAATAATGAACATCCTACATCAGGTGGTGCACTTTAGACACAGGTTCTAAGTAGCCACTGCTTGCTCCAAAAGATGGAAACATCAACAGGCTCCAGCTTAGGCGCTCTCTGTCCAGGGTCCTGCTGAGCTCCTGTCACCCCTGATGAGGCCACTTGAGCCCCACTCCTGCTCAGGCAGGAGCCTGCTCACCCCCTGACTCAATACCCTCTTCAGAGGGAGAGTCAGCCCTGAGCCTGCTCAGGAGAGCTCACCTTCTACTCCTCTGTGCTCCACAGGATCTTGCTTTGCAAATATTAAAAAGGAAACTTTTGATCTAAAGAGAAATGGGAAATCTAAGTGGGAAACAGAAAACCTTAGCAGAGTCTTAATCGTCATTGTCAGTTTCCCTTGAGGACCTCAAGGACAAGGCTCCCCTCCTCCCATCCAATGGAGACACGGCCACGGGCTGTGAACCTGCTCCTCACACACCTGCAAATGCAGCCCATGTCTCCTCCACACTCTCAGGCCCCTGCCTCCATTCCCCCAGGTGACTGCAGCCATGAGGACCCTCGCCCTCCTCGCTGCCCTTCTCCTGCTGGCCCTCCAGGCCCAGGCTGAGCCTCTCAGAGCAAGAGTTGAGGAGGCCCCGGACCAGCAGCAGCCAGGACAAGAGGACCAGGTGGCAACCATCTCCTTTACAGGGGATGAAAACTCTGCTCAGGATGCAGGTGAGAGCTGCCTTCCTGTAGGACACACAGAGTGTGCAAAGGAGGACGGCAGAGGGGCCCCAGACTCAGGCCAGCCACAGTCACTGACGTGACTTCACCTAAGCCCCAGAGCCCTCAAATTTGTCATTGAACTGTGAGTGCCTGGTAACTCTTGGCAGAGGACTTCTTTCCTGCAAAAACCTTTGATTCCAAGATAGGTTTGTGCAGATACTAGGTGTAGTACATGAAGACACTTACTGACCAGTCCTTTCTGGATCTAATTGGGTCGCCTTAGTCTCAGGGAGACAATTTTCTTCTTTCTCTCAGAAGGAACATTTAGGAATGGGAAATGTGTGTGAAGGAGTATTCAGTCATATGTGTGATGGGGCCGGAGTGAAGGCAGGAGAAGGTGTGTGCCTGACCATGTGGGTGACCTGAGCTTGCCATGTGCCTTACTCCAATAGGCTGAGGCTGCACAGGCCACTCTCTGTAATGCACTTACAGGAGGAACCTCCCCACCCAGACTGCACCTCCCCAGACTCTCCTAGTGTCCAGCACTGATTCTGACACTTTCTCTGTGTCTGCAGGTGTAAGAGCGGGAGACGTGTGCACCTGCAGAAGACCCGAGTGCGATTCCGGGGAGCGCATCGCAGGAAGCTGCATAGTGAATGGCATCTATTACATGTTTTGTTGCCGTTAAGTCAAAATTTGCTTTGACCCCTGGAAGGAAGCCGCTCTTTCACTGTGCCATGTCATCAATTTCCCTCCCAGCCCAAATAAAATTTTTGCAGCAAGCTCTCTGTGCATTTGCTCCTTGGAAGCTTGCTGTGTGTCCCATGAGCACTCCTTTGGGTTATCGACAATGAATGCACTTTAAACAAAATGCGGGCTTCATAGGTGGGATTCCAAGGTGAACACCGGTTTAGAAATGGAGTGTTGAGAACGCTGAAATGCAGCTGGTGCCCCTGATTCCCTCTCCTGTCTCTGAGCTCTGCCCTCACTTAGAGTGGACTCCCTCTCAAAGACTCTCCCATGTGGTGGCAAAGCAATCACTGTCTGCTTCCAGTTTGTCATTATACCTTCTAGAGAAACCGCCTTCTGTCTTCAAAGTGTGGGATTTTCCTGAACTCACTGAGGGTAATCTGGTTTTTAGGCCCTGGGCTGCGGACGCTCCACACAGAGAGCCCTAGGAGTGGAAGGAAGGGTTCTTAGTGGGGACAGCACACACAGGAAGAAAAGCAGAGTGCCCCTCAGGGTGACGCACTCTCGTCCCCACCATGTAGCACACTAGTGGAGCTGGGTTGGGCACACAGAGCTGGGTCCAGAGGCTCACCAGGCACCAGCAGGACTCAGCCCCACCTGGCCCAGGCACCCGGGTGGATGCCCTCCGCTGTGGGAACCTGACTCTGCCTGTAAAGTGCAGCTTCCAAGGAGACCCAGGACTGAAGGGGTCGGAGGCAGTGACCAAGCCACCCAGAGTTCACGGCCATGCTCCAGGGTGCTGAGGGGTTGAGCCTCAGAGCTTCAGGCAGGGCCACTGAGGGCAGGATCTGGGTGTGGGGAAAGGAGGGCTGGAGCAGCGCCCCCAGATCCCAGGGTCTGGACCAGCATGGCCACAGCTCCCTGCTGCCCTGTGAACCACACAGCCACCCAACACACACACACACACATATACATGCACACACGCACACACACACACACACACACACACACACACAACCCCACCCTTCCCTAGCTTGTCCTCCTCTCCTCAACCAAGATGCCATGCTCTTGCTTAAAACTCGTGTCTGAAGGGCCAACTGCGTCTTGGTGAGGTGGGATGTGACTCTCACTCCTCTCGGTCCTCTCCTTCCCTCCCCAAGAAAAACCCCTGACCTCTGGGCCGTTTGTCCCTGAGTCCACCACACAGTAGCCCCTGGGAGGTGTCCAGTGTGAGCCCCTGAGTCCTCACCTGACTCCACCCAGTACTTCCCAAGGGATCCTAGAGCACAGGACTGGAGATAGGGCTGCCAGGGCATCTGTGCTACTCCTGCTGTCTGGTCACAGGTAAATGACCTAAGACCTAGAGCAACAGAGACCACAGGGTGCAAAGAGAGGGTCAGTGACACAAGTGGAATTATTTGCAATCTAGTAGACACTGAGGTGGGCCCAGACATGGCAGTGACCACCAGAATGAACCCATTCCCAGACAGCCCAAGGAAACACGTCCTCTTCCCTCATGCTCTCCACTGGACTCTGAGGTCTGTCTTAGCCCAAATAAGGGTCTTCCTGTGTGAGACGGTCAGAACGGGGCTCCACGGACCACCCACAGCTGGGGAACCAGGACAGTGACCCCAGGGAGCACAGAGCAAGTCTATGGGTCTCACACAGAGAAGGACCAGCTTGCCTCAGTGTGAACAGTGAAGGTCTACCTTGGGGTACTCCCTAGAAGGTCAGGTGCATTCTTTAGGGTCTTATACCTCCACTGGCTTGAGGTTCTGTGGTCCTTGTGGCAAACCTCCACATCATTCCTAAACTGTGGATGTGGCTACTCCAGTCCCCTCCTCAGGGCTGCTGTCCACAGCCTAGTGTCCACTGGCTGCTCCCCCAAGCTATCTTCTAAAATTTCACGTTGTCCCTGGGCTTTGTGGGATTCCATATTTCAGATTGCACCCTGTTTCCCCTGCTGTCAACATCCAACTTCTTCTCTTGCTCCTTCTGTGGAGGTCAAACCATGCCATACATTTTATTTAGTTCTTCTCTGTCACTTTTTCCCATAGAATGTATGACCCATGTTTTGCTCATCACTTCCCCTCTACCTGGGTGACTCCTTAACATGTATTAGGTGATGCAGAATTTAATTCTGACTGCTGCATTATCACAAAATTATTAATTTCATCTAACTGCAACTAGTGTTATGAATGATGTAATTTTTCTCAGCTTCCTGGAGGATAAATCACTCCTACAGAGAAAAATCACTCCATGTATCCAATTCACATGTCAGTTTAAGTCAAATCAAATAATTTAAAACCTTTAGAATTAAACAAGAATATATAAATATTGATATTAATGTTTAATCTAATTGCATTAATAGATGGTCTTAATTTCATGAAGCTTCTGAACTTTTAAATCAAAAGAGCAGGTTGAGGGCTGGGGATGTGGCTCAAGCATTAGCATGCTTGCATTGCATTTTGTGGCCAGGATTCGATCCTCGGCACCACAAACAAATAAAGATGTGTCCACAAAAAACTAATAAATAAATATTTAAAAAATTCTCTCTCTCTCTCTCTCTCTCTCTCTCTCTCTCTTGAAAAAAAAAGTAGCAGGTTGAGAAAAGAGTTTGCGCTCAATCTCCTACTGTAGCACGACAGACATGTGGAACAGATAGGTTCATGGAAGGAGTGGGGCCGAATTTGAGGCACAGAGTGCGAGGAAAAGGGGGCATGCAGGGCCAGGTCCACCTCCATGGCCTGGGGGAAGGGACGCAGTCCGGAAGAGGGTGAGGTATTGCTCAGGGCAGATAGGGCCAGAAGCCTCTGCCAATCAGGGAGAGGGGCCATGGAGGAGTGGGGCCAACCTGTCTGCTCTGTGGACGCAGGGCACAGCCCCATGACCTGGGCTGTTGCTGTGAAAATCGAGGCTGGTCTGAGACACATGCCATCTCCAGGCACAGAGGTGTAGGGAAGAAGGTGAGGTCTTCCCACAGCAACTTCCACAGCCTCCAGTGAGACCCCAAATCCATGAACAGCAGCAGACATCCAGTGCTTATGTGCTGATCACCCACAGGACACTTGAGATTTCTCCCTCAATGGGCTACTCCTATGAAAGGGCAAGGAATGAGCTTTGGTCAGGTGTGGAGCCAGCCCTTTGAAATGGATTTGAAAGAGATCTTGCTCCTTGACAGACAGTGGAAGCCTAAAAGCAGCAAATGCAAATCAGGAAGATGACAGTGGAGGACAATGACAACCTCCCCATAACCTTATCCAGCTCTGCTCCATGGCTCTCCTCCAAAAATTCTGCCTTCTGCTACAAGATGGTTGATTTCAGCTTTTTTATAGATCGGTCTTGACTTCATTGAGATCTTCTGAATACATCTTCCTTCCCGTTTTTTAAAAGGGTATGGCCGAGAGACCCAACATGGCGTCGGGTGGGGAGGCTGCCCTTTCAGTACCTCCTCAAACACGGGGACAGAGAGATGCATTAATATGTTCAGATTCTAACTGCTGAGAGACTTCTAGCAAAATTCCTCTGAAGTGAGACCTGCTGGGGAATTTGTAGGATTATTGGAGGTGATAGTTTGCCCCAGACCAGTGAATCTCTGCCACACAGCGGGAAGGTCCAGACCCGCCACCCTCTGCCTTTGTGCGAAGACCAGCACAGTAGGAGGTGGTTCACTAGGACACGACATAGGGACCCTATGAAGAGGTTGCTAACCAAGCCTTCATGAAACAGCGAACCGGAACTGAAACCAACCGAGATGGGTCAGACCAGAGACAAGCCAGACCCACCCCTCCCTTCGGACACTCCAGCAAATTAAATTATGTAGAGACATTAATGAACAAGGGCAAGTCTTGGCAGCTGCAGTACAACAGGCTTTAGATGCTAGGACAAAAATATGCTACAATTGTGAACAAACAGGACATTTTAAAAGGAATTGCCCCATAGGAGGAGGGTTTAACAAACCTAGGTATCAAAGGAGTAGAATACCGGGTATTTGCCCACGATGCCATAGAGGGAGACATTGGGCTAATGAATGCCATTCTCAAACCACCATTAAGTGTATTCCATTATCAAAAAACGGACAAGGACCAGGTGTTTATTCACAATATCATGGAGAAAGGCATCGGGCTCCATTGCCAAAAAACGGACAGGGGAGCCCAATGCTCCGGGGCCCACAACCACAAATACACGGGGCACTGGAGGAACTCAGAAACACCAGGGAGTAACCCAGCAACACCATCAGGTTAGTGCCCAGGACACATTATCCATCAGATCTCTCATCAGACGAACCAGAGGGAGCGCAGGGTTGGACATCTGCACCTCCGCCAGAGCAGTACTAACTCCAGAGATGGGAGTTCAAATCATTCCCACAGGAGTAAAAGGACCTCTTCCCCAAGGAACAGTAGGATTATTGTTAGGACAAAGTTCTTCTACTCTCAAAGGACTTATGATAAGTCCTAGGGTAATTGATCCCGATTATGAAGGTGAAATAAAAATTATAGCTAGTTCTCCAAAGAGTATATCAGTAATTTAACCAGGAGATAGAATAGCACAGTTATTAATAATACCCAGCCTACATGATAAATTTTCCAGTAGTAGTATAGAAAGCAGTTCCAGGGGATTAGGCTCCACAGGTGTAGATTGGGCCATGCTGTCTTTAAATTTAGATTCTCGCCCCATGTTAAAATTAAATATTCAAGGACATGAATTTAATGGGCTACTGGACACAGGTGCAGACCTTAGCATCATATCTCTTCAAGAATGGCCAAAACATTGGCCATTACAACAACCACTCAAGCGCTTCGAGGCCTAGGAGTGGCAACTAATCCCCATAGAAGTGCAATGGTATTAGATTGGAAGGATCCTGAAGGATGTGAAGGAACTATACAGCCATATGTATTGGATCATCTTCCTATAAATTTATGGGGACAAGATGTCCTAGATCAATTAGGTTTGACATTAACAAATAACATCAATCCAAATGCGCCCACTATTAGGGCTAGACAAGGTTTCAGGAAAGAAAAAAGATTAGGAGAACAAGAACAAGATATAGCAGCACCAATTCAAATAGATCAAGGAATAAATAGACATGGATTGGGATTTCAGAAGGGGTCACTGAGGCAATAAAAATTACTTGGAAATCAGAAAGACCAGTATGGGTTCCTCAGTGGCCCCTGACTAAAGAAAAGATAAAATCAGCCCATGACCTGGTCAAACAACAATTAGTGGAGGGACATATACAACCTTCCGTATCTCCCTATAATACTCCCATTTTTGTTATTAAAAAGAAATCTGGTAAATGGAGATTATTGCAAGATTTAAGAGCCATTAATAATGAGATGGTTATTATGGGACCTGCTCAATCAGGGATTCCTCAATTGTCTGCTTTGCCAAAACCCTGGTATGTTTTAGCTATAGATATTAAAGATTGTTTTTTTTTTTCAATTCCAATTCATCCTGAGGATAGTCCACATTTTGCATTTACTATCCCTGCACTGAATCATGAAGGTCCCGTTCAGAGATATAAATGGAAAGTACTCCCTCCCTCAAGGGATGGCTAACAGCCCAACTATGTGTCAAATTTAAGTTAACAAAGCAATCCAGCCACTTAGATATCAAAATCTTGAACTACAAATATTTCACTATATGGATGATGTATTGTTAGCACACAAAGATAAAAACACTTTGCTAGAATGTTATGCCACACTTACAAATTTATTAAGAAATTATAATCTAGAGATAGCAATAGATAAAGCACTATTAAATTTTCCAATTAATTTTTTAGGAGTTCTATTATCCTCAATCATGGTCCATCCACCAAAAATTCAATTACGAGTAGATGAACTCAAATCACTTAACAACTTTAAAAAGTTATTAGGAGACATAAATTGAATAAGGCTTTATCTAGGCATACCAACAGGAGAGTTGGGACCTTTATTTGATATCCTAAAAGGTCCATCAGATCCAAATTCACCCCGCATGTTAACACCTGGAGCAAGAAAGGCATTAAAAATTATTGAAACATATATGGAAAATATGCATTTGGATAGAATTGATATGTTTGCCTATATTATTTATTCTAATATCAACAAAAAATATTCCTACAAGAGTATTTTGGCAAGAAGGTCCATTATTGTGGATACCTTTATCTTATTCTCCTAACACTATGCTTACTAGGTATCCTGAGGCTGTAGGACAATTAATACTCAAAGGAATAAAAGCAGCAAAGGGAGTGTTTAGAATTTCTCCCAATAAAATTATTACTCCATATACTATGGATCAAATTGATGAGTTAGCTAATGAGTTAAATACTTGGGCAATAATCATGTGTAAATCTAATGTTTCCTTTGATAATCACTTACCATCTAATCCTTTGTTGTCTTTTTGGTCTTCGCATCCTGTAGTTTTTTGAAAAATGACAAGAAATACCCCTATCATGAATGGTCCAAATGTATTCACTGATGGGTCAAATAATGGTACAGCAGCAGTAGTTACCCCTGATCAATCTTTTACATGTTTAGAACCCAAACAATCAGCTCAAAAGGTAGAGCTTAATGCAGTTTTACAAGCTTTTGTGATGTTTAAAGATTCTGTATTTAATTTATTTTCTGACACTCAGTATATAGTTAATGCTATAGTATCCCTTGAAGTTGCTGGTAGGATTTCCCCTTCCTCTACTGTTTTCTCTTTGTTTTCCACTATACAAAGTCTAATCTGGGACAGAAAAGATCCATTCTTTATAGGACATATCAGAGCACATACAGGATTGCGTGGAGCCCTTAGTTTGGGCAACGATTTAGCAGATAAAACTACACATGACATACATATTTTCTCTACACTAGAAGAAGCTACAAATTTTCATAAAAGGTTCCATATCAGTGCTAATACTTTACAAAAGGATTTTTAAATAACTAAGGAACAAGCTAGACAAATAATAAAACAATGTCAAAATTGTGTGACATTTTTACCACAAGTTAATCTTGGAGTCAATCCTAGAGGACTGATACCTAACCATATTTGGCAGATGGATGTCACACACTTGCCAGAATTTGGAAAATTAAAATATTTGCATGTTACAGTTGATACTTCTTCCAGATTTTTGATGGGCTCCCTTCATGCCGGAGAAAAATCTAAAGATATTATAGCTCATTGCTTAAAAAATTTTGCCACTGTGGGCATTCCAAAACAGTTAAAAATGGATAGTGGTCCTGGTTATACATCTACCTCTTTTAAACAATTTTGCTCATCATTTGGCATTACTCACATAACAGGAATCCCATACAATCCACAGGGGCAAGGCATAGTTGAAAGAGCTCATCAAACTATTAAAATGTACTTATTAAAGCAAAAACAGGGAATTGGAAAGGGGTATATATACCCTAAAGATAAACTTAAAATAACCCTTTTTACTCTAAACTTTTAAAATTTGGATTCATCAGGGCTTAGTGCTGTGGAAAGGCATATGTTTCCAAAAAATGTACATAAGCCTCAGGTACTTTGGAAGGATATTCTAACAGGACAATGGAAAGGTGCTGACCCAGTGATTGTCTGGAGTCGAGGTTCTGTTTGTGTATTTCCACAGGGAGAACAGCAGCCGATTTGGATTCCAGAGAGACTAACCAAAGCAATTTCTAAAGACCAAAAGGAAGATGATTTGACTCAAATCCCTAACAGCTGATATCCAGAACTCTAGCTTGGCTATTCTTACATATGCAACAGTGATTAACCAGGATGCTTTTGCCGATATCTATTTTATTATTGCCTTTTCCTAAATCATAAAGTTCTATTTTATTTCTTGAGCTCATACAGACCTAGGTTAATGTTTTCCTGATCAGTTTTATTTGGTGACTATGGAGTTTTTAAACATTGCAATGGAGATTTCACCTGTGAAAAACTACAAGGCCTTTACTATTATGTTATGTGTTGTATATATTATATTATGTGTGCACACTTCTCTTTTGTGTTTTATGTCTGTATGTGCGTATGTTCATGTATTCATATATGAGGAGCGCTCATGAAAAAAATGAAGCCGAATTTTTTTTTATTCATGTGATTTAAATGGTTTAATTTAAATTGGGTAAACAGCTGTTGAGGATTGTTTTAATATGTGAACAAATAAGGAGGTTTACAGATCTATTTGTTTACTTTCACCTTTTTTTTCATTATATTTAATAATTCTATTCAGGATAATGTAAATTGTTCAGAAAATTGTTTTCTTAGTGCCTGTTATAATGTTAAATAATTTTTTTTTAGCCATTATTGCCCGAATTCCTATCTTCATCCTAGTGCCGGTGAAGACAAAGATAAAACCAAACTACAGCTTCTTTGATAGTTATCACAACAAACTGTATAAACTGATGCATCAATGAATAATAACTCAACAAGTAATGCTCAATCAAGGAGTCAATTTACTTTGGGAGGAAATGGACATATTGATAGATTCCTCTGCTTTGAACTGCTTGCAGAACTTGCCTGGACTATGTATCACTTTTATATATTGTGAACTATCTGTTGGTGCAGCGAATTGTGGTAATGCTGGAGTATCTTTGCTGATGGTGTCCCCATGGTACAATTTTTCAAAGGAGCCATCAATTTGTTTAGTGTCGTGCCATTTCTGTATCCTCCTCCCTTCTGCTAGTGATGGTCTAAAATTTGGGGACCAACAGAAGTGAGGCAAAGAACCTCACCCCCCACTGGTCCATAGGCCTACCCACAGGTATGGCTGTATGCTGGGCCCGTAGTCAGTGACAGGTATGATCCAAATGCAGTGATACCAACATAAGACAGGAGGCTGACGCCTACAGGTCAGCTCATCCGATGACGGGTAAAGACCATATGTAGTATTGGACAACCTAACAGGCACGGTACCTAAGCCACATTACTTGTTGTTTAATTAAACAGAAGGGGGGAGATGCTGAGAGCCACAGCTGAGTTGGAATGGCCCCTGGCATTTTGCCAATAGTATTGATTGACAGGTGAGGCATTACTATACGCTTTGGCCGATACTTTGGAGTTCTCCTGGGGATTCCCGGGGATTCCTGGAGAGTTCCCATTGGTTGGGGAAGTGCAGGAGGAGGGATTTCCAGAGGATATTTCCAGCTGCTGGTTCCTGGACGAGCAGCGTGGGGTTCGGGAGGAGTTCCTAGGAGCATCTTTGGAGAGTGCTGGTGGAGTTCAGAAATAAAGTTTGTTCCTGCTTCACTTGTTCATGATTTGTGCCCAGACAGACTGCGGCACTAACAGTAAATATATCTTATGTCTTTACTTTTTGTAGCCACTGTCTGCTTAAAATGGAACGTCAGCTCTGCTCTTCTCACTTTCGTGCCCAGTTTTTAAATACACAAAGTATGTGTTGAAGAAATCAGATTTGATTAAATTAATCCTTGTATCCAGTTTCACATAATGATATAAACTTACATTATTACTTCTCAGTTGCGTTGAAGAAAACTGAAAACTACAGACCTAAATCAGTTCATGTATCCAAGTTATGTGACAGTTTATCTTTAACAAGCAATTAAAATCATTTGAAACTAAACACAGAAAACTGTGCTAGGCTAAGTGTCACACCATGGATCATTAGTTTAGAAACAAGGTGGAGATAGTTACGGCATGGAATGGTTCATCAAGCGCTCAGACAGTGGGACGTGGTAGCACATGTCTAGAATCCCAGCAGCTCAGGAAGCTGAGGCAGGAGAATCACAAGTTCAAAGGCAGCCTCAGCAACTAAGTGAGGGCCTAAGCAACTTAGTGAAACTCTGTCTTAAACGAAAAAAAAATTACTGGGTATGTGGCTCAGTGGTTAAGGGCTCCTGGGTACAAACATTAGTACAAAAAAAAAGCTCACAGTAAATCTCAAGCTGGACTACAACAGACATGAGCACTTGGATAGATTAAATAGGGTACGGCAGAAATTTAGGCAGAGACAGAGGTGTAAGGGAAAGGGGCATGCAGGGTCCTGACCACCTCCATAGCACTCGAGTGATGCAGCAGAGAAAAGGGTGAGGCAGAGCTCACAGCAGATATGCTCAGGGAGAGGGGCTGCCAATCAGGGGAGAGGGCTGCCAATCAGGAGAGAGGGGCTGCCAATCAGGGGAGAGGGGCTGCCAATCAGGGGAGTGGAGCTGTGGAGGGGGGGACCTCCATGTCTGCTCTGTGGATGCAGGGGCACAGCAGCTTGACCTGTGGTGGTTACTGTGACGATCTCGGTTGGTCAGTGACAGATGCCAACTGCAGGGACAGATGGAGTATTGAAGAAATTAGATTTGATTAAATTAATGATTGTACCCAGAGAAGATGGGTTCCTCCCAACAAGTGCAACCTGCTTAGCCTCAAATAAGACACGGAGCTGGTGAGTGGAATCCAAACACACTAATTACTAAAGACACACAGACATTTTCTACCTTAAATTAGTTGCTCATAATAAATGAAGAAATGTTCAACATCATTAAAATCAATACAATGCTGAGATTTCATTTCACTCCAGTCAGAATGGCAGCCATCAAGAATCCAAACGATAATAAATGCTGGAAAGGATATGGGAAAAAAGGGACACTTTTATACTCTTTGTGGAACTGTAAATTAGTACAATCACTATGGGGATCAGTATGGAGTTTCCCCAAAAGACTTGGCTTGTAACCACCATATGATCACTCCTTGATATTTATCCTAAAAAACTAAAACCACCATACCACAGTGATATACCTATTACTCATGTCTAAAGCAGCACAATTCACAATAGCCAAGCTATGGAACCAGCCTAGGTGTCCAGTAGTGGATAAATGGATAAAGAAAAAGGGAAAAGAAAATATATACACAATGGAATATTATTCAGTCATAAAGAAAAATGAAACTATGTCATTTGCAAGAAAGTAGATAGAATTGAGAACATCATACTAAGTGAAACAAGCCAAACTCTGAAGGCCAAGGGTCCTATGTTTTTCTCACTTGTGAAAGCTGCAGAGGAAAAAGGAAAGGGAGGTGGGGGTTCTCATATACTTAGGGTGCAACTGTTTCCTTAAACTTATAAGACTATAGTTCCGAATATCTGGTGAAAATTGTGGTGGCTGTAAAAATGTTAAATATATTGATTACAAAGATGAAAAAGAGATAAGACTTAGTAATTTTTACATTAAACTGGAATATTTTCCAGTTTCTGCAAATGGTACTTGCAAATTCAAGGCATTAAGCCTTTAGCAGTGAATAATACACGTTCTTATTGGAAAAAAAAATGACTGAAACTGAAATAAGTACATTCAAGTTAAAAGAAAAATAAGTCAGTCATTTTCTAGAAAAAAAAATAAAGACTAAGTCAAACGTAGAGCAATCCCTTTGAAGCACAGTTGCTCAAGACGATCACTCCTCTGCCTCTGTGGCAGTTAGCAGCCTAGCTTCACAAGTGCCAGTGACCCAACCGCATTGACCAACACCCACACCAGCATCCTCCAGGCCTTTCCACTGACACCAGGCACCCAACAGCCTCCTGCCTCTTGTTTCCAGAGAGCTTATTCCAACCCCTCTCCCTATTGCAAAGCCATGACCCTATTGCAATATCCTCGTAAATTCTTCCTTCCCACTTTTGAAGTCTGCAGGGGGCAACTTTTCATGTAAGATATAAGACTCTGTTTTCAAATTGACTTATACTAAAAGTGCAAATTTATGGTATTAAATATGAAGTTTCAATAGAAGTTTACAATGTACAACAACCAAATCAAGACAATTGGCATATCTGTCACTTCCCACATTTTTCATTTCTTGGTGGTGAAAGCTTTGAAATCCTCTCTGTTTTGAAAGATGCAAAACGTTATGATTGACTACAATAATGCAATTGTGCAATGATAACCCAGAACTCATTCTTCCATCTAACTGTAACTTTGAACCCATTGACCAGCTTCTCCCCATGTCCAGTCCAGTACCTGGTAACCACTAGTGTATCCTCGATTTCTATAGGATCCACTTTTTGACTTCCACATATGGATGAGAAAATGTAGTCCTTGACCTTCTGCAATGTCTTATTTCACTTGAACTACTGACCAGGTTCATAAAGTTGTTTAAATGACAGGATTCCTCCTTCCAAGGGATGGCTAGGATTCCAGTACATGTTCACCGCATTCTTTGTCCATTCACCCATGGGTGAGCTTTTAGGTTGGTGACATCTCTTGCTATTTATGAAGAGAAGCACAATGACCAATGGAGCCAGGTACCTTTCCACAGGCTGATTTACTGTTCAATTTATTTTTCATTTATGCATTTGATGTTTGGAACTAAGTTTACAACTTTAACTAGAATGTAAATAATGTTAAAAATATGAGCCTTAAGGAGCCCTTGAATTTTTCCCCTCTTTACATTAAAATTTCTTGACTAAATTCAGAAACATAGAGAATGGTAAAAGGTTCTTCAGTCTAATATGGCCTGATGTTCCATCCAAACCTCCCTGTCCTGTGACACCTGGACAACATTGACCCTCCCTACTCTGCCTTCTGCCCCTGACCCAGGGCCACACTCTAACTCTGGCCATCACTTGCAGGCCTCCTTCTGACTATCAGCCTCAGGGCTTCTGGTCCCCAGCCTCACCCCCTGCCTTACCTCCCCTCACTTGGCTGCTTCCCTCCCTGTCAATCAGCAGATGGGAGGTGTTTCTCACACTTGGCAGAGCACGGATTCACCAGGGGAGTCTGAAGACCAGGCTGCACACACATCAACTAAGCTCTGCTCTTAATTTCCCCACTGTGCAATCTCAGGTCTGTGTGTCTACTTCTCTGTGTTTGGTATTTTTCATGCTTACCTTGTGCGCTAGTGTGAGTCTTGGAGTTGACCCTCAGAAACCTTCCAGCTGTGTCAGCAGCTGCTTCCCGGGACTGGGGATTTCAACAGGATTTCTGACTTCACAGAGAGGCTGGTGCCAGGACTCGGGACGAGTGGGAATGTTGCTCTTACCTTTGCTTCTTTCTTCTGCCTGGATCATGCTCTTGGCCCAGGTCTCCTGTGATGGCAAAGCCACTCAAGGACAACTCTACCTGGCCTAGGAGCTTAGCATTCTGGAGAAAACATCTACTTCTTTTTCCATAGAGCCAGCAAACCCACACCCAGACAAAAAAATGTTTTTCTGAATCTGTCCCTGAGGGAAGATTATGCACCTCACCTGGGTCACCTATTGTTCCTGCATCCCCTGTACCAAGAGTCAGTGGAATATTGTCCATTAAAATATTCTAGAGTTAGAATCTTATGCCACTTCAACACAATTTGTTATTTTTTACACTTGGAAAATTCAAACCCACTTCACCAACAAGTTGGGGAAGACATAGTTGACTAAGGAAGTGCATCAGGCCCTCCTCTCTGCAGGCCTGTGAAATTGTCCCAATACCCCTGCTTCTGCTTAAGAACCCACCAGCACTTAGGGGCTTGGAAACATGCACAGATGTTAACACCCACTCTTGCCCTTGGGCTTTGGTCAACTCCATGGGCAGAAGAAGTGCCCTTTGGGGATATAGAAGTCATTGCAGGATGACTTACCATAGGGCTGGCACTTGGCAACTGGCCACCCTCTGGGAGCTCAGACAGGGCTGGGGATGGGACCAGGTGATGGGCTGGAATTAGTTCATCCAGCTCAAGAGGGGAGGTTTTTACAAAAAGTTTTAATGTCCGTAGTGAGGAGGATCTTGACCACTGACATTTCCAAACGAACAATGTATCAGGGCATGCTTTTCCTAGGAAGCCTGTTGTAACTATTTGTGGTCCTACATGACAAGGGACCTCTTGTCCCTGTGTTCTCTTCATGGGACACCTGGGCTTTCTCAAACCTGGAGAATGGGTTCCAGAGTGACATCTCTCTTTCCTCCTATCTTATTGGAATACTAAAGCAGACAACAAACATGGGATATTCAGAGAGTTTGGGAGGGGCGCGGGAAACCGTGAGGGAAGGGAGGGAGGGCAGGCCCTGGCTGGGTCACTGATTCTTCAGAGCAACGGATGCTGCAGGATAAGGAGGCTCCGAAGCTTCATCCCTGTGTGAAGACAGGACACAGGCCTCAGAGGACCAGGACAGTGGAGGAACCAGAGAAAGAGGGATGCGAACTCTCCAAGTCCTGCTCCCTGTGAGGCTCCCACCAAGCCCCCGACACACACTTGCTGGGACTGAGGCTCCTGCCAGTGCCATCTCCCCACTGGACTTGCACTGTGTCTGCATCAGGAACAGCAGGACCTCAGGGTCATGTCCTTGTTCCTTCCAAAGCTCTCTTCTTCCTACCTCCATATGCACACTCACCCACAGTGGCCCCAGACTAACTAATGTCCTCCTCACATGGAGGATCCTGCAGGCCCAGCTCCTCAAGCCCCTTAGAAAAGCACCTGTCTGCTGCAGGTAAAGCCACCTTGCCCCACTGCCACTGTGAGCAGAGTCCAGCTGTGCGCTGCGTCTCAGACTCTCCATGGCCTCTGGTCTAATGGAAATGGTGCCAGCAGGAGCAGCCATCCTACACACTGGATCTCTGAAAGGACAGAAGGACAGGGCGACCCTGTTACTCAGCTCCCTCCCACAAACACACAGGAACTGACCTCAGTGCACACAGCATGGATGTCTGCTGACCTGGGAAGTCCCCTGGGAGAGCTGAGGGAAGGGAACCAGGAGCCACACGGCCTTCAGCTCCTTGGACAGCGGCTGACCCACCTAGGAGGGGAACAACCCCACCCCAGGGACAGAGTTGGGCTCACCACCTTGCATAGACAGGTACTCTGGAGGGCAGTGAAGGATGCCAAGGCGAAAGACCACACTCGGATTCCTTTTTACGATTTCCAGGTCATGTGCATGGGCAGCTGATGTGACTGGGCCAAAGGCTATGTGACTTCTTTAACATGCAGGAAGGACCCTGAACCTGCTTGAGTCACATTAGTGGACGCCCCAACAACCCACAGGCAATGCGTCTCTGGTGCCTTACCCACGGGGCCTCAGGCCCAGAGCTGTTTCCCCCCACAGGGCAGGTGATTCAGCCCTATCGCTGTGACCATGACTGTACCTGCTGGCTCTTGGCTCCACACGGAGCTGAGTGACAGTCCCCTGAGTTTCTCCTCAAATTGAGGCAGTCCAAACCCCTCTTTGTCCCTACACCAGGACATCAGCAGTGTCTCCTTTCCTTCCAGGTTCACAGGCCTCTTGCCTCCGTGCTGGCAGAAGTATGACTCAGCCTCCATCCTCAGGGATCTGTGCACAAGCTGGAGGGCCACAATCCTCAGGGGTCCCTACTCTCTCCCCTGGCCCACCATCACCTGTGACTGCAAATGCTGGTGGCCCTGAGCAATGGCATAAGGCCTGGCACTGCCTTATTCCTGGGGGTGGTACCTTTCTGCTGGTGGAAAACGGACTTCCTTGGCCTCTCCCACCCCCTCAGTGGGGACCGTTCCCTCTGCAGCCAGGAGCAGAGACAGTCACTGTCTCAGCCTCTGTGGGTTTCTCCCATGCAGACACCCAGCAGAACACCACACAGTGATATTCCTGGCTTCCTGCTTTTGGATCACACAGTATCATCCATTCAGATCAGCACCTCTCCACTCCTCAGCTACGGTGGCCCAGGAGACACCACACCTGTGTCCACCTTCCCTCCGCTTACCCAGCCCCTGGTATCCTGGGTGGGCACATGGTCTTCTGATACCCGATTACTCAGCCGGAAGAATGCACAGACCCCAAGCACAGCATGCTCCTTCCAAGAGCCTAACCCTCCCTAACTCTTGAACCGTGGCCACTGCACCTCATTACAACTGACCTAGATCACCATGGCCATCAAGAAAGACTCAGGGTCAGTTCCCATAGAGATAATAACATTTACATTTTCTCCAATACTGACGTACACCCTAGCTTTACCAGATGTCATGACGCCCACATCCAGATGACCAAACACCTCCATCCATGAGACTATTGGTGGAATGTCACTGCTTCAGAGCAAAACATCATACCTAGAGGTCATCAGGGGAAAAGAATTGAGCGGCAACGGATCTCACTCACTGCTCACTTACAGCCTCTTCCTATTTCTGCAGAGGCTGGAGACATCTATAGCCAGAGGAGGCAGTGCCGGTCTTGTCCAGTACACCTGACTTGCAGTGGCACACAACTGGGCTCACACTTCCCTAAATATCCAGAACATGACCCAATAGAATGGCATTTCTGAGACCACTGTTTGCCTTCAGTGAGGCCCCAGTAGCTATGCCCCCTACGGGTAAGGAAACCACAAGGCCTCGGCCAGTTGGGAAGATGCCCAGTAGTTATGCAAAACTCGTGGAACTGGGAGACCCACACATTACAATAGCCAGTCTAACTGGATTGCCCAATAATGCCGCTCTCTCCTGCCTCAGTGGGAAACACTTAGGGATTGGAGTTGCTTTATGTTCTAACTTCTGGGGGCCACCAGAGGTGTAACAGCTGCCAGGATATCCCTCTTGCACACACCACCAATGCTCCTCTCCACATCCACATTTTGCTGGGCCCCTCCAGACACCAACAAGACCCCAAAACCATCATCTGAGACCCTGTTCCTAATATGGCCCTGTGCTGTACTGAGACCTGCGCCCAGATTCCTCAAACATCTGCTGGCCCCACACAACACAGACATGCTGGGTCCCTGTAGGTAACCTCCCTGATGACGTGGCCTTCATTATATGACACAGGACTGAGGCCCTCAGCCTCTCTGCGACTCACACATTCCTGCAAATTCTTCAGTCTGACGTGTCCACCTTGACAGAGATAAAGCAAGGCTTCTGAGATGGTCCACTAGCCTCAATATATGCACAACCCCAAGGCCTAGAGGGTCACTCACTGTATTTGAATTTAGCAAGCTTGACATGGGAACTTAGTATCTCAGGGATTGTGAGTTTCATTTCTCTTTCCCACGAACCTGGTCCCATTTACCACACCATGAGGAGGCATGAGATGGTAAGGAACAGTATATAGACATAAATGTCACTCTTCACCATCTTACATACAACAGGTATTTTTTATGTTCAGTTTTGCCAAGTCAACCCAAGACTCATGCAAAATAGGCAAGTGATTTTCCACTGAGAGACACTTTGAGACTGTTCAGCTCCAGTTTGGGTACAATGTCATTGAGCACACAACCCCAGGTGAACGGCTAAGGACAATCTCTCTACCATCTTGGCTGCCTCCTTGAGGGCCATCAATCTGATGAGTGCTTGGCCCAGATGGTCAGACAGTCCTTTAGCCTGGCCTTTCGACTGGCCAAGCAAGGAGATGCTGGTTTCCTTGGGAACTGCATGCTGCATACACATCCATCAGTCAGGGAGACTCCAGTGTGGCCTGCCCAGCTCCGCAACACAGGCAAGAGTGCATACCAGTTCCCCAGGGCCAAGGCTCCCCACTGGCCACAAGCTCCAATTGGCTCTCCTGGTGAGACCCCTGCCCCTGGGGAGGCTGACCAAGAGCTTATTCTAAACCCTCTTGGGTGGTCTTGGCAATCTTAGCTTAGTCATCTTAGCAAAGCCTGAATATGACCTGCAGACTATGATTTCCTGACACCTTTTAATGTTTCTTTTATCTTGTTGCTTCAGCCTCAGCCACAGGGTCTACCACCTTAGGAGGAAGGGAGAAGGAGCTTGGTCACCACCTAGACCAGTAAAGACAGCTGGACAAAGGTAAGATGTCCCTTTGGGCCCCTCTTCTGACCCCACCACCACAACAAAATGTTCAATCGCCCTTGTGCAAGAGTTGTTGGAAGTGCCCAATAGAAACAAACAGAGGTGACGACACCCCACCCAGTGTCCTTTAAATAGGGGAAGTGTGTCCTGTGAGTGTGCGGCTGCTGTGGCTTCAGTCGACCTGGGACTCAGCACTGCTCGCTGCCTGCTACTGTCGCCCAGCCTCGCTGAGGATCTGTGAGTAACTGAAAGCTCCAGAGCTTTGCCCTCTGCTCAGCTCATTGGCCTGATAGCACTTCCTCCTGTGCAGAAAAGCCAAGTGGGGAGGCCCTGCAGGGGTCCTCTGCAGGCCCCTGGGAGCTGCCCAGGGGAGCCCCTCTCAGCTAAGTTACTGAGGAGCTCAAAGGCTCCAGACACACGCATCCTACGGGTTCTGTCCTGCTCAGAACCGTGGCTCCTTCAAACATTCCCTGATTTTGAGAAATGTCCACTAACGCCTGCTGCTCATGTTTCAACCAGGTCATTTGGTTTGGCTACTGAGGTGCTCTGTTGCCTGTGTCTGTGGACATGAATCCTGGCTGAACTCCTGCTTTCCCTGTGTTTTCTCCCACTTCCTGCTGTGCTTCCTCATCCAGCTGGTGCTTCCTGTGTGTAATCCTGCATGATCTGAGGCCACCCCTTAGCTCCACCTTGGCTTCTGCTGCCTCTGCCTTTGGTGTCACAGGCAAGACCTCACTGCCAGGTCCAGGGTCAGAAGGCACCTCTAGGTGTCCTTCCAGTCGCCCTGTGTTCTCAGGTCTTGTGTTGAGGTTTCAAATCCATTTGATGTGGACAAAGGTCCAATAATGAACATCCTACATCAGGTGGTGCACTTTAGACACAGGTTCTAAGTAGCCACTGCTTGCTCCAAAAGATGGAAACATCAACAGGCTCCAGCTTAGGCGCTCTCTGTCCAGGGTCCTGCTGAGCTCCTGTCACCCCTGATGAGGCCACTGTGAGCCCCACTCCTGCTCAGGCAGGAGCCTGCTCACCCCCTGACTCAATACCCCCCTCAGAAGGAGAGTCAGCCCTGAGCCTGCTCAGGAGAGCTCACCTTCTACTCCTCTGTGCTCCACAGGATCTTGCTTTTCAAATATTAAAAAGGAAACTTTTGATCTAAAGGGAAATGGGAAATCTAGGTGGGAAATTGAAAACCTTAGCAGAGTCTTAATCGTCATTGTCAGTTTCCCTTGAGGACCTCAAGGACAAGGCTCCCCCTCCTCCCATCCAATGGAGACACGGCCACGGGCTGTGAACCTGCTCCTCACACACCTGCAAATGCAGCCCATGTCTCCTCCACACTCTCAGGCCCCTGCCTCCATTCCCCCAGGTGACTGCAGCCATGAGGACCCTCGCCCTCCTCGCTGCCCTTCTCCTGCTGGCCCTCCAGGCCCAGGCTGAGCCTCTCAGAGCAAGAGTTGAGGAGGCCCCGGACCAGCAGCAGCCAGGACAAGAGGACCAGGTGGCAACCATCTCCTTTACAGGGGATGAAAACTCTGCTCAGGATGCAGGTGAGAGCTGCCTTCCTGTAGGACACACAGAGTGTGCAAAGGAGGACAGCAGAGGGGCCCCAGACTCAGGCCAGCCACAGTCACTGACGTGACTTCACCTAAGCCCCAGAGCCCTCAGATTTCTCATTGAACAGTGAGTGCCTGATAACTCTTGGCAGAGGACTTCTTTCCTGCAAAAACCTTTGATTCCAAGATAGGTTTGTGCAGATACTAGGTGTAGTACATGAAGACACTTTCTGACCAGTCCTTTCTGGATCTAATTGGGTCGCCTTAGTCTCAGGGAGACAATTTTCTTCTTTCTCTCAGAAGGAACATTTAGGAATGGGAAATGTGTGTGAAGGAGTATTCAGTCATATGTGTGATGGGGCCGGAGTCAAGGCAGGAGAAGGTGTGTGCCTGACCATGTGGGTGACCTGAGCTTGCCATGTGCCTTACTCCAATAGGCTGAGTCAGCACAAGCCACTCTCTGTAATGCACTTACAGGAGGAACCTCCCCACCCTATCTGCACCTCCCCAGACTCTCCTCCTGCCGAGCAGTGGATTCTCACACTTTCTATGTCCGCAGGTATAAGGGCAGGAGTGGTGTGCACCTGTAAAATCGCCTGTGGGATCCTGGAGCGCGTCTCAGGAAGATGCAGACTGAATGGCATCTTTTACATGCTTTGCTGCAGCTGATTCAAGATTTTTTTAGACACCTAGAAGGAAGCCACTGTTTCACTGTGCCATGTCATCAATTTCCCTCCCAGCCCAAATAAATTCCTTGCATCAATCTCTCTGTGCATTTGCTCCTTGGAAGCTTGCTGTGTGTCCCATGAGCACACATTGGGGTTATCGAAAATGAATGCACTTTAAACAAAATCCAGGCTTCATAGACAGGATTCCAAGGTGAACAGTGGTTCAGACAAGGAGTGGTGAGAACACTGAAATGCAGCTGGTGCCCCTGATTCCCTCTCCTGTCTCTGAGCTCTGCCCTCACTTAGAGTGGACTCCCTCTCAAAGCCTTTCCCATGTGGTGGCAAAGCAATCACTGTCTGCTTCGAGTTTGTCATTATACCTTCTAGAGAAACCGCCTTCTCTCTTCAAAGTGTGGGATTTTCCTGAACACTCTGAGGGTAATCTGGTTTTTATGGCCTGAGCTGCGCAGGATACACACAGAGAGCCCTAGGAGTGGAAGGAAGGGTTCTTAGTGGGGACAGCACACATAGGAAGAAAAGCAGAGTGCCCCTCAGGGTGACACACTCTTGTCCCCACCATGAGCTGGTCAGACAGAGGAGAAAATTTAAAGGAAAAGGGGCTATTAGGGAAAAAGCTACAACAGAGGCTGCTACTAACACCATTCTATCACCAGAGGGTGTAATTCAACCAAGAGCTCCACCTATGGAGACAGCTGAGTGGCCCTCAACCTCCATAGTTGATAGATGGGATCCTGAGACAGGACCTCAAAGATTAGCATGCCCTGTACTTGAGAAGGCAGGAGGGCAGCAAATTCACTGTGCTTTAGGTTTCAAAACAGTGAGGCAGTTAAAAGAGGCTGTAATAACCTATGGTCCTCAAGCACCCTTCCATGTAAGCATGGTCGAATCCATTACCAACTTGAACATGACGCCAGCAGATTAGGCTAGCATGTGTAAATCTGTACTAAATGGAGGACAATATTTGTTATGGAAGGTTGCCAATGATGAATTTTGCATAGAGACGGCTAGGTGAAATGCAGCAGCCAGTTACTCTCAAAGAAATCTAGATACGTTGTTAGGAAAAGGACCTTATGAGGGTCAAAGGCAACAAATTGAATATCATCCTGCTATATGTGCACAAATTGCTGAAGATGCAGTTAGGGCATGGAAGACTTTACAAGAACATGGAGATTTGCAAGGTCAATTATTTAAGGTAATACAGGGAGCTAATGAACCTTATACTGAATTTGTAGATAGGATTATTTAAACAGCTACCAGAGTTTTTGGGGATACAGAACAAGCAATGCCATTAATAAAATAACTGGCTTATGAGCAAGCAAATCGTTGGTGCAGAGACGTCATTAGACCATGGAAACATGGAGATTTAAACATATATATTAAATTATGTAGAGACATTAATGAACAAGGGCAAGTCTTGGCAGATGCAATACAACAGGCTTTAGATGCCAGACCAAAAACATGCTACAATTGTGAACAAACAGGACATTTTAAAAGGAGTTGCCCCATAGGAGGAGGGTTTAACAAAGCTAGGTTTAAAAGGAGTAGAATTCCGGGTATTTGCCCACCATGCCGTAGAGGGAGACATTGGGCTAATGAATGCTGTTCTCAAACCACCATAGAGGGTACTCTGTTATCAAAAAATGGACAAGGACCAGGTATTTACCCACGATATTGTGGAGAAAGGAATCGGGCTCCATTGCCAAAAAACGTACAGGGGGGCCCAATGCTCCGGGGCCCCCAACCACAAATATACAGGGCACTGGAAGAACGTAGAAACACCATGGAGTAACCCAGCAACACCATCAGGGTAGTGCCCAGGACACATTATTCATCAGATCTCTCATCAGATGAACCAGAGGGAGTGCAGGGTTGGGCATCTGCACCTCTGCCAGAGCAGTACTAACTTCAGATATGGGAGTTCAAATCATTCCCACAGGAGTAAAAGGACTTCTTCCCAAAGGAACAGTAGGCTTATTGTTAGGATGTAGTTCTTCTACTCTCAAAGGACTTATTATAAGTCCTAGGGTAATTGATCCCGATTATGAAGGTGAAATAAAAATTATAGCTAGTTCTCCAAAGGGTATATCAGTAATTTCACCAGGAGATAGAATAGCACAGTTTTTAATAATACCCAGCCTACATGATAAATTTTCCAGTAGTAGTATAGAAAGCAGTTCCAGGGGATTAGGCTCCACAGGTGTAGATTGGGCTATGCTGTCTTTAATTTTAGATTCTCACCCCATGCTAAAATGAAATATTCAAGGACATGAATTTAATGGGCTACTGGATACAGGTGCAGAACTTAGCATCATATCTCGTCAAGAATCGCCAAAACATTGGCCATTACAACAAGCCACTCCAGCACTTCAAGGCCTAGGAGTGGCAACTAATCCCGATAGAAGTGCAATGGTATTAGATTGGAAGGATTCTGAAGGATGTGAAGGAACTATACAGCCATATGTATTGGATCATCTTCCTATAAATTTATGGGGATGAGATGTCCTAGATCAATTAGGTTTGACATTAACAAATAACATCAATCCAAATGTGCCCACTATTAAGGCTAGACAAGGTTTCAGGAAAGAAAAAAGATTAGGGAAACAAGAACAAGTTATAGCAACACCAATTCAAATAGATCAAGAAATAAATAGACATGGATTGGGTTTTCAGAAGGGGTCATTGAGGCAATAAAAATTACTTGGAAATCAGAAAGACCAGTATGGGTTCCTCAGTGGCCCCTGACTAAAGAAAAGATAAAAGCAGCCCATGACCTGGTCAAACAACAATTAGCGGAGGGACATATACAACCTTCCGTATCTCCCTATTATACTCCCATTTTTGTTATTAAAAAGAAATCTGGTAAATGGGGATTATTGCAAGATTTAAGATCCATTAATAATGAGATGGTTATTATGGGACCTGCTTAATCAGGGATTCCTCAATTGTCTGCTTTGCCAAAACCCTGGTATGTTTTAGCTATAGATATTAAAGATTGTTTCTTTTCAATTCCAATTCATCCTGAGGATAGTCGACATTTTGCATTTACTATCCCTGCAGTGAATCATGAAGGTCCTGATCAGAGATATGAATGGAAAGTACTCCCTCAAGGGATGGCTAACAGCCCAACTATGTGTCAAATTTATGTTAACAAAGCAATCCAGCCACTTAGATATCAAAATCTTGAACTACAAATATTTCACTATACGGATGATGTATTGTTAGCACACAAAGATAAAAACACATTGCTAGAATGTTATGCCACACTTACAAATTCATTCAAAACTTATAATCTAGAGATAGCAATAGATAAAGTAAATTAAATTTTCCAATTAATTATTTAGGAGTTCTCTTTTCCTCAACCATGGTCCGTCCACCAAAAATTCAAATACGAGTGGATCAACTCAAATCACCTAACAACTTTTAAAAGTTATTAGGAGACATAAATTGAATAAGGCCTTATCTAGGCATACCAACAGGAGAGTTGGGACCTTTATTTGATATCCTAAAAGGTCCATCAGATTCAAATTCACCCCACATGTTAACACCTGAAACAAGAAAGGCATTAAAAATTATTGAAACATATATGGAAAATATGCATTTGGATAGAATTGATATAAGTTTGCCTTTATTATTTATTGTAATACCAACAAAAAATATTCCTACAGGAGTATTTTGGCAAGAAGGTCCATTATTGTGGATACATTTATCTTATTCTCCTAACACTATTCTTACTAGCTATCCTGAGGCTGTAGGACAATTAATACTCAAAGGAATAAAAGCAGCAAAGGGAGTGTTTAGAATTTCTCCCAATAAAATTATTACTCCATATACTATGGATCAAATTGATGAGTTAGCTAATGAGTTAAATACTTGGGCAATAATCATGTGTAAATCTAATGTTTCATTTGATAATCATTTGCCATCTAATTCTTTGTTGTCTTTTTTGGTCTTTGCTGTGGTGAGCCGCCTCTGCTGCTTATGCAGATTATGGTCGCCATTACAAGATGGCGCTGGCTCAGCTGTGGTTTGTGACAAACAACTCCTTATTTGGGAGAGTTGGCGTATGGCTTTTCAGCACCCTATGAGAAAGTTCCACGTGGCAGCTTCGCATTGGGGCTTGAGATGCTATATTAAGGCTGGGAGGGGCATCCGAGGGATTAGTAGAAGAAATATCAAGGGCCTGAATAAACCGCTGAAAGAAGATTCCCGAGTTGCGTCTTCCTTGCGGGCAAGGGGTCGCGACAAGTGGTGCCGAGACCCGGGAACCAGAACTTTCAGCGGTCAGGGGTGGTGCACCGGTTAGTCTCAGGTAAGTGGTTTCCGCGATCAAAGCAGGGCGTTCCTCGGTAATTAAAGAGAGAGCAGGGAAAAAATAATAAAATAAGACACTCCTCTGTAGATAAAGAGAGAGCGGGGGAAAAAATAATAAATAAGACGCTCCTCTGTAGATAAAGAGAGAGTGGGGAAAAATAATAAAATAAGACGCTCCTCTGTAAATAAGGAGAGAGCAGGGTTTGTACTTTCACTTTCTTTACACTGCTTGGAACAGTATGGGTGCTACTTCCTCAAGCCCAATTTTGCTGGCCTTGGACGGGTTACTGCGTTCCAAGGGACTTAAAGTGAAGCGGAGCACATTACAGAGGTTTTTAGAAGAGACTGACTCTGTAGCTCCTTGGTTTGCTTTTTCAGGGAGTCTCACGATTCCCAGTTGGGATAAATTAGGGAAAGATCTGGATTTCGCTTACAAACAAGGAACTTTAAAGGGCGGTACCATTCCGCTTTGGAAATTAGTGAGGGGGTGTATAATGGATGGTAAATGCCAGAAAGCTGTGAGCTAGGGTCAGGCCGTTCTTGAGCAATTGCATGAAGAAAAATCGGAGGGGTCACATAGCGAGGTAGCAGAAGGTATTAGGAGTAAGAGTGGTGAACAGACAAGGGAGTCTGAAGTTAAACAGAGGAGAAGGCTCTATCCGGACTTGACTGAGTTAAAAACTCCCAAGGACACAAGTAGCTCGGACAGTTCTGAGGAATTGGACAGGTTGTTACAACAATTATGTAAGACTAAGATAAAAAAGAAAAAACGGGAAACAACAGATGTAAAAGCCTGCTGTGAGAAGGGTAATAAATCCAGTT
This sequence comes from Ictidomys tridecemlineatus, assembly GCF_052094955.1. Taxonomy (NCBI): domain Eukaryota; kingdom Metazoa; phylum Chordata; class Mammalia; order Rodentia; family Sciuridae; genus Ictidomys; species Ictidomys tridecemlineatus. The sequence continues at coordinate 5,073,358 of NC_135490.1, read as the reverse complement.
CTGGGGAGGAAGTTGAGAATCTAGAGGAGGAGCCAGTACTTGATGCTGCTCCACCCTTCCCCGCGCCTCCAGTAGTTCCGCCCCCGTATGTGGGTGGAGTCCAAGGCTTCGGGAGGACTTTTCATTTTCAAGTTTGGAGAACAGTCAATACAGATCTCAGACTTTGTTGCTAGGATGGTGGATGCTGCAGGAAAAATTTTTGGCGATCCCGATAGAGCCATGCCCTTGATTAAACAATTGGTCTTTGAACAGTGTACTAAAGAATGTAAGACAGCTATTACTCCTTATAAAAACAAAGGCATAGAGGCTTGGATGAAAGTCTGTAGAGAGATAGGTGGCCCATTAACTAATGCAGGCCTTGCTGCTGCTGCAGCAGTTACGGCCGGAGTAGCCATGGCCAGCCAGGTGCAAACTGCTGCCACTATTAATAATGTTATTCAACAAACTTCCACCATACTCGAATCTCAAAATAAAGTTAACCAACATCTTTTGTCAGGGATTTTACCTGCCAACCAAAGAATAGATTTACTCCAAGCTCAGGTAGAAGAATTGGCTGACTTGGTGCTTTTGGGTTGTGTTGACCAACGTGCGCATTTGTGTATAACCTCTGTCAGATTTAATGATTCCAGGAATGCTTCCCGCATCATCGGTGACTATTTTGCTGGGAATTGGTCCATGGTGGTGGAAGACATGATCCAGTCTCAACTAACTCAGATAGCTGTCTTAAATAACACCCGTGTTGATCCCGTGACTTTGGGTCAATTCACTAATTGGATATCTTCTGATTTTTCCTTTTTTAAAGAGTGGGTGGGAGTAAGCATTTTTGGTGCAATGTGTTGCTTCGGTATGTTCCTCTGTTTGTGGTTTCTCTGTCGCCTTAAGGCCCGCAGTGCTCAAGATAAGGCTATGATCCTGCAAGCTCTTGCAGCTTTAGAAAATGGCAACTCACCTCAAGTCTGGCTTGCGCATCTTAAACAGTAAATCTTTGACATGGTCATTGCACCCCAAGTTATTATAACATTGCACTGGGATTGACATGTCTTTCCTCGTTATTCTTTTAGTGTTGGAAAGCCCTTGCACTCTGCTGGTCTTGCTACCATTGCACGCAGATGGGTTTCCACACTAGTGCCTTTGACATGGTCGTTGCACCCCAAGTTATTCTAACATTGCACTGGGTTCGACATGTCCTTCTTTTGTCTTTCTTCTAGTGCTGGAAAGCCCTTGCACTCTGCAGGTCTTGTTGCCATTGCACGCAGAAGGGTTTCCACACTGGTCTTTAGCTATGGCTTTAAAGCCCGTGCCTTTCTCTCAGGGTGTCGCCAACTTAATTGTGGTTGTCCTACAGAGGTAGTCCCAGCTACCCCCCTTTTGTTCACCATCATCACGATACAGGATGCGAGGCAAGGCACTGCACTTGAGTGATCCCGCAGTGGACCGGGACCTCAAGGAGAGCATGTCCTATTGCATGCGGGTTTGATGTGTCCACGCCCCGCCCCACGAAAAAAGGCGTCGGCTGATATGGAGTCAGATCTGGGGAAGGGCCCTCCTTAGGACTGAGCCGTACTATGCAGCCATTCTGCACAGTGGGATAGGACCTCTACTCTCGCCTGTATTGTTTTAAGAAAACAGAAAGGGGGAACTGTGGTGAGCTGCCTCTGCTGCTTATGCAGATTATGGTCGCCATTACAAGATGGCGCTGGCTCCGCTGTGGTTTGTGACAAACAACTCCTTATTTGGGAGAGTTGGCGTATGGCTTTTCAGCACCCTATGAGAAAGTTCCACATGGAAGCTTCGCATTGGGGCTTGAGATGCTATATTAAGGCTGGGAGGGGCATCCGAGGGATTAGTAGAAGAAATATCAAGGGCCTGAATAAACCGCTGAAAGAAGATTCCCGAGTTGCGTCTTCCTTGCGGGCAAGGGGTCACGACACTTTGCAACTGTAATTTTTCCAAAAATGTCAAGAAAAACCCCTATCATGAATGGTCCAAATGTATTCACTGATGGGTCAAATAATGGCACAGCAGCAGTAGTTACCCCTGATCAAACTTTTACATTTTTAGTACCCAAACAATCAGCTCAAAAGGTAGAGCTTAATGCAGTTTTACAAGCTTTTGTGATGTTTAAAGATTCTGAGTATATAGTTAAGGCTATATTATCCCTTGAAGATTCTTGTAGGATTTCCCCTTCCTCTACTGTTTTCTCTTTGTTTTCCACTATACAAAGTTTAATCTGGGACAGAAAAGATCCATTCTTTATAGGACATATCAGGGCACATACAGGATTGCCTGGAGCACTTAATTTGGGCAATGATTTAGCAGATACAACTACACATGACATACATATTTTCTCTACACTAGAAGAAGCTACAAATTTTCATAAAAGGTTCCATGTCAATGCTAATACTTTACAAAAGCATTTTAAAATAACTAAGGAACAAGCAAGACAAATAATAAAACAATGTCAAAATTGTGTGATCTTTTTCCCACAAGTTAATCTTGCAGTCAATCCTAGAGGACTGATAGCTAACCATATTTGGCAGACAGACGTCACACACTTGCCAGAATTTGGAAAGTTAAAATATTTGCATGTTACAGTTCATATTTCTTCCAGATTTTTTATTGGGCTCCCTTCATGCCGGAGAAAAATCTAAAGATATTATAGCTCATTGCTTAAAAAATTTTGCCACTGTGGTCATTCCAAAACAGTTAAAAACAGATAATGGTCCTGACTAAACCTCTACCTCTTTTAAACAATTTTGCTCATCATTTGGCAATACTCATATAACAGGAATCCCATACAATCCACAGGGACAAGGCATAGTTGAAAGAGCTCAACAAACTATTAAAATGTACTTATTAAAGCAAAAAGAGGGATTTGGAAAGGGGTATATATCCCACAAAGATAAACTTAAAATAACACTTTTTATTCTAAACTTTTTAAATTTGGATTCATCAGGGCTTAGTGCTGCGGAAAGGCATATGTTTCAAAAAAATGTACATAAGCCTAAGGTACTTTGGAAGGATATTCTAACAGGACAATGGAAAGGTGCTGACCCAGTGATTGTCTGGAGTCGGGGTTCTGTTTGTGTGTTTCCACAGGGAGAAAAGCAGCCGATTTGGATTCCAGAAAGACTAACGATAGCAATTACTAAAGACCAAAAAGAAGATGATTTGACTCAAATCCATAACAGCTGATATCCAGAGCTCCAGCTTGGCTATTCTTACATATGTGACAGTGATTAACCAGGATGCTTTTGCCGATATCTATTTTATTATTGCCTTTTCCAAAATCATAAAGTTATATTTTATTTCTTGAGCTCACACAGACCTAGGTTAATGTTTTTCTGATCAGTTTTATTTTTTGACTGTGGAGTTTTTAAACACTGCAATGGTGATTTCACCTGTGAATAAATACAAGACCTTTACTATTATGTTATGTGTTGTATATATTATGTGTGCACACTTCTCTTTTTTGTTGTATGTCTGTATGTGCGTATGTTCATGTATTCATATATGAGGAGCGCTCATGAAAAAATGGATCCTAATTTTTTTATTCATGTGATTTAAATGGTTTAATTTAAATTGGGTAAACAGCTGTTGAGGATTGTTTTAATATGTGAACAAATAAGGAGGTTTACAGATCTATTTGTTTACTTTCACCTTTCCTTTTCATTATATTTAAAAATTCTGTTAAGGATAATGTAAATTTTTCAAAAAATTGTTTTCTTATTACCTGTTATAATGTTACATAATTTTTTTTTAGCCATTATTGCCAGAATTCCTATCTTTATCCTAGTGCCGGTGAAAACAAAGATAAAACCAAACTACAGCTTCTTTGATAGCTATCACAACAAACTGTATAAACTGATGCATCAATGAATAATAACTCAACAAGTAATGCTCAATCAAGGAGTCAATTTACTTTGAGAGGAAATGGACATATTGATAGATTCCTCCACTTTGAACTGCTTGCAGAACTTGACTGGACTATGTATCACTTTTATATATTGTGAACTATCTGTTGGTGCAGCGAATTGTGGTAATGCTGGAGTATCTTTGCTGATGGTGTCACCATGGTACAATTTTTCAAAGGAGCCATCAATTTGTTTAGTGTCGTGGCATTTCTGTATCCTCCTCCCTTCTGCTAGTGATGGTCTAAAATTTGGGGGCCAACAGAGGTGAGGCAAAGAACCTCACCCCCCACTGGTGCATAGGTCTATCCACAGGTATGGCTGTATTCTGGGCCCGTAGTCAGTGACGGGTATGATCCAATTGCAGTGATACCAACATAAGACAGGAGGCTGATGCCTAGAGGTCAGCTCATCCAATGATGGGTAAGGACCATATGTAGTATTGGACAACCTAACAGGCAAGGTACCTAAGCCACATTGCTTGTTGCTTAATTAAACAGAAGGGGGGAGATGCTGAGAGCCACAGCTGAGTTGGAATGGCCCCTGGCATTTTGCCAATAGTATTGATTGACAGGCAAGGCATTACTATCCGCCTTGGCTGCTACTTTGCAGTTCTCACAGTACTTTGGAGATCTCCTGGGGATTCCTGGGGATTCCCAGAGAGTTCCCATTGGTTGGGGAAGTGCAGGAGGAGGGATTTCCAGAGGATATTTCCAGCTGCTGGTTCCTGGAGGAGCAGCGTGGGGTTTGGGAGGAAATCCAGGGAGCATTTTTGGAGAGTGCCGGTGGAGTTCAGAAATAAAGTTTGTTTCTGTTTCAGTGGCTCGTGATTTGTGCCCAGCCAGACTGTGGCAATAACAGTAAATACATGTTATGTCTTTACTTTGTGTAGCCACTTTCTGCCTAAAATGGAACGTCAGCTCTGCTCTTCTCACTTTCGTGCCCAGTTTTTAAATACACAAATTATGTGTTGAAGAAATCAGATTTGATTAAATTAATCCTTGTATCCAGTTTCACATAATGATATAAACTTACATTATTACTTCTCAGTTGCGTTGAAGAAAACTGAAAACTACAGACCTAAATCAGTTCATGTATCCAAGTTATGTGACAGTTTATCTTTAACAAGCAATTAAAATCATTTGAAACTAAACACAGAAAACTGTGCTAGGCTAAGTGTCACACCATGGATCATTAGTTTAGAAACAAGGTGGAGATAGTTACGGCATGGAATGGTTCATCAAGCGCTCAGACAGTGGGACGTGGTAGCACATGTCTAGAATCCCAGCAGCTCAGGAAGCTGAGGCAGGAGAATCACAAGTTCAAAGGCAGCCTCAGCAACTAAGTGAGGGCCTAAGCAACTTAGTGAAACTCTGTCTTAAAAGAAAAAAAAATTACTGGGTATGTGGCTCAGTGGTTAAGGGCTCCTGGGTTCAAACTTTAGTACAAAAAAAAAAGCAAACAGAGTAAATCTCAACCTGAAATACAACAGACATGGGCACTTGGATAGATTAAATAGGGTAGGGCAGAAATTTAGGCAGAGACAGAGGTGTAAGGGAAAGGGGCATGCAGGGTCCGGTCCACCTCCATGGCACTCGAGTGATGCAGCAGAGAAAAGGGTGAGGCAGGGCTCACAGCAGATATGCTCAGGGAGAGGGGCTGCCAATCAGAAGAGAGGGCTGCCAATCAGGGGAGAGGGCTGCCAATCAGGGGAAGAGGGCTGCCAATCAGGGGAGAGGGCTGCCAATCAGGAGTGAGGAATGCCAATCAGGGGAGAGGGCTGCCAATCAGGGGAGAGGGGCTGCCAATCAGGAGTGAGGGCTGCCAATCAGAGGAGAGGGCTGCCCCTCAGGGGAGAGGGCTTCCAATCAGGAGAGAGGGGCTGCCAATCAGGGGAGAGGGCTGCCAATCAGGAGAGAGGGGCTGCCAATCAGGGGAGTGGGCTGCCAATCAGGGAGAGGGGCTGCCAATCAGGGGAGAGGGGCTGCCAATCAGGGAGAGGGGCTGCCAATCAGGGGAGAGGAGCTGCCAATCAGGGAGACGGGAGCCAATCAGGGGAGAGGGGCTGCCAATCAGGGAGAGGGGCTGCCAATCAGGGGAGAGGGGCTGTGGAGGGTGGGACCTCCATGTCTGCTCTGTGGATGCAGGGGCACAGCAGCTTGACCTGTGGTGGTTACTGTGACGATCTCGGTTGGTCAGTGACAGATGCCAACTGCAGGGACAGATGGAGTATTTAAGAAATTAGATTTGATTAAATTAATGATTGTACCCAGAGAAGATGGGTTCCTCCCAACAAGTGCAACCTGCTTAGCCTCAAATAAGACGCGGAGCTGGTGAGTGGAATGCAAACACACTACTTACTAAAGACACACAGACATTTTCTACCTTAAATTAGTTGCTCATAATAAATGAAGAAATGTTCAACATCATTAAAATCAATACAATTCTGAGATTTCATTTCACTCCGGTCAGAATGGCAGCCATCAAGAATCCAAACAATAATAAATGCTGGAAAGGATATAGAAAAAAAGGGACACTTTTATACTCTTTGTGGAACTGTAAATTAGTACAGTCACTGTGGGAATCAGTATGGAGTTTCCCCAAAAGACTTGGCTTGTAACCACCATATGATCACTCCTTGATATTTATCCTAAAAAACTAAAACCACCATACTACAGTGATATACCTATTACTCATGTCTAAAGGAGCACAATTCACAATAGCCAAGCTATGGAACCAGCCTAGGTCTCCAGTAGTGGATGAATGGATAAAGAAAAAGGGAAAAGAAAATATATACACAATGGCATATTATTCAGTCATAAAGAAAAATGAAACTATGTCATTTGCAAGAAAGTAGATAGAATTGAGAACATCATACTAAGTGAAACAAGCCAAACTCTGAAGGCCAAGGGTCCTATGTTTTTCTCACTTGTGAAAGCTGCAGAGGAAAAAGGAAAGGAGGGTGGGGGTTCTCATATGCTTAGGGTGCAACTGTTTCCTTAAACTTATAAGACTATAGTTCCAAATATCTGGTGAAAATTGTGGTGGCTGTAAAAATGTTAAATATATTGATTACAAAGATGAAAAAGAGATAAGACTTAGTAATTTTTACATTAAACTGGAATATTTTCCAGTTTCTGCAAATGGTACTTGCAAATTCAAGGCATTAAGCCTTTAGCAGTGAACAATACACGTTCTTATTGGGAAAAAATGACTGAAATTGAAATAAGTACATACAACTTAAAAACAATAAGTCAGTCATTTCCTAGAAAAAAGAAATAAAGACTAAGTCAAACGTGGAGCAATCCCTTTGAAGCACAGTTGCTCAAGACGATCACTCCTCTGCCTCTGTGGCAGTTAGCAGCCTAGCTTCACAAGTGCCAGTGACCCAACCGCATTGACCAACACCCACACCAGCATCCTCCAGGCCTTTCCACTGACACCAGGCACCCAACAGCCTCCTGCCTCTTGTTTCCAGAGAGCTTATTCCAACCCCTCTCCCTATTGCAAAGTCGTGACCCTATTGCAATATCCTCGTAAATTCTTCCTTCCCACTTTTGAAGTCTGCAGGGGGCAAATTTTCATGGAAGATATAAGACTCTGTTTTCAAATTGACTTATACTAAAGGTGCAAATTTATGGTGTTAAATATGAAGTTTCAATAGATGTTCATAATGTACAACAATCAAATCAAGACAATTGGCATATCTGTCACTTCCCACATTTTTCATTTCTTGGTGGTGAAAGCTTTGAAATCCACTCTGTTTTGAAAGATACAAAACGTTATGATTGACTACAATAATGCCATTGTGCAATGATAACCCAGAACTCATTCTTCCATCTAACTGTAACTTTGAACCCATTGACCAGCTTCTCCCCATGTCCAGTCCAGTACCTGGTAACCACTAGTGTATCCTCGATTTCTATAGGATCCACTTTTTGACTTCCACATATGGATGAGAAAATGTAGTCCTTGACCTTCTGCAATGTCTTATTTCACTTGAACTACTGACCAGGTTCATAAAGTTGTTTAAATGACAGGATTCCTCCTTCCAAGGGATGGCTAGGATTCCAGTACATGTTCACCGCATTCTTTGTCCATTCACCCATGGGTGAGCTTTTAGGTTGGTGACAACCCTTGCTATTTATGAAGAGAAGCACAATGACCAATAAAGCCAGGTACCTTTCCATATGCTGATTTACAGTTCAATTTGTTTTTTCATTTATGCATTTGACATTTGGAACTAAGTTTACAACTTTAACTAGAATGTAAATAATGTTAAAAATATGAGCCTTAAGGAGCCCTTGAATTTTTTCCCTCTTTACATTAAAATATCTTGACTAAATTCAGAAAAATAGAGTATGGGAAAAGGTTCTTCAGTCTAATATGGCCTGATGTTCCATCCAAACCTCCCTGTCCTGTGACACCTGGACAACATTGACCCTCCCTACTCTGCCTTCTGCCCCTGACCCAGGGCCACACTCTAACTCTGGCCATCACTTGCAGGCCTCCTTCTGACTATCAGCCTCAGGGCTTCTGGTCCCCAGCCTCACCCCCTGCCTTACCTCCCCTCACTTGGCTGCTTCCCTCCCTGTCAATCAGGAGATGGGAGGTGTTTCTCACACTTGGCAGAGCACGGAGTCACCAGGGGAGCCTGAAGACCAGGCTGCACCCACATCAACTATGTTCTGCTCTTAATTTTCGCCTTGTGCAGTCTAAGGTCTGTGTGTCTACTTCTCTGTGTTTGGTATTTTTCATGCTTACCTTGTGCGCTAGTGTGAGTCTTGGAGTTGACCCTCAGAAACCTTCCAGCTGTGTTAGCAGCTGCTTCCCGGAACTGGGGATTTCAACAGGATTTCTGACTTCACAGAGAGGCTGGTGCCAGGACTCGGGACGAGTGGGAATCTTGCCCTTACCTTTGCTTCTTTCTTCTGCCTGGATCATGCTCTTGGCCCAGGTCTCCTGTGATGGCAAAGCCACTCAAGGACAACTCTACCTGGCCTAGGAGCTTAGCATCCTGGAGAATATATCTACTTCCTTCCCCATTGAGCCAGCAAACACACACCCAGACAAAAAAAAAATGTCCTTCTGAATCTGTCCCTGAGGGAAGATTATGCACCTCACCTGGGTCACCTATTGTTCCTGCATCCCCTGTACCAAGAGTCAGTGGAATATTGTCCATCAAAATATTCTAGAGTCCAGAATCTTATGCCACTTCAACACAATTTGTTATTTTTTACACTTGGAAAATTCAAACCCACTTCACCAACAAGTTGGGGAAGACATAGTTGACTAAGGAAGTGCATCAGGCCCTCCTCTCTGCAGGCCTGTGAAATTGTCCCAATACCCCTGCTTCTGCTTAAGAACCCACCAGCACTTAGGGGCCTGGAAACATGCACAGGTGTTAACACGCACAGTTGCCACTAGGGCTTTGGTCAACTCCATGGGCAGAAGAAGTGCCCTTTGGGGATATAGAAGTCATTGCAGGATGACTTACCATAGGGCTGGCACTTGGGAACTGGCCACCCGCTGGGAGCTCAGACAGGGCTGGGGATGGGACCAGGTGATGGGCTGGAATCAGTTCATCCAGCTCAAGAGGGGAGGTTTTTCAAACAGTTTTAATGTCCATAGTGAGGAGGATCTTGACCACTGACATCTCCAAACAAACACAATGTATCAGGGCATTTTGTTCCTAGGAAGCTGGTTGTAACTATTTAGGGTCCTCCATAACAAGGGACCTCTTGTTCCTGTGTTCTCTTCATGGGACACCTGGGCTTCCTCAAACCTGGTGAATGGCTTCCAGAGAGACTTCACTCTTTCCTCCTATCTTGTTGGAATATTAAAGCAGACAACAAACACGGAATGTAGAGAGAGTTTGGGAGGGGCGGGTGAAACCGTGAGGGAAGGGAGGGAGGGCAGGCCCTGGCTGGGCCACTGATTCTTCAGGGCCACAGACTCTGCAGGATAAGGAGGCTCCGAAGCTTCATCCCTGTGTGAAGACAGGACACAGGCCTCAGAGGACCAGGACAGTGGAGGGACCAGAGAAAGAGGGATGCGAACTCTCCAAGTCCTGCTCCCTGTGAGGCTCCCACCAAGCCCCCGACACACACTTGCTGGGACTGAGGCTCCTGCCAGTGCCATCTCCCCACTGGACTTGCACTGTGTCTGCATCAGGAACAGCAGGACCTCAGGGTCATGTCCTTGTTCCTTCTAGAGCTCTCTTCTTCCTACCTCCATATGCACACTCACCCACAGTGGCCCCAGATTAACCAATGTCCTCCTCACACGGAGGATCCTGGAGGCCCAGCTCCTCAAGCCCCTCAGAAAAGCACCTGTCTGCTGCAGGTAAAGCCACCTTGCCCCACTGCCTCTGTGAGCAGAGTCCAGCTGTGCACTGCGTCTCAGACTCTCCATGGCCTCTGGTCTAATGGAAATGGTGCCAGCAGGAGCAGCCATCCTGACACAGTGGTCTCTGAAAGGACAGAAGGACAGGGCCACCCTGTTACTCAGCCCCCTCCCACAAACACACAGGAACTGACCTCAGTGCAGACAGAGTGGATGTCTGCTGACCTGGGAAGTCCCCTGGGAGAGCTGAGGGAAGGGAACCAGGAGCCACACGGCCTTCAGCTCCTTGGACAGCGGCTGACCCACCTAGGAGGGGAACAACCCCACCCCAGGGAGAGAGTTGGGCTCACCACCTTGCAGAGACAGGTACTCTGGAGGGCAGTGAAGGATGCCAAGGTGAAAGACCACACTCGGGTTCCTTTTTACGATTTCCAGGTCATGTGCATGGGCAGCTGATGTGACTGGGCCAAAGGCTATGTGACTTCTTTAACATTCAGGAAGGACCCTGAACCGGCTTGAGTCACATTAGTGGACGCCCCAACAACCCACAGGCAATGTGTCTCTGGTGCCTTACCCACGGGGCCTCAGGCCCAGAGCTGTTTCCCCCCACAGGGCAGGTGATTCAGCCCTATCGCTGTGACCATGACTGTACCTGCTGGCTCTTGGCTCCACACAGAGCTGAGTGACAGTCCCCTGACGTCCCTCCTCAAAGTGAGGCAGTCCAAACCCCTCTTTGTCCCTACACCAGGACATCAGCAGTGTCTCCTTTCCTTCCAGGTTCACAGGCCTCTTGCCTCCGTGCTGGCAGAGGTATGACTCAGCCTCCATCCTCTGGGATCTGTGCACAGGCTGGAGGGCCACAATCCTCAGGGGTCCCTTCCCTCTCCCCTGGCCCAACATCACCTGCGTCTGCAAATGCTGGTGGCCCTGAGCAATGGCATAAGGCCTGCACTGCCTTGTTCCTGGGGGTGGTACCTTTCTGCTGGTGGAAAACTGACTTCCTCGGCCTCTCCCCCCCCACACAGTGGGGACCGTTCCCTCTGCAGCCAGGAGCAGAGACAGTCACTGTCTCAGCCTCTGTGGGTTTCTCCCATGCAGACACCCAGAAGAACACCACACTGTGATATCCCTGGCTTCCTGCTTTTGGATCACACAGTATCATCCATTCAGATCAGCACCCCTCCACTCCTCAGCTACGGTGGCCCAGGAGACACCACACTGCGTCCACCTTGCCTAGCGTTGCCTAGCCCATGGTCTCCTCGGTTAACACATGGACTCCTGACCTTCTTATTACTCAGCCTGAAGAATGCACAGACCCCAAGCACAGCATGCTCCTTCCAAGAGCCTAACACTAACTCTTGAAACTTGGTCACAGCACCTCATCACAATTGAGCCTAGATCACCATGGCCATGGAGAAGACTCAGGGTCATTTCCCATAGAGATAATAACATTTACATTTTCTCCAATACTGACATACACCCTAGCTGTACTAGATTTCATGCATATTGCCCTCCAATATTTAATGAGGACCCTTCTGGGACAGACTAAGCTACAATACCTGGGGGCCAGAGAGCTCAGTCCTGCAGGCAAAAAGCACATACAAGGGGCTCTTGCTGGACCTATTTTCCCAAGCAACACGCAGCCTTCACAGAAGCTCAGGTTTCACCAGGTTTAAAGGTTGCTTACTAGCTCTCTCTCACCCCACCCCCAAGCCAAGAAGATGATGGCTCTGAGTCCCACAGGTGACTCAGCCTGGGTCACCAGACAAGAAGAGGCAGCCCTCAAAGAATGGACACTGGCCACACTAAATGATGACCACATGGAAGTACCATTCAAGGCCTTGCTGATGTCAGAGGCACAGGAAGCCACTAACAAGTGTTGGTCCCCATGGAAATGCTGACAGGGAGCACTGGGAAGACAGCCCACGGAAGAGGAAGGTGGCATGGTGTATGGTGGCCCTTGCCTGCTATCTTCTGTGCAGTGGGGTGATGGCACTGCTCTGGGGTGCCCGTCAGGCAGTTTGTAAACACAGGCCTTCCGGGTCTAATGTTGTAACCCAGCCTATAATCCCAGGTATGCTGAAACGCTGGTAGAAGGAGGCATACAGCCCTGAATTTCAATCCTTACTCCCTAAATGCACCCTCTGGCTCCAATGCCTGAAACAGACAGGGCTCTGCGACCCCAGCTCAAGTCTTAGAGATGGGCAGCCAGCCCTCAGATGGCCAGGCTCTCCTCTGCATTGGTCAGTGATGCTGTGCAGGACAAACCCAAACTCAGGGCCCCAGGCTAAGAGCTTCACATGCAGAGATCCCAGAGACTTCCCGCGAATTCATCCCAGTCTCCAGGATGTGCACAAGCCACCAACAGATGCCACATATGATCAGGAGCACCCTGTGTGACTCAGGAGCACCATAAAGCCTACACCAGCAAGACCCACAGCAGTTAACAGGCTTGTGCAGCCCTGATGCAAATCAAGGTATTCTGGCCTCGAAGGCTTGCATTAGGCACCAGATGCCCAACTCTCCACTTCCCTTCATGAGTGGACACAACAAAGGTGACCCCCATATCCAGATGACTAAACACCTGCATCCATGAGACCATTGGTGGAATGTCACTGCTTCAGAGCAAGGCACACCAATTCAAGAGATCATCCAGGTAAACAGGGGCCTCATCAGAATGGAGACAGAAGGAATCTCACTCACTGCTCACTTACAGCCTCTTCCTATTTCTGCAGAGGCTGGGGACATCTATAGCCAGAGGAGGCAGTGCCAGTCTTGTCCAGTACACCTGACTTGCAGTGGCACACAACTGGGCTCATGCTTCCCTAAATACCCAGAACATGACCCCACAGAATGGCATTTTCTGAGACCACTGTTTGCCTTCAGTGAGGCCCCAGTAGCTATGCCCCCTACTGTAAGGAAGCCACAAGGCCTCGGCCAGTTGGGAAGATGCCCAGTAGTTATGCAAAACTCGTGGAACTGGGAGACCCACACATTACAACAGCCAGTCTAACTGGATTGCCCAATAATGCCGCTCTCTCCTGCCTCAGTGGGAAACACTTGGGGATGGGAGTTGCTTTATGTTCTAACTTCTGGGGGCCAACAGAGGTGTAACAACTGCCAGGATATTCCTCTTGCACACACCACCAATGCTCCTCTCCACATCCACATTTTGCTGGGCCCCTCCAGATACAAACAAGGCCCCCAAAACCATCATCTGAGATCCCATTCCTAATATGGCCCTGTGCTGTACTGAGACCTGCGCCCAGATTCTTCAAACATCTGCTGGCCCCACACAACACAGACATGCTGGGTCCCTGCAGGGTAACCTCCCTGATGACCTGGCCTTCATTATATGACACAGGACTGAGGCCCTCAGCCTCTCTGCGACTCACACATTCCTGTAAATTCTTCAGACTGACGTGTCCACCTTGACAGAGATAAAGCAAGGCTTCTGAGATGGTCCACTAGCCTCAATATATGCACAACCCCAAGGCCTAGAGGGTCACTCACTGTATTTGAATTAGCAAGCTTGACATGGGTACTTAGTATCTCAGGGATTGTGAGTTTCATTTCTCTTTCCCACGAACCTGGTCCCATTTACCACACCATGAGGAGGCATGAGATGGTAAGGAACAGTATATAGACATAAATGTCACTATTCACTATCTTAAATACAACAGGTATTTTTTTATGTTCAGTTTTTCCAAGGCAACCCAGGACTCATGCAAACTACACTAGTGCTATTCCACTGAGAGACACTTTGAGACTGTTCAGTTCCAGTTTGGGTACAATGTCTTTCAGCACACAACCCCAGGTGAATGGCTAAGGACAATCTCTCTAGCATCTTGGCTGCCTCTTGAGGGCCATCAATCTGATGAGTGCTTGGCCCAGATGGTCAGACAGTCCTTTAGCCTGGCCTTTCTACTGGCCAAGCAAGGAGATGCTGGTTCCTTGGGAACTGCATGCTGCATACACATCCATCAGTCAGGGAGACTCCAGTGTGGCCTGCCCAACTCCACAACACAGGCAATACTGGCATAACAGCTCCCCAGGGCCCAGGCTCCCCACTGGCCACAAGCTATAATTGCTCTCCTGGTGAGATCCCAGCCCCTGGGGAGGCTGACCAAGAGTTTATTCTAAACCCTCTTGGGTGGTCTTGGCAATCTTAGCTTAGTCATCTTAGCAAAGCCTGAATATGACCTGCAGACTATGATTTCCTGACACCTTTTAAAGTTTCTCTGCTCTGGGTGCTTCAGCCACAGCCACAGGGTCTACCACCTTAGGAGGAAGGGAGAAGGAGCTTGGTCACCAGCTAGACCAGGCAAAGACACCTGGACAAAGGTAAGATGTCCCTTTGGGCCCCTCTTCTGACCCCACCACCACAACAAAATGTTCAATCGCCCTTGTGCAAGAGTTGTTGGAAGTGCCCAATAGAAACACACAGAGGTGACGACACCCCACCCAGTGCCCTTTAAATAGGGGAAGTGTGTCCTGTGAGTGTGCGGCTGCTGTGGCTTCAGTCGACCTGGGACTCAGCACTGCTCGCTGCCTGCTTCTGTCGCCCAGCCTCGCTGAGGATCTGTGAGTAACTGAAAGCTCCAGAGCTTTGCCCTCTGCTCAGCTCATTGGCCTGATAGCACTTCCTCCTGTGCAGGAAAGCCAAGTGGGGAGGCCCTGCAGGGGTCCTCTGCAGGCCCCTGGGAGCTGCCCAGGGGAGCCCCTCTCAGCTAAGTTACTGAGGAGCTCAAAGGCTCCAGACACACGCACCCTACTGGTTCTGTCCTGCTCAGAACAGTGGCTCCATAAAACATTCCCTGATTTTGTGAAATGTCCACTAACGTCTGCTGCTCATGTTTCAACCAGGTCCTTTGGTTTGGCTACTGACGTGCTCTGTTGCCTGTGTCTGTGGACATGAATCCTGGCTGAACTCCTGCTTTCCCTGTGTTTTCTCCCACTTCCTGCTGTGCTTCCTCATCCAGCTGGTGGCTTCCTCTGTGTGTAATCCTGCATGATCTGAGGCCACCCCTTAGCTCCACCTTGGCTTCTGCTGCCTCTGCCTTTGGGGTCACAGGCAAGACCTCACTGCCAGGTCCAGGGTCAGAAGGCACCTCTAGGTGTCCTTCCAGTCGCCCTGTGTTCTCAGGTCTTGTGTTGAGGCTTTAAATCCATTTGCTGTGGACAAAGGTCCAATAATGAACATCCTACATCAGGTGGTGCACTTTAGACACAGGTTCTAAGTAGCCACTGCTTGCTCCAAAAGATGGAAACATCAACAGGCTCCAGCTTAGGCGCTCTCTGTCCAGGGTCCTGCTGAGCTCCTGTCACTCCTGATGAGGCCACTGTGAGCCCCACTCCTGCTCAGGCAGGAGCCTGCTCACCCCCTGACTCAATACCCCCTTCAGAGGGAGAGTCAGCCCTGAGCCTGCTCAGGAGAGCTCACCTTCTACTCCTCTGTGCTCCACAGGATCTTGCTTTTCAAATATTAAAAAGGAAACTTTTGATCTAAAGGGAAATGGGAAATCTAGGTGGGAAATAGAAAACCTTAGCAGAGTCTTAATCGTCATTGTCAGTTTCCCTTGAGGACCTCAAGGACAAGGCTCCCCTCCTCCCATCCAATGGAGACACGGCCACGGGCTGTGAACCTGCTCCTCACACACCTGCAAATGCAGCCCATGTCTCCTCCACACTCTCAGGCCCCTGCCTCCATTCCCCCAGGTGACTGCAGCCATGAGGACCCTCGCCCTCCTCGCTGCCCTTCTCCTGCTGGCCCTCCAGGCCCAGGCTGAGCCTCTCAGAGCAAGAGTTGAGGAGGCCCCGGACCAGCAGCAGCCAGGACAAGAGGACCAGGTGGCAACCATCTCCTTTACAGGGGATGAAAACTCTGCTCAGGATGCAGGTGAGAGCTGCCTTCCTGTAGGACACACAGAGTGTGCAAAGGGAGGACGGCAGGGGGCCCCAGACTCAGGCCAGCCACAGTCACTGACGTGACTTCACCTAAGCCCCAGAGCCCTCAAATTTCTCATTGAACAGTGAGTGCCTGGTAACTCTTGGCAGAGGACTTCTTTCCTGCAAAAACCTTTGATTCCAAGATAGGTTTTTACCATACTAGGTCTAGTGCATGAAGACACTTAGTGACCAGTCCTTTCTGGATCTAATTGGGTCGCCTTAGTCTCAGGGAGACAATTTTCTTCTTTCTCTCAGAAGGAACATTTAGGAATGGGAAATGTGTGTGAAGGAGTATTCAGTCATATGTGTGATGGGGCTGGAGTGAAGGCAGGAGAAGGTGTGTGCCTGACCATGTGGGTGACCTGAGCTTGCCATGTGCCTTACTCCAATAGGCTGAGTCAGCACAGGCCACTCTCTGTAATGCACTTACAGGAGGAACCTCCCCACCCAGATTGCACCTCCCCAGACTCTCCTCCTGCCCAGCACTGGATTCTCACACTTTCTATGTCTGCAGGTGTAAGGGCAGGAGCGGTGTGCCACTGTAGATTCCTCTGTGGGATCCTGGAGCGCAACTCAGGAAGATGCATACGGAATGGCCTCAATTTCAGGCTTTGTTGCCGTTAAGTCACAATTTGCTTTGACACCTAGAAGGAAGCCGCTGTTTCACTGTGTCATATCATCAATTTCCCTCCCAGCCCAAATAAATTCCTTGCATCAATCTCTCTGTGCATTTGGTCCTTGGAAGCTTGCTGTGTGTCCCATGAGCACTCCTTTGGGTTATCGACAATGAATGCACTTTAAACAAAATCCAGGCTTCATAGAGAGGATTCCAAGGTGAACAGTGGTTCAGACAAGGAGTGTTGAGAACGCTGAAATGCAGCTGGTGCCCCTGATTCCCTCTCCTGTCTCTGAGCTCTGCCCTCACTTAGAGTGGACTCCCTCTCAAAGACTCTCCCATGTGGTGGCAAAGCAATCACTGTCTGCTTCCAGTTTGTCATTATGCCTTCTAGAGAAACCGCCTTCTCTCTTCAAAGTGTGGGATTTTCCTGAACTCACTGAGGGTAATCTGGTTTTTAGGCCCTGGGCTGCGGACGCTCCACACAGAGAGCCCTAGGAGTGGAAGGAAGGGTTCTTAGTGGGGACAGCACACACAGGAAGAAAAGCAGAGTGCCCCTCAGGGTGACGCACTCTCGTCCCCACCATGTAGCACACTAGTGGAGCTGGGTTGGGCACACAGAGCTGGGTCCAGAGGCTCACCAGGCACCAGCAGGACTCAGCCCCACCTGGCCCAGGCACCCGGGTGGATGCCCTCCGCTGTGGGAACCTGACTCTGCCTGTAAAGTGCAGCTTCCAAGGAGACCCAGGACTGAAGGGGTCGGAGGCAGTGACCAAGCCACCCAGAGTTCACGGCCATGCTCCAGGGTGCTGAGGGGTTGAGCCTCAGAGCTTCAGGCAGGGCCACTGAGGGCAGGATCTGGGTGTGGGGAAAGGAGGGCTGGAGCAGCGCCCCCAGATCCCAGGGTCTGGACCAGCATGGCCACAGCTCCCTGCTGCCCTGTGAACCACACAGCCACCCAACACACACACACACACACACACACACACACACACACACACACAACCCCACCCATCCCTGTGTGAAAAAGTATTGTCAAGATGTCATGCTCTTGCTTAAAACCCATGTCTAAGGGCCAACTCCATCTTGTTGGGGTGGGATGCGTCTCTCAATCCTGTCGGTCCTCTCCTTCCCTCCCCAAGAAAAACCCCTGACCTCTGGGCCGTTTGTCCCTGAGTCCACCACACAGGAGCCCCTGGGAGGTGTCCAGTGTGAGCCCCTGAGTCCTAACCTGACTCCACCCAGTACTTCCCAAGGGATCCTAGAGCACAGGACTGGAGATAGGGCTGCCAGGGCATCTGTGCTACTCCTGCTGTCTGGTCACAGGTAAATGACCTAAGACCTAGAGCAACAGAGACCACAGGGTGCAAAGAGAGGGTCAGTGACACAAGTGGAATCATTTGCAACCTAGGATACACTGAGATGGGCCCAGACATGGCAGTGACCACCAGAATGAACCCATTCCCAGACAGCCCAAGGAAACACGTCCTCTTCCCTCATGCTCTCCACTGGACTCTGAGGTCTGTCTTAGCCCAAATAAGGGTCTTCCTGTGTGAGACGGTCAGAACGGGGCTCCACGGACCACCCACAGCTGGGGAACCAGGACAGTGACCCCAGGGAGCACAGAGGAAGTCTATGGGTCTCACACAGAAAAGGACCAGCTCGACTCAGTGTGAACAGTGAAGGTCTACCACGGGGTACTCCCTAGAAGGTCAGGTGCATTCTTCCGGGGCTTACACCTCCACTGGCTTGAGGTTCTCATAGACCCAGCCTGATTCCCTCTTTAAATTGGGAGCCATCTCACCACAAAGACATGAAAAGCTCATTTCTGCTTTACTATAAATTACTGCAAATTCTGAGCTGCCTTGGAATGCTGCCCATGCCTTGAACTCACCCATGCCCGGCTCTCTCTGACCACATAGCAGCCCACTCTGAAACTTCAGTGGCGCCTCTTAAATCTTGGCCTTCCCTGGCCAGATAACGACCCTCTCTGAGACTCTAATTACCTTCATAAATTCTGATGTCGGGGCCAGCAAAAGTATAAACTAGCCATTGTGTTATGCTGGTCAGAGTTTTGTTATCTGTAACTCCCCCACCTCCTTTGTGTAACTTCATGTGCTATAAGGCTAGGCTGCAACAACGCTGCACAGCTATCTCACCTCCGTGGTGTTTGTTGGGAGAGGCAGCCCAGCCGGTTGAAATAATAACCTTGCTTTAATTTGATATTAATTGGAGTCAGTGATCTTTTCTTTGTGTCCTGGTCTAATGGAAGCCTCCACATCATTCCTAAATTGTGGATGTGGCTGCTCCAGATCCCAACGCCCTCCAGACCAGCTCCCTCCCCCAGCTATCTTCTATAATTTCACGTTGTCCCTGGGCTTTGTGTGATTCCATATTTCAGATTGCACCCTGTTTCCCCTGCTGTCAACATCCAACTTCTTCTCTTGCTCCTTCTGTGGAGGTCAAACCATGCCATACATTTTATTTAGTTCTTCTCTGGCACTGGTTTCCCATAGAATGTATGACCCATGTTTTGCTCATCACTTCCCCTCTACCTGGGTGACTCCTTAACATGTATTAGGTGATGCAGAATTTAATTCTGACTGCTGCATTATCACAAAATTATTAATTTCATCTAACTGCAACTAGTGTTATGAATGATGTTATTTTTGTTAAGCTGTCTAGAAGAAAATTCATTCCTACAGAGAAAAATCATTCCATGTATCCAATTCACATGTCAATTTATGTCAAATAAAATAATTAAAATCCTTTAGAATTAAACAAGAATATATAAATATTGATATTAATGTTTAATCTAATTGCATTAATAGATGATCTTAATTTCATGAAGCATCAGAACGTTTAAATCAAAAGAGCACGTTGAGGGCTGGGGATGTGGCTCAAGCATTAGCACGCTTGCATTCAATGCGTGTGGCCACGATTTGATCCTCAGCAGCACATACAAATAAAGATGTGTCTACCGAAAACTAAAAAGTATATAAATAAATATTTTAGAAAATTCTCTCTCTCTATCTCTCTTTCTCTCTCTCTCTCTCTCTCTCTCTCTCTCTCTCTCTCTCTCTCTTTAAAAAAAGAGCTGGTTAAGAAAACAGTTTGCGGTCAATCTCCTCCTGCAGCACACAGACATGGGAAACAGATAGGTTCATGGAAGGAGTGGGGCCGAATTTGAGGCACAGAGTGCGAGGAAAAGGGGGCACCAGGGCCAGGTCCACCTCCATGGCCTGGGGGAAGGGACACAGTCCGGAAGAGGGTGAGCAGAGCTCAGGGCAGATAGGGCCAGAAGCCTCTGCCAATCAGGGAGAGGGGCCATGGAGGAGTGGGACCAACCTGTCTGCTCTGTGGATGCAGGGCACAGCCCCATGACCTGGGCTGTTGCTGTGACAATCGAGGCTGGTCTGAGCCACATGCCACCTCCAGGCACAGAGGTGGTAGGGAAGAAACTTCCTCAGCCTCCAGCGAGACCCCAAATCCATGAACAGCAGCAGACATCCACTGCTTATGTGCTGATCACCCACAGGACATTTGAGATTTCTCCCTTCAATGGGCTACTCCTGTGAAAGGGCAAGGAATGAGCTTTGGTCAGGTGTGGAGCCAGCCCTTTGAAATGGAATGGAAAGAGATCTTGCTCCTTGACAGACAGTGGAAGCCTAAAACCAGCAAATGCAAATCAGGAAGATGACAGTGGAGGACACTGACAACTTCCCCATAACCTTATCCAGTCTGCTCCATGGCTCTCCTCCAAAAATTCTGCCTTCTGCTACAAGATGGTTGATTTCAGCTTTTTTATAGATCGGTCTTGACCTCATTGAGATCTTCTGAATACATCTTCCTTCCCGTTTTTAAAAATTGCATGGGCAATATTCTTTAAATCAGAAGACATCCCTTTATTACAAATTATTTTAGCTAATACCTAATGACTGTACAAATTTATGGCATTTATTGTGAAGTTTTTGACACATATATATGCTGAATGGTCATCAAGTCAAGTAATCAAGACAGGTAATTAGTGTACACATCACCTCAAACACTTAGCATTTATTTGGGGTGAAACGGTCAAATCTTCCTTTCCTCCTATTTTGAAATATACAATACATTATTTTTTACTAGGTTCACTATGCAGTAGAACACAAGAGCTTGTGGCCCATAGTAACCCACTTTGTCCATCAACCAACACTCAATCCCTCCTCTCATCTCTCTCTCTTGCTAGAACATTATTCCACTCCCTACTTCTATGAGAAAAACATAGATTCCACATGACTAAGATGTGCCTGGCTTTGATCACTTAACTAGTGTCCTCTGGGCTCACTCAAGTTTGTACGACTGAAAATATCTCCACTGTGAATGTGCAGATGCCACATCCCCTTGGCACTTCTCCATGGAGGGACACATCAGTTGCTGACATTTCTAGGCTTCTGTGAATCTAGCTGCAAAAAAACATGGAAAACACACAGTTCTTCAACATTTTGACTACAGTTACTCTTTTGGTTTTCCTTCTGATATTCAATTTTCAGAACTCTGCTTACCACCAGAATGTAAATAATGGGAAAAGTTCCCCTGTATTTTAAGGGCTTGCTTAATTTTTCCCTTTGCCACTAGAAACGCATTGAGAAACATACAGGGAAGAGGAAAATGTTCTTCAGTCTAACATGGCCTGCTATTCACCACACCAAACTCCCTGTCCTCTAACCCGAACGATATTGACCCTCCCTACTCTGCCTTCTGCCCCTGACCCAGGGCCACACTCTAACTCTGGCCATCACTTGCAGGCCTCCCTCTGACTATCAGCCTCAGGGCCTCTGGTCCCCAGCCTCACCCCCTGCCTTACCTCCCCTCACTTGGCTGCTTCCCTCCCTGTCAATCAGCAGATGGGAGGTGTTTCTCACACTTGGCAGAGCACGGAGTCACCAGGGGAGTCTGAAGACCAGGCTGCACCCACATCAACTAAGCTCTGCTCTTAATTTCCCCCTGGTGCAATCTAAGGTCTGTGTGTCTACTTCTCTGTGTTTGCTATTTTTCATGCTTACCTTGTGCACTAGCATGAGTCTTGGAGTTGACCCTCAGAAACCCTCCAGCTGTGTCAGCAGCTGCTTCCCGGTCCTGGGGATTTCAACAGGATTTCTGACTTCACAGAGAGGCTGGTGCCAGGACTCGGGACGAGTGGGAATCTTGCCCTTACCTTTGCTTCTTTCTTCTGCCTGGATCATGCTCTTGGCCCAGGTCTCCTGTGATGGCAAAGCCACTCAAGGACAACTCTACCTGGCCTAGGAGCTTAGCATCCTGGAGAAAACATCTACTTCCCTCCCCATTGAGCCAGCAAACCCACACCCAGACAAAAAAAATGTCCTTCTGAATCTGTCCCTGAGGGAAGATTCTGTACCTCTCCTGGGTCACCTATTGTTCCTGCATCCCCAGCAGTGTGCAGCAAGAGATGTTGTCCAACAAAATATTCCAGAGTCCAGAATCTTTGTTGCTTTACAGAGTCTGTTATTTTTTATACCCGGGAAAGAAACTGAGAAGAGTCAATCCCACTTTACCAACATGTTGGGGAAGCAAAAGTTGACCTAAAAAAAATTGCATCAGGCCCACCTCTCTGCAGGCCTGTGAAATTGCCCCATTCCCCTGCTTCTGCTGAAGAACCCACCAGCACTTAGGGGCCTGAAACCATTCACAGGTGTTAACACACACTCTTGCCCTTGTGCTTTGGTTGACCCCATGGGCAGAAGGAGTGCCCTTTGGGGATATAGAAGTCATTGCAGGATGACTTACCACAGGGCTGGCACTTTGGTACTAGCTACCATCTAGGAGCTCAGTCAGGGCTGGGGATGGGCTGGAATCAGTTCATCCTGCTCCAGAGGGGGAAGTTTTTTGAAACAGTTTTAATGTCTGTAGCGTGGAGGATTTTGACCACTGACATTTCCAAACGAACACAGTGTATCAGGGCATGCTCTTCCTAGGAAGCTGGTTGTAACTATTATGGTCCATCATGGCTAGAGGCCTCTTGGTCCTGTGTTTTCTTCCTGGGACACCTGGGCTTCCTGACTCCTGGTGAATGGGTTCCACAGTGACATCTCGTAGTCCACCTGGGCTGGCAGGATAGAATACCAGGCATCCTGGAGCTTGTGAACCACAAGAACTGACATCCCACCTTTGTGGAACCTGTGAAGTCCAAGATGAAGGAGCCAGAAAATTCCATGTTCGGAGAGGCCGGCTTCCTGGTTCATAGTGGGAACCTTCTGGATGTGTCTGCACACGGTGGGACAAGGCAGCTCCCTGGACCACTTTTATGAAGGGTCCATCTCTGAAGGAGCTGACCTCTTGACCTCAGCTACCAGAGTGCTCCTCTCCTTAATGTCATGAGCTTTGGGTGTAAGATTTCCACATATGAATTGAGTGGGACACCCACGTCCCACCATAGCACCATCCAGGACACAGAGGAGAGACTGTGAGTGACTCCCAGGTGGGCACAGAAATCAGCGGCAGCATGGGAGAGGCTGATGTTGGTCAGGAGTCCACAGGCCTAGAACCAAGAGCACAGGACGTTTACCTTCTTTCTGGAACAAGCACCAAAGCAACGGCCCCCTTGTCCTACAACACCCAGGATATTTCCCTCCTGTCTTGTTGGAATATTAAAGCAGACAACAAACATGGAATATTCAGAGAGTTTGGGAGGGGCGCGGGAAACTGTGAGGGAAGGGAGGGAGGGCAGGCCCTGGCTGGGTCACTGATTCTTCAGGGCCATGGATGCTGCAGGATAAGGAGGCTCCGAAGCTTCATCCATGTGAGAACAAGGACACAGGCTTCAGAGGACGAGGACAATGGAGGAACCAGAGAAAGGGGGATGTGAAATCTACAAGTCCTGCTCCCTGTGAGGCTCCCACCAAGCCCCCGACACACACTTGCTGGGACTGAGGCTCCTGCCAGTGCCATCTCCCCACTGGACTTGCACTGTGTCTGCATCAG
The DNA here is from genome assembly GCF_052094955.1 of Ictidomys tridecemlineatus. Taxonomy (NCBI): domain Eukaryota; kingdom Metazoa; phylum Chordata; class Mammalia; order Rodentia; family Sciuridae; genus Ictidomys; species Ictidomys tridecemlineatus. The sequence goes on along the minus strand of NC_135490.1, from coordinate 5,049,556 downwards.
GAACAGCAGGACCTCAGGGTCATGTCCTTGTTCCTTCTAGAACTCTCTTCTTCCTACCTCCATATGCACACTCACCCACAGTGGCCCAGACTAACTAATGTCCTCCTCACAGGGAGGATCCTGGAGGCCCAGGTCCTCAAGCCCCTTAGAAAAGCACCTGTCTGCTGCAGGTAAAGCCACCTTGCCCCACTGCCACTGTGAGCAGAGTCCAGCTGTGCACTGCGTCTCAGACTCTCCATGGCCTCTGGTCTAATGGAAATGGTGCCTGCAGGACCAGCCATCCTGACACAGTGGTCTCTGAAAGGACAGAAGGACAGGGCGACCCTGTTACTCAGCCCCCTCCCACAAACACACAGGAACTGACCTCAGTGCACACAGCATGGATGTCTGCTGACCTGGGAAGTCCCCTGGGAGAGCTGAGGGAAGGGAACCAGGAGCCACACGGCCTTCAGCTCCTTGGACAGCGGCTGACCCACCTAGGAGGGGAACAACCCCACCCCAGGGAGAGAGTTGGGCTCACCACCTTGCAGAGACAGGTACTCTGGAGGGCAGTGAAGGATGCCAAGGCAAAGACCACACTCGGGTTCCTTTATATGATTTCCAGGTCATGTGCATGGGCAGCTGATGTGACTGGGCCAAAGGCTATGTGACTTCTTTAATATTCAGGAAGGACCCTGAACCAGCTTGAGTCACATTAGTGGACGCCCCAACAACCCACAGGCAATGCGTCTCTGGTGCCTTACCCACGGGGCCTCAGGCCCAGAGCTGTTTCCCCCCACAGGGCAGGTGATTCAGCCCTATCGCTGTGACCATGACTGTACCTGCTGGCTCTTGGCTCCACACAGAGCTGAGTGACAGTCCCCTGACGTCCCTCCTCAAAGTGAGGCAGTCCAAACCCCTCTTTGTCCCTACACCAGGACATCAGCAGTGTCTCCTTTCCTTCCAGGTTCACAGGCCTCTTGCCTCCGTGCTGGCAGAAGTATGACTCAGCCTCCATCCTCAGGGATCTGTGCACAGGCTGGAGGGCCACAATCCTCAGGGGTCCCTACCCTCTCCCCTGGTCCAACATCACCTGTGACTGCAAATGCTGGTGGCCCTGAGCAATGGCATAAGGCCTGGCACTTCCTTGTTCCTGGGGGTGGTACCTTTCTGCTGGTAGAAAACGGACTTCCTTGGCCTCCCCCCCCCCCACAGTGGGGACCGTTCCCTCTGCAGCCAGGAGCAGAGACAGTCACTGTCTCAGCCTCTGTGGGTTTCTCCCATGCTGACACCCAGCGGAACACCACACTGTGATATCCCTGGCTTCCTGCTTTTGGATCACACAGTATCATCCATTCAGATCAGCACCCCTCCACTCCTCAGCTACGGTGGCCCAGGAGACACCACACTGCGTCCACCTTGCCTAGGGTGGCCCAGCCCGTGGTCCCCTCTGTTAAACATGGAATCCTGACCTCCTTATTACTCAGCCTGAAGAATGCACAGACCCCAAGCACAGCATGCTCCTTCCAAGAGCCTAACACTCACTAACTCTTGAAACTTGGCCAGTGCACCTCATCACAATTGAGCCTAGATCACCATGGCCATGGAGAAAGACTCAGGGTCATTTCCCATAGAGATAATAACATTTACATTTTCTCCAATACTGACATACACCCTAGCTGTACTAGATGTCATGCATACTGCCCTCCAACATTTAATGAGGACCCACCCCTTGGGGACAGACTAAGCTACAATACCTGGGGGCCGGAGACCTCAGTCCTGCAGGCAAAGAGCACATACAAGGGGCTCTGGCTGGACCTACATTCCCAAGCAACATGCAGCCTTCAAAGAAGCTCAGGTTTCACCAGGTTTAAAGGTTACTTACTAGCTCTCTCTCACCCCACCCACAAGCCATGGAGATGATGGCTCTGAGTCCCACAGGTGACTCAGCCTGGGTCACCAGACAAGAAGAGGCAGCCCTCAAAGAATGGACACTGGCCACACTAAATGATGACCACATGGAAGTACCATTCAAGGCCTTGCTGATGTCAGAGGCACAGGAAGCCACTAACAAGCGTTGGTCCCCATGGATGCTGACAGGGAGCACTGGGAAGACAGCCCACAGAAGAGGAAGGTGGCATGGTGTATGGTGGCCCTTGCTTGGTATCTTCTGTGTAGTGGGGTGATGGCACTGCTCTGGGGTGCCCGTCAGGCAGTTTGTAAACACAGGCCTTCCGGGTCTGATGTTGTAACCCAGCCTATAATCCCAGGTATGCTGAAACGCTGGTAGAAGGAGGCATACAGCCCTGAATTTCAATCCTTACTCCCTAAATGCGCCCTCTGGCTCCAATGCCTGAACACAGACAGGGCTCTGCGACCCCAGCTCAAGTCTTAGAGATGGGCAGCCAGCCCTCAGATGGCCAGGCTCTCCTCTGCATTGGTCAGTGATGCTGTGCAGGACAAACCCAAACTCAGGGCCCCAGGCTAGGAGCTTCACATGCAGAGATCCCAGAGACTTCCCGCGAAGTCATCCCAGTCTCCAGGATGTGCACAAGCCACCAACAGATGCCACATATGATCAGGAGCACCCTGTGTGACTCAGGAGCACCATAAAGCCTACACCAGCAAGACCCACAGCAGTTAACAGGCTTGTGCAGCCCTGATGCAAATCAAGGTGTTCTCGCCTCAAAGGCTTGCATTAGGCACCAGATGCCCAACCCTCCACTTCCCTTCATGAGTAGACACAGGTAAGATGACACCCACATCCAGATGACCAAACACCTCCATCCGTGAGACTATTGGTGGAATGTCACTGTTTCAGAGCAAAACATCATACCTAGAGGTCATCGGGGAAACAGAATGGACCAGCAACGGATCTCACTCAATGGTCACCTGCATCCTCAATCTATTGGTGCAGAGGCTGGGGATATCCTTAGGCAGATGTGGTAGTGTCGTTCATGTCCAGTACACCTGACTTGCAGTGGCACACAACTGGGCTCATGCTTCCCTAAATACCCAGAACATGACCCCACAGAATGGCATTTTCTGAGACCACTGTTTGCCTTCAGTGAGGCCCCTGTAGCTATGCCCCCTACTGTAAGGAAGCCACAAGGCCTCGGCCAGTTGGGAAGATGCCCAGTAGTTATGCAAAACTCGTGGAACTGGGAGACCCACACATTACAACAGCCAGTCTAACTGGATTGCCCAATAATGCCGCTCTCTCCTGCCTCAGTGGGGAAACACTTGGGGATTGGAGTTGCTTTATGTTCTAACTTCTGGGGGCCACCAGAGGTGTAACAACTGCCAGGATATCCCTCTTGCACACACCACCAATGCTCCTCTCCACATCCACATTTTGCTGGGCCCCTCCAGACAGCAACAAGACCCACAAAACCATCATCTGAGACCCCGTTCCTAATATGGCCCTGTGCTGTACTGAGACCTGTGCCCAGTTCCTCAAACCTCTGCTGGCTCCATAGGACACTGGCCTGGAGTCCTCTACAGTGTAGCCTCCATGGAGACCTGGCCTTCACTATCTGACACAAGACTAAACCCTCAGCCTCTCTGAGACTCAAACAGGTGCTGCCAATGCTTATATCTAACTTCTCTACCTTGACAGAGACACAGCAGGGCTTCTGAGATGGCCCTGATGCCTGGGCACATGGAACCACAACCTTGCCTAGTTGGCCACTCACTCTATTTAGATTCAGTAACTATGATGTGTGTACTTAAGGGTTGTTATTTTCATTTCTCTTTTCCACGAACCTGGTCCCATTTACCACACCATGAGGAGGCATGAGATGGTAAGGAACAATATATTGACATAAATGTCACTCTTCACCATCTTACATAAAACGGGTATTTTTTATGTTCAGTTTTGCCAAGTCAACCCAGGACTCATGCAAACTAGGCAAGTGAATTTCCACTGAGGGATGCCTTCAGACTGCTCAGCACTGGTTTGGGTACAATGTCTTTGAGAACAGGACCCCAGGTGAGAACGGCTAAGGACAATCTCTCTACCATCTTGGCTGCCTCCTTGAGGGCCATCAATCTGATGAGTGCTTGGCCCAGATGGTCAGACAGTCCTTTAGCCTGGCCTTTCTACTGGCCAAGCAAGGAGATGCTGGTTTCCTTGGGAAATGCATGCTGCATACACATCCATCAGTCAGGGAGACTCCAGTGTGGCCTGCCCAGCTCCGCAACACAGGCAAGAGTGCATACCAGTTCCCCAGGGCCCAGGCTACCCACTGGCCAAAAACTCCAATTGCTCTCCTGGTGAGACCCCAGCCCCTGGGGAGGCTGACCAAGAGCTTATTCTAAACCCTCTTGGGTGGTCTTGGCAATCTTAGCTTAGTCATCTTAGCAAAGCCTGAATATGACCTGCAGACTATGATTTCCTGACACCTTTTAAAGTTTCTCTGCTCTGGGTGCTTCAGCCTCAGCCACAGGTTCTACCACCTTAGGAGGAAGGGAGAAGGAGCTTGGTCACCAGCTAGACCAGGCAAAGACACCTGGACAAAGGTAAGATGTCCCTTTGGGCCCCTCTTCTGACCCCACCACCACAACTAATTGTTCAATCGCCCTTGTGCAAGAGTTGTTGGAAGTGCCCAATAGAAACACACAGAGGTGACGACACCCCACCCAGTGCCCTTTAAATAGGGGAAGTGTGTCCTGTGAGTGTGCGGCTGCTGTGGCTTCAGTCGACCTGGGACTCAGCACTGCTCGCTGCCTGCTTCTGTCGCCCAGCATCGCTGAGGATCTGTGAGTAACTGAAAGCTCCAGAGCTTTGCCCTCTGCTCAGCTCATTGGCCTGATAGCACTTCCTCCTGTGCAGGAAAGCCAAGTGGGGAGGCCCTGCAGGGGTCCTCTGCAGGCCCCTGGGAGCTGCCCAGGAGAGCACCTCTCAGCTAAGTTACTGAGGAGCTCAAAGGCTCCAGACACACGCATCCTACAAGTTCTGTCCTGCTCAGAACAGCGGCTCCTTCAAACTTTCCCTGATTTTGAGAAATGTCCACTAACGCCTGCTGCTCATGTTTCAACCAGGTCCTTTGGTTTGGCTACTGACGTGCTCTCTTGCCTGTGTCTGTGGACATGAATCCTGGCTGAACTCCTGCTTTCCCTGTGTTTTCTCCCACTTCCTGCTGTGCTTCCTCATCCAGCTGGTGGCTTCCTGTGTGTAATCCTGCATGATCTGAGGCCACCCCTTAGCTCCACCTTGGCTTCTGCTGCCTATGCCTTTGGGGTCACAGGCAAAACCTCACTGCCAGGTCCAGGGTCAAGAAGGCACCTCTAGGTGTCCTTCCAGTCGTCCTGTGTTCTCAGGTCTTGTGTTGAGGCTTTAAATCCATTTGATGTGGACAAAGGTCCAATAATGAACATCCTACCTCAGGTGGTGCACTTTAGACACAGGTTCTAAGTAGCCACTGCTTGCTCCAAAAGATGGAAACATCAACAGGCTCCAGCTTAGGCCGCTCTATGCCCAGGGTCCTGCTGAGCTCCTGTCACCCCTGATGAGGCCACTGTGAGCCCCACTCCTGCTCAGGCAGGAGCCTGCTCACCCCCTGACTCAATACCCCCTTCAGAGGGAGAGTCAGCCCTGAGCCTGCTCAGGAGAGCTCACCTTCTACTCCTCTGTGCTCCACAGGATCTTGCTTTTCAAATATTAAAAAGGAAACTTTTGATCTAAAGGGAAATGGGAAATCTAGGTGGGAAACAGAAAACCTTAGCAGAGTCTTAATCGTCATTGTCAGTTTCCCTTGAGGACCTCAAGGACAAGGCTCCCCCTCCTCCCATCCAATGGAGACACGGCCATGGGCTGTGAACCTGCTCCTCACACACCTGCAAATGCAGCCCATGTCTCCTCCACACTCTCAGGCCCCTGCCTCCATTCCCCCAGGTGACTGCAGCCATGAGGACCCTCGCCCTCCTCGCTGCCCTTCTCCTGCTGGCCCTCCAGGCCCAGGCTGAGCCTCTCAGAGCAAGAGTTGAGGAGGCCCCGGACCAGCAGCAGCCAGGACAAGAGGACCAGGTGGCAACCATCTCCTTTACAGGGGATGAAAACTCTGCTCAGGATGCAGGTGAGAGCTGCCTTCCTGTAGGACACACAGAGTGTGCAAAGGAGGACGGCAGAGGGCCCCAGACTCAGGCCAGCCACAGTCACTGACGTGACTTCACCTAAGCCCCAGAGCCCTCAGATTTCTCATTGAACAGTGAGTGCCTGATAACTCTTGGCAGAGGACTTCTTTCCTGCAAAAACCTTTGATTCCAAGATAGGTTTGTGCAGATACTAGGTCTAGTACATGAAGACACTTTCTGACCAGTCCTTTCTGGATCTAATTGGGTCGCCTTAGTCTCAGGGAGACAATTTTCTTCTTTCTCTCAGAAGGAACATTTAGGAATGGGAAATGTGTGTGAAGGAGTATTCAGTCATATGCGTGATGGGGCCGGAGTGAAGGCAGGAGAAGGTGTGTGCCTGACCATGTGGGTGACCTGAGCTTGCCATGTGCCTTACTCCAATAGGCTGAGGCTGCACAGGCCACTCTCTGTAATGCACTTACAGGAGGAACCTCCCCACCCAGATTGCACCTCCCCAGACTCTCCTAGTGTCCAGCACTGATTCTCACACTTTCTCTGTGTCTGCAGGTGTAAAGGCAGGAGCGGTGTGCTACTGTAGAATCATCTGTGGGATCCTGGAGCGCACCGCAGGAAGCTGCAGACTGAATGGCATCTTTTATAGGCTTTGCTGCCGTTAAGTCAAGATATTTTTTGACACCTAGAAGGAAGCTGCTCTTTCACTGTGCCATGACATCAACTTCCCTCCCAGCCCAAATAAATTCCTTGCAGCAAGCCCTCTGTGCATTTGCTCCTTGGAAGCTTGCTGTGTGTCCCATGAGCACTCTTTGGGTTATCGAAAATGAATGCACTTTAAACAAAATCCAGGCTTCATAGATGGGATTCCAAGGTGAACAGTGGTTCAGACAAGGAGTGGTGAGAACGCTGAAATGCAGCTGGTGCCCCTGATTCCCTCTCCTGTCTCTGAGCTCTGCCCTCACTTAGAGTGGACTCCCTCTCAAAGACTCTCCCATGTGGTGGCAAAGCAATCACTGTCTGCTTCTAGTTTGTCATTATACCTTCCAGAGAAACCGCCTTCTCTCTTCAAAGTGTGGGATTTTCCTGAACTCACTGAGGGTAATCTGGTTTTTAGGCCCTGGGCTGCGGACGCTCCACACAGAGAGCCCTAGGAGTGGAAGGAAGGGTTCTTAGTGGGGACAGCACACACAGGAAGAAAAGCAGAGTGCCCCTCAGGGTGACGCACTCTCGTCCCCACCATGTAGCACACTAGTGGAGCTGGGTTGGGCACACAGAGCTGGGTCCAGAGGCTCACCAGGCACCAGCAGGACTCAGCCCCACCTGGCCCAGGCACCCGGGTGGATGCCCTCCGCTGTGGGAACCTGACTCTGCCTGTAAAGTGCAGCTTCCAAGGAGACCCAGGACTGAAGGGGTCGGAGGCAGTGACCAAGCCACCCAGAGTTCACGGCCATGCTCCAGGGTGCTGAGGGGTTGAGCCTCAGAGCTTCAGGCAGGGCCAGTGAGGGCAGGATCTGGGTGTGGGGAAAGGAGGGCTGGAGCAGGGCCCCCAGATCCCAGGGTCTGGACCTGCATGGCCACAGCTCCCTGCTGCCCTGTGAACCACACAGCCACCCAACACACACACACACACACACACATACATACACACATGCACACACACACACACACACACACACACACACACACACACACCCGACCCCACCCTTCCCTAGCTTGTCCTCCTCTTCTCAACCAAGATGCCATGCTCTTGCTTAAAACTCATGTCTGAAGGGCCAACTGCGTCTTGGTGAGGTGGGATGTGACTCTCACTCCTGTCGGTCCTCTCCTTCCCTCCCCAAGTAAAACCCCTGACCTCTGGGTCATTTGTCCCTGAGTCCACCACACAGGAGCCCCTGGGAGGTGTCCAGTGTGAGCCCCTGAGTCCTCACCTGACTCCACCCAGTACTTCCCAAGGGATCCTAGAGCACAGGACTGGAGATAGGGCTGCCAGGGCATCTGTGCTACTCCTGCTGTCTGGTCACAGGTAAATGACCCATCACCTAGAGCAACAGAGACCACAGGGTGCAGAGAGGGTCAGTGACACAAGTGGAATCATTTGCAATCTAGTAGACACTGAGATGGGCCCAGACATGGCAGTGACCCCCAGAATGAACCCATTCCCAGACAGCCCAAGGAAACACGTCCTCTTCCCTCATGCTCTCCACTGGAACTCTGAGGTCTGTCTTAGCCCAAATAAGGGTCTTCCTGTGTGAGACGGTCAGAACTGGCCTCCACAGACCACCCACAGATGGGTAACCAGGACAGTGACCCCAGGGAGACAGAGGAAGTCTGTGGGTCTCACACAGAGAAGGACCAGCTCAACTCAGGGTGAACAGTGAAGGTCTACCACGGGGTACTCCCTAGAAGGTCAGGTGCATTCTTTAGGTCTTACACCTCCACTGGCTTGAGGTTCTCATAGACCCAGCCTGATTCCCTCTTTAAATTGGGAGCCATCTCACCACAAAGACATGAAAAGCTCATTTCTGCTTTACTATAAATTACTGCAAATTCTGAGCTGCCTTGGTATGCTGCCCATGCCTTGAACTCACCCATGCCTGGCTCTCCCTGACCACATAGCAGCCCACTCTGAAACTTCAGTGGCGCCTCGTAAATCTTGGCCTTCCCTGGCCAGATAACGACCCTCTCTGAGGCTCTAATTACCTTCATAAATTCTGATGTCGGGGCCAGCAAAAGTATAAACTAGCCATTGTGTTATGCTGGTCAGAGTTTTGTTATCTGTAACTCCCCCACCTCCTTTGTGTAACTTCATGTGCTATAAGGCTAGGCTGCAACAACGCTGCGCAGCTGTCTCATGCCCGTGTTGTTTGTTGGGAGAGGCAGCCCAGCCGGTTGAAATAATAACCTTGCTTTAATTTGATATTAATGGGAGTCAGTGTTCTTTTCTTTGTGTCCTGGTCTAACAGTTCTGTGATCCTTGATGGAAGCCTCCACATCATTCCTGATCTGTGGATGTGGCTACTTCAGTTCCCTCCTCAGGGCTGCTGTCCACAACCCAGTGTCCATTGGCTCCCTCCCCCAGCTATCTTCTATAATTTCACGTTGTCCCTGGGCTTTGTGGAATTCCATATTTCAGATTGCACCCTGTTTCCCCTGCTGTCAACATCCAACTTCTTCTCTTGATCCTTCTGTGGAGGTCAAACCATGCCATACATTTTATTTAGTTCTTCTCTGGCATTGGTTTTCCATAGTTAGAATGAATGACCCATGTTTTGCTCATCACTTCTCCTCTACCTGGGTGACTCCTTAACATGTATTAGGTGATGCAGAATTTAATTCTGACTGCTGCATTATCACAAAATTATTAATTTCATCTAACTGCAACTAGTGATATGAATGTTGTTATTTTTGTTAAGCTGTCTAGAAGAAAATTCACTCCTACAGAGAAAAATCGCTCCATGTATCCAATTCACGTGTCAGTTTATGTCAAATAAAATAATTAAAATCCTTTAGAATTAAACATGAATATATAAATATTGATATTAATGTTTAATCTAAATGCATTAATAAATGGTCTTAATTTCATGAAGCATCAGAACTTTTAAATCAAAAGAGCTGTTGAGAAAAGAACTTTTGGTCAATCTCTTCCTGTAGCACGACAGACGTGGGAAACTGAGATAAGTTCATGGAAGTGGTGGGGCCGAATTTGAGGCACAGAGTGCGAGAAAAAGGGGGCACCAGGGCCAGGTCCACCTCCATGGCCTGGGGGAAGGGACGCAGTCCGGAAGAGGGTGAGGTATTGCTCAGGGCAGATAGGGCCAGAAGCCTCTGCCAATCAGGGAGAGGGGCCATGGAGGAGTGGGGCCAACCTGTCTGCTCTGTGGATGCAGGGCACAGCCCCATGACCTGGGCTGTTGCTGTGACAATGGAGGCTGGTCTGAGCCACATGCCACCTCCAGGCACAGGGGTGGTAGAGAAGAAGGTGAGGTCTTCCCACAGCAACTTCCTCAGCCTCCAGCGAGACCCCAAATCCATGAATAGCAGCAAATATCCACTGCTTATTTGCTGATCACCCACAGGACATTTGAGATTTCTCCCTTCATTGGGCTACTCCTGTGAAAGGGCAAGGAATGAAGCTTTGGTCAGGTGTGGAGCCAGCCCTTTGAAATGGAATTGAAAGAGCCCCTTGTTCCTTGACAGTCAATGGAGGCCAAAACCCACAAATGCAAATCAGGAAGCTGACAGTGGAGGACACTGACATCCTCCCCACTAAGGCCATCCAGCACTGCTCCACGGCTTCCTTCAGTGCCAAGCATCTTTCTACAAGATGGTTGGTTTCAACTTTTCCCTCAATCAGTCTTGACCTCATTGCTATTGTCTGAATACATTTCTGGTCAGACTAGACCAGAGGAGACCTCTTCTGTGCCCAGAGGTCTCTTCTCTAGACACGGCTTGTTAGAGTCTGTAAATAAGTCAGGATGGCGCCTGGCATTTTGCCAGACGGAGTGGTTTGTGAAGAAAGGACAGTGAGCCATTAAGTGTGGAGATTCCTGATTGGTTGACTGCTGTATCTAGTTTATGTTAATTAGATAAGCTGTGTGGAATGTATATATTCCCCTCCTGTCCTACAATAAACGGCTCCCACTTCTGCTGTATCAATGTACACAAGTTGCTCGTCACCCCCCGGTTAGTTTGCTGCAGCTGGACTGCGGCAGATGGTGGCCCATACCGGGAGCCCTGGGACACTTGGGGGTAAGTGACGAAAAAAAAGCTGCCCGTCCCTAGATAGGACGGGAGCAAATCTGCTTGTCCCTAGACAGATAGGGCAAGAGGAAAAATGGCCATTTTGAGAAAATGGAGAAGATTGATACAGTATGTTTGTGTCTTGTTTTGTCTTGAAATGTTGTATTGTCTTTGTGACAAAAATAAGGAAGGGGTGAGAAGTAAATTACTAAAGGAAGGAGGCACCCCAGTGGAACCAAGAATAGTTATGTGTTGATAGAAGCCCAGGAACTCTAGTCAGAAAGAAAAAGAAAGTTCAGAAGAAGAAGGATTATCAGGGAAAAAGTTGCAGCAAAAGGCTATTACTGAATATTTAGCGGAGGGTGTGTGAATCCGCGCGGCAGCTGCCACATGCGCAAGCCGGTCATGGCGCAGCAAGGACTTTCCAAGTGGCGGCAGCCGGCTCTTCCCCGCCCCCCGCCTGGGGAGCAGGACACCACTTCAAGAGCCCAAATCCAAACCTGACCCGACCTGGAGGCACAGTCTCACAGGCTCTTGCTCCCTGTGCCTGGTGGCAGTTTGAGTCCGGAACACTCCAGGTTGTTTTGCTGCAGCCGGACTGCGGCAACGGCTAGCTTACCTTGGATGTGAATCCCACTGCTATCTCTGTGGTCGCTGCCACTGAAACTGAAGTCTCCTGTCAATCAACCACTACCTGCACCTCTACCACCATGGCTGCTGTCTCTGAATCAGAGATGGTCAGCCTGAGAGGTCTTCTTTCTGGGTGTTGTGCCACAGAAGGAACTGCTGCCCCAGATGTAACTGAAGCTGACACTGCTGCTGACCCCTGGAGATCACCTGGTGATGCTGCCCCCACAGCTGCAGTTTCAGCTGCCACTGCAGCCTCTGCTCCTGCTGACCCACTGCCTGCTGCCGACAACCACCACAGCTACCACGGCCTAGAGCACTGCTGCGGGGGAGGCTCCGGGTTTGGTTGCATGTGGCTGCACACATTTTGGGACACCAGCCAGGGCCTGGGGCCTGGGTGCCAGCAGGTTTATCACCACCACAAGAGCCTCTGTCTTGAGACCCCAGCTGGAGCCGGCAGGTCCAGTGTGGGGGTGCCTGTGGGTTTGAGGAGCCTGGGGTCTTCCTGCTGAGAGTGCTGGTGGCCTTGTCTTGCTGCTGCCTCTTGGGGTTGCTCCTTGGCATGAGTGGATCCCTGGTGATCTCTCTGCAAGTAGGAGCCTCTCTGAGGTCTTGGGACTGCAGTGTGGCTGAGCCTGAAGTATCTGAAGCCCAGAGCGATGAGATAGAGACAGTTGCGAGAACGGATCTGGGTTTGGTGATCCTGAAGGACATCAGAGACAGGGCTGAGAAACTGTTGAACATTGACAGAACAGTTAGACTTTCCAGCAAGATGTACTTTATTATATTTTTCGATTTGCTAGTATCTCTACCATATTTGGAAGAGGATGTTTTTTATGTATCAGTGTGTGGAGGACAATCGTATATGAATGTGTTTTGCATTTTTGTTGTATTCTTATGTCTTTAATTTTTTCTCTTTGTTTGTACTCTTCCTCTCTCTTATCTATTTTCTTGGATATTCTTTCCAACATTTCTCCAACCAACAGCCAATCTCTGTCTGCTAGTCTTCCATTCTTCCTGTGAATTTTTACTTCTAACTTTTCTCTTCCTGCCTTGTGAATATTGCGTACCATAGTACCTTTGTTCTCTCATCCACCATTTGAAATTGTAAACCATTTTAACAAATATTCTTTTTGTACTGTAGTGAGTTATTGAACTCATCATTTTGGCTTAATACGAGAAAGCAGTAGATGCCTTAGTGGGAGCTATTAGGTTTAGGCTGTATATTGTGCATACTGGGTGCTCTTGATATTGGTCTCACCAGTAAAGTCAAAGGGCTGGAAACCTTCAGGGACATTATAGGTCTATATAATAGAATTTATGCTGACTCAGATCCATACTTTAAATGAGAAAACACACTAACAACATGAAAAAAAAGGAAATAAAGCACCCCAAACAAACCAAGATGTTTCAATAACAGAAGCCACTGATAACACAATAGAAGAAATGTCCAGGAAAAAACTCATTGATCTGTGAAGTATAGTATAAGGAGTAAAATCAAAGAAAAAATACAGGAAGTGAAAGACCACTTCAATAAAGAGTTAGAGATCACGGGATTAAAAATAAGCAGAAATCCTCGAAATGAAGAAATCAGTAAACTGAATTATAAATTCAATAGAAAGCATCACCCACAGACTAGACCACTTGGAAGACAGAACCTCAGACAATGAAGACAAAATGTATAATCTTGAAAGTAGAGTTGACCATGCAGAGAAGATGGTAAGAGACTATGAAGAACATCCAAGAATTATGGGATAACGTGAAATGACTAAATTTAAGAGTTTTCAGAATAGATGAAGGAGCAGAGATACAAAACAAAATAATGTACAATCTTTTCAATGAATTATTATAATAGCAGAAAAATTTCCAAACCTAAAGAATGGAATGGAAAATCAAATACAAGAGGCTTACAGGACACTAAATGTACAAAATTACAGCAGATCCCCACCAAGACATATTATAATGAGAATGACTAACACAGAATAAAGATAAAATCTTAATGGCTATGAGAAAAAAAAAATCAAAGTACATATGGGGAGAAACCAATTCAGATCTCAACTGATTTCTCAGCCCCGACCCTCAAAGTTAGCAGGTCCTGGAATAATGTATTTCAGGCTCTGAAGAAAATGAATGCCAACCAAGAATTTTATATCCAGCAAAATTAAGTTTCAGATTTGAATATAAAATTAAAACATTCCATGATGAATAAAAATTTAAATAATTTACAACTAGAAAGTGTACACCACAGAGCATTCTCAACAAACTATTCCATGAGGATGAAATGAAAAAAAGAAAGTGAAAACCAGGAAAGGGAGGATCTATGCTAAAGAAACATTCAACAAATGAGAAACTAAGAAATAAATCAAAATGACAGGGAATACAAATCATATCTCAGTAATAACTTTGAATATTAATGACATAAACTCATTAATCAAAAGACATAGACTGGCAGATTGGATTAAAAAGCAAGACCCAACAATATGCTGTCTTCAAGAGACTCACCTCATGGGCAAAGACAAAACAAAAAATTGGTTCTTTGAAAATATGAATAAAATAGATAAACCCCTGTATAGGAGTTCTGTGTTTGGGATTGGGTCTCTGATGCTCTTCGGTGATTGTGGCATGCTTGGTGGTAGGAAGTTTCTGTGCAAAGGTGCAGAATGCCTGGCTGCTGGGAAACTCCATGTTAAAGACATGGGATGCCTGGCCACTGCAGCAATGCTCTTCAGGAGGGTTTCCACCTTGACCTTAGTTAGGCTCATAGCTCCTAGGAATAGAAGAATCTGTTTCCTAGATAACTACAATGTTTTATCACGCCCCAGTGCTCCTGGAGCTGCCCGCCTGATAGTAACTTCAGACAATGGACTTTCCTGAGAACTGCACAGAGCTCCTAACATTGTATACTGTAACTGTGAAATGTACCTGCAGCATAAGAACCTTTACTGATACTCTAAACAATAATGTGGTTATGGTACTAATGACCTAATGTCACCTGATGGTATAAATAAAGGAGGCTGCTTGGACAAAGGGCCACTCTGCCACCTTCCCTGCCCCTGCACCTTGTCCCTCTGTCTCCTTTGAGATTCTTTACACCCCTGGCCAGGCTAAAGAAGAGAAAAAGAGAGAAAATGCATATTACTAAAATTCAAGATGAAGAAGGAAATACCATAATGGGCACGTATGACATACAGAAGATAATTAGAAGTTATTTTGAAAATTTATACTCAAATAAAATAGAAACTATTGAAGACATTGACAAATTTCTAGAGACATATGTGAACTGAATGAGGAGACATACATGATTTAAACAGATCAATTTCAAGTAATGAAATAGAAAATGCCATCAAAAGCCTACCAACCAAGAAAATCCCAGAACCAGACGGATTCTCAGACGAGTTCTACAAGACTTTCAAAGAATTAACACCAATCCTCCTCAAAGTGTTCCATGAAATAGAAAAGAAGGGAACCCTTCAAAACTCATTCTATGAGGCTAGTTTCATACCAAAATCAGAAAAAGACACATCAAGGAAAGACAACTTCAGACCAATATCCCTGATGAACATAGATGCAAAAATTCTCAATAAAATTCTGGCAAATCTAACACAAAAACTTATTGAAAAGATAGTGCACCTCGATCAAGTGGGATTCATCCCAGGGATGCAGGGTTGGTTCAACATAGGGAAATGAATAAATGTAATTCATCATATTAATAGACTTAAAAACAAGAATCATGATCATCTCAATAGATGCACAAAAAGCATTTGACAAAACCAACACGTCTTCATGTTCAAAACACTAGAAAAACTAGGGATGGTAGGAACATACCTCAACATTGTAATATGCTAAACCCAAGGTCAGCA
Organism: Ictidomys tridecemlineatus; assembly: GCF_052094955.1. Taxonomy (NCBI): domain Eukaryota; kingdom Metazoa; phylum Chordata; class Mammalia; order Rodentia; family Sciuridae; genus Ictidomys; species Ictidomys tridecemlineatus. The sequence goes on along the minus strand of NC_135490.1, from coordinate 5,034,260 downwards.
GCATTCTAAATGGAGAAAAGTTGAAAGCATTCCCACTAAAATTGGAACAAAACAGGGATGCCCTCTCTCATCACTTCTATTCAACATCACCTTTGAAACTCTAGCCAGAGCAATTAGACAAAAGAAGGAAATTAAAGGGATACAAATAGGTAAAGAAGAACTCAAACTATAACTATTTGCTGATGACATAATTCAATATCTAAAAGTTCCAAAAAATTCCACTAGAAAATTTCTAGAACTAATAAATGAATCCAGCAAAGTAGCAGGATAAAAAATCAACACCCATTAATCAAATGCGTTCCTAGACATCAGCAGTGAATCCACTGAAAGAGAAATTAGGAAAACTACCCCATTCACAATAGCCTCAAAAAAATACAATAAAATACCTGGGAATCAATCTAACAAAAGAGGTGAAAGACCTCTATAATGAAAACTACAGAACAGTAAAGAAAGAAATTGAAGAAAACCGCAGAAGATGGAAAGATCTCCCATGCTCCTGGATAGGCAGAATTAATATTGTCAAGATGGCCATATTACCAAAAGCATTACATAGATTTAATCCACTCCTATTAAAATCCCAATGACATTCTTCATAGAAAAAGAAAAGGCAATCGTAAATTTTTTTGGAAAAAATAAGAGACCCAGAATAGCTAAAGCAATCCTTAGCAAGAAAAGTGAAGCAAGAGGCATCACAATACCAGACCTTAAACTATACTACAGAGCTATAGTTAACAAAAACAGCATGGTATTGGCACCAAAATAGACTTGTAAATCAATGGTACAGAACAGAAGACACAGACACAAACCCACATAAATATGGTTATCTCCTACTACACAAGGACGCCAAAAACATTCACTGAACAAAAAATAGCCTATTCAAAAATTATGCTGGCAAAACTGGAAATCCAAATGTAACAAAATGAAATTAAACCTCTATCTCTCACCCTGCACAAAAATCAACTCAAAGTGGATCAAAGACTTAGGCACTAGAACCCAGAATGTGCACTTAGGAAAAAATAGGCCCAAATTTTAACCACATCAGCCTAGTATCTGACTTCCTTAACAAAACTCCTAAAGCACAAGAAGTAAAATCAAGAATCAATAAATGGGATGGATTAAAATTAAAAAGCTTCTCAGCAAAGGAAACGATTAATAATGTAAGTAGAGAGCCTAAAGATTGAGAGAAAATATTTACCACATGCACCTCCAATAAAGCATTAATCTCTAGGATATATATAAAGAACTTAAAAAATCTAACACCACCCAAAAAATAATCCAAGAAATAATTGGGCTAGGAGCTGAACAGATATCTCACAAAAGAAAAAATACAATTGATCAACAAATATATGAAAAAGTGTTCAACATCTCTAGAAATTAGAGAAATGCAAATCAAAACTACTCTAAGATTTCATCTCACTCCTGTCAGAATGGCAGTCATCAAGAATACAGGCAACAATAAATGTTGGTGAGGATGTGAGGAAAAGGCACACTCACACATTGCTGGTGGGACTGCAAATTGGTGCAACCACTATGGAAAGCAGTATGGAGATTCCTCAGAAAATTGGGAATGGAACCACCATTTGACCCAGCTATCCCACTCCTTGGTTCATACCCAAAGGACTTAAAATCAGCACACTATAGTGACACAGCCACATCAATGTTTATAGCAGCTCAATTCACAATAGCTAGACTATGGAACCAACCTAAAGTATCCATTAATAGATGAATTAATGGAATATTACTCAGCTTTAAAGAAGAGTGAAATTATGAGGGGGGATAGTAGAGAATAGGACAGACAGCAGAATACATCAGACACTAGAAAGGCAATATGTCAATCAATGGAAGGGTAACTGATGTGATACAGCAATTTGTATACGGGGTAAAGTTGGGAGTTCATAACCCACTTGAATCAAACTGTGAAAGATGATGTATTAAGAACTGTGTAATGTTTTGAACGACCAACAATAAAAAAAAATAAAATAAAATAAAATTTTAAACTTATCATGTAAAAAAAAAAAAAGAGTGAAATTATGGCATTTGCCAGTAAATGGATGGAGTTGGAGAATATCTAGCTAAGTAAAATAGGCCAATCCCACAAAACCAAAGGCTGAATGTTCTCCAATATGCGGATGCTAATTCATAGGGTGGGCAGCCCTCGGGAAGAATAGCGTTGCCTTAGATCAGGTAGAGGGCAGTGATGGGAGGGATGGGAGGGGATGTGGGGATAGGAAAGACAGTAGAAGGAAGCAGACATTGTCACTGTATGGATCTATGTGACTGCATGGCCAATGTGATTGTGCACCCTGTACACTCAGAAAAATGAGAAATCATACCCCACCTATGTATGACATGTCAAAGTGCATACGTGCATTCTACTGTCATGTGTAACTGATTAAAACAAATAAAAGTATTTTTAAAAAAGAAGTGAAAAAAAATGAAGAAGAGCAAAAGAATCCATGGGAATCACCGTCAGAATCGCATGAACAAATGTCCACATTACAGGAGACCCACGGGAAGAGAAGAAGAACAGGAAATCATTTAAAGTGCTGAGAACTTCTGAAGAATGGGGAGTGGCGTGGGCATCTAGATTTGTGAAGCCTGACAACTCCGTAGGGATTCATCCCAAAGACCTTCCTTGACATGTATTACCATCAACCCATAAGATGAAAGACCAACAGCAGATTCTAAGAACAATACAGGAAATGCATCAAGTCACATTTGAGGGGATTTCCATTAGGTACTTAAGAATTTTCTCAGCAGACACCTTGTAGGCTAGGAGAAAATGTAGCAGCCATGAATTTTGCACCCAGAAAGCCACCCTTGAGCAATACAAAAGACACACGGGCCTTAGCAGACCCACAGAAGCAGAGAGAACTCACCATTAGGTCCATCGTGCAGGAAACCTTCAAGGTAAAGCTTCACCGGGACGTGGAAAAGATAACCAGCAGCATGAAGAAACACCCCTCACGGGCAGAGGTGAGTTCAAAAGCAGTTTGAAAGTATCCATCCCCTAACAGTGTCTATGACTGAAAGTGCCTAGGAGCGGGGCTAAAAGGGAAACCTCCTTAATATCTGCACTCAGACGTTAAGAAACACCCAAACCAGAAAAATTTACCTGAAGGCAGAAGACAGCAAAATTATAAAGTGTGGGAGAGAGTACAGTTCAAAGAACCGCACTGACGGGAGCCACACTGGGTGACCGTGCCTTCCAGCCTGATCGCCGTGGGGATCTGAAAGATCACCGTAACTGGTGCCCTAGTGCCATGACTCCTGACGGGTCTTTTCCCCCTCTTGGATAGTGAGGAGCTTCTCTGCATGGGGCATGCCCTTAGGGTTGAGTTACACTCACCTGTTTCCTTTGTAATCCTTCCCCTGTGCCCTGTTGGGATAGAATGTTCCATGGAAACTCCCTTTGTGCGCCCCCTTCTCTTGCTCTGCCTTTGGGTGTGGCCTTCCTAGGTGTTATTCAACCTGCTGACAGCAGATAACATGAAGCTAGACTCAACCCCTTGAAACCTGACCCCTTGCCTCATTGAATGGCTTCTCCCCAATAAAAGTGTTCAGCGCTCACGCTCTCTCTCTCTCTCTCTCTCTCTCTCTCTCTCTCTCTCTCTCTATCTCTATCTCTATCTCTATCTCTATCTCTCTCCATGGACCACTAAGGTTGGAAGAGCTGTCACAAGACCCAAATGAAAAGGTATTTCTCTGCCTCTGTGTGATTATTTTGTGCAGCCCAGTTCACCTGGAGTGACCCTAAGTAGTGGAATGCGGCACTGCATGAACCAAGTTCAAGTTCTGGCCAGCCCTATGTGGTCTCCTACATTCCAAATGTTTCAACGACACCCAGCAATAGCCATAAAGCAAACTGCACAGCATTCCCACAAATTTGACAAGAAAGGATCAATGCCTGTCATTTCTGAAAACTCCCAAACTTCAAAGGAAAATAAAAGAAAAGAAGAGAGAAAAATAACACACAAACATCCAGAAAAGTATTCCATAATGGCAGGAGTACATTCTCTCAGTATTGACTCTAAATGAAAATGGATTGAATCAGCCGGGTGCCATGGCACACACCTGTAATCCCAGCAGCTCAGGAGGCTGAGGCAGGAGGATCACAAATTCAAACCCAGCCTCAGCAAAAGCAAGGTGCTAAGCAACTCAGTGAGTCCCTGTCTCTAAATAAAATACAAAATAGGGCTGGGATGTGGCATAGTGGCCTAGTGCCCCTGAGTTCAATCCCCTATGCAAAAAAATAAGAAAGAATATGGATTGAATCTTTCAATGAAAGATACAGAACAGATATTTGTCCATTATATTGGTGCTTTAAAGTTGTACGTAGTGTTACTATATATTTGTACATACACACAATACAACAATCTAATTGGGCCCAAATTATTCCCCTGTTGAATAGATTTTTTTTAAATGCAATCACAGCTGTGTGTGAGAGATTCACCACACACATAAGGCCACACAGTGAAAAGGTGTTGGGAAATGAGGATTCAGGCAAACGGAAGCCAAAAGAAACAAGAAGCAACTTACCTGTATCAAATAAAACAGCCTGTGAACCAAAAACTATGGGGCACAAAGAGAGTCACAAACACTGATGAATCAAGAGGATACAACAATTGTACATATATGTGCCAACACCAGAAGACACTGATTTTATTATAAGTCAAATATCTAAAGAGAGAAAGACGGTAGAGAACAATGGAGAACTTTAAGCCCCACATTTAAAAATACATAAATCACCCAGATGCAAATATCAAATTTAAACTGTGACGTAGACCAAATGGACTTCAGATGAATTGAGAGAACTTTCCAGGCAACCAAAATAAAACACACATTCTTCTCAACAGCACATGGAAACTGTGTCCTGTACACATCATCTGTCAGTCCACAAGACAAGTCTCAACAAGATTTGAAAAACTAATATCAATCAACTGTCTGTTCTCAACACAATGGAATAGAATGGGAAATCAACAGACAAATCAACAGCAGGAACTTTAGAACTACACACACACACCCATTCACACACATACACACACACACACTCTCACACACATACACACACTCACACATACACAAACACACACACATACACACACTCACACACATTCATACACACATATACACACACTCACACTCACATACACACACTATACACATATGCACACTCACACTCACACACCCACATACACAGTCACACACCCACATACACACTCACACATACACTCACACAAACACACACACATACACTCACACACACACACATGTACACACACTCAAACTCACATACACACACTCACACACACATACACAAACACACACATACACACACTTTCACACATTCATACACATATATACACACTCACACTCACATACACACACTATACACATATGCACATGCATACTCACACACCCACATACACAGTCATACCCACACTCATACACACATACACACTCACACAAACACAAAAACACACATACACTCACACACACACAAACACACACACACTCACACTCACATACACACACTACACACATATATACACTCACACTCTCACACCCACATACATACACACACTCTCACACACATACACACACACTACACACATATTCACACTCACACTCTCACACATATACACACACACTCACACACACATATGCACACACATATGCACACTACACACATATCCACACTCACACTAACACATACACTCTCTCTCTCTCACACACACACACACACACACACACACACACAGAGATGGAAATTAAACAACATTCTCTGGAATGACCAGGGAGGCCATGACAAGAGTCTTTAAAAACCAAGCCATTCTGTGAGACAAATGGAAAAGGAAACCAGCAAAGTGAAACTTGATGGGAGTAGTGCAGACTGGGCTCAGAGGCAAGCAGAAAATGACTGCGAGCAAGACCTTCTGGAAGCGGGGAGGGCTCACAGGAGCCATCCCATGGGGCATCTCCAAGAGCCATATAGTGAAAAACACGCAGCTCAAACTGGAGGAAGGAAAGATAAAAACCAAAAAGAGATGAATGAAGAACAGGTTGACAACAAATAGCAGATAGGTGAAATGCAGTGGGAGGTTCCAAAACACTGAAAACATCGACACACTTTATACCAAGTACTAATACGAGAGTAGAGGATTCAAATAAGTAATATCAGAGATGAAATAGGAGACATAACAACTGACACTACAGAAATCCAAAGGAAACATACCCCAAGGCTTTGGAAAACCTCAAAGAAATGGAAAACTTCAGGCACAAAGAGCCTATCAAGACTGAATCGTGGCGAAACAGAAAATCTAAACAGATCATTGAAGAGTGAAAAATTGAACCAATGATATAAACTCCATCAAAGGAAGGCCCCAGGTCCTCACGGCTTCAGCACTAAATTCTATGAAATATTGGAAGAAGAATTAGCATCTGTTCTTTTCAAAGTATTCCAACTACTTAAAAGGAAGGGATTCCCCCAGGTGGTTTTCTTCTGAATTCTATTGAATAAACCCCACAGCAGATGTTTAGCAGGAAAACATGGCAACATCCTCATCACTACCACCAGCTTCTACCAGGCTCAGACAACACAGAGAGCTCACAATGCTATGCAGAAAGGTACCAGGACAGAGAACTTCAAAGGAACTCCAGGGCATGCCTGCCACCCCCACCAAAGTCACCTGCAGCCTGGGCCCTGAGCCTGCTCCTCGCACACCTATAAATGCAGCCGACTCCTGGCTCCACTCACACTCAGGCCCCTGCTGCATTCTGGCTGGGCACTAATAACGAGCCACGGAAGCAGGAACAAACTTTATTTCTGAACTCCAACAAAAACCTTCACATATGCTCCCGGGGAATTCTCCCCAAATCCACACAGCTGGCCCAGGAACCAGCCACCGGAAATATCTCCTCCGGAAATCCCTCCTCCTGCATTTCCCCAACCAATGGGAACTCTCGGGGAATCCCCAGGAATCCCCATGAGAACTCCAAAGTAGCAGCCAGGGCGGATAGTAATGCCTCGCCTGTCAACCAATACTGTTGGCAAAATGCCAATGGCCATACAGACTCGGCCGTGGCTCTCAGCAGGCCCCTGCCTCCTCTCCTCCAGTGACTCCAGCCATGAGGACCCTCGCCCTCCTCGCTGCCCTTCTCCTGCTGGCCCTCCAGGCCCAGGCTGAGCCTCTCCCAGAAAACAATGAGGAGGCCCCAGAGCAGGAGCAGCCAGGGGAAGAGGACCAGGACATGACCATCTCCTTTGCCGAGACTGAGGCCCCTGGTCGTCAGAGAGCAGGTGAGAGCCCCCACCATGGTGCAGTGTGGAGGGCAGAGGAAGGCCTGCAGGTGGGCTGGAGAACAGGTCCCCAGGGGTCTGCACCACTTACAGGACTGCAGCCAACTCTCTTAAACTTGACATTCTCTCCTAAACTCAAGAAGAGCAAAATGAATGTAAGAGAATTTCTTCTTTCAGAGATTTTAGATTCAGAGTTCATGTTTCAAAATCATGCCTTAAAGATACATATGGACATACCAGCTAGTACATATTGGATCATCTTGCAAAGACCCACAGGGAAGACACTGTGCTTTATTAGAGGAGATTTTAGAAACCGAAACCTGGAGTAAGGTGTGCTCAAACACACGTGTGGGCACACGGAACCCAAGACAGGCGAGAATGGGTCTCCAAGCCTGTGAGCGACCAACACGTGCTGTGCATGTCTGTTGCTAATCGCAGGGCTTGTTCCATTGCTGGTGTAGTGTCCCCAACAGGGCAGACCCTCACCCCACAGGGGCCTTTTCTAGGACACCCAGGTGTCTGCCCCCAGTGCCCGATACATGTTTCTGTTTCTGTGTCCCCAGGTCCACCAAGTAGCCCTTCCTGCTCCTGCAGAAGAGGAGGCTGCTCCCTTTCAGAGCGCTTTTCTGGGTCCTGTTTCCAGGATGGTAAGCGATACCCATTGTGCTGCCACAGAGGATGGTGAACCCAGAAAATGAAGATCATCGTTGACTCTGAGCTCTGCAAGGGAAAAGGCATCGCCTTCGACCTGTCCTCAAATTTCTATCTCTATCGCCAATGAATTCCGTGCAGACCTTCCTCTGTGTCCATGCATCTTTGATGATTGCCAGGCGTCTCAGTCAGCACTCTTCCATGAGAGACCAGAATCTGAAATGAAACACTCATAAACAAAATCCTGCCCGAGTTCTGGAAATGTCAACATGAAGTCAGAGCTCAGATGACGCTGCCGAGGCCGCCCTTCCATGGCCGTCCCTGAGCTCAGCCTGCATGTGGATTCATGCACTCTCACAGACCTTTCCCACGCCCCTTGGCTTCCCCAGTCTACACCTGTTTCCTTTCCAGAAAGGCACCACCCTCTTCCCCAGGTACTGGGTGTGTGTACAGTACCATGGTTGGAACCCTAGGGTGTTCTACTGTGGAGCTACACCCTCAGAACTCTTCATCTTTGATTTTGAGACAGATTCCCACTAAGTTGCCGAGACTAGCCTCAAAATTGTACTCCCCCTACCTGGGCCTCCTGGGTAGCTGGAATGAGAGGCCAATGCCACTTCGTCAGGTAAAACTTGATCCTCTAAGACCTGGAGTTGCTTCAGCTACATTCCAACAACATTTACAAGGAATGGATTGTTAAAAGGGCGGTGAATTGGACAGAAAGGAGAGCTGCTCAACATTGTCACAGACACATTATCACTTTAAGGAAGTGACCTGTAGCAAAAGCTAGATTTTATACACATGCAATGGGTCTTCGTGAAACTGAACAGAAGGGAAGTGTCCCCCCATGCACTCTGCAGCTCACACTCTTGGCTGCCTAAACGCTGCTGAGAACCTGACTCTGCCTGGAAAACACCGTTTCTAAGGGGCACCAAGGAAAAGTGAGCAGAAATAAAGTGAAGAAACATAAAGCTCCTGGTTTCTCCAAGAATCCAGGAGCCCCCACCGAGGCTGCAGGCTGTTGGGCTCTCCCATCCAAAACGTCATGCATGTCGGGGGTCAGGTAGGGAAGCAGGTCAGAGGAGAAGACAGCAGTGGCCCACTGTGTGACCAGCAGTCTGGCCCGGAAGCCACAGCTCCCCTGATGCTCTATGTGCAAGGATATCTGCCCCAACATCACACCAGGCTGGCTCTGCGCCTCTCCTGAGATTGACCTCCTTCCAACAGGTCACAGTGGGTCTTGCCCAAAGTGAGGTGTCAGAAGGGCCTGTCTGACATTGACGGGACAAGACCCTTCTGACTTCTGACCGCTGCTTCCTTCCTCGGACACCCACAGTGTCTTGGACATGTGTTCAGCAAGTCCCTCACATGCCCTTCAGGTAGTGACCACAGTCCCTGTCCAGGCTTCTAGAATGAGCCCAGACACCTCATCCTCTCTGGAGTCTTGTGCCATTGCTTGCCCAGCAATGACTACCTCACGCTAGTCACCGAGTCATTTGATCAGCCCAGCATTGAAAGCTCCTGATTTTAAAATGAGCATAATGTGGTCCTTCCCGATACATCTGTATTTACTAGATCTCCACCAATAGAATCTACAGGCCTGCCATGTCTACTAGCACTATTTGAATGATTAAAGTTAAGTACACCACCTCCCTTCCAAAATCATGTTGCATTCTCGCCCCCATAAGATAAAACCAAGAAAAAAAAGTGAGGTGGAGAAAAGACCATATCTGGGCAGATCATGGCTCTTGACAGCTTTTGCACGCTGTCTCAGGCCAGATCCTGGAGGCCAGCCGTACCCTTCTTCTCCGTGATGGTGCTAATTTGCAATCAGGGAGTGCTGCGACATTGCTGGTGGTTGTCCCCCCACCCCTGCTGCAAAGCCAGATTATGGGCATTGTGATGGGGAAGGGAGGAGAAACTCCCACCAGGAAATCAGTTTGGTTCAGGCCCTTCATTCCCTTGCCTCACAGAGGCAAAGAAATCCTTCCTTCCCCTGCCAAACAGCTCCCAGGCTGCCAACCCCTTGACCTGGCTCCATTTTCTCAACCTTGAAGGACAAACTCAGCCCTTTCGTCTTGCCTTAATATTTCCTGTGTTCCTTGAAAGCTCTTCAGTCAAACGCTTTTCAACAAGAAGGTGCCGTAATTAATATTATTAGACTTTCTGGGAACCACCCTTGCATGGTTCTGCACTAGAGGACTCCACTCCCCAAATTTATTTCCTGCAGTGGGTTTAGGTCAGAAGCACTGAGTTCCAGAGCTGCTCACAACTTGTGCGACACCACCACCTTCAGGTCATTATACGTGCCCACAAGGAAAATCAGTCCAGGCATGTTTGCTGAGCTGTTTCAGGCTAGAAGTACCCACAGCTTAGGGAGGGCATGCCATTACCCAAACTGTCACAGCTGGTCAACAACCTCATGCCAAGCTGTCCATCCTGAAGGGATCAAAGGGCAGAAGAATTTGTTGGTGACCTCAGAGCCCCGTGGAGTTCATATGACTCCAGCAGCTCTTGGACTCAAGCCTCATCCATGGAATCAACTTTATTCCCTCGGTTCAGCTACGCTGGGACTAGTGACCCAATGCAGGCACTTGGCCTTCTGTGATGAGAACTGATGCAAGAAGCACTAGGCACTGACCCCTCCCCTCTGCAGACCTTGGGGAAACAGACTTGAGTTTTGAGAACATCAGTGCCACCTGCTGCCCATGATATGCTCATGCAGTGACATGTGCCCAATTTCCTGTAGACACATGCATCTTCTTAGGAGTCTGGATGTTGCACCAGTAAACACTGAAGCTAGACAGGAGAAGAACACAGAGACAGCCCTTGGCCCCAGCACATTGTATTCCGGTGCAATCTCACAGCAGCTGGGCCATTGCTGAGCTTAGATGGGCAATGGGGATGGGATAAACAGAGGAAGACAGGGGTCAGATTAGGCCCTCATGCCTAAGGATCCTGCTAGGGGTGCTCACCTCTAAAGGGTATGCAGAAAAATTCTGAATTATGTAAGAGAAAACAATGTTTATTGATATTTGTAATTAATTATTGAAAGTACAGTCTCAATAAATGGTCCTTCCAAAATCCTGCTGGAACATCAGTGTTTGCATACAGTTAGCTCAGGGATGAAAGGGGAGAGGAGAACAGGCAGGACTCACAGCAAAACCCCACATTATCTTTCAAGCCCTATGATGCTCCCCTGGTCTAACACTCTCCTGAACCCGAACCACATGGGCCAACTATTTGCTTGGTGCCTGTGATTCCTCATGAGCTAAGATCCTAATCTGATAAGCTTCCCTGTTCCTTTCTGTGTAAACACATACTAATGGCCCTGTGGATGGCCCTTAAGGTATAATCTATTCCACAGGGAAGAGACTAGGGGCCTTTAATGTCCATGGGAGATGACGTCATCCACATTTTTTTTCAGGTGAAGACTGGTGAACTCATGGAAGAGTGTGGCCCTCTAGGATGGGTCAGAGCACCTGAGTCAAAGCACCTGAGTCCAGGTAGTGATGTACTAATCATCTTCCCCTTGAGCCAGGATAAAAAAGCATGGACTGCTGAAATTCTAAAACGAAAGTTCAAATTTGGGGTGGAAGGAGAAACTTTAATTAGAAACCCAGTGTGCAGTTAATGACCACTTCATTCCCCACAGTTCAGTGTCGAATTCAAATACATGAGAAACCGGTGTCTTTACGCACCAGTGGATAGCCCTGTTATATAAAGAAGCTCTGCTTCACGGCCTGGGAAAGGACCAGCACTTGGGACTTCTGCTGTGTTCCCTGTGCTGCAAATGCCTCTGACACCAGGACCAGCCTGGGCGCCCCCTGCTCTGCATCCTCACACGCCCACCTGGAGACAGCAAGGACACCACTCTGTCCTCATCCCCTCATTCCAGGACCCTCCCTCCCTCTCTGTGCTGTGCTCAGGCTCCCCATGGTCACACTCATCTTCTCATCTCTGGGTAACTCAGACCAGGACTCCAGCACACTCCTCTGCCCCACCCATCTTGCTCTTAGGCGCTGCTCCCAGGCACCCTGCCAGGGCCAACACTGGCCTCTGCTCCCTGTGCTCTCCCTGTATCCATGTGAGTGTCCGAGTCTGTGCTTTGCTTGTCCCCCCCCTGAACCTGCTCCAGGCTCCTTCCCTTGTCCCATCACCATGTGAGCAGGATTCCTTATGCATTCTCTCTCCTGTCCAGGGTCAAGGCAAATGCCACCCACAGCTCCCTTACACTGTTCTCACAGTGACTTCACACTGAGGAAAGTCCCCCAAACAGGGAAATGTCATCTATGCATAAAGTTCTCAGACTTCTATCGAAATCTCCAAAAGCTTCACTTTTCTTTCCTGGCTCCAGAGGAGAACAAAAGAAAAATAATTAGAAATATATATATATATATATATGGTTTTAATTAGTCACACCTGACAGCAGAATGCATTTTGTTCCATTCTACACAATTCATATCTCTTCTTTTACATGATGCAGAGGTGCACCATATATGCATTCATATATGTACCTAGGGCCATCATATCCGTCTCTTTCCACTATTTTCCCTGCCCCCATACTAAAACCCTCCTCGACCTCCCATTTGCCCAATCTAAGGACCTCCATTATCCACTGTCCCCCATTAAGGATCATCATCCACTTATCAGAGATTACATGTGGCCTTTGATCTTGGGATTGGCTTCCTTAGATTATCATGATATTCTCCAACTCCATCCATTTACCTGCAAATGCCATAATTTTGTTGTCTTTTAATGTTGAGAATAAAGTTATAACACTGTAAATCTTAAAAAAAAGTCTAAAAATATGTGTATGTGTTCCTGTCACTTGTTCTGCTCAATGGTCACTCAGCTACATCAGTCTCCGGGGGTAGGGGTGGGGTGGTAAGAGATGCAGTATCAAATCAACACACGGACACCAGGAGCTGATGAGAAAGCTGGCTGATGAGAAACTGGAGTCAACTTTCAACAAGCTCAGTCGATGTTCAGCAAGCTCTAGCTCATTTATTTTTGAAATGCATACAGCTGTTAAAGGGTTCGGGTAGGGCGAGCCCGCCAATCACACATAAGCACTTTAACATCTAGAAGCCAATCGCCTTATGCCTAATGTAACCACACTATGAGGAAGCACTAAATGTTCCTGTTGTGATGGAAGGCAGTCTGGAAGGGTCTCTGTGCCTAAGGGAGGGGGGCTTTATGAGTTGGAGATCACATGCCCTGAAGCCTTGACTCTCAGTTTCCTGACCTGGTTGTCTGGTAGCTTGGCATACTGACCACAGCTGAGGAAGAGGTATCACAGACGGCCCCCTAGAGCAGAGCACTCCACCCTGCAGGTGTTCCTGCCAGGCCTGTACAAGCGTGGGGTGGGTTTTCCCAGCACTCTGAGCTACTTGAAGCTACTAGCTGTGAACCAAAAGTTATTCCAACGAACACGGACCCCAATTTTTGAAATAAGTAATGGGAAAGGCATTGAAAAACCAATTATTACAATTAACTGAAACAATATCCAAAGCAATTAAGACTCTCTTGTGAAAGAAATACATAAAATTTTGGCTTTGTCATTAGCTGTTTGAATAACAGATTTTACAAATGCTTTGAAACTAATGAAACATGAGAAGAACGAATCCAAATATTTCCTTCTTATTTTCTTGGCTTTTAAGCTCTTTTGTTGACATAATCCCACATCATGCCATTCGCACACTCAAATGCTGAATGTAGAGGTCTGACTGTGTTCACAGCCACATGCAGCAGCAGCCACAGCCAACATCAGAACATTCCTCACTCACAAACAGGACAAGACCTCTCACCTCCGCCCTCTGACCCCATCTCATACTCAAGCACATGCTGAGCTTCTTTCTGTCCTCAGAGACCTGCCTGATCTGAATGCCCCATAGGAATAGGATAATATAGTCCACTGTGTTTCAAAGTTCAGAGTGTTTGTACACAAACACAGTGAACTGGTTCTCAGTGTCCAGTCTCATGGTGTCATGAAAAGGTGCTGCATAAGCAAACCAGTAGACATAAGGAAAAAGAAAACACATAGATTTAAAAAAAAAATAAACACGCCAGTCACTACTGAAAAAAAACAAAAATATAAAGGGAAAAACAAAAGAAAATACAGAAAGTATAGGCAACACCCTCAGAAAGCTCTTACCAACTGTCAGAATTAGGTTCTTCACCATCAATAAAAACCACAAATGTAAATGGATTAAATCCATCAATGAAAAACACAGAGGAGATGAATGCATTCTGTTTCCTTTGGAGGTGACTGTGGGCCACCAAGGAGAGTCTCACCTCACATGCAAAAACACACCCAGGGTGACAGGTTCTGCTGAGGGGGAGGATCCAGGTACATGGAAACCAAGACAGACAAGAAGCAACTGCCTTCTACCAGAGAAAACTGTCTCTAAAGCAAAACCCAGAGAAGAGGAAGGACTGACCTTGAGAAGTGACCTATAGCAAGGAGCAACGACTGCACGTGGGCCCCCTGCACCAGAGAACCCAGGAACATGAACAAGACCTCAGTGGCCAAAGACAGGGGGATTCCCAGGAAACACAGCAGAGGCTCCAAAACCCCACTTTCAGAAATGCACAAGACACCAGGGTGCAAGAGGAACAAGGAAACATCCCCTTTAAACCACTCTGTAGACCAAGGAGCCTTAAGTGACATGGAGAGGACATTGCAGCCATGGTCCAGAGCACTTTCCTGAGTAGCACAGGGAAAGTGCCCACTACGTCTTCCATCAGTCCACAAGGCCAGGGGGAGACCCCAAAGCAGATGAAGCGTCTCCTCAGAGCACAATGGAGCAAATCCACATCCCAACAGAAAACTGGAAACCTCAGGAACTGAACCAGGCACCCACATGGAATGAGTCAACATGACCTTGAAGAGCCTGGGGTCATGGAAAGATCTAGAGTAATTGGAAAACTTCCTGAGAGGAAGGGAAGGGGAAAGTAAACCACAAAACTCAGGGGCCACAGCCCTGGATCCACAAGGACACAGACCCCCGGAAGCCTGCTTCAGCCAAGGGGGAGCGTCACGCAGGCCTTGGAAGTCCACCTCCTCATCTCACCCAGACTCCAAGGAAAACCACGGCTGGGGAAGGAGGGCACAATAAGGCCCAGACCAGGAATCAGTGAGGTTCTGCCTTGATGTCTATACAGTCACAAAAACAGAACTGGAGGGTATAAAGCAGAAAGGAAATTCACACACTTTTAGCCAGGATAACTAAAAAAATTATTCACATAAATAAACCAGAGACAAAGAAGAAGATACACCATCAGATATATTAGAAATGCAAGATCAATAGCAAATTGCTCTATTTTCCCATATGCCAAAAGGTTTCGGATATTACAAGAAATG
Source organism: Ictidomys tridecemlineatus (assembly GCF_052094955.1). Lineage (NCBI taxonomy): Eukaryota > Metazoa > Chordata > Mammalia > Rodentia > Sciuridae > Ictidomys > Ictidomys tridecemlineatus. The sequence continues at coordinate 5,018,943 of NC_135490.1, read as the reverse complement.
GATACATTCTTGTAGAAAGAGCCTGTCAAGACGGAGTCATGAAGAAGGAGAAACTCAGAGGAGACCAGGAGAGAGGAGATTGAACCCCTAATGAGAACTCCACCATCAAAGGAGAGCCCAGCCCCTCCTGGCCTCACTCCTGTTGATGCTCCCAAATATTTACACACTGATAACAACTCTGTCCCAACTATTTCACACTATTGAAGAGCAAGGGATTGCCCAGGCGGCTCTCTTCTCAATCCTAGAAGGTAAACCCACAGCAGATGTTCAGCAGGAAACATGGCATCCCCATCAACACCCCAGCTTCTACCAGGCTCAGACAACACAGAGAGCACACAACATGAGGCAGGAGGCTACCAGAACAGAGAACATCAAAGGCACTCCAGGGCATGCCTGCCACCCCCACCAAAGTCACCTGCAGCCTGGGCCCTGAGCCTGCTCCTCGCACACCTATAAATGCAGCCGACTCCTCACTCCACTCACACTCAGACCCCTGCCTCCTCTCCTCCAGTGACTCCAGCCATGAGGACCCTCGCCCTCCTCGCTGCCCTTCTCCTGCTGGTCCTCCAGGCCCAGGCTGAGCCTCTCCCAAACAACAATGAGGAGGCCCCAGAGCAGGAGCAGCCAGGGGAAGAGGAACAGGACATGACCATCTCCTTTGCTGAGACTGAGGCCCCTGGTCTGCAGAGAGCAGGTGAGAGACCCCACTAGGGCACAGGAATGGAGGATCAGGAAGGCTGTGGGCAGCCTGGGAAATGGGTCCCCAGAGGTCTCTCTCACTTTCAGGACCAACCGAACTCTCTTAGATTGACTCCCTACTCCAAATTGAAGAAAGAAAATGAGTGTAAGAGCTTCCTACCTCAAAGAGACTACATTCCAAATAATACTTCAAAATAAGTAGCCTTAAAATGTGGACAAACGTGGATTAGCTCATTTGGGATAAACATGGGAAAACGTGGATGTAGACAAAATTTTTTGCTCTATCAGAGATTTAGACACAGGCTTCTGCTCTGAGTGTGATCAGAGTCCCTGTGATGGGTGAGGGGCTCACAGAGGCCAAGGCAGGTGAGACTGGGTCTCCTGCCCATGAGTGGCTGACACTGCTGTGTGTTCCTGATCCTAGTCACAGGGCTGGTACCAATGCTGGTGCAGGGCCCCCAACAGGGCCGACCTCACCCCAGCAGGACCTTCTCCAGGACTCTTCTCCCAGGAGTCTGATCACCACTCAACTCCACTGGCTCTCTCTGTGTCCCCAGGTGCACGAGGGATCCTGAAATGCCGCTGTGCATCACTTGGCTGCATTCCACTTCTAGAACGCAACCAAGGCTCCTGCTTCCAGGGTCGTAAAGTCTACACGTTCTGTTGCCGCCGAGTGAAATGACCAGAGAGAAACGTGGTCACCCTTCCTTTGACAACTACAAGGAAACTGTCAGCTCCTTCACCCCAGTCTAACTGTCCTCAATTTTCTCCATCTCAAATAAACTCCTCAGAGCAAGTTCTCTGTCTGTGCCTCTTTGATGATTGCCACGTGTCTCAGGTTGGACTCTGTAGCTCAGGATCAAGAATCTGAAATACGTTCTTCTAAACAGAAGCCTGGCTCCCAGCACTAGGAGGTCAGGGAGGAGCACAGCGTCACACAGCAATGAGAAGCCTCAGCTGGTGCTCACCTCTCCCTCCTCCCTGCCGCTGAGCTCTGCCTCCACTCAGACTGGGGGCACAGCGACCACCTTGCCCACATCCCCTGTGCTGCACAGTCAGAGCCAGAGCTCCTGTCAGGAAGGCCACCCTCCTCCTGGCCGAAGTCCCAGAGAGGATGCATGGGTACAGGTGAACAGTGGTCTCTGAGGCCAGTGGGCTGCATCAGCTCCATCAGAACCTCATGAGACTGGGATGGGTCCTACCAAAGATGCCATTGGCACAACAGAAAGCAGAGGACCCCAAATATCCCATGCATGCCCCTACTTTTAAGTAGATTTCTCTAGAAAGTCCTGGGTTCTAGCTGTACTCGAATCTTCACAAACCAGCTCACCAGGACAGCTCCTAGCTGCACCCTGCAGCTCACACTCTCTTAGTCACAGCAAATCTGCTGAGATCCAGACTCTGCCTGTAACTCACAGCTCAGGTCATGTGAAAGCAAAAGTGCAGACACAAAGCCATTCTCCAAGCCACTAGGAGTCCCCATGGAGTCTGCAGGCATCTGGGCTCTGAGGCCCAAACATCCTGCACGTTGGAGTCAGGCAGGAAAAGGGTGTGAGGAAAGCAAGACAGCAACAGCGCCCTGTCAGAGCAGTAGAGTCTGGACTGGGAGCCACCGCTCCCCTGCTGCTGTCTGTACAGTCTGTCCACCCCACGTCACACCCTGCTGGCTTTGCCCTGTCCTGAGCAGGACTGCCGTCCAAGAGGTCATGCAGGCTCATACCAAATTCCAGTCTCTGAAGGGCCAGTCAGTCACCTTGAGGAGGCAGGATGTGACTCTTCCATGTCTCTAAACGCAGTCCCTCCACAGTCACCCAGGCATCCTGGACACCTCTCCATACGTGTCTCCAATGTCCATCAGGACGTGACTACAAACACTTTGTGAGGCCTCCACAGTCACACCCTGATGCCTCGTGTCCACTCTGGGGTCTGCACTGCCCCCTCAGGATCCAGAGCACGTGTTTGGAAAGAGAATGGGGCAGGTCAAGCCACGGTTATGCTCACTGGTCTGGTCACTGGCAGAATTTACCAGAAGCATCTAGAGAATCAGAGAGATAAGAGATGGCAGATAGAAGGACAGCATTTCCAATCCACTCAGGGCCAATCTTCACTAAAACAATGAGCTGGGCCCAGACATCAATGTGATTAGTAACTCACAGCTATGCCCAGACCCAGCGAGGGCACAGAGGAGCTTTTCCAATATCCATTGCATCTGACTCTGAAGAGGGGCTGTCCTTAGGGCCAGGGTCTGCTCTTCTGAGGAGGCCAGCACCTTGTCCTGACCTCTAATGCCACCCTTCACACCTGGCACCTCAGCAGTCATCACAGGGGGGACAGAGAGAGTCCTCAGTCCTGAAACACAGGGACCAGCTCTCAGCCCTGTGCACAGGGGGAGGGCCTGAGCTGGGGGAGGGCCTGAGCTGGGGGAGGGCCTGAGCTGGGCTCAGGTGAGGAGGTTGGGCAGCTTCTCTGGATCCTGTAAGTGCCACTGCCCTGCAGTGACTCTCTCAAGCTGGTCGCCTGAGTCAGACAGTCAGGCCAGCACCCAGAGCTCCAGGTTCCCACAGAATCAAATGGGGGCCTTCCCAATGGATTTTCCATCACTGTGTTTCCACCAGTGAGGAATTCAGGACGGCTAATTCTACTCCACTGCTGAACAGCTGAAGTGCACAGCCGCCCTTCCCAACATCATGCCCACCTTTCACCCAGTAGAATAAAGATCAAGAAAATAAAACTACCATGTAATGTGGACAAATCTCCTCTGCTGCTTCTCACACCTGTAGAGTGTCTTTAGAGACACTGTCCTCTGCCCAGGTCCTGGAGGCCACCTGTGTCCTCCTTCTCTGGGATGGTGCTAATGTTTAACCAGGGAGTGCTGAGACATTGCTGGTGGCTGTCCCCCACCTCTGCTGTAAAGCCATGTTACAGAGAAAGCTAAGGCCCACAGGCACCTTGATGGGGAAGGAAGGGGAAGTTCAGAGCAGGAAACCAATTTGCTTCAGCCCTTTTGTTCCCTGGGCTCACAGAGGCACAGACACCCATCCTGCCCCTGCCAAACAGCACCCAGGATGCCACCCATGTTACCTGGCCCCATTTTCTCTGCCTTGGAGGACCAGCTCACCCTCTCTGGCTGCCCTTAATATGTCCTGTGCTCCTTGGGCTTCTTCATGACTCATGATTTTCAACCAGAAGTTGCCACAATTAATTTTACTAGAACCTTCTGGAAATTACCCTACAGTGGTTCTGACAAGATGACCGCACTTCCCAAAGTTATTCCCTCCCTGGTGGGTTTGGATCAGAAGCACTGAGTTCCAGAGCCGTTCACACCTTGGCTCCACCCGCACCTTCAGGTCATTCTACGTGCCCATGACATCAATGCTGGCTGGCTTTGCTGACCTATTTCAAGCTCTAAGTATCCACTGCTTAGGGAGGGCATGACCTTAGCCAAAGTGTCACAGCTGATCAATAACAGTGTGCCAAGCTGTCCATCCTGAAGGGACCGAAGCGCAGGAGATTTTGTAGGTGACCTCGGAGCCCCATGGTGCTCATGGACCTCTAGCCGTCTTGAACGTAGGCCTCTTCCACAGAATCAACTTTGTTTTTCCCCTCAGTTCAGCGCCCTGGGACTAGTGGTTCAATGTGGGCATGTGGCCTTCTGCGACCAGAACTGATGCAAGCACCACTGGGCACTGCCCGCTGTCCTCTGAGACCTTGGGGAAACAGACTTGCGTCTTGAGGGTGTCCATGCCACCTGCTGCCCACCACGTGCTACTGCAGGACCATCTGCCCAATTTCCTCTAGGGACAGTTCCCGTCTGTTTTCCATTCACTGTGGGCTCTGGCTCCTTCTCAGGACTCTGGACATTGCATGTAGAACCGCGGAATCCCAATGGCAGAAGAACAAGGAGTCAGCCCTTGGCCCCAAGAGACTGCATTTCAGTGGAACCTCACAGGGGCTGGCCATTGCTGCCTTAGATGGGGCAGTGGAGGTGGGGTAAACAGAGAAAGACAGGGGACAGAGATAAGGTCCTCATGCCTGAGGATCCTGCTTGGGTGGGCACAACTAAACGGCTTGTATCAGAGTCCTGCATTACGAAAGGGAAAATAATGTTTGTTCCATGTTTTTAATTAATTATCGGAAGCAGGATCTCAAGAACTGGGCACCTCCAAATATGTTTGGGATTTGACTGTTGCATATAGTTAGCTCAGGAATGAAAGGGGAGAGGAGAGCAGGAGGAACCCACAACAAGCTCCCACATTGTCTCCAAAACACTTTGATGCTCCCCTGGTCTAACACTCTCCTGAACCACATGGACCAACTATTGGCTTGGTGCCTGTGATGCCTCATGAGCCAAGATCCTAATCTGATAAGCTTCCCTGTTCCTTTCTGTGTAAACATTTACCAATGTTCATGCAGATGGCCCCGTGGTGTAATCTATTCCACATGGAAGAACTGGGAGCCATTTAATGTCTATGGGAGACCACGAAATTCTATATTTTTCTTCAGGTGAAGACTGGTGAACTCATGGAAGAGTGTGGCCCTCTAGGATAGGGTCAGAGCACCTGAGTCAAGGCACCTGAGTCCAGTAGTGACGAACTAATCATCTTCCCCTTGAGCCAGGATAATAAAGCATGGACTGCTGAAATTCTAAAACAAAATTTCAAATTTGGGGTGGAAGGAAAAAGTTTAACTTTTAGAAAGCCAAGTGCAGTTAAAGACCACTTCATACCCCACGGTTCAGTGCCAAATTCAAATACATGAGAAACCATTGTCCTTGTGCACCAACAGATCACCCTATTGTATAAAGAATGTCTTGGGAGAATGGCCAGGATGTCCAGAATTCATTCATCTGCATGGATCCAGGCAATGCATATGAGAGAAAGACTTGAATGCATTGCTTTTGAAGCCCCTGTCCTCCGTCATTCTGGCCACACACCAGCTGTCCTCCAGCTCAGAGCAGTGCCATTAAGACACACTTGCTGACCCCCCACAGAAGCTCTGCTTCACTGTGTGGGAAAGGACCAGCACTTGGGACTTCTGCTGTGTTCCCTGCGCTGCAAATGCCTCTGACACCAGGACCAGCCTGGGCGTCCCTGCTCTGCATCCTCACACGCCCACCTGCAGACAGCAAGGACACCACTCTGTCCTCGTCCCCTCATTCCAGGACCCTCCCTCCCACTCTGTGCTGTGCTCAGGCTCCCCATGGTCACACTCATCTTCTCATCTCTGGGTAACTCAGACCAGGACTCCAGCACACTCCTCTGCCCCACCCATCTCACTCTCAGGCGCTGCTCCCAGGCACCCTGCCAGGCCAGCATTGGCCTCTGCTCCCTGTGCTCTCCCTGTGTCCATGTGAGTGTCCCAGTCTGTGCTTTGCTTGTCCCCCCCGAACCTGCTCCAGGCTCCTTCGCTTGTCCTATCACCATGTGATCAGGATTCCTTACGCATTCTCTCTCCTGTCCAGGGTCAAGGCAAATGCTACCCACAGCTCCCTTACACTGTTCTCACAGTGACTTCACACTGAGGAAAGTCCCCCAAACAGGGAAATGTCATCTATGCATAAAGTTCTCAGACTTCTATCGAAATCTCCAAAAGCTTCACTTTTCTTTCCTGGCTCCAGAGGAGAACAAAAGAAAAATAATTAGAAATATATATATATATATATATGGTTTTAATTAGTCACACCTGACAGCAGAATGCATTTTGTTCCATTCTACACAATTCATATCTCTTCTTTTACATGATGCAGAGGTGCACCATATATGCATTCATATATGTACCTAGGGCCATCATATCCGTCTCTTTCCACTATTTTCCCTGCCCCCATACTAAAACCCTCCTCGACCTCCCATTTGCCCAATCTAAGGACCTCCATTATCCACTGTCCCCCATTAAGGATCATCATCCACTTATCAGAGATTACATGTGGCCTTTGATCTTGGGATTGGCTTCCTTAGATTATCATGATATTCTCCAACTCCATCCATTTACCTGCAAATGCCATAATTTTGTTGTCTTTTAATGTTGAGAATAAAGTTATAACACTGTAAATCTAAAAAAAGTCTAAAAATATGTGTATGTGTTCCTGTCACTTGTTCTGCTCAATGGTCACTCAGCTACATCAGTCTCCGGGGGTAGGGGTGGGGTGGTAAGAGATGCAGTATCAAATCAACACACGGACACCAGGAGCTGATGAGAAAGCTGGCTGATGAGAAACTGGAGTCAACTTTCAACAAGCTCAGTCGATGTTCAGCAAGCTCTAGCTCATTTATTTTTGAAATGCATACAGCTGTTAAAGGGTTCGGGTAGGGCGAGCCCGCCAATCACACATAAGCACTTTAACATCTAGAAGCCAATCGCCTTATGCCTAATGTAACCACACTATGAGGAAGCACTAAATGTTCCTGTTGTGATGGAAGGCAGTCTGGAAGGGTCTCTGTGCCTAAGGGAGGGGGGCTTTATGAGTTGGAGATCACATGCCCTGAAGCCTTGACTCTCAGTTTCCTGACCTGGTTGTCTGGTAGCTTGGCATACTGACCACAGCTGAGGAAGAGGTATCACAGACGGCCCCCTAGAGCAGAGCACTCCACCCTGCAGGTGTTCCTGCCAGGCCTGTACAAGCGTGGGGTGGGTTTTCCCAGCACTCTGAGCTACTTGAAGCTACTAGCTGTGAACCAAAAGTTATTCCAACGAACACGGACCCCAATTTTTGAAATAAGTAATGGGAAAGGCATTGAAAAACCAATTATTACAATTAACTGAAACAATATCCAAAGCAATTAAGACTCTCTTGTGAAAGAAATACATAAAATTTTGGCTTTGTCATTAGCTGTTTGAATAACAGATTTTACAAATGCTTTGAAACTAATGAAACATGAGAAGAACGAATCCAAATATTTCCTTCTTATTTTCTTGGCTTTTAAGCTCTTTTGTTGACATAATCCCACATCATGCCATTCGCACACTCAAATGCTGAATGTAGAGGTCTGACTGTGTTCACAGCCACATGCAGCAGCAGCCACAGCCAACATCAGAACATTCCTCACTCACAAACAGGACAGGACCTCTCACCTCCGCCCTCTGACCCCATCTCATACTCAAGCACATGCTGAGCTTCTTTCTGTCCTCAGAGACCTGCCTGATCTGAATGCCCCATAGGAATAGGATAATATACTCCACTGTGTTTCAAAGTTCAGAGTGTTTGTACACAACCACAGTGAACTGGTTCTCAGTGTCCAGTCTCATGGTGTTATGAAAAGGTGCTGCATAAGCAAACCTGTAGACATAAGGAAAAAGAAAACACATAGATATAAAAAAAAAAAATAAACACGCCAGTCACTACTGAAAAAAACAAAAATATAAAGGGAAAAAGAAAAGAAAATACAGAAAGTGTAGGCAACACCCTCAGAAAGCTCTTACCAACTGTCAGAATTAGGTTCTTCACCATCAATAAAAACCACAAATGCAAATGGATTAAATCCATCAATGAAAAACACAGAGGAGATGAATGCATTCTGTTTCCTTTAGGAGGTGACTGTGGGCCACCAAGGAGAGTCTCACCTCACATGCAAAAACACACCCAGGGTGACAGGTACTGCTGGGGGGGAGGATCCAGGTACATGGAAACCAAGACAGACAAGAAGCAACTGCCTTCTACCAGAGAAAGGTGTCTCTAAAGCAAAACCCTGAAAGGAGGAAGGACTGACCTTGAGAAGTGACCTATAGCAAGGAGCAACGACTGCACGTGGGCCCCCTGCACCAGAGAACCCAGGAACATGAACAAGACCTCAGTGGCCAAAGACAGGGGGATTCCCAGGAAACACAGCAGAGGCTCCAAAACCCCACTTTCAGAAATGCACAAAACACCAGGGTGCAAGAGGAACAAGGAAACATCCCCTTTAAACCACTCTGTAGACCAAGGAGCCTTAAGTGACATGGAGAGGACATTGCAGCCATGGTCCAGAGCACTTTCCTGAGTAGCACAGGGAAAGTGCCCACTACGTCTTCCATCAGTCCACAAGGCCAGGGGGAGACCCCAAAGCAGATGAAGCGTCTCCTCAGAGCACAATGGAGCAAATCCACATCCCAACAGAAAACTGGAAACCTCAGGAACTGAACCAGGCACCCACATGGAATGAGTCAACATGACCTTGAAGAGCCTGGGGGTCATGGAAAGATCTAGAGCAATTGGAAAACTTCCTGAGAGGAAGGGAAGGGGAAAGTAAACCACAAAACTCAGGGGCCACAGCCCTGGATCCTCAAGGGACACAGACCCCCTGAAGCCTGCTTCAGCCAAGGGGGAGGGTCACGCAGGCCTTGGAAGTCCACCTCCTCATCTCACCCAGACTCCAAGGAAAACCACGGCTGGGGAAGGAGGGCACAATAAGGCCCAGACCAGGAATCAGTGAGGTTCTGCCTTGATGTCTATACAGTCACAAAAACAGAGCTGGAGGGTATAAAGCAGAAAGGAAATTCACACACTTTTAGCCAGGATAACTAAAAAAATTATTCATATAAATAAACCAGAGACAAAGAAGAAGATACACCATCAGATATATTAGAAATGCAAGATCAATAGCAAATTGCTCTATGAACCCATATGCCAAAAGGTTTGGGATATTACAAGAAATGGATACATTCCAAGGTAGAAAGAGCCTGTCAAGACGGAGTCATGAAGAAGGAGAAACTCAGAGGAGACCAGGAGGGAGGAGATTGAACCCCTAATGCCAACTCCACCATCAAAGGAGAGCCCAGCCCCTCCTGGCCTCACTCCTGTTGATGCTCCCAAATATTTACACACTGATAACAACTCTGTCCCAACTATTTCACACTATTGAAAAGCAAGGGATTGCCCAGGCGGCTCTCTCCTCAATCCTAGAAGGTAAACCCACAGCAGATGTTCAGCAGGAAACATGGCATCCCCATCAACACCCCAGCTTCTACCAGGCTCAGACAACACAGGGAGCTCACAACATGAGGCAGGAGGCTACCAGGACAGAGAACTTCAAAGGCACTCCAGGGCATGCCTGCCACCCCCACCAAAGTCACCTGCAGCCTGGGCCCTGAGCCTGCTCCTCGCACACCTATAAATGCAGCCGACTCCTCGCTCCACTCACACTCAGGCCCCTGCCTCCTCTCCCCCAGGTGACTCCAGCCATGAGGACCCTCGCCCTCCTCGCTGCCCTTCTCCTGCTGGTCCTCCAGGCCCAGGCTGAGCCTCTCCCAGACAACAATGAGGAGGCCCCAGAGCAGGAGCAGCCAGGGGAAGAGGAACAGGACATGACCATCTCCTTTGCCGAGACTGAGGCCCCTGGTCTGCAGAGAGCAGGTGAGAGCCCCCACTAGGGCACAGGAATGGAGGATCAGGAAGGCTGTGGGCAGCCTGGGAAATGGGTCCCCAGAGGTCTCTCTCACTTTCAGGACCAACCGAACCTCTCTTAGATTGACTCCCTACTCCAAATTGAAGAAAGAGAGAAAACTGATGTAAGAGTTTCCTACCTCAAAGACATTACATTCCAAAATGATATCTCATATTAAGTAGCCTTAAAATATGGAGAAACGTGTGAAATAGATTGTTTTTGATAAACATGGGAAAACGTGGTTGTAGACAAAATTTTTTGCTCTATCAGAGGTGATTTAGACACAGGTGTCTGCTCTGAGTGTGATCAGAGTCCCTGTGATGGGTGAGGGGCTCACAGAGGCCAAGGCAGGTGAGACTGGGTCTCCTGCCCATGAGTGGCTGACACTGCTGTGTGTTCCTGATCCTAGTCACAGGGCTGGTACCAATGCTGGTGCAGGGCCCCCAACAGGGCTGACCTCACCCCAGCAGGGGCCTTCTCCAGGACTCTTCTCCCAGGAGTCTGATCACCACTCAACTCCACTGGCTCTCTCTGTGTCCCCAGGTGCACGAGGGATCCTGAAATGCCGCTGTGCGTCACTTGGCTGCATTCCACTTCTAGAACGCAACCAAGGCTCCTGCTTCCAGGGTCCTAGAGTCTACACGTTCTGCTGCCGCCGAGTGAAATGACCAGAGAGAAACGTGGTCACCCTTCCTTTGACACCTACAAGGGAACTGTCAGCTCCTTTACCCCAGTCTAATTGTCCTCAATTTTCTCCATCTCAAATAAACTCCTCAGAGCAAGTTCTCTGTGTCTGTGCCTCTTTGATGATTGCCATGTGTCTCAGGTTGGACTCTGTAGCTCAGGATCAAGAATCTGAAATACGTTCTTCTAAACAGAAGCCTGGCTCCCAGCACTAGGAGGTCAGGGAGGAACACAGCGTCACAGCAGTGAGGAGAAGCCTCAGCTGGTGCTCACCTCTCCCTCCTCCCTGCCGCTGAGCTCTGCCTCCACTCAGACTGGGGGCACAGCGACACCTTGCCCACATCCCGCGTGCTGCACCGTCAGAGCCAGAGCTCCTGTCAAGGCCACCCTCCTCCTGGCCAAAGTCCCAGAGAGGATGCATGGGTCCAGCTGAACAGTGGTCTCTGAGGCCAGTGGGCTGCATCAGCTCCATCAGAACCTCATGAGACTGGGATGGGTCCTACCAAAGATGCCATTGGCACAACAGAAAGCAGAGGACCCCAAATATCCCATGCATGCCCCCACTTTTAAGTAGATTTCTCTAGAAAGTCCTGGGTTCTAGCTGTACTCGAATCTTCACAAACCAGCTCACCAGGACAGCTCCTAGCTGCACCCTGCAGCTCACACTCTCTTAGTCACATCAAATCTGCTGAGATCCAGACTGCGCCTGTAACTCACAGCTCAGGGCATGTGAAAGCAAAAGTGCAGACACAAAGCCATTCTCCAAGCCACTAGGAGTCCCCATGGAGGCTGCAGGCATCTGGGCTATGAGGCCCAAACATCCTGCACGTTGGAGTCAAGCAGGAAAAGGGTGTGAGGAAAGCAAGACAGCAACAGCGCCCTGTCAGAGCAGCAGAGTCTGGACTGGGAGCCACCGCTCCCCTGCTGCTGTCTGTACAGTCTGTCCACCCACGTCACACCCTGCTGGCTTTGCCCTGTCCTGAGCAGGACTGCCGTCCAAGAGGTCATGCAGGCTCATACCAAATTCCAGTCTCTGAAGGGCCAGTCAGTCACCTTGAGGAGGCAGGATGTGACTCTTCCAGGTCTCTAAACTCAGTCCCTCCCACAGTCACCCAGGCATCCTGGACACCTCTCCATATGTGTCTCCAATGTCCATCATCATGTCACCACAAACACTTTGTGAGGCCTCCACTGTCACACCCCGATGCCTCGTGTCCACTCTGGGGTCTGCACTGCCCCCTCAGGATCCAGAGCATGTGTTTGGAAAGAGAATCGGGCAGGTCAAGCCACGGTTATGCTCACTGGTCTGGTCACTGGCAGAATTTCCCTGAAAGGTCTAGAGAGTCAGAGAGATGACAGGTGGCAGAGAGAAGGACAGCATTTCCAGTTTACCCAGGGTCCATCTTCACTAAAACAATGAGCTGGGCCCAGACATCAGGTGACTAGTAACCCACAGCAATGCCCAGACCCAGAGAGGGCACAGAGGGGCTTCTCCCATGTCCATCCATCTGACTCTGAAGAGGGGCTGACCTTAGGGCCAGGGTCTGCTCTTCTGAGGAGGCCAGCACCTTGTCCTGAGCTCTAATACCACTCTTCACACCTGGAACCAAACAGTGACCACAGAGGGGACAGAGAGAGTCCTCAGTCCTGAAACACAGGGACCATCTCTCAGCCCTGTGCACAGGGGGAGGGCCTGAGCTGGGGGAGGGCTTGAGCTGGGGGAGGGCCTGAGCTGGGGGAGGGCCTGAGCTGGGGCAGGGCCTGAGCTGGGCTCAGGTGAGGAGGTTGGGCAGCTTCTCTGGATCCTGTAAGTGCCACTGCCCTGCAGCGACTCTCTCAAGCTGGTCGCCTGAGTCAGACAGTCAGGCCAGCACCCAGAGCTCCAGATTCCCACAGAATCAAATGGGGGCCTTCCCAATGGATTTTCCATCACTGTGTTTCCACCAGTGAGGAATTCAGGACGGCTAATTCTACTCCACTGCTGAACAGCTGAAGTGCACAGCCCCCCTTCTCAACATCATTCCCACCTTTCACCCAGTAGAATAAAGACCAAGAAAATAAAACTACCATGTAATGTGGACAAATGTCCTCTGCTGCTTCTCACACCTGTAGAGTGTCTTTAGAGACACTGTCCTCTGCCCAGGTCCTGGAGGCCACCTGTGTCCTCTTTCTCTGGAATGGTGCTAATGTTTAACCAGGGAGTGCTGAGACATTGCTGGTGGCTGTCCCCCACCCCTGCTGTAAAGCCATGTTACAGAGAAAGCTAAGGCCCACGGGCACCTTGATGGGGAAGGAAGGGGAAGTTCAGAGCAGGAAAACAATTTGCTTCAGCCCTTTTGTTCCCTGGGCTCACAGAGGCACAGACACCCATCCTGCCCCTGCCAAACAGCACCCAGGATGCCACCCACGTTACCTGGCCCCATTTTCTCTCCTTGGAGGACCAGCTCACCCTCTCTGGCTGCCCTTAATAAGTCCTGTGCTCCTTGGACTTCTTCATGACTCATGATTTTCAACCAGAAGTTGCCACAATTAATTTTACTAGAACCTTCTGGAAATTACCCTACAGTGATTCTGACTAGATGACTCCACTTCCCAAAGTTATTCCCTCCCTGGTGGGTTTGGATCAGAAGCACTGAGTTCCAGAGCCGTTCACGGCTCCACCCGCACCTTCAGGTCATTCTACGTGCCCATGACATCAATGCTGGCTGGCTTTGCTGACCTATTTCAAGCTCTAAGTATCCACTGCTTAGGGAGGGCTTGACCTTAGCCAAAGTGTCACAGCTGATCAATAACAGTGTGCCAAGCTGTGCATCCTTAAGGGACCGAAGCGCAGGAGATTTTGTAGGTGACCTCGGAGCCCCATGGTGCTCATGGACCTCTAGCCGTCTTGAACGTAGGCCTCTTCCACAGAATCAACTTTGTTTTTCCCCTCAGTTCAGCGCCCTGGGACTAGTGGTTCAATGTGGGCATGTGGCCTTCTGCGACCAGAACTGATGCAAGCACCACTGGGCACTGCCCGCTGTCCTCTGAGACCTTGGGGAAACAGACTTGCGTCTTGAGGGTGTCCATGCCACCTGCTGCCCACCACGTGCTACTGCAGAACCATCTGCCCAATTTCCTCTAGGGACAGTTCCCGTCTGTTTTCCATTCACTGTGGACTCTGGCTCCTTCTCAGGACTCTGGACATTGCATGTAGAACCGCGGAATCCCAATGGCAGAAGAACAAGGAGTCAGCCCTTGGCCCCAAGAGACTGCATTTCAGTGGAACCTCACAGGGGCTGGCCATTGCTGCCTTAGATGGGGCAGTGGAGGTGGGGTAAACAGAGAAAGACAGGGGACAGAGATAAGGTCCTCATGCCTGAGGATCCTGCTTGGGTGGGCACAATTAAACGGCTTGTATCAGAGTCCTGAATTACGAAAGGGAAAATAATGTTTGTTCCATGTTTTTAATTAATTATCGGAAGCAGGATCTCAAGAACTGGGCACCTCAAAATATGTTTTGGATTTGACTGTAGCATATAGTTAACTCAGGAATGAAAGGGGAGAGGAGAGCAGGAGGAACCCACAACAAGCTCCCACATTGTCTCCAAAACCCTTTGATGCTCCCCTGGTCTCACACTCTCCTGAACCATATGGACCAACTATTGGCTTGGTGCCTGTGATGCCTCATGAGCCAAGATCCTAATCTGATAAGCTTCCCTGTTCCTTTCTGTGTAAACACTTACCAATGTTCATGCAGATGGCCCCGTGGTGTAATCTATTCCACATGGAAGAACTGGGAGCCATTTAATGTCCATGGGAGACCACGAAATTCTATATTTTTCTTCAGGTGAAGACTGGTGAACTCATGGAAGAGTGTGGCCCTCTAGGATAGGGTCAGAGCACCTGAGTCAGGCCACCTGAGTCCAGGTAATGATGAACTAATCATCTTCCCCTTGAGCCAGGATAATAAAGCATGGACTGCTGAAATTCTAAAATGAAATTTCAAATTTGGGGTGGAAGGAAAAAGTTTAACTTTTAGAAAGCCAAGTGCAGTTAAAGACCACTTCATACCCCACGGTTCAGTGCCAAATTCAAATACATGAGAAACCATTGTCCTTGTGCACCAACAGATCACCCTATTGTATAAAGAATGTCTTGGGAGAACCGCCAGGATGTCCAGAATTCATTCATCTGCATGGATCCAGGCAATGCATATGAGAGAAAGACTTGAGTGCATTGCTTTTGAAGCCCCTGTCCTCCGTCATTCTGGCCACACACCAGCTGTCCTCCAGCTCAGAGCAGTGCCATTAAGACACACTTGCTGACCCCCCACAGAAGCTCTGCTTCACGGCCTGGGAAAAGACCAGCACTTGGGACTTCTGCTGTGTTCCCTGCGCTGCAAATGCCTCTGACACCAGGACCAGCCTGGGCGCCCCTGCTCTGCATCCTGGGGAAGGGCACTGCCCTCACCCGCCCACCTGGAGACAGCAAGGACACCACTCTGTCCTCGTCCCCTCATTCCAGGACCCTCCCTCCCTCTCTGTGCTGTGCTCAGGCTCCCCATGGTCACACTCATCTTCTCATCTCTGGGTAACTCAGACCAGGACTCCAGCACACTCCTCTGCCCCACCCATCTCGTTCTCAGGCGCTGCTCCCAGGCACCCTCCAGGGCCAGCATTGGCCTCTGCTCCCTGTGCTCTCCCTGTGCCCATGTAAGTGTCCGAGTCTGTGCTTTGCTTCTCCCCCCTGAACCTGCTCCAGGCTCCTTTGCTTGTCCCATCACCAGGTGAGCAGGATTCCTTATGCATTCTCTCTCCTGTCCAAGGTCAAAGCAAATGCCACCCACAGCTCCCTTACACTGTTCTCACAGTGACTTCACACTGAGGAAAGTCCCCCAAACAGGTAAATCCCATAGAGGCACAGCTGAGTATTCTTCTTTGCCTAGAAATCTCCAAAATCTTTCATTGTATTTCCTGTCACTAGAAGAAAACAAAATGGCATTATATATTCTCAAGTCTAGACAAAATCTAGAAATTATGGGGCTCACTTATTGAAATGAGAAATGAGAAAGGTATTTTAAAATTAATGATCCCATTCAACTGTAACAATATCCACAGAAATTTAAGACCATCATGTGGCACATGTTTAAAATCTTAGCTTTTTCAGTGGCTGTTTGAATTAGTGATGCTGAAAATATGCTTTGAAAGTAATGAAAGATGGGCTGAGGTGGGGGCTCAGAGGTAGAGCCCCTGCACAGCCCTTGTGAGGCACTGAGTTTGATACTCAGCACCACATATAAATAAATGAACAAAATAAAGGTCCGTTAACATCTAAATAAAAGTGTCTAAAACAACTACACTATCAGAAAAGGGCAAATCGCCCAGGTGGAATATCCACAAAGAAACATCCCATTTAAACTGCTCTGAGGAGGGTCTTACTGACTTGTAGAGAAACTTGCAGCCAAGGGTGCAGAGGATGTTTCCCGAACAGCACATGGAAACGGCTCGTTTCATCTTATGTCAGGACACAAGACAAAGCTCAACAAGTTTGAAACCAGGTGAAGTATCTGATCTGCAAACAAAGAAATAAGAAAATTAAAGTAACGTGAACCACACATGTACATGGAGATTAAACAAGATGCCCTTGAAGGAACTGGGAGGTCACAAAGATCACAAAGGAATAGAAAAACTTCCTGAGAGGAAGGAATGTAGAAAGGAAAACCACAAAACTCAGGGGCCACAGCACTGGATCCACAAGGGACACAGACCGCCGGAAGCCTGCTTCAGCCAAGGGGGAGCGTCACGCAGGCCTTGGAAGTGCACCTCCTCATCTCACCCAGACTCCAAGGAAAACCACAGCTGGGGAAGGAGGGCACAATAAGGCCCAGACCAGGAATCAGTGAGGTTCTGCCTTGATGTATATACAGTCACAAAAACAGAGCTGGAGGGTATAAAGCAGAAAGGAAATTCATACACTTCTATCCAGGAAAACTGAAAAGAGAAAATGTTCAAACATCAAACCAGAGACAAAGAAGAAGATACAACATCAGATATTTCAGAAATGCAAAGGATCATAACAGATTGCTCTATTAAAGCCTACGCCAAAAGTTTCGGGATATTACAAGAAATGGATATATTCCAAGGTAGAAAGAGCCTGTCAAGTCTGAATCATGAAGAAACTCAGAGGAGACCAGGAGGGAGGAGATTGAACCCCTAATGAGAACTCCACCATCAAAGGAGAGCCCAGCCCCTCCTGGCCCCACTCCTGTTGATGCTCCCAAATATTTACACACTGATAACAACTGTTTCCCAACTACTTCACACTATTGAAGAGCAAGGGATTGCCCAGGCGGCTCTCTTCTCAGTGCTACAAGGTAACCTCACGGCAGATGTTCAGCAGGAACCATAGCATCCCCATCACCACCGCCAGCTTCTACCAGGCTCAGACAACACAGGGAGCTCACAACATGACGCAGGAGGCTACCAGGACAGAGAACTTCAAAGGGACTCCAGGGCATGCCTGCCACCCCCTCCAAAGTCACCTGCAGCCTGGGCCCTGAGCCTGCTCCTCGCACACCTATAAATGCAGCCGACTCCTCGCTCCACTCACACTCAGGCCCCTGCCTCCTCTCCTCCAGTGACTCCAGCCATGAGGACCCTCGCCCTCCTCGCTGCCCTTCTCCTGCTGGCCCTCCAGGCCCAGGCTGAGCCTCTCCCAGAAAACAAGGAGGAGGCCCCAGACCAGGAGCAGCCAGGGGAAGAGGAACAGGACATGGCCATCTCCTTTGCCGAGACTGAGGCCCCTGGTCTGCAGAGAGCAGGTGAGAGCCCCCACCATGGTGCAGTGTGGAGGGCAGAGGAAGGCCTGCAGGTGGGCTGGAGAACGGGTCCCCAGGGGTCTGCACCCCTTACAGGACTGCAGCCAACTCTCCTGAGCTTATCTCCCTCAGCTAGATTAAGATAAGGTAGAATGAATGCAAGAGAATTTCTTCCTCCAGAGACTTTGGATTCCACCAGAATGTCTCAAATTGACTAGACTTCAACTATGGACAAACATGCAGACTGTTTCGTTCTGGATTAACATGTAGACTTGATTAGAGAGAAGATATTCAGCTCTATCAGAGGAGATTTAAAAACAACACGCAGGTCTAAGAATATGTTCAATTATATATGTGGTGGGTCAGGGGCTCACAGAAGCCAAGGCAGGTGAGAATGGGTCTCCTGCCCATGAGTGACTGACACTGCTGTGCGATCCTGATCCTATTCACAGGGCTGGTACCAATGTTGGTGCAGTGTCCCCAACAGGGCTGACCCTCACCCCAGCCTTCTCCAGGATTCTTCACCCTGGTGTCTGATCCCAGCACTCAAATCATGGTGTTCTCTCTGTGTTCCCAGGTGCGAGAAGCGTTGTGAAATGTCGCTGTTCAACGTCAGGCTGTAATTTCACAGAACGCAGATCTGGGTCCTGCACCCAGGGTTCTAGAACTTACCCACTGTGCTGCTGCCCATAATAATGAGCAGAGAAAAACTTGGTCACCATTTCCTTTGGGACCTACAAGACAACTGTGTACCCTCTTCTACTGTCCTCAATTTTCTCCATCTCAAATAAACTCTCAGAGCAAGTTCTCTGTGTCTGTGCCTCTCTGATGATTGCCTTGGTCTCAGGCTGGACTCCGCAGCTCAAGAACAAGAATCTGAAATACATTCTTCTAATCAAAAGCCTGGCGCCCAGCACCAGGAGGTCAGGGAGGAGCACAGGGTCACACAGCAATGAGGAGAAGCCTCAGCTGGTGCTCACCTCTACCTCCTCCCTGCCCCTCAGCTCTGCCTCCACTCAGACTGGGAACACAGCGACCACCTTGCCCACATCCCCTGTGCTGCACAGTCAGAGCCAGAGCTCCTGTCAGGAAGGCCACCCTCCTCCTGGCCGAAGTCCCAGAGAGGATGCATGGGTCCAGCTGAACAGTGGTCTCTGAGGCCAGTGGGCTGCATCAGCTCCATCAGAACCTCATGAGAGTGGGATGGGTCATACCAAAGATGCCATTGGCACAACAAATAGCAGAGGACCCCAAATATCCCATGCATGCCCCCACTTTTAAGTAGATTTCTCTAGAAAGTCCTGGGTTCTAGCTGTACTCGAATCTTCACAAACCAGCTCACCAGGACAGCTCCTAGCTGCACCCTGCAGCTCACACTCTCTTAGTCACATCAAATCTGCTCAGATCCAGACTCTGCCTGTAACTCACACTCAGGGCATGTGAAAGCAAACTTGCAGACACAAAGCCATTCTCCAGGCCACTAGCAGTCCCCATGGAGGCTGCAGGCATCTGGGCTCTGAGGCCCAAACATCCTGCACGTTGGAGTCAGGCAGGAAAAGGGTGTGAGGAAAGCAAGACAGCAACAGCGCCCTGTCAGAGCAGCAGAGTCTGGACCGGGAGCCACCGCTCCCCTGCTGCTGTCTGTACAGTCTGTCCACCCCACGTCACACCCTGCTGGCTTTGCCCTGTCCTGAGCAGGACTGCCTTCCAAGAGGTCACATACGGTCATGCCTAAATTCTGGTCTCTGAAGGGCCAGTCAGTCACCTTGGGGAGGCAGGATGTGACTCTTCCGTGTCTCTAACCTCTGTCCCTCCACAGTCACCCAGATTCCTGGACACCTCTCCATATGTGTCTCCAATGTCCATCAGGACGTGACCACAAACACTTTGTGAGGGCTCCACAGTCACACCCTGATGCCGCGTGTCCACTCTGGGGTCTGCACTGCCCCCTCAGGATCCAGAGCACGTGTTTGGAAAGAGAATCGGGCAGGTCAAGCCACGGTTATGCTCACTGGTCTAGTCACTGACAGAATTTCCCAGAAAGGTCTTGAGAGTCAGAGAGATGACAGGTGGCAGAGCGAAGGACAGCATTTCCAGTCCACCCAGGGTCCATCTTCACTAAAACAAGGAGCTGGGCCCAGACATCAGGTGACTAGTAACCCACAGCAATGCCCAGACCCAGAGAGGGCACAGCGGGGCTTCTCCCATGTCCATCCATATGACTCTGAAGAGGACTGAGCCTGAGAGACATG
This sequence comes from Ictidomys tridecemlineatus, assembly GCF_052094955.1. Taxonomy (NCBI): domain Eukaryota; kingdom Metazoa; phylum Chordata; class Mammalia; order Rodentia; family Sciuridae; genus Ictidomys; species Ictidomys tridecemlineatus. Next base: position 4,999,153 of record NC_135490.1, on the reverse strand, counting down.
GTCTGATCCTCTGAGGAGACCAGCACAGTGTCCTGGCCCCTAATGCCACCCTTCACACCAGGAACCAAACAGTGATCACAGAGGGGACAGAGAGAGTCCTCAATCCTGAAACACAGGGACCAGCTCTCAGCCCTGTGCACCGGGGGGAGGGCCTGAGCTGGGCTCAGGCTGTGGTTACCTGTAAGTGCCACTACCTTGAGCGACTCATCAAGCCCATGGCTGAGCCAAACAGTCAAGCCATCACCCAAAGCTCCAGGTTCACAAAGATTCATATTGTGGATCTTCCCAGTAAATGTCCTGTCACTGTGTTTCCACCAGTGAAAAATTCAGGACTGCTAATTCTTCTGCCACTAGTTGAACAACTAAAATAACATAGACAGCCACCCTTCCAAAAATCATGCTGGTTTTCTCACCCAATAGAATAAAGACCAAGGAAATAAAACTAATGTGCAATACAGAAAAGTGTCAACTGGTGACTCCCAGGCCTCTAGACTACCTTCAGAAACACTGTCCTCCGCTCAGGTTCTGGAGGCCACTTGTGCCTTCTCTGTTCAACCAGGGAGTGCTGAGACATTGCTGGTGGCTGTCCCCCACCCCTGCTGCAAAGCCAGGTTACAGAGAAAGCATGCAGGCCCAAGGGCCCCATGATGGGGAAGGAAGGGGAAATTCACACCAGGAAATCAATTTGCTTCAGACCTTTTGTTCCCTGAGCTCAAAGAGGCACAGACAACCATTCTTTTCTTTTCTTTTTTTTTTTTAAGAGAGAGAGAGAGGGGAGAGAAAGAATTTTTAATATTTATTTTTTAGTTTTCAGCGGACACAACATCTTCGTTTGTATGTGGTGCTGAGGATCGAACCCGGGCCCCACGCATGCCAGGTGAGCGCGCTACCACTTGAGCCACATCCCCAGCCCAGACAACCATTCTGACCCAGCCAAACAGCTCCCAGCTGCCACCTCCTTGACCTGCCCCATTTGCTCAACCTTGAAGGACAAGCTCAGGCTTTCTGTCTTCCCCTAACATGTCCTGTGATCCTGGGACATCTTCATTTCTAATGCCTTTGAACTACAAGTTCCCACAATTAACATTACTAGAACTTTCTGGAAACCACCCTAGTGTGGTTCTGAGCTAGATGACTCCACTCCCTAAAGTCAATCCCTCCCTGGTGGGTTTAGGTCAGAAGCTGCCAGTTCCAGAGCTGTTCACACCTCGGGCTCCACCTCCACCTCCAGGTCATAACTTATACCCACGAGTAAAATGAGACCAGGCACACTTTGCTGACCTGGTTCAACCTATAAGCACCCACATGCTTATGGAGGGCATGACCTTCCCCAAAGTGTCCCAGGTAACCCACAACAGCCTGCTACCTGTCCATGCTGAGGGGATTGGCGGGCTGGAGCTACTGAAGGTGAGCCCTGGGTGCTCATAGTCCCCCAGCCGCTCTAGGACTCAAGACTCTTCAGTGGAATCCACGTATTTCATCGGTTCAGCTACCCTGGGTCTAGTGGTGCAATGTGGGCATTTGGCCCTCAGTGATCAGAACTGATGCCAAAAGCCTGGGGACTTCCTCCTCCCCGCTGCACACCTTGGGGAAACAGACTTGAGTCTTGAGGGCTCCCGTGCCACCTGCTGCCCATGATGTATTACTGCAGCACAACCTGCCCAATGTCCTCAAGGGGCAGGGACCCCCTGCCTTGGCAGGCAGCGTAGGCATGGGCTCATTCTCAGGACTCTGGGTGTTGAGTGTGGAAACACTGAGGCTGTGAAGGGGAAGGACATGGAGACAGCCCTGGCCCAGCAGAACCTTCCAGAGCATTCTCACAGGGGCTGGCCATGGCTGAGCTTCCATGAGGCAGCGGGGTGGGGCAAGACAGAGGCCCAGAGATCAGGTCCTCATACCTGAGGGTCCTCCTAGGGGTGCTCCCCTCGAGAGGGTGTTCAGGACCCTCCTGAATTAGGAAAGGGAAGATATGTCCTCCCAGGTTTGTCCGTCAACCTTGACAACAGTGTGTGGGAAACAGGCCTTCAACATACGCTGGTCATCTGTGTTTCCAGAGTTCACTCAGGGAGACGAGAGAGGAAAGGGACCCACAGCAAGCTCCCACGGAGCCTCCAAAGCTGTTGACCTCCCCTGGACAAATGCTCTCCCAAACCTCAAGGACCATCTAATTGTTTGGTGACTGTATGATTCATGAGCTGAGATCTTAGTCTGGTAAACCTCCCTGTTCCCTTCTGTGTAACCATTTACCAGTGGTTATGTGCATGGCTCTGGGTATAATTACTCCACATGGAAGAGTCTGGGGGCTATTTAATGTCCATGAGAGACCACGTAATTCTACCTTTTCTTTTAGGTGATGACTGGTAAACTTTTGGAAGCATGTGGCCCTTTAGGATGGGTCAGGGTACCTAAGCCAGGGTATCTGTGACCAGGTGGTGGTTGGTAATCATCTTCCTCTTGAGCCAGGTGATAAGCATGAACAGATGAAATTTCAAAGGGAAAATTCAAATTTGGCAGAGCAGGAGAAATTTTCATTAACTACCCATAGCATAAAGACCACTTCATACTCCACGGTACTGCAACATTCAGAAACATGTGAAACAAGAGCCTTGTAAACTAATGGAAGTCCCTGGAGTACAAAGAGGTTTCTTTGGAAAATGGACAAGGGGTCCAGAATTCCTCCCATCTGCATGGATCCAGGCACTGGGGTTTGAGAGAAAGCTTTTGAGTCCATTGCTTTTGAAGACCTGGGAGATGGAGCCTGGTCCTCAGTCATTCTGGCCCGTGTCTCAGGTGTTCTCCAGCTCAGAGCAGAGTTGCTGGGACCTCTCCACAGAAGGTCTGCTTCCGTGTGTCTGGGAAAGAACCCAGCCCTGCTCTGCATCCTGGGAAATGCCACTGTTCTCACACATCCTCCTAGAGACAGAAAAGACACCACTCTGTCCTCGTCCCCTCATTCCAGGACCCTCCCTCCCTCTCTGTCCTGTGCTCAGGCTCCCCATGGTCACACTCATCTTCTCATCTCTGAGTAACTCAGACCAGGACTCCAGCACAGTCCTCTGCCCCACCCATCTCGCTCTCAGGCGCTGCTCCCAGGCACCCTGCCAGGGCCAGCATTGGCCTCTGCTCCCTGTGTGAGTGTCCTGTTCCCATGTAAGTGTCCCAATCTGTGCTTTGCTTGTCCCCCCCTGAACCTGCTCTAGTCTTCATCCCTTTTCCCATCACCAGGTGAGCAGGATTCCTTATGCATTCTCTCTCCTGTCCCAGGGTCAAGAGCAAATGTCAAGCCCACAGCTACCTTACACTGACTGCTCTCACAGTGACTTCACCCTGAGAACAATCCCTAAAAGAGAGAAATCCCATCTAAGCACAATTGAGCTCTCTAACTTATCTCCAAAACCCTAACTTTCCAGTCCCATCCCCAGAAGAGAACAGAATAACATTGTATACTCTCATGTTTAGAAAAACCCTGGGAAAAAAGGTGTGCTCTTGTTTTTCAAAATGAAAAATGGGAAAGGCATTTAGAAGTTAATGATTATACTCAATTCTGACAATACATACAGAAATTATAATAGTGTCATATAACATAGTCATTTAAAATTTTAGCTTTTACCAAAACTGTTTTGAAATAAGAGATCTCACAAATGCTTTGAAATTAAAGAAAACCAGTAATAAAATTTCCCCAAATTTGCTTCTTACTTTCTTGATTTTTAAGCCACTTTCTTCACGTGCAGTCTGTGTCCAATCGATTCACACATTTAAAAGGTAAGTTTAAATGTTTCTTGTGCTTTATTGTGTTTATTGATTTCATTGTATTCACAGACCGACACAGAAATAGCCACTGCCAATGACAGAACATTCATCACTTAAAAACAAGCCAGTACCTTTCACCTCCTGCCTCTGACCATCTCCAGACCCCAGCGCACACTAACCTGCCATCGTCTCCATTCATCTGCATATCTGGAAATATCATGTGAGCAGGAAGATATAATATGTCGTCTCTCAACAGAGTATTTATACACAATGAAAGTTAAGTTGTTATCAGCCCAATGAGTCATTGTTTTACCAAAGTTTCTTCATAAAAAGTATTGTAGATACAAGGAAAAAAAGAGCAGAAAATCCAGATTTTACCAAAAAGGAATCAACACATAACTCTTCTGAAAAACCACAACATAAACAAGGAAACACAAGGAAAAACAGAGAGAAAACGTTTACGGAAAACTCCAAATTGGCACGAAGAGGTTCTCCATCATCAATAAAAACCACAAATGCAAATGAAGTAAATCCTTCAAAGAAATATACAGATAATATAAATGGATTATTTTTTCTTTAGGATGTGACTATACAGCACCCAGGAGAGTCTCACCTCACACACAAAGACGCACCCAGAGTGAAAGGTACTGCTGGGGAGGAGGATCCAGGTGAATAGAAACCAAGACAGAGAAACAACTTACTTCTATCAGAGAAAGAGGCTCTGAATAATCCAGAGAAGAGGAAGAATTGACCTTGAGAAATGACCAACAGCAAGAGGGAGCAACAACTGGACACACAAGACCCAAGAACATGAGTCAGATATAGGTGAAAAGGCCAGAGACCACTGCAAAACATCAGCAGAAGCTTCAAAACCCCACTTTCAAAAATGGACAAACACCCAGGAAGAAAATCAACAAAGCAACATCCGATTTACTGATGTGTACACCAAAGTGTCATAACTGACATTTAGAGAAACTTCCAGCCAACACTAGAGGGCACTTTAGGAAACTGCACATTACATCTTATGTCAGGACATAAGACAAGTTTCAACAAGTTTAAAGAACTGACATCAGATGAAGCGTCTGTTCTGAACACAATGAAATAAATCTACATTTCAACCCAAGATGAAAAATTTAAGCAAATTGGACCACACATAGGCATGTAAATTAAACAACATGCCCTTGAAGGAACTGTGGAGTCATGAAGTTCTAAAGAGAAATTGTAAAACTTCCTGAGAGGAAGGGAAGGGGAAAGTAAACCACAAAACTCAGGGGCCACAGCCCTGGATCCTCAAGGGACACAGACCCCCTGAAGCCTGCTTCAGCCAAGGGGGAGGGTCACGCAGGCCTTGGAAGTCCACCTCCTCATCTCACCCAGACTCCAAGGAAAACCACGGCTGGGGAAGGAGGGCACAATAAGGCCCAGACCAGGAATCAGTGAGGTTCTGCCTTGATGTCTATACAGTCACAAAAACAGAGCTGGAGGGTATAAAGCAGAAAGGAAATTCACACACTTTTAGCCAGGAAAACTAAAAAGAAAAAGATTCAAATAAATGAATTATGTAAAAATGCTGATACAACGTCAATATTTCAGATATAAAAAGGATCAAAACAAATTTCTATGTAAAAATGTATGGCATAAATTTCGGAATATTACAAGAAATAGATACATTCCAAGGTAGAAAGAGCCTGTCAAGACTGAATCATGAAGAAATAGAAATAGAGGAGACCAGGAGGGAGGAGATTGAACCCCTAATGAGAACTCCACCATCAAAGGAGAGCCCAGCCCCTCCTGGCCTCACTGTGGAACTCTACAAACTATTTAAACATTGATAACCATTTTTTTCAAAGTATTTCCCACTACTGAAGTGGAAGGGATTCTCCCCGGCCGTTTTCTTCTCAATCTTAGAAGGTAAACCACACACAGGAAGTTCAGCAGGAAAACATGGCAGTGTCCCCCTCAACACCTTGAGCTTCTACCAGGCTCAGACAACACACAGAGCTCACAATGCTATGCAGAAAGGTACCAGGACAGAGAACTTCAAAGGGACTCCAGGGCATGCCTGCCACCCAAAGTCACCTGCAGCCTGGGCCCTGAGCCTGCTCCTCGCACACCTATAAATGCAGCCGACTCCTCGCTCCACTCACACTCAGGCCCCTGCCTCCTCTCCCCCAGGTGACTCCAGCCATGAGGACCCTCGCCCTCCTCGCTGCCCTTCTCCTGCTGGCCCTCCAGGCCCAGGCTGAGCCTCTCCCAGAAAACAATGAGGAGGCCCCAGACCAGGAGCAGCCAGGGGAAGAGGACCAGGACATGACCATCTCCTTTGCCGAGACTGAGGCCCCTGGTCTGCAGAGAGCAGGTGAGAGCCCCCACCATGGTGCAGTGTGGAGGGCAGAGGAAGGCTGCAGGTGGGCTGGAGAACGGGTCCCCAGGGGTCTGCACCCCTTACAGGACTGCAGCCAACTCTCTCCACCTTGACTCCATCAGCTACATTGAAGAAAGAGAGAAAATGAATGTAAGAGCTTGTTCCTTCAAAGAGTTTACATTCCAACATAATCTCTCAAATTCACCAGGCTTAAAATATGAACAGACATGTGGAGTGACCCCTGAGCCTTTTAGTCGCGAGAACAGAAACCTGGCAGTTATGCTCACTGGTCTGGTCACTGGTAGAATTTCCCAAAAAGGTCTAGAGAGTCAGAGAGATGACAGATGGCAGAGAGAAGGACAGCATTTCCAGTCCACCCAGGGTCGATCTTCACTAAAACAAGGAGCTGGGCCCAGACATCAGGTGACTAGTAACCCACAGCAATGCCCAGACCCAGAGAGGGCACAGCGGGGCTTCTCCCATGTCCATCCATCTGACTCTGAAGAGGGCTGACCGTAGGGCCAGGGTCTGCTGTTCTGAGGAGGCCAGCACAGTGTCCTTGCCCCTAATACCACTCTTCACACCTGGAACCAAACAGTGACCACAGAGGGGACAGAGAGAGTCCTCAGTCCTGAAACACAGGGACCAGCTCTCAGCCCTGTGCACAGGGGGAGGGCCTGAGCTGGGGGAGGGCCTGAGCTGGGGGAGGGCCTGAGCTGGGCTCAGGTGAGGAGGTTGGGCAGCCTCTCTGGATCCTGTAAGTGCCTGCCCTGCAGTGACTCTCTCAAGCTGGTCGCCTGAGTCAGACAGTCAGGCCAGCACCCAGAGCTCCAGGTTCCCACAGAATCAAATGGGGGCCTTCCCAATGGATTTTCCATCACTGTGTTTCCACCAGTGAGCAATTCAGGACGGCTAATTCTACTCCACTGCTGAAGAGTTGAAGTGCACAGCCGCCCTTCCCAACATCATGCCCACCTTTCACCCAGTAGAATAAAGACTGTGAACTACTGAGGATCTTCTTTGTGCATGGAATCCAGGGAGATTTATGTTTGACATTGGGAACTATCCGTGGCTCTCCCAGGGCAATAGATTATCTCGTACACGTGACCTTTATCTCTGCCCAGCTAGGAAGATCCCTCAGAGTAGCTCCGGAAACGGGCGTCACTTATTTGGCAGTGGACAGCCCACCTTTGACCTTTTTTGGTGAGGAACGTTCTATGGAAGTACTTTGATGTTTCCCAATATAAGTAAAGCAGGCTCAGGCTGCATTTTGTCCGAGTCTAGAAGCTCAAACCATCTGCACAGCATTCCCATCCTGCCTCCAGTTTTTAAAGTACTTTCTGTGTCCTCTGGTTTTCTCCTCATTCTATTTTTCCTAGCTTTTATTTCTCAGCCAGCCCATTCCTCCCTGGGGAAACCCATTTCCACAGCCCACCCAGGACACAGGCAAGAAAAGACCAAGTAAACACAACTAATGTGTGACGCAGACAAATGTCTGCCTCCCTGGCCTCCAACTCTGTCCTCTGTTCAGGTACTTGAGGGCACCTGGGTCCTTCTTCTCTAGATGGTGCCAATTTTCAACCAAGGAGTGCTGAGACATTGCTGGTGGCTGTCCCCCCACCCCTGCTGCAAAGCCAGGTGACAGAGACAGCTCTCAGACACAAGGGCACCTTGAGGGGGAAGGAAGGGGAAATTCACACCAAGAAATCAACTTGGACTCTCATTCCCTTGGCTCACAGAGGCACAGACACCCATCCTCCCCCTGACAAACAGCTCCCAGCTGCCTCCCCCTTGACCTGCCCCATTCTCTCAACCTTGAAGGACAAGCTCAGGCTTCCTATCTTCCCCTAACATGTCCTGTGCTCCTGGGACATCTTCATGTCTATTGCTTTTCAATAAGAAAATGCCACAATTCATATTACTAGAAAATTCGGGAAACCACCCTATTGTGGTTCTACGCTAGATGACTCCACTTCCCAAAGTTAGTCCCTCACCGTTGGGTTTAGATCAGAAGCACTGAGCTCCTGAGCTGTTCACAACTCGGCTCCATCTCCACCTTCAGGGCATTACACGTGCTCACGAGGAAAATCAGACCAGGCACACTTTGCTGACCTATTTCAGGCTTCAAGTACTCACATGCTTAGGAAGGGCCTGACCTTCCCCAAAGTGTCACAAGCAACCAACAACAGCCTGCCCTCCTGAAGGGACTGGAGAACTGGAGCTTTGGTAGGTGACCTCAGAGCCCCATGGTGCTCACAGTCCTCCAGAGCTCTTGGACTCAAGCCTCTTCCATCAACTTTTTAAAATCGATTCAGCTACCCTGGGACTAGTGGTGCAGTGTGGGCACCTGGCTGTCAGTCACCAGAACTGATGCCCCAAACCGCTCCCCTCTGCAGACCCTGGGGAAACAGACTTGAGTCTTGAGGGTGTCAGTGCCACCTGCTGCCCATGATGTGCTACTGCAGTGACATGTGCCCAATTTCTTGAACCGGCAGCTCCCACCTGCCTGGGAATTCAGCGTGGGCACTCACACTCTCAGGTCTCCGGATGCTTCATGTGGAAACACTGAAGCGACACAGAAGAACACGGAGACAGTCCTTGGCCCGGCAGATTGCACTCTCACGGGGGCTGCGCCGTTGCTGAGCTCAGTTGGGGCAATGCAGGTCGGGTAAACAGAGAAAGAGAAGGGTCAGAGATAAGGTCTTCATGCCTGAAAGTCCTGCTAGGGGTGCTCACCTCTAAAGGGTATGCAGGAGCCTTCTGAATTATAAAAACAAAAATACTGTCTGGGGCTGGGGATGTGGCTCAAGCAGTAACGCGCTCGCCTGGCATGCGCGAGGCGCTGGGTTTGATCCTCAACACCACATAAAAAATAAAATAAGATGTTGTGTCCACTGAAAACTAAAAAGATAAATATGAAAGAATTCTCTCTCTCTCTTAAAATAATAATAATAATAATGTTTGTTCCATGTTTGTAATTAATCATTGGAATCAGGATCTCAAGAACCAGACCCTTCCAAACATGGCTGGGACTTCAGGTTTCAGTGTAGATATGTCATAGCATGAGAGAGGAGAGGAGGCAGGCAGAACCCACAGAAAACTCCCACGTGTCACCAAAGCCTTCTGATGCTTCACTGGGCTAACAGTCTCCTGAACCACGTGGACCATCTATTTGCCTGGTGCCTGTGAGGCCTCCTGAGCTAAGATCCTAATCTGATAACCTCCCTGTTCCCTTCTGTGTAAACACCCATAGCCCTGCAGATGGCCCTGTGGTATCATGTATTCCACTTGGAACAGATGAGAGGCCATTTAATGTCCTGGCTGACCACTTAATTCCACATTTTCCTTTGGATGAAACTAATGAACATTTGGAAGCATGTGGCCCTCTAGGATGGGTCAGGGCACCTGAGTCCAGGTGGTGGTTGGGCATCATCTTCCCCTTGAGCCGTGGTGATAAACCATGGACACCTAAAATTTTAAAAGGAAAATTCAAATTTAAGGAGGGAGGAGAAATATTAACTAGAAACCCAGAGTGGAGTTAAAGACCACTTTATACCCCACAACTCAGTGTCAAATTCAGAAACATGTGAAACCAGTGTCTTTGGGCACCAACAGATCACCCTATAGGATAAAGAATGTCTTGGGAGACTGGCCAGGATGTCCAGAATTCATTCATCTGCATGGATCCAGGCAATGCATATGAGAGAAAGACTTGAGTGCATTGCTTTTGAAGCCCCTGTCCTCCGTCATTCTGGCCACACACCAGGTGTCCTCCAGCTCAGAGCAGTGCCATTAAGACACACTTGCTGACCCCCACAGAAGCTCTGCTTCACGGCCTGGGAAAGGACCAGCACTTGGGACTTCTGCTGTGTTCCCTGCGCTGCAAATGCCTCTGACACCAGGACCAGCCTGGGCGTCCCCTGCTCTGCATCCTCACACGCCCACCTGGAGACAGCAAGGACACCACTCTGTCCTCATCCCCTCATTCCAGGACCCTCCCTCCCTCTCTGTGCTGTGCTCAGGCTCCCCATGGTCACACTCATCTTCTCATCTCTGGGTAACTCAGACCAGGACTCCAGCACACCCCTCTGCCCCACCCATCTCACTCTCAGGCGCTGCTCCCAGGCACCCTGCCAGGGCCAGCATTGGCCTCTGCTCCCTGTGCTCTCCCTATGTCCATGTGAGTGTCCGAGTCTGTGCTTTGCTTTTCCCCCCTGAACCTGCTCTAGGCTCCTTCGCTTGTCCCATCACCAAGTGAGCAGGATTCCTTATGCATTCTCTCTCCTGTCCAAGGCCAAAGCAAATGCAACCCACAGCTCCCTTACACTGTTCTCACAGTGACCTTCATTGCTGAGAGAATTCTCCAAAACAGGTAAATCCCATGTGAGTTTCTGCCTTGCCTAGAAATCTCCAGAATCCTTACTTTGCTTTCCTGGCCTCATAGAAGAACAAAATGAATGTGCCCTTGATTAATCTCAATTCTAGAAAAAGGTTTTCAAAAAGTAGAGTTTCACATTTTTAAAATGTGAAATGAGGGAGATATTTTATCATTAACGATTATATTTAAATGTAATAATATACACAAAAATGATAACATCACACAGTACATATTTAGGATTTTATTGCTTTCCTTAAAAAAGTCATTTTGAGCAAGATATAAATAATTTGAAGTCAAAGAAAGAGTAAAACTACATCCAAATATTGAGTAAATAAGATTTTTTCAAAAATTAGTTTAGAAAAGGAAAAATGAAAAAAAAAAACTTAGGACAAATTCCTGTCAAAATCCTCCATTCAAGGTCAACTATTAACAACAGCAAGCACTTTGCAATTTAGCTCAGTTCTCATACTGTCTCAAGTCATTCATGTCAAATTTGGCCCCAAACCATGAAGGTACTACGTGTGTAGGAAAGAAATTCACTTGGCATTTTTTCCTTAATTTTGGTTAAATCCGGTATATTTTTTGCCTTTCTATTTGGTTGATTTTTAAGTCAGTTTCTTGACCTAAAACCCACATCCAGCTGGGTACACACCCATCATCCTGGGGGCTCAGGAGGCTGAGGCAGGAGGATCACAAGTTCAGGGCCTGTGTCAGTAACTTAGTGAGGCTCTAAGCCACTCATCGAGACCCTGTCTCTAAATAAAATTAAAAAGGGCTGGGGATGTGGCTCTGTGGTTAAGCTCCCCTTGGCTCAATCCCTGGTATAAAAAACAAATAAATACTATGCACAGCAGCAGCACAGAGCCTTCAGGCTTTCTCCTGTGGTTGTCCACCTGTCCACAGGTTTTCAGTGAAGAGATTTTGCCTTTTGCCATCAAGTAAGCTCGGGACCCTTGCAGAACATGGGTTCCCTGTAGTGGATTTCTCTTTCTATGCTGTTTAATTGCCTCCTGCATGTGTCTCCCGTATGCCGTACACAGCCGTTGCTTCACTCTCAGATGGAACGCAGGCATTCTCATATGTTTTGAACTGAATCCTGCTGCAACCAGCCTTGGAACATCTGAAAAATCATTTACAGCCCAGAGAGGCTGGAGCGGCTCTCCACAGCTCATACACACACCCAAATGCTCAGGTCGATATAGCTTTTTAAATGAAAAAAAAAAAAAAAAACACCATCAAACTGCTGGAAGAAACACGGTGGTGGGGGCATGCTTAAGAACTCAAGTTGGAGGGGATCCTAGAAATCATAAAAGAAATAGAACACTGATAACTCGATGACCTATGTATCTCAGGTTTCCACCGTGGAAAAACAACCACGACAACAGTGATAACAATGTGAAGAGAGTCAGAGACAAGTGACAACGTGTGTGGATTATTTGCAACCCACAAGACAGAAGCACCACTCCCCACTTTGAAAAGGCGTCCTACAAACCAGCTAAAAACAACAGAACAGTAACATCAGAAATGGGGGGAGAGTATGGACCATTCAGGAAAGAAAAGACGAGATTTTAAAGATGTGAGCCATGGGCAAAGTCTCTCATTAAAAGAAAAATAAAAATTAAAATGCACTTGGATGCCAATGTTTTCTCCCAGACAGAAAGACCAAAAAGTTTCAAAATGCAGGTCTCGGTGTGAGGTGGAAGCTAGCAACGGACAGGGAAATGCATGGCAAGGTCACAAGTGTTCTTTAAATTACTTCAGGGTCTTTAAACTACTGAGAAAGCAAAGGGTGGTCATTAATTTGTAGAAAATAAATGGAAGCAAAGGACCTAATGGGAAAATGCGTCAAAAGAAAAGGATTAATGGGACTAACTCCTGACAGGGTCCACTGAGGCTGGTGTGAAGCTGGGACTTGTGGCTACAGGTATCTCCATCTGTCTGGGAAGGAGGAGTCCTTTAGTGGCATTGAGATAACCAAGATAAGAGCTTCTGCCTGGCTACTGACCCCAGTGCCCACATTAACACAGGACTGACTTGTAGATAAAGCCTGAACAGGAGGGCCACCATGACAGTGCCAGAGGGGACGAACCAAGGTCAAAAAATCCACTGACAGACATGAAGGAGCAGTTGACCACCTGATTGGAAAGAGCACAGAAGGTGGCCCCAGCTGCCCCGGTAAACATCAAACAGTGATAAACCTGGGGACAGCGCTGTCTCCTTTTGTTCTCTGTATGGAGATGGCCCACTCTCTCTCTTGAGAGTGCTCCCTGCTTAAGCCTCACTGTGCTTTACTTTCTCCTCACTTTCACTTGCAATAAAGTTCTCCTGCCTGGGTTTTGGTGTCTGACTTCAAGTCTTCTTTCGTTGGAACACAAGAACCAAGGTTTGGAGTTTCGGCTCCCGGCTTTCCTGGGACATCAGGTTATATTCAACTATAATAAAGTGCAACTTAAACAGCTAAGGTTTTTCCCCAGTTCAAAATCAATCCACATGAGAACAGAGCTGGCCAAGGATGGGGTAGAGAGGCAAAGTCTCAAGCAGGGTCTAAGGCCTCAGGTGACTCTTCTTCATCTTGCTGAGTTGCTCCCAGTGACCCCAGGATGGCTGCTGCCTCACCTGCCCCTGCGTATGTGCAAACTGTGCCCTCCTCAAGGACGCTGTGTCATTGGCAGACCATGCTTGGTGGCCACACACAGCTGGGACTTTTAGAATTTTAAGTGGCACACTGCTGCCTTAAACACAGGGAAAAAGAAAACAGGGCAGAAATGGGGTGATTGACAATAATAGTACCTTTTCTATTATCTCCTTCAGATCTGACCATTGATGTCATACATATATGAATAGCATCTGCATGAGGATATTTGCTGAAGCTTTGATCCTAATGGTAAAACTTCAGGAAATGCAAATTGTATGAATTTATCAATAGTTAATAGATGAGCATGGCATGGATGAATACTGGAATTCTCTAACAACTCTCGAATATACCATCACAAAGGTGTCTCTTAGATGTACGATCAGATGAAAAGACCAAAGTGCATAAGAACGTGCCCATTGCTTACGCTGGTGCCCGCTTGGAAAAGGAGCCGAAGCTCCAGCAAGAAGACTCAGGACACAGCTCCTCATGTGACGATGTTGCATCAGGTAGACAAGTTAACGTGAAAATTTGAACTAAAAATAATAAACATCTCAGATGGAAGGGCGGACAAGTCAGGACTTTTGACAATCAAGACAGAGAGAGGTAAATGACACGTATCCCACTTGACATGTCTGATAGAGACCCTAATGGCATCTTAAAAGATCTTGAAAAATGTATATTTGGGTCCTGGGCCCATTTTTATTTGGTTGATTTTTTTAGGGGGTGGGAGGGTACTGGGGATTGAACTCAGGAGCACTCAACAGGTTGATTTTTGTTTGTTCTTTTTTGCTACAGAGTTGCATTCCTTACCTATTCAGGATATTCACTTCTCTCCAGATGTGTGCTAGGAGAACATTTTCTGCCCTTCCCTAACCAGCCCCTCACTCTGCTGTCTGCTTCCCCCAGACCCTGGGAGGAAACCTTGAGGTCCCAGCCAATTCATCTGCCCATTTTTGCTTTTTCTTAGAGACACACAGTTGTAAATTGTTGCTCATAGCTCAATAAAGAGAGAGAAATTGACAGTCTTCAGCCCTAGACAGCTCTCTACCTAGGATCCTGCTGAGTTCCGCTCACCTATCACCTGATGAGGACACTGTGCGCCCCACTCTTGCTCCAGAAGGAGCCTGCTCACCCTATGACCTCGAAACCCGCTTCAGGACAGTGTAACAGCCCTGAGCCCCGCCAACCACTGACGCCGTGCTCTGGTGGGTTCCAGGTCTGACTTCCGAACCCACATCCCCAGTGAGTTCAGACAATGTTCAGAACACAAGAGGCCTTTGTTCCCTGAACTTATTGAACCAAAGCCCTTTCTTTTGTTTTTTGAATGTTGAAAGTAAATGTTCAAGCAGGTGGCAGACAGGAAAGACAGCAGGCCTGTACATCAGTGTCAGCTTGCACCTGGGACGGAGGCTCAAGTTGCCCGGCCAAGCTGATAAAAGGTGCAAGAGCAGTGTAACATCGAAGGGACCCCAGGACAAGGGCGGCCTCCTCCCCCCCATCCAACGCACCTTCTCTGAACACAGCCTGGAGCCCTGAGCCTGCTCCTCGCACACCTATAAATGCAGCCGACTCCTCGCTCCACTCACACTCAGGCCCCTGCCTCCTCTCCTCCAGTGACTCCAGCCATGAGGACCCTCGCCCTCCTCGCTGCCCTTCTCCTGCTGGCCCTCCAGGCCCAGGCTGAGCCTCTCCCAGAAAACAATGAGGAGGCCCCAGAGCAGGAGCAGCCAGGGGAAGAGGACCAGGACATGGCCATCTCCTTTGCGGGGGCTGCAGACTCTGCCCCTCAGGAAGCAGGTGGGTGCTGCTGACATGCGGAGCATTGAGGTAGAGAGGGGAACCAGGTAGCTGCAAGTTCAGTCCCAGCACTGGGCTCTACCTGTTTAGGTGATTACTTCCCTGGGCTTCAGATTCCTCATCTGTCAACTGACAGAAGATAATCAGATATCTACAGGACATTCCTTCTCCACCGCTTTTCAAAGTTACGAAAAGTCTGTGAAATTCGCCAACACAGTGTGTAGAAATACACTGAGGATCTGTCCTGCATTAAAGAGAGAGCTTTATTTTAAAGCAGATGGTTTGCCCTGGTAGAGAAGCTTTTAGAAACTTGATACAGGCCTAAGGATATGTTCCCATGCATGCATGATGGGGCAGGACCAGCAAAATGTACACACTCGTGAGACAGGCTCTCAAATCGTGCGGGGACCCACCCTTGCCTGCATATTTATTCTCACTGGTTGCAGCTGATCCTTCCACAATGTGACACGGCCACCCTGACACACTCCCTCCATACAGCATGCAGGATTCTGTCACCACCACTGCTGACCTCAGTGCTCTATGCCTGATGCTCTTTCTGTGTCCCTAGGCCTAAGGAGGAACTTGATCTGTCGCTGCAAAAGAGGGTCCTGTAATAGTCTAGAACAGCTCCATGGATCCTGCCTCCGTGCTGGAAAGCGCTTCAGACTCTGCTGCCGCTGAGCACCGAGGACAGAGAGACCCAAGAGCCCAGTTTGCTGTGAGACCTAGGAGGAAACTGTATCACCCAGTGCCTCCTCCTCTTTTTCCTTTCCTTGCACCAATTAAAGTCCTCATGGCAAGTCCCCTGTGTGCTCGCCTCTCTGTTGTCCCTGTGTCCTGCCTCCAACAAAAGGCCCAGTCTTCTCTCAAAACACTGAATTTAAGTATAATGTGATTCGGTTCTGCTCCATCTCACCCTATTTGGCATTCCGGGACTTGCATAGTTCTATCTGAAACTGTGCCCACTGAAGACAACCAGCCTTTTTTTGTGTGAAATTTCATCAAAGTTCCAAGAGCAGTCTCAGAATGAGCAAGACTAGGGTCCCTCCCTAAAGAAGTCTGTTGGCCATAAGTTCAAAGTGTCCTGTTTAATGAGGCACAATCACATACACCCATTTTATCACTGGTGGCTGGTCAGCCCCAAGACTTGGAATGGGCAATGGCTGACCGTCCACCATATGTGCTCACAACAGACGGGCATTGTCTTTACTCGGCTCTGATAATTAACATAAAAAGCACATAGTAGGAGAATTGAGCTCTTGGGACAAAGATTCAAGGTGCAAACCCTCTAACTTGACCACAGTCACCTCAAAGCTGAACCTAGTGCTATCAGATTAGGAGCATACCTTAATGACCTCATTAACCCTGAAGTGGCCCTACCAGGGCCCTGTCTCCAATGCAGTCATGTGGGTTAGGGATTGAGGGGACACAACTCAATCTGTAGCATTGCCTCCGAGTAGCACAAGTCAGGAAGTTTGCCAGGAAAATCTAACCAAGTGGACGTCTGCAAACACCCAGCCCAATCTGCTGACCAGGTGACTCTGGCTAAGCAGAGTCATCACCCACCAGAATGAGGAGTGACACCAGCTGGTCTGGTGGAGGAAGGAGCAGGGCAGCAAACTGGAGTGCACCAAGTGCCCATTTCCCCCAGCCTCCAGACCCACCCAGCTTCCTTAGGGTCCCCTCCCACTTCTGCACTATGCAGATTCCCCCCAACCTCACCTCTCACCTCCAGGGCCTCACACAGACACTAGTGGTCAGCATTGTTAACAGGTGACACAATAGCTGTGCTCCCACCAGTCCACACCTCCTGCTCACCCTGAGTCCAGGAACCTGTCCATAGCCACTCCACAACACCTTCTTTTTTTTTTCTTTTTTTTTTTTTTTTGCAGTTGTACATGGACAGAATGCCTTTATTTTATTTATTTGTTGTGCTGAGGATCAAACCCAGTGCCTCACACATGCTAGGCAAGTGCTCTGCCCCTGAGCTAAAGTCTCAAACCATATTCTTTAAATATTTCTTCAACTCCGTTGCCTCACTCTGAAGTGGTTGACAGTAACTCGGTTTAGAGCTGGCCACACACTTGGAATTGTTCATAAATGCAACAAACATTGATCCCTATGGACTGAGGGCTGGGATCCTGATTATTGGAAGTAGGATGTGGAAAAAAAGAGTGGTCCAAGAAGACTCCTGGTTTTGGTTTTGATTCTAGCTCTTTTGGGGGTTCTGTTTGGTTTTTGCCTGACACAACTTTAACGTCACCATTTAGAGGTGGGGAAGCTGTAGCAAGGGTCGGTTAGAGAAACTCTGGGGATTTAATTTGAAGTGCCCATTAGATACTGACGTGAAGATGCACAGAGGACCCCCAAATACACACTCTGGAATCGAGAAGGGCCCAGCTGGAGGAATGAGGGGAACCATCAGAGTGGTGGCTGTGTTCAAGGCCAGGAGGCCAAACGAGTCCACCGAGGGGTGGGTGTGGGCAGAGAAGAGCACGCCAATTTCAGTACTTCTGGATAAATACTGAGCAGTGGGTCCTATGGTGGTTCCCTTCCTAGACTTCTGAGAAACCTCCATACTTATTTCCATAGTAGCTGTACTAATTTGAAGATATTAGAGGAAATTGTTATGTGTATATATGAATATGTCACAATGAACCCCATTACTGTGTATAATTATAATTGGACTAATATAAATAGTTTTTAAAAATATACATAGATATTACTCAAAATAAGAAATACAAATTGCCAACAAAGTTATGAAAAAACTGCTCAATATCATCAGCAGTCAAAATGCAAATCAAAACCACAATGAGCATTCACTGCACCCCAATTAGAATGGCAATTTTCAAAAAAGAAAAACAAGTTCTGGAGAATATTAGAGAAAAGGGAACCCTTGCACACTGCTGGGGGAATGTAAATTAGCACAGTCTCCATGGGGAACCGTATAGAGCTTCTGCACAAATCTAAAAATATATCTCCCATGTGACCCACTATCCAAGGGAAGTGAACTCTCTATACCAAAGAGGCACCTGCATGCCCCTGTGTGTGCTGCACCAGATACAAGAGCTGAGATATGGGTCCACCTAGGTGTCCCTCATGGGGGGAGGGATGACATATACATGGGACAGTATTCAGACATAAGGACGAGCCATATTCTATCACTTACTGCAAAAGTGGTGGAACTGGGGGGGATGATGTTAAGTGAAGTAGAAACAGCAAGACAACTGCCTCATGTTCTCACTCTTGTGGGTGCTAAAAACAGTCACTCTAAATGTGAACTAGTGAGTCCTAGAAGTCAGGGAGGAGGAAGAGAAGAGCCAGAGAGAGCTCATGACCAGAGTCCAAGGGCGAAGGCCCAGCTCTGGTGTTCCCAACCAACCAGGCTCAGTCACCCGTCCCCACGTGCAATCAAAGAGATGAGCCATGGTGAAGGGTAGAAAAAGGAGTCTGAGTCAGCATGGCCAGGTGGGGGTCGGGGGGATATGGGGATAATGACCAAAGATCTGTCCTCGGGGCTGGCAGAATCACTGAGGTGTTGCAGAAAAGGGGAGCAAAGGCCAGGGCGGGGGCCTGCATGACTGCAGGGGGCCTGCGTGACTGCAAGGGGCCTGCATGCCTGCAGGGCTCGCTCAGGTGGTGGAGGAGGCCAGCCTGGTCAGGCCTGCTCTGGCCGATGGTTATCTCGACACTGGACAGGCACGGTGGCTTGAGGGGTGATCTGGTTTCCATCCTGAGATCATAGCTCCTCTTTGGGATGCAGCAATTGCTTGCTCCTGCTTAGGGTGGTGATCTTGTCATGGGGTGGTCTGATCTGTGAGGCTCCTGTTGCTTAGGGATATTGTCGGTCCTTGTCCTAAAGATACTTATCAACCAAGCCTGGTTCCTGGAATCCAAGGTGACTGCAGAAGAAAGTGGCTCAGAAGAAAAGAAAGATTTAAAGAGGCAAGTGGAGTCAGAGAGGGGCAGGATGGAGCTGGTTAGGCCAGTGTGGGAGAGGAGAAATAAGTGTTCGACAGCACAGTGGATTGACCACAGTTCATGACGGCCTATTGTGTATTTTACAGATAACAACAAGACAGCAGTTTGGGGGCTCCAAACCCAAAGTAACAATAATGACATGGGGACATCAGTTACCCCGACCTCATTAGTACTGTCTATGCCTGTTGAAATGGCACACTGTGCCTCATAGCTGTGTACAGTTTATACAGCTTTATCAAAGGTTTTACAACTGTTTGAATTGGGAATGGTAATCACCCTGATTTAATCGTTACTGTTTTGTACATGTGTCACATTATCCCACTGTGCCCCATAAACATGTAGAATTAGGATGATGGTAACAGTTGGTAGAGTGCCCTGTGAGCATGGTTTCTCCAGGGCCTTGGCCCTGCCTGGCAGGAGGCCGTGGCAACAGGGATGCTCGTCGGGAGGACTGAGGTGTCTTTGCTTCAGCCTCCTCAGCTGGGGACGGCAGGAGAAGGACCCCAGCTGGTGTCGCTTCCCTGATCCCCTGGAGCTTCATGGAGACAGGTCCCACGTGGAGCCAGGGGCTGAGGGAGGGTAGGTGCAGCTCCCAGCCACAGCCAGGTCCTGGAGTCAGAAGGAGGAGAAAGTGGCGCCCGTCTCTAGGTGTCTGCCCAGAGCTGACGGTGGCCAGGCTGGCGCCCACCCAGCTCCCACGCCAGGCACACCTGAGCGAAGGTCACAGCGCCCTCCTGACCTCCTTCCAAGAGCGCTGCCTCTTGCCTTCCCACGGAACCCTGACCCAGAGTCCCTCCTTTCTGCTCCCATATCTCTGTGACCAGACCCTGGCAGTAAGAAACTCGGGGAAGCTGGTTCCAAGTTCCAACCGTGACCCACAATGTCAGCAGGGGTCACCATGGAGAAAGCTCTGCCCACCTCTCATGTCCTTCTTAACACACAGCCTGGCGAGGTGACGGTTCCATTTCACAAATGAGGCTTGGGAGGCGAAGGAGCTCTGAGCAGGAACCAGCTGGTGTCAAGCCCGACCTCAGGCCCGGGAGGATGGAGCGCCAGCCTGGGACTGACACTGCAGAGGGAGCCTCTCAGTCTCAGAACTGCGGGAAACCCATCCTGTGAGGAAAGGGAGCATTACTTTGGGAGCCAGTCGACAAAGGGCACCGACCCTGAGAAGCACTCTGTAATGGTAAGCCTCAGGGTGGCTGGAGAGTTGGCCTATTCTGGTGTTTCTGAGGGTTTCCATCAGTGGAGTTTGAGCCAAGCAGGTTGTACTACCTAAGGTGGGTGGGCCTCGCCCAGGCAGTTGATGGTCTGGGTAGAACAAAGACTAACCTTCTCAGAGCAAGATGGAATCCGCCAGCAGAAGGCCTTTGGACTCTGCCACTCCTCCCTGGGTCTCCCAGAGTCAGACAGCCTCCTCCAGCAGAGTCCTCCTGCTCTCACATCACAGAAGCCAATTCCCTAAAATAAAGAATTGCTTCTCTTTTCCTGAAGAACCCAAATCTGAGCATGTGATAAGGAGGACCCACTAAGAGAGGTCTCCAGAGAGCCCCCAGAAGTGGGCCGCAGCTGCCCTGGCTCTGAAGGACTCCCCACCCTTTGGAACAGGCCCCACGTGAGACAGACCTGGACACGCCCCAGGCCCCCACACTCCGCCCTTTCCCAACTTTCAGCCACAGGTTGTCGCAGAGGATGGGTGCACACAAAGCAGACCACCAAACCCTGAAACCCTGCCTGTGCCTGCCGGACCACGGACACACAGAGGCAGAAGCACATGGTGAGACCAGGCCAAGTCCACAAAGCCCTCACCATGATGAAGACCAAACACCCCAGAAACCCGAAGCAACATGGAAAGCAAGTTTTATTTTTACTTAAGAGGTGACATAGGAGGCAGAATTCTCCAGAGAGAAGGGGGCCCAGAGCAGGGTACCCTCAGGAGGGGAGTGTCTTGCTCCTGTATAGACCCCAGAACCTTCCACCTCTCTTTCCTGTCCAGGTATGTGCCTAAGGGCAGGAAGGAGCAGCCCAGGGGCTTGTGTTGAGAAGGATCCTGGAGGTGTTAGCAACCAGTGATGACCCTCTGCCCTCCAACACTCATTATCTACACAGATGCCCGACCTTCTGCCCCGCCTCAGTTGGCTGAGGAATGTGACATGTCCTGTCCCCTCAGGCCAGGTGGGGCTGCAGGCAGATTGCTTTTTGGCAAAGAAATGAAGTGGGAGTCGGGGCAGTGGGCTCATCCTATAGAATTACCCTCTTAACCCCAGCCCCCACCATCCTCGTCTATTTTCCCCACACAGAGGTCCGGGGTGGCCGTGGAAGAAGGGACTGGAAGGGACACTCATGAGACAGTGACCGGCAGGAATCACAGTGACTGGAGCAGAGCCCCAGACACCACTTCTGTGGATCCCACAGGATGAGTGGCATGGCCCCTGCAGCCTGGCTGGCCAGTGGCCTGCTGAGAGGAAACACATCTTTCCACAGAGTGTCCCTCCTGGCTAAGACCCACAGGTGAAATCCAGAGGATGAATGTGACTGCCTGGAGCTGGTCTGCCCTGCTGGTGGGGCCTGGCCAGAGGAGACCAGAGGAGCCAAGGGGGCAGGGCCACTCACTGTCCTGGGCAGATTCGGAGAGGACTGAGAACAGTAGGAAAGTGACGCTCAGCAACCAGCGAGGTGTGCACCCCCCAGGGCACCCAGGGCTGAGCGTAATGGCTTACAAATCATATTCAAGGTTACAGTGTGTCTGACAAATGAAACGAGGGGGCTCCTGTCTTTGTTTTACAGGCTTCAAGAAAAACTGGGCCAAATCCTAGCTGACAGAGTTCTGCAGTAAACCCAATGAATGCAAAGCAGGCACTCCTGAGAATCTCTGGGTGGTGGGGAATAGAATTGTGGGGTTTTGGGGCTGTTCAACAGGGACCCAAGAGGAGAGACCCTGGTGGGAAGGCGGGAGGGCGCTGCTGGGCCAGTAGAGGGTCCAGCAGCCCCAGCACAGCCTCAGACGTCCTAGGTCCCCTGGGCAGCAAGGGCTTGCAGAAATGGCCTTTCATGCACCACTCAGGGGTTCTGTTTGCTTATGACAGATCTCACTGAAGAGAAAACACTTCCAGAAAATAACAAGGGGTTGCATTTTGTGCAGGGTGAGAGATGAGGGCTTAATTTCACTTTGCTGCATATGGATTTCCAGTTCTCCTAGCACCATTTGTTGAAGAGGCTATCTTTTCTCAGATGCACATTTTTGGAGCCTTTGTGTAGTATGAGATAACTGTACTTAAGAAGGTTTGTCTCTGTGTCTTCTACTCTGTACCATTGGTCTATTTTCATGCCTATATTTTGTTACTATTGCTCTGTAGTATACTTTAAGGCCTGGTATAGTGATGCCACCTGCTTCACTCTTCCTGCTAAGGATTGCTTTGGCTATTCTGGATCTCTTATTTTTCCAGATGAATTTCATGATTGCCTTTTCTATTTCTATGAGGAATGTCGTTGGGATTTTGATCAGAATTGCATTACATCTGTGTAGTGCTCTTGGCAGTATGGTCATTTTGACAATATTAATTCTGCCTGTCCAAGAAAAAGGGAGATCTTTCCATCTTCTAAGGTCTTATTTAATTTCCTTCTTTAGCATTCTGTAGTTTTCATTGTAGAGGTCTTTCACCTCTTTCAGTAAGTTGATTCCCAAGTGTTTTTTTAAGGCTATTATAAGTGGGGTAGTTTTCCTCATTTCTCTTTCAGAGGATTTGTCACTGATGTACAGAAGTACCTTTGATTTTGGGGTGTTGATTTTATATCCTGCTACTTTTGCGGAACTCATTTATTAGTTCTAGCAGTTTTCTAGTGGAATTTTTTGGATCATCTAGGCATAGAATCATGTCATCATCAAATAGTGATAATTTGACTTCTTTTTTTCCTTTTCATATCCCTTTAATTTCTTTTGTGTGTCTAATTGCTCTGGCTACAGTTTCAAGAACTATTAAATAGAAGTGGTAAAAGAGGGCATCCCTGTCTTGATCCCTTTTTTAGAGGGAATGCTTTCAATTTTTCTCCATTTAGAATGATGTTGGCCTGGGGCTTAGCATAGATAACCTTTATGATGTTAAGATATGTTCCTGTTATCTCTGGTTTTTCTAGTGTTTTGAACATAAAGCGGTGCTGTATTTTGTTGAATGATTTTTCTGCATCTATTGAGATGATCATATGATTCTTATCTTTAAGTCTATTGATGTGATGAATTACATTTATTGATTTCCATATGTTGAACCAAACTTGCATCCCTGGGTTGAACCCCACTTGATCATGGTGCACTATCTTTTTAATATGTTTTTGTATTCAATTTTCCAGAATTTTATTGAGAATTTGGCATCTATGTTTTCATTATAGATATTGGTCTGAAGTTTTCTTTCTTTGATATGTCTTTGTCTGGTTTTGGAATCAGAGTGATATTGGCCTCATAGAATGAGTTTGGAAGTGTTTCCTCTTTTTCTATTTCATGAAATAATTTGAGTAGTATTGGTATTAGTTCTTCTTTAAAGGTCTCGTAGAACTTGGCGGTGTATCCATCCGGTCCTGGGCTTTTCTTGGTTGGTAAGCAGAAAAAAAAAAAAAAAAAAAAAAACACAGGGGGATCCACGAACCTTGCAGCACCTGCCCCATCTCTCCTGCTGAGTCCCTCTGTTCTGCAGAGCAGGCTGGTGCAGTGCACCCTGGGAAGGGCCGTGTTCCTGGCTCCTTTCCTTTCTCTTGCTTTTCTTCATTTCTCTCCCTCCTCCCTTTTGTTCTTTCTGTTTGCTAGGCTATCAACATTTTAAAGGCATATAAATAGCTAGTCCTATTTTTACTGTTTCATTCAACAAACATGAATTATGCATGATATAGTCAGAAGAAACATAATTCAGAGAAAAGAAAAATAATCTTTGTTCATGTTGTTCGTGGTGTTCTTTCAAAATATGCTGACAGGCACTACCCAGAGAGTCAGTCCCTATCCTATTTGTAACTTGCTGTCCCCCTCAGTTTGACTAAACCACTCTTAAGCACTGTTCAGGAAACATATGACATTTTTGACAAGAAAACTGGTAAAGTTATTTTTACTATCTGTAACTTGGATCTAAAACTAAGCAGCACAAATTTTACTTCCCTGATTTAATATTGTTAAACTGTAAGTTTACAAAGAGATTTGATAAATATCAAAATGATTATAAAGTCAGACAGTTATTCAAAAAGTAAATTTGTACACTGCAAACTTCTGGGCGACATTAAGCTAACCTTAAATGTCATCCTCCTGCCTCTGACTTGCAAACAGATCGTGTGACCCTAAAATGGTGGTGATGGACTGGCCCCATGGTGAGCCGGTGAGGAAGCGTTTGTAAGCCGCCCTACCATGTGCTGCGCCCAGAGGGCTGGTGTGGGCCAAGCTCCCGGTGGGTGCAGGTGGGACCCCTCCTTAGTCACCTTCTTACTCAGTTTGGTTTCTAGATTCCTCAGCTGGGGCTGCTGTCACAGTGGGTGTCTAAACAGGATCTCACTCCTCACATTTCTGGAGGTGGGCAAGCCCACGTCAACGTGCTGACCAATTCCATTCTCCTTGAAGCTTTCAGATGGCACCTTCGCTCTGTGTCCTCACAGGATGGACAGCAAGAGGGAGCCAGCGTTGGGCTGGGGACGTAGCTCAAGCGGTAGCGCGCTCGCCTGGCATGTGTGCGGCCCGGGTTGGAGCCTCAGCACCATATACAAACAAAGATGCTGTGTCCGCGGAAAACTAAAAAATAAATATTAAAAAAATTCTCTCTCTCTCTCTCTCTCACTCTAAAGAGAGAGAGAGAGAGAGAGAGAGAGAGAGAGAGAGAGAGAATTTTTTTTATCTCTTCTGATAAGGACCCCGTGCCCATCATGGAGTTCCACCCTCAGGTCCTCCATCCTAATCACCTCCCAGCTGGAACCTGACAATCCCAAATTGATCCTGCAGCGTTACCTCAGCGTGGACTGGCGAGAAAGAGGTCCAACCCACCAGGCTGAGGGCTTCAACGCGGGCATTTGGAGGAGACAGCTCACTCCACAGCAGAAGCCCTCAGGGTCCCTTCACCAGATCCCACAGAGACCAGGAAGGAAATAAAAGCTTCGTGTCAAATCTGGAGATAAGACGGTGACACTCTCTTCCCTCCTCCACAGCTACGGATCCAACCCAGGCAGAGTGAAGCTCCCCACATCCGCTCCTTGGCCCCAGGAGGCTCCTGGAGTGTCGGGCCCTGTCTATTCTCTTTCCCCCAAGGCAAGGTAATCGTGAACCCCAGTCACCGTTCTGTTTCTCTGTCATCTTGCGCAAACTCCTTCCGGCACTTTCTTTCGACAGAGCAAAGGCTTGTGAACCACGCGTCCTCTGCTGAGAAGGGTGCCTGGTGAGCTTCACCCCACCTCCTAGGGCATATCGCAGGCATGGGCTGTTGCATCGAACATTTTTAAAATCCAAAGAAACATCAGAACAAGGTCTGTGTTCCAAAAGTGCACTTGGACTTGTCAGGCATGGTGACTCACACTGACATAGAAACATGTCATCAAGGAAGATCAACGTTCATTCTCAAAGATGCCTACAAATCAGAGGCGGGAAAAGCCACGCAGGGCATGGGGGTGGGGATGTCCAGCAGGGCCTCTCAGGACAGGGGGAGGCCAAGCACTATCCAGAGGCTGTCCTGGGGTTCTTGGGAGAAGGAATAGATAAAGCAGGTAGGTGCAAGTTGGACTTGGATAGTTGACTAACCTGGGCAGGTTCTGGGCTCTAGGGGTAGCTCCTGGTTGTCTGAGACTGGCTCAAGGTGGTTTAGGGCCAATGTGTGAGAGTTTGATGGAGGAGGTACCTGGGGTTTGCCCGGGAGGGTTGGTTTGCATAGCACAGGTGGGCTCACAGGGCAGTGGCTTGCCATCTCTAGGAATCCATGGGAATCTCTAGGAATCCATGGGAAGGAATTCCCTCCAGGATCAAGGGCCCAAATACCAGAGCATGGAATCCAGAGAAGGTGAGAAACTATAGTCAATACCGTCTGAGTAGGATATCTTCCTCTGCCAGAAAGCTTCCTGTGGGAGCCGCTGAAGATAGTTTTTACCTTTTCATCCTGTGATTTTGTTAACACCAGGGCATAAAAACGTCATCCCAAACTTCACTGATGAATTCATTTCTTTTCCTCATCATTTACCATCAACATCATTTAGCATCCAGACAATGGACCCAGAGCCTGGAATGCAGAAAGATCCTCTATGTTCTCATGAAATGCTGCCCCGTTTCTTTTTATTTTTAATTGGAAATATATATATATATATATATTGGAAGAACTCACTACATAAAGTGACAGAATTCCAAAATCAAATTGCATGAAAATATACATCGCAATTTCTTTTTACAATAGGTGAGAAAATTTCTAGTATTGAAGAATAGAGACAAAGAAATATGAAGGACTAAGGAGAAGGATTTGAGGGCAAATAGCATTCCTAATAGCAAACCAAGAAGTAGGAAGCTCGTGGTGGTGCATGCTTTATTTATCCAAACTCAACATTAATCAACTGAAGGGCAAAAATAAAACCAAATCAGAATTTTGTATTATTTGGGGTAAATTTCAGTAAGTTGAATTTAGAATCCACTTTTTTTTCTTTTTTAAGTTCTTGAGATAATGTTGAGAGCTCTCAACAGCCAGAAAATATAATTGCTACATCCAATCCAAGAGATGGGTGCAACCAGAATTCAAAAAGGGACAAAGCACCTGGTGATGACCACTCCTCTGAAGTCATCATTAAAAATGAAGTAATTGCTTATGAAGTACTTCAGTATTTGAACCAAATCATCTGAGGACTTTGTAGCAGATGGAAGAGATAAAAGCAAAGAGGACTGTCAAAACAAAGAAGATACAAAAGTTTAGTAAGTGACAAAGGTTAATGGAAGCCTCAGTGGTTTAAAGGAAATTAAATGGAAACTTTTCATCCTGATTGCTTTTCATCTCACATGA
This sequence comes from Ictidomys tridecemlineatus, assembly GCF_052094955.1. Taxonomy (NCBI): domain Eukaryota; kingdom Metazoa; phylum Chordata; class Mammalia; order Rodentia; family Sciuridae; genus Ictidomys; species Ictidomys tridecemlineatus. Next base: position 4,972,256 of record NC_135490.1, on the reverse strand, counting down.
AAAGACTTTAAGGAGTCTTTTTAAACTGATAAGAAACAATGGATAGAAAAAGAAAACCTGCTAAAATCTTTTTTAGAATTTACACAATTCTTATTCTATCTACTATCAGAAAGCATTATTTGGTACAAGGTGTATTTGTGGATGTCCGTGAACAGTATACACATTATCCGGATCATGTTGTGCTATGTACACATCTTTACAATTCTTCCTGAAGGTTAAAACAGTTCATTAAAATTCAAAATGCGTAATCATCTGTAAGCTGGCACTTGTTAGGCTCTTGTCAGCATTGATAACTGGCATGTTTTCTTGCAGCCCAGTTCCAGCCAGGGTTTTGCCAACTTGTTACAACAGACGTCCAGCAATACAGGTGGGTACAGTGCAGGAAAAACAGTGCCCTGTTTCTCAATTGAAGACCCTGAAGTAAGTGAAATTACCAGCTGCTGAATAAATGTCACTCAAAAGCAGTCTCTCAGCTTTTTCTTGCACGGCGTGCAGCTTTTCTTTTAAATTCTCCATTTCTGTCTTTCTTCCATTCTTTCGCAGGTGACTCTCCATTAGGGTCTGCCAGTATGGAAATGACAGTAATCGTGATGGTTCCCACCGTGTGGGTAGGAAGCCAGCGTTCCTCTGACTTTTCATAACCATACTTATCCTCCCCAGCTCATGAAGAATAGAAATGCAATCGCCACCATTTTTATCAACATTTGGATGCCAGATTTCTGTGATGATTTCACTTTAGGAGGCCGGAGGGGATAATCTTTCGGGAAAGTGAGATGAGCCTTAAGAACACCACCTTCATAAAGTGTGTCTGGGGGACCGACAACAAGGACTTCCCATGGGTAGAGCTCATGGTCGTCTATGAAACCTGCTGGAAAGTCTTCCAGGGGTTTTGGTTGAGTTCGCCACATGGGGCCCGGATGCTCCTGCTGCCCCAGGGTCTGGCGGCCTCCACCACACCTGAGCCCCGGGACCATGCTGCCTGGTTTCTTTCAGCTAAGGCAAACAGAAAGGATGTGTTTTTGTGACAATTTGTAATTCTCTTGAGATAGTTAGGCCTTAAGGAGGCACCCACCCCAATAGAGGGCCACCCCACTCCAGTCGGAAGGCCAGTGGTCTTCTCCTCAAGAAATTGTAGGTCACTTTTCCAAACAAAGGATGTTAACTTGTGAGATTTTAATCTCTTTGCCCTGGGACAGGAGAGCTTACAGGTCTAAGTCATGGCCTCTTCCTCAAAGAGCTGCTGTCCATGGGGAAAATAAGGTGCATTCACCCCAAACAGTGGCAAACTAATGCAAGACAGTGCATCACCCAGGGCAAAGCTCTGTGCTGACAACAGGTAAGAAGGGGTTTAAAGAATAAATGTGTATAGGAAGGGAGATTTTTTTTTTTCATAGCTAGAATGCACTAATAAAAACATTGTCCAAAACCAAAATAGCTAAAAACGGGAAGATTGTAGTGAAACCCTGTAAGATGGATGCAGCTTGGTCAGGCAGAGGTGGAGAGGAAGGAATTTCAAAGCAGGCCCCATACCTCCTCACAGGGCAGGGTCTAGCTGAGTAAATGAGTGTGTTCCTTATGATGGCGTCTGTACCAGACATTCCTCAGAGCTGGAGATACGGCGATTGACAAAACAGATAAAATTCCTGAGTGCACCAGGCTCACATTTCACTGGATTGATAATCAGAAAGCAATTAAGAGGTATGTCTGCCCAGGTAGCCAGCCCAAGACTGGGTCCTGTGACCTGTGTTTCTTCCACGTGGCAGCCTGCAGCGTGGCAAACCCTGCCTGCACGGGAGCCGTCTTGTGCCTCTTATCACATTTCAGTGACTTGCCTTCTTCACTTAGAATTTCTACTTACCCTCCTTAAGTCCTTACCACAGATCCCAGGAGAAGGGAATTCAGACTCACAGCGCTGAGTAGGAGAGAAGAATCTGAGTAGGGACTGTATGTTTGCTTTCCATTGCTGTGACAAAATACCTGAGAAAGTCAGCTTATAAGAAAGAAAGATTCATTTGGGCACATGTTTTCAGAGATTTCAGTCCATGGCCCTGTTGCCAAAGGCAACAGGGTGAGGCAGAGCAGCATGGGGGGAGCGTGTGATGGGAAAGGACATTCACGTGGTGATAGCCAGGAAGCAAAAGAGAGAGAAGGGAAGAGGCCAATATTCCCCTCACGGCACACCCAGTGCCCTGACGTCCTTTCACCAGGCCCACGTCCTAAAGGTCCCACCACCTCCCAATGGCACCCTGGGGGCGTTAGTGTGTGGGGCGTTGGCAGACATCTAAGCTCCACACCACCGGGTGCCTGCTCTAGTCTTTGATCCCCTCTTAACTAAACTCAAAGCCTCTACCACCTCCCAGCCTCCAGGACCCACCAAGACAGCAGGGTGACCATGGCTGTCGAAGCCACTCTGACACCCCTGTCCTTTGCAGTCACCTCAAGGCCATAGCCCTTTCGCAGGACTTTCCCGCCTCTCTCCTGGACTTGTGCCCGGCTTGCTCAGGCTGACCGCGATGCTCTCCCGGCACACAGTTCAGGTTCAGTCGTCAGCACAGGTCAGTGGGCTGGGATGTTTGTGGATAAGCCTGAACCACAGCTCCTGCCACAGAACGGTCTGCTCCCCTGGGTCTTCCTGTCATCCCATCCTCTAGTTTAATCATAGTAGGAGTAACGATCCCGAACACTAAGCAATGCTTCTCTGAGATGGATTTCAGCGGTTGCATATACATGTTCTCCCATCTGACCTTGGAGCAGTTCTGCAATGCAGGCACTTGGATTATCTCATTTTACACATAGAAAAGAAATCCAGACTCAGAGATAATTTCACGTAAATTGCCCACACTCACATCTTGAAAGGGGTAGGGCTGTTTGAAACTAAACCTGTCTCCTTCCAAGGCGTGGTTGGGTCAAATACAGCCGCGTCTGGGTGTAACCTGCTTAAAACCCATGGATTTCAAGGATTCCCAGAGCTGAACATAGGTTGAAGCACCTTTTCCAGAAACACTTCCTTCCCCCAAACAGAAAACATACGAGGTCGCCCTTCCTTCCAGGTAATGTTTTCGTACTAACCAGTAGCTCTAGACGAGCTGGTTAGGGAGGGTTCCAGATGACTCCGTCTTCATGTTTGAGAGCAGCAACACCTACACTTCCTGTCTCTGCCTCAGCCAGCCGTCGGCCCAGCGGAGGGCCTCTCCAGCCCTGTCCCCTCAAGTCACAGGAAAGGCAACTCCAACAAGACGTCTGCTCGGCAATCTGATGACCACTAGAAGGGCCCCACGTCCTGCCTCGAAAAGCAGGAATTGAAATGTTGGTTCATTCGCTCTTCACCAAGCATCTTTTTCTGGGTTCTGGAGATAAAACTGTGGGGAAAAAAAAATAGGCCTTTTAAAAGCCTGTAATAGCCTATAATATTACCAGAGCTGCCTAATGTCTCTCTCTATATATCCTCAGCCTGCCTCTCCAACCATTTTCCATACTTCTTTTTAAAACAAAATCTAATTGGATTATATCCTTCTCAAAACCTTCAGTAGCATCCCGATGTCCTTAGGAAACATTCCAGACTTCTGAAACGGCTCACGAATGGCCCCATGAAATGACTCTCGGCCCCCTCCCATGTCATGTCATGCTGTGCTTCTGCACCACCCTGGGACAGTGCCTTCTCTCTCATTAATTTATTCCTCTGCCTTCACCTTGGCTCAGCCAGGTCTCTATTGGCCAACACTCACGGAGCCCTGTGGATGTCACCCTCAATACTGGAGGACAGAGGAACGTAGTACCCTCGGAGGCCTACTTCCTCCTACAAATACGTGACTCTCACTGTAGGTTGCCTGCCATGATCTCTGCAGACCCCTCATGCCTGCTCTCAACTGTGCAGTCCTGAGAATTTCAGAGATTAAGTGTGCTCAACTACTGCTGCTTGTAAGTTGTCCCCAACAAGTCCTAGCCTATGTCTGGACCACACCAAGAACACGGTGCGTGCATGCAACTCTGCTCCACAGTATTCCCAAGCACTTGTTTAAATCTTCCAGCCCCAAGTGGCTGTAACCTCCATCAGCACCGGGGACTTGGACTTGCTCACTGCAGTCCCCAAGTCTAGCACAGAGTGTGGCATTTATTGAGAATCAGTCAGTGTCTCCCAAATGAAGACTCCTCCTGCAACAACTTCAGAGACACTCTAGAACAGCACCTTCTGCCACAGTTGTTCTTGTGTCCTTTCCTGCTAGACTAAGTTCTGGAATGGCCCAGCGATTTACCTTTATTTTCAATTCTACACGCCCGCTGCAGTACCTGGAACACCCCTGCTCAGTAAATGTGGAGCAGGGAGTGAAGGAATGGACTCACTCGAGGCTTCCCGCTCGCTCCCAGGCCTCCTCTGCAAAATGAGGGGAAAGGAGAGGACCTCCACAGCTTTCACCTCCGCCGCTCAGTCTCCCTGCCACACAGCCGTGTTTCTGAGTCCTTGAAACCTGGAGTCCTGGCTGCAGCAGTCCACCAAAGTCACATTTGCTCGAATAGAAGAACAGCCCCAAGAAGAGAGTTGGGGCCCCGGACTGGAGTGTCTTTTCAAAAAATTTAAAGTCATATTCTAAAGGTAAAGGGCATAAGGCTTTGGGCAAGTGGCTCAGGAAACCCTAACAAAACCACGGTCTAGATGCAGTTTTTGACCACTTGGCATTGTTAACAAGGCCAGCTAAGAAAGTGGTTTTTGAACTATGTTCCATAGAGTTTCTCTGGTGGGGAGAAATGAAGTAGAGGTTTCCTAAAAGGTTATGTTTAAACACAGGTCTCTGCAGCCACGATCGATTCATAGATAAATAGATAGAAGATGATAGTCTTTTAAAAAATCAACCATTGTTCTGAAATAGTAGTGAGACTGTGCACTTTTCCCTGCCAGAACCATATTTCACAGTATTACAATGCCGCTGATAGATTGTAGGCCTCATAATATTTTTTTCCTTAATTTGGTCACTTCTCAGATTATCATTCAATTTTTTAATTTAAAAAACTTTGAATGTTTTTGTTGTCCGGGTTTGTGAGCGCCCTAAGAGGTTGCTTGAGCTAACCAGAGGCAGAAGCAGGAGCCAGTTTAACAGTCCTTACAAGAGGCTGTGTATGTCCATCTCCTGATGACGGGGTGGAGGCCACATCTACTCATCTCCAAATCCCCGTGGTGTCTAGTAGAGAACTCAGTAACTAGGAGTTTAGTAAAAAATCATGAAACAGCCAGGCACGGTGGTACACACCTATAATCCCAGCAGCAAGACGCTAAGCAACTCAGTGACACCCTGTCTCTAAATAAAATACAAATTAAGGCTGGGGTGTGGCTCCATGATCCAGTGCCCCTGAGTTCAACCCCTGGTACCAAAAAGAAAGAAAGAAAGAATTCACCTGGCCAAAGTGATAGGGTGGTTTTCAGCAGAAATTGCAGAACCAAGATGGCTCAGGCAGAGAGGGTGTTGTTTTACAGTTGGAGAAAACCTGACCTAGGCACCCAGCTATACGCTTAAGTCCCAGGTATCCACACAGCATGGAGAACTCACTCTGCTGGACACACAGGCCCAAGATTCCTGCGCTGTCACGGCCCTGGGCCTGGCCGAAGGGAAGGAGACCTCAGACGTGGCCGGGCCTTAGCTCATTGGTCTGCACAGCACCCCAGTGAGGCCTCTGTCACCCTCCTTCACCTGGGGAGCCACAGACATAGGGAGACAAGTTCTTGCACCCACCTGCTCCCTTCTGCAGGCCCTCCACTCACCCCCCTTGGGCTGGAATTCACCAAGACCTGTGCCCTCCCTGTCAGGAAGGGCGGAGGAAGCTTTATATTTGTGGGAATTTCAGCCAGCGTCCAGCAGTGTCCAGGATAGCTGGAGGACATGCAGGAGTGGCCATCCTTGGAGCCATGGCTTGGCCTCATGCTTTAACCTACCCTGGTCTTTGGATACCCGCTGTGGCTGCTTAGCGGGAGGGCGTGCTGGGCCAGGGAGAACCGGGGGCTCCGTCGGGCTCTCCCTCCTCCCCCTTGGGCCTGTGCGTCCCCCGCACTCCTTTCCAAGACCCTGCCTCACCTCAGGATTCGTCCTCTAGGCCCATCTGTAGCAGCTGGCCCAGACCTTGTCCCCTCCCTCCCCAGGGTCCTGTCCTGAGCACCTGCTAGGTCCCCTGGTAGAGGACAGGCTGGCAGCACCAGTGAAGCCTAATGCTGGGACCAAGCAGAGGATAAGAGGAAGCGGCAGCCGTGCTGGTGTGTGCCTGTGTGTGCACACCCATGCACACTCAGAGAGTGTGTTCACGTGGGCACAGGTGTCTTGTGTGCATGCGTGTGGGTCTGTGAGCTGTTACTCTGGGGCTGATCTTCAAGCTCTCCCCTCAGCCCTCCAAACTCCCTCCCGCTCTGTCAAGGATCTGCTCAGCCCCTGCTCCGAGATGCCTGCGACCACCGGCCTCTCCACACCAGGCCCCCCTCCTCCTGTCCTGCTTATGTCTTCCGTACACTTTCCCTGCCAGACACCATATTCCACAGACGCGCACGCCCGCAGGTCTTGTGGGTTCATGGTCCCCATCTCTCCCTTCGTGTTCATCTGATACAAGGAAGGCTCAGCGGGAAGGGTCCTGTTCATTCTGTGGTGCTCAGACCCTGTGAGAGGAAGCAGAGCAGAGGCCCTGGGGTTGTGGCCAGGAAGCTGAGCTGGTGCCAAGGGGAGGCCTGCAGGGCTGTCCTCAGGGCTGCGGCCCTGCATCCCAGAAGTCACCCCCTCAGGGACCTGCAGCCAACGAGGCGGAGGCCAAGCCCACAAGGGAGGCTGAGAAGCCTCCGCTCACTTCACTAACGCTCTCCGTCTCTCAAGAGTCCCTCACATCGGCAAACTCCAGGCGCACACCAGAGAGGAGTAAGGAACGGCACTGGGGACCTCCTGCTGATCCCGCAGCCAGGAGGGGCCACCAGTCAGTGCCTCTGAACGAATGGGCGAATGAACAAGGAACCATGGATCTCTAAACTGGGTGAAATGATCTGCAAACTCTAAAGGCGATGATTCCAGCAACTCAGGAGGCTGAGGCAGAAGGATGGCATGTTTGAGGCCAGCTTTGGCAACTTAGCACCTGCCACAAAATAAAACTCTCAAAAGGGCTGGGCTGCACAGCTCCATAGCACACAGCCTATTCGTGTAAACACGAGGGCACTCTTACCAGCTCACACAGTCTCCTAAGCAGCACAGCCCATGTAAATACGTGTGACTTGTCATCCATTTTATTTGTGAAACTTGGTTGTTGTGCTTAGCTTCTGAAGGAGGGCAGAGCATTGTGCAGAGCCTCCACCTGCCCTTATCTCCCTCTGTGGTGGGCAGGCCTTTGTTTGCCCTCAGGGCCATCTGTAGGTTCATCTCCATTCATCTCTAAAACCCACAAGCACAGCCAGGCACAGGGCAGAGGCTCGGCAGCTGTCTGCCAAATGAGTAAAAGGAAAGAGATCTGTGCAGCCGGCTGCATTATCATCACTATGATAAGATCGAGCCTACAAGAAATCCCATTGTTCTGCCCAGTGACACACTGAGGACGGACGTTCTGCCAGAAGCCAGGCACAGGTGGCAGCTTGCGTGGTCGAGACACCCATTGAAATGGGATCATAAAGTGTATCAAACCAAAATGCACAACCTGCCTTCTCTCCCAGGCTTCTCAACCTCTGCTCTACTGACACTGGGCAGAGAATTCTTGGTCCCAGGAGCCTGTCCTGCATCCGAGTGTGACTAGCAGCATCCCTGAGCCCCACCCCACAGAAGTTAGTACGTCTCCCCACCAGTAAGGCAGCCAACGTCTCCAGGCACTGCCAGGTGCTCTCTAGGAGGCAGCACTGACCCCACAGCACTGTTCTGACTCAGTGCAAGAAGCTGGGGTGGGGGCAGGCTGGGAGGGGAAACGGTCAAAAGGTATAAAATTTCAGTTCGGGGGGCAGGGCTCAGGAGATCTATGGTGCAATGTGGTGATAGAGTTACTAACAATGTGCTATGTGCTTGAAAATTGCTTAAAGAGTAGATTTCAAGTGCTCTCACCACGAAACAATGGTAAGTATCTGAGTTAATGCACCTGCTAATTAGCTCAAGTTCACCATCTCACCAGGTACACCTATTTCAAAATGCCATGCCGTCATCCTAAGTGTGTAAGATTACTTGTTGATTTAAGAAATAATATTTTAAGAATAAGTTCAGTTAAATCTGTTACAAACAAGATTTTTAATGGCCATTAAGCAGGATATATTGGATAGCAACTTTCCGTTTCCCAGAGCACGGTCGTAGCCCCACTCATTGAGCACTTAGCGCTCCCTATAAACTATTCTGAGGGTTTTTTCTGCATTAACTCGTTACTCTGTCCTCCACCACATAACCTCAGCCCTGTCACTACTTCTCTTCAGAGAGAAGAGCCTGAGGACGAACAGCCCCTGGGAACTGGACCAGCAAGCCGAGGAGTGAGGCCACCTTGCACAGCCAGCGCATGGAGCGCTGTGTTAGATGAGACACCCAGTCTAAGTCGTCTTGATCCTCGTACTTTATGAGCAACTTAGTGCTCATTGATCACTTGGGGACATGTGCGTGTACTGTTTTTAGAAGGGACGGGTTGGGTACTTCGGAGTCAGAAGCCTCAGCTCAGGGGACATTGCAGGGAGCCCAGTGTGGGCCATACCATGTACAGGGAGGAGGAATCCAAAGTTGTCTCAGAAGGCTGAGGGGCTGGACAGGGACGTAGTGTCCCTCCAGCAGCACTACTTAACAGCATTCAGTCCTCATGAGTCTTCCCCAGGAGGTGCTCTTCTTGCCACCGCTTCACACACGCTAGGCTGGGTGATGGGGAGTTTAGCGACCAGCCCAAAGCCACCAAGTTCCTCGGGGCAAGTAACAGGGACTTCAGCCCCCACGTCTGGAGGCCCACTCTGCTGAACAGAGCTGCCACACCCCATGCCCCAAGTCAGGATGGGTAGCGGTTCCAGGATGCTCGACACTCTCTGTCCTGGATCCTAGATGCAAATGCAGAGCAGGTAAAGCCACGGGAATGACTCGGTGCCAACCCATCTCTTGATAAACGAGCCCAGGAAAGGACTTGGTGCCTTGGCCCTCATAGGAGACTGGAGCCCAGTCCTCCAGCATGGCTGTGAGGGCCCAGCAACACGTGCCACTTGCATAGGCAGCACAGGCGTCACCATGTCTAGAAAGCCTGGCCCACAGCCCCCGTGTTTGCTGCAAAGACTTTCCAAGCTCCCAGGGACCCTGGCCCCACACCCAGCCTGGCCTGCTGAGGCCAGCAGGCAGGGCTCAGCCCACTGGGGTGGGGCTGGCTTGAGGAAGTGCAGAGGACTTGAGGGAGACTATGCACCCCCTTTTCCTGCTACAAGAGCTGATTCATTGCCATTCTGAAATGCTTCACTCTCAATATTCAAAAAAACAAAACCCATTTTGATTCTGAACACGCATCATGGAAGCGATAAACCTGAGGCTCTCCTCGCTCGCTCCTGAAGAGAACCTTCTCCTTGAGGGGCCAATACCAGTTTCTTTTTTCCACCTGGACACGTAGTCTTAGCATTTTCCAACTGTGACTCCCCAGAGCATGAACCTCCAGCTTGAACCCGACACCTGTAGTTTTTAAGTCTGTCGGTGGAGGCTGGACAGGATTCTGTGCAGATTTGGGGCAAGGCCTGCCTGCTGCCTGCTCGAGGTGCTCAGCTCAGAGGACCTGTCCTGGCCAGGGCCTGGCCTTCATGTCCACAGCCTGACTGAGCTCCAGGAGCAGCATTTCAGACACACAGGCCACCACTTCCCCCTGTGGGGGTCCTTCTCCCCACCCCCTTCCTACCCTGCTACGCCTCACCTTTTCCTCCTCTCCTCCCCACACTCATGGAAATACCCTGTGGCCAAAAGCCGGAGATGCAGCATCCACACTGCAGAACCGTGAGGCCCCAGGCAAATCAGTCCACACTGCTGAACTGTTTCCCCATCTGTGAATGGAGAAGTGGGACCCTGGATCACCTTCAGTGGCCACAGGAGAGCTTGGGCCTACGGAGCTTACACAGGCCAGCACACAAGCCAGGCTGGTGGCCACAACAGACGGCTGTCAGAGGGCACCGCTCAAGAAACAAGGGGCGAGCTGGGGACGATTTTTCCACGCTGCAGTCAGCGGAACATCTTGCTCATTGCTGGAACATTACACCTAGCACAGACCCCCACAGCCAGCTCCTCACCCTGTGAGTGCACGAGGAAGACTGGGACCGGTGAAGACAGGTGCCTCTGAAGTCACAAGTAGCTGCCAAGCTTTGGTTTTGTGCCAACTATCATCACAGGTTTAGTTTGCATGAAATCCAAAGAATACCTCACCTTCCTGTTCCAGGACAAAGGTAATAAGAAAGGAGTTCCTATAATCCAAAGCCGAAGAGAAGTTCAAAATACAATAAAGACTCAAAGGGAGGAAAATGTCACGTCCGTGGGGAGTCAGGAAGGTTCACAGACCTTGACGGACAGAGTTTCACCTGAGAGATGAGGACAGGGCCTCCAGGCAGAGTGCCCAAAAGTGGAAAGACAGGGAGGCAGCAGCGGGACCATGCCAGGCGGGGTTTGAGATTTCCTCCAGAACAGCAAAGAGTTTTCCAGGCTCTGGTTGGCTGACTGATGCCTTTTCCAGGAAGAGCCAGTCATCACGTACAGTTCCAATTCATGATTCCCAACCAAACACAGCTCACAACCACCTGGTGCAAACACTCTCCCACTGGAGGTAATCACTCACCTCTAAAACCAACGTGTCACTGGGCATTAAGTGGGATTAACAGTACCCAGCTCACAGAGTAGTTTTGGGAATTGACTGTGACAATAGCTGTTCAAGTGTTTGGCCGAGAATCGTCTCTTTACCTGAAGATGACAACAATTTTCTCCAGTAGAGACTTTTTTGCAATACGACACACCTGCAACGAGGAAGTACATCCCAGAATTATCTAGCTGAAGACAACTCCATGCCACAGGTTAGAAATTTCAGGGGTGAAAAACAGTAGCTTGCCAGAGCTATAAGAACTGTCCTAGAAGCTGAGCCAAGAGTCCAGGTCTCCTGGCCCCAGGCATCCTCCCTCCTGCCACTGACTTCTCTAACACTAGAAGGTGACTAGTGTATCTGAAATAGACATTTCATCTCTGCAGCAGATGTTGGCCCTTCTTGCTGTGTCCCAATGTTCCTGCAGTCCTAGGCCACAGGACTGACTCTGGGGGTCCCCAAGTCAGAGTTGGCCACTCACCCCAAACAACAAATAGAAAAGTACTGTAACGTGCAGGAAAGGAATTTCAATCAATAAAGGCCTGTTGGGAGGGCAGAGTGAAATCAAGCCATCTCAATTATTTCTCTGGGGTGTTGACATGAGCTCTAGGTTTAAACAGAGGAAGAACTGGGGCTTGGGGCGAGAGATATCCATAATCACATTATCTTGGCCAGGTTGTGAGTCTGCCGATCACTATCTCATTGCGGGTTCTGCCAGGTGCCCCTGAGGATGACCTCATGTGGCTGCAGGGTAGTCTCTGTTTGCTGCTCAGGATATTCATCTATCAGGCCTGTGATCTTGAAAGAGGGCAATTTGGTTCCCATGGAAAGATGCTATTACCTAAAGAGCCATCTATTCATGGGACTATCTGCCACTTTTGGGGGGAGTCTCAGAATGGGTGATCTGCCTGCAAGGCTCCTCTGTTCCCTGAAGGTATAAGGCAATGACTGAAGACTTCCAGGTGCCACTTTAGGGTCTGGAGTGAGACTTGTAAAAGCCGGTGTTAGGCATCCCTGAAAACAATGAGACTATCTTAATTACTCTTATCTTGGTATTCTCAGGTCTTGAAAGGGGATGAAATTGGGAAAATGTAGGGCTAATACACCTTGTATTACCAGTTTTCACATGAACAATTTTAAATGGTTAACATGCTCTGTGCTGAGCTAGCTAGAACCTGAAGACAGAAACAAGTTGAAGGCAGAGAAGCCAAGCTTTATTCTGCTTTTAGTTACCTACCAGACATCCACAGGACCAGTGCTTTTAGCAAAGGCATCCTCTCTGAGTCCTGTGACATGGATCCCCCATCCTTAAGAGTTCTGAGCACAAAAGATGGAGGTGAGGTCCGCCAAGTCCTCAAGCTCCTTTGCTGCTGAATTGCCATGGAACAGGGAGAACACAGGCACAACCCCGGGGGGAGAAGGTCACGATGGGTGGACAGGACCTTGCCTGGTCTCTGGCAGTCATACGCCAACTCCCCCCCCAACACCACCGAATGCACAACTAGTATGAGCTGTTGGGTGTCATTTGAGCATCTATGTATCAATGTGGAGATTAGGAAATAAAGGCTCAGAGAAGTTGGACAGCGAGACCAAGAGCATGTAGCGGGGAACCTGCGGTCTCGGTTTCCGCAGTTCCTCCACCCACCCTGCTCTCATGAATGTCCACACCCCACACCCACTGGAGTAAGCCCTGAGATGTTAATGTCCGTGAGTGCTCTTCTGCCCACCTGCACACATCCCTGGAACACTTTCTTGCCAATGTGCTTGTTCCCCCCTCAGCTTTCACAGCCCCACGCTGCTCTGGTTGGGCCCTCCTGGTGTCACCACGCTGACATTGCAGCCACTCAGGGGTATTCTTTGGCCCTCTGGCTTTTCACTGTGCACCCTGGCTCTGGGGAGCTTCCTGCACCCCTTGACCCTCCTCAGGACTGGAGACTGTCCCCTCTGAGCCTCCGGCTTAGCTCTGAGCTCCAGGTTTACATGTCCCTGCCCAGGTGGCCCGTGCACTTCTCAGGCTCCACCCAGCCAAGGTTCCACTCGTCCCTGGGAAACGGCAGCTTGGTCCACCTGGAAGACCCTCGCCCACTCCTCTCCCTCCATCACCCTCCACACCAGAGGCAACTCTTTTATTCCTTCCACGATGGAGCTGTGTAAGCTTCCACCTCCCCCACTCACCTCCAGCTGGCCTCCTGTGGTGGACGCAGGCAGTTACCTCCTACCTGGGCTCCCCACTTCTCCTGACATCTCTTCCAAATCAGTCTCCACAGTGCAACCAGGGATCTTTCCTAAACATGAGTGGGACTGTGTTACTCTCTTTCTTAAACCCTTGTCATAGCTGTCCAAGTGGATGACTGGATGAACCAAATGTGGTGTGTACGGTGAGTGAAATACAATTCCACCTCCAAAGGACAGAGACTCAGCTACATTCTGTGACACACATAAACCCTCTAGACCTCATGCTAAGTGAAAGAAGCCAATCGCAAAAGGACAAATACTGTACAATTTCATTCCTAGGAGGCCCCTCATAGAGTCGGAAAGCAGACTAGAGGTTTCTAGGGGCTGGGGAAGGAGGAACAGGCAGTTAGTGCTCAGTGGGCACAGAGCTTCAGTTTGGGACGAGGAAAAACCATCTCAGACGGAGGGTGGAGGTGTCTGCACAGTAATGTGAACTATTAACTTAATGCCATTGAACATGCACCTAAAAATGGTTAGCATGGTGGATTTCTTGTTGTTATTTTGCCATAACATTAGGCAATGATTTCCCATCATCCCTGGAGGAAAGCCCCAAATCCTAGATAGGGCTTCCGAGGCCTGGTTACCGAGGCCCCCATTGATTGCCTCTCTCCCCAGCGACTCCTTTATCTTGCAGCTCTCACTAGGACCCCCTGCGTCTGCTCCTGCAGTGGAGTGCCACTGGGGCTCTGCCCACTGCTTAAAGCACACACGGCCTCCTTCCCTGCACTCTCTGTGGCTGGACTGCTTCTGCTCACCTTCCAAACCTCAGCTCCAGAACCCCAATTCTGAGGGAACTTGTCTCACACAAGAGAGGATGGTGGCTCTTGCCTGGTACAGATGCTGTGTGTGTTCGTCCTCCAAAGGATTAGCCCTCAAAAGTCGTCCAGGGTGCACCCTGTGCTAAGAATAGAGCTGTGTCTGCTCTGCCATGTGTAGGGCCAGCCGTGGCACTGACAAATGTCCCCAGCATGTGTGCTGGACAAATACAGTGGCAGCCTGGGCTAACATCCCAGAGCCCAAGTCTGCTCTCTACAGGACATTGACCCTCAGATGACAACATGCACTTGGGATACAGAGAAAAGCAGGCCAAGGGAAGGAGGGTGGGGTGGATCCATCCTGCCACCCCAAAGAACCTACAGAATGTTGTAACCCAAAGAGTGATCACAGGGCAGCTTCCCACCACCAGCCTCTCCACCTACTCTGGACCCATGTAGGGTCAGGCCATTTGGCTCTACCTTCCCACGAGATAATTTCCATCCTGAGTTCTACCCAATTCCAAAGAGGCTTGGGCATCAACCTGTGCTCGCTCTTGGCCAATATCATCTTACCTCATGCCCAAAGTAGTCTTCCATTCTTCACAGGAGGAAGGAGACTCAAGAGGCTCAGCACCTGTGTGGACTCCCACTCAGCCTCCACAGCTCCCTCTGAACACTGCTGCCTCCACAAAGCCTTTCCCAGCCCCATGGGCTAATCTCTCCTTCCCCCACGGCTCCCAGAGAGGCTTCTAGAGCCAGAGTTTGGTCCAGCCATGGCTGTGGCTAGCTGCTCCTTTCTACAATGCCCCACGAACCTATGAGCTCCTGAGGTCCCAACCCTTCTCTGCAACCCCCCCAAATCGAGTCCAGACCTTTCCTATGGAAGATACCCTTGACTGGCATTAGTTGAATAAATAGATCAAGGGCCAATATGCCTGGCCACTCGAGCCAGCCCATCTTTGTTCTGTGAAGAATGGTAGATAACTCACATATCGCCCACTTGCTATCAAGTTGGTGATGAGATGAAGTGTTTCTTTAATTTAAGAATACCACAGAGGGCAAGATGCCCAGCTTGTTACACATCTTGAGGGGGAGGAGAGTGGGGAGCGAGAGCACAGCAATCATTTACAGTGATCATGAGACCCACTTGACTTCAAAATGCTAATATTGAAAAAGTGTGTTTTCCATCTTGGAAATGCACAAAGGCACGTGAAAGCACACAAGGACATCGCGACCCTTGTGGTCACTGGAGGAAAGTGCTGAAGGACGGGTGCGGGTCCCCTGCTGGGGCAATTCCCGCCCAAGGGCTGTTTTGTGCAGGTGCAGCAGAGGGCTCTGACGGGCTGCCGGGGTGGAGACTGGGCCCTAAGAGACATAAAATTCCCCCTCTTCTTTTAAAAGGGAGGAAACCGTGGATGTCGCATGGCCCCTAACCTGCCCATGCCCAGGCTAAGTTCTACTCAAGCCCGGCTCAGGGTTAGCCTCCTCCCTCTTCACCCAGGGGCTTCCCACCAGACCCACAGGCTCCTGCCCGGGCTCCTGCTTGGGCCCTCCTCAGTGCTGATGACTGTGGCTTCTGGTGTCACTGGCTTTTCTCATTTCTGGAAATCCAGTGAACAAACTGTGGGTAGGAAAGAGCTGGTTACGGCAAGAAGTAAGTAGGTTCTGGCGGAGCTGGGGGTCACACACACAACGCTGGCTTCACTGCCTGGGGGCTCACAGGCCTTTCACTTCCAGAATAAAGCAAATGAGGGTGTCCCTTGAGCTTCTGAAAAGCTTCCAGTTGCCCTTGGTCTCAACAATGTCACCACTAAGAAGCACTCAGAGGACTGGGCTGCAGCTTACTGTAGAGTGTGCACTTGGCATGCACCAGGCCCTGGGTTCAATCCCCAGCATCCAAATATACGGAGGATAGATGGATAGATACATAGATAGATAATAGCTACATACTTACATACATACACAATCTCCCCAAAGAGACCCCCTGGCAGGCATTGAGCAAAGGGCATTAATAGTTTAATGTGATTTACAAATAAAAAAATGTGGATCCCCACAAACCAAAGGCTTGAAGGACCCTCTGTGTGCTCAGGTCCTAAGACCCCAACAAATAAGGACCAAGCTCAAAGGTGAAGAGTGACTTCAGGATTCTCTAGGCAGCACCATCCAACCCAGCATGGGTGGAGCGACCCAGTCCCAGTGCCAGGACAGGTGAGTCACAGTCTGTTTACCTGGGAGCTCAGCGAAACCTCCCCTTGTCCCCTTTTAGGTTCATGTCGTGACCTTGAAGAGATCTGCTTCACTCCCTGCCGTCATTTTTTGTACCTGTAGGATATCTGAGGATGTGGATGTGGAGATTCCTTTGGCTTTTCCTTGGCCACAGAGAAGCGTATTCAGACACTCCTTTAGAAGGCCTGACACAAGGGATGAGTGTGTGTGTAGCTCTTCAGGTTGAAGCAAGGTCACAGCTTTGGCTGGTGCTTGGCAGAACCCCTGAGTCCCCACAGAAAATAGAAACTCTGGGCAGCCCCTGGTTGAATACCTTCCAGCTCAGCCTCTATGAGGCTGTGCCTCTGGTTGGCAGTGAGTGACAATTACGGGCGTAACCAACCATACAAAGTCAACACTCACACATGGAGGGCCGCTTCCCAGCAGGACTCTCTCCTTACAGCTACCTGCAGAGAACAGATGGATCCTGTTGTATAAATGCTACACTTTACCGGATATGTTTACATGCCAGTGAGGGACACTGTCCAACACTCCGTTCTGGTAAAGAAACTAGAGACTGTGACACACACTAGGGAGTATTGGGGAGAAGAGGTGCAAGCTAAAAGCACCCGTCCACGTCTTTGCTGTCTCTAAGGCTTACCCCATTAGGTAGAGGAAGAGGATGTGAGTGCAGAAAAGAGAGCAAGGCTACCAGTCAGAGCGTCCCTGAATTGGATCACTACCAACCTTAGGTTGCTTCAAAGTGAGTTGCATGCTTATGCAATTTGCTTCCGTGAGTCAATCAGAATGAACTGTAGGAGTATATCATTTTCTGTTTTGTATTTCAGAAAGGATTTGAAATAGAATATTCAATGTCTCTGAATGGAATTTGTTTCTCAAGAAATCTTCGATGGCATTTGAAAACGCCAGGATTCTGGAGAGTCACAGCGCAAGTCTGAGCTATCTGCATCACATCTGTGGGGTACACATTTAGCACACATTCCTGTATCTGAAGTATGGCCCCGAAACCAACCATGAATGCCAGGATTCCATCCCTGGCTGGCTCTGCATCCTTCTTCCTCAATGTGACAGCCCTTGGGCCACATGCCTATTCCTGGACCCATCGTCTGTGACTGGAGGAGGGAGGGCCATGATTGATGGGGCTGTGGCTCAGACCAGATGCTCCTTCCCAGGGAGATGGAGCCTGTGGTGCCAGGGAGCACCCATTAGACTTCCTTGATTGCAGACAAGCTTGACCGTGGCAGTGAGGGGAGGGGACAACAGAGAGCATGGCAGAAGACCCAGGGTAACCACCCTCCACACTCTGAACACTAAGCTCTGAGAGGCAGGAGCAGTCTCTGCCTCATTCACAGCTGCATCCTCCAATCCCGACACTCACGTAAAAGTTTGCTGATAGAGAAACCTTCTCCATAAGCTATTGTCATTTTCATTTTATAAATTAGAAAACTGAGTCTGAGAGCAGTTTGCCTAAGTTCACCCAACCAACTAGGACAGAACCGGGAGCCAAAGCAGGCCCAGACGTTTTTGTGCAATGTGCCATGAGCCCCTCTGAGACAGCGGCCACTTCTTGCCAGTGGTGGAAAGAGAGAGCTGGACCACAGGGAGGGCTCCCTGGGTTCCTGGGAGTTGGAGCATGCTGGCAAGTGATAATGGCAAATGTGTCACCTTCCTGAGGAATCTGATGGCTTTTGGTTAACGCAACCCAAAGATCAAGATTCTTTTCCAATATCATTATTGTTTCTGTTTGTTATAAAGGTAATATATGTTCACTGTAAAAAAAAAATTAAAGACAGTATAAAGAGCAGAAATTGAGAGTCTTTCCAACAACCAACCTGAGAAATAATGCATATATGCCCATATTTTTAACATAAGTGGGTTCAACTAATATATGTGAATTCATAATTTGGTTTTGTACTTGTGTAGAGACCCACCTGCTGGCAGAACTGGAGCTCATTCTTTCTGCTTGCACATTTCTTTGGCTCTTGAGGCCGTAACTCAGAGTCCAAAATTCAGAAAGGAATGGATTCTAATTTTGCCCTGAGAAATGGGTCAGAGCACATAAGGGCCCATGTCTTCCACCTTTCAACCCTGAACACGGGAGCAGGGCAGGGGGCTTTTGCTGGCTCGTCTACATCCTGGGTCTAGATACTGGGGCAGCACGCTGCCTGCAGGCTGATTCATAGCTTCCTGCTTGGCGGCTAAACGCTTCTCCTGGTCCAGAATTCCTGGCCCTAATTTCTTACCAAAGACCAGGTAGGTGTCCTCAGCCCTTAGTAACTGACTGTCTCAGCTGATGCATGGAGCCAACAGAGAGGAGAGTGGGCAGATACATGAGGAGATCGGCAGGGACAGGAGCCTGCACCTGACCAGGAGTTGGTGCTCAGAGACCATCCTGAGTGAGGGGAGTCCCTGAGAATCTGGATACAGAAGTGACAGACCCCAGGGTGAGTAGAACCAGCAAAATGGGTTCACCCCTTGGAAGCCAGGGTAGACCCATGGCCCTAGATAGAAGGACCACATAACTTAGTAGTAGTGACTTTTTTACTCAGGATTAAACCCACCAGAGTCCTTCTAGGGAAGACATTGCAGAAAATCATACACAGCATGTAAGATGTCAAAGCTCAAGGTTCCCAGGAGGCTCAACCCCAGACCTCACTCTCTAGACAACTGAAACCCTGAGAAAGGAGGGGCTTGTTCAAGGTCCCAGAACGACATCCTAAAGCCAAGACAAAGCTCCGGGATTCAGCCTTTGACTGAATGCTCACTCTCAAGTGTCACAAGAAGTCACTCGGGCAATGGTGCTCTAAACCTTAGACTTCCTCCCCATCCACCTGTGTGAAGAATTCGTCCTGAATCATAGAAAATGGTTATTGCACTATAAAGGGAAGACAGAATATGAACAGTCCTAAGACACTGAAGAGAAAGTTCAAGGAGAAGGTTCAAAAGCAAGTTCAAGATAAAACAATGGCCCTCAAGACTGAGCTCTGCGGAGCAGAGGGCAGTGGTCCCTGAGAGATGGAAATGCAAGCAGCAAAGCCCCGCAACTGCCCCAGCTTACTGCCACAGAGAGCATCCATCCTGCAGCACTTGTAGACACACCTGCAGAGCTCCCTGAGTCGGGAGGTGGAGATGAGCATCCAGGGAGACCGACAGGGTCAGAGAGCTGAGACAGAGAGCATCTGGAGAGGCAGCAACTCAGATCCACTGTCTGAACGGCACAGGGGATTTACGTGAGGGATCAGTCCAGGACCAGAGACCACCAGAAGGAGAAACTGTGCCCTCATCAAGGAAAGATTCACAATGTCTGGCCTCTCATCTAAAATTGGCAGATGAAGAAGAAAAAAAAATGACCCATGATAAGGAGAAAAATCAACCAATTAAAAGTGACCCAAAATAGACACAGGTTTTAAAAAAGAAACAATGTGTGATAGGAGGATAATGGATGGAAGAAGTCTTTCTAAGTATTAAAAGGAAAGTAGAAGGCAAAAAGGAAGAGATTAAAGTATTTCTATTATAGTAAGCAATTCTGTCCTGTAGACCAAATACAGAGCACATTCCAGGCCAACAGAACCAGGAGGAAACATCTACATGCCTGACAGAGAGGCTCTGAGTGCCAAGAACAAAAACTTCTACAAAACCCTAAAACAAATGGCCTCCTGGAAAAATTGGTCAAGAAAGTGAAAAAGCACAGATGGCAAAGAATCCATGAGGTGCACGTTCCCTGTGGACCTGGGTCACTGTGCCCGTTCTGCTTCACATTTCCACAGCTGCTGTCTGCCACCATGGCCACAGGCCCAGGTGTAGGAAACCTTCCCTCCCACTGCAGTATGTGACAATGACAATATTGCCTGCTGCTAAGACACACCTGTCCTCAGTGCCCGTGCTCCGTGTTCATATCCATTTTCTTATCTAGTAATCAAAAGCTACAGAAGACGAAGATGATGGAGATTGGAGTGACCTGTCATGGATGATCTAGGATTTGAACCTAGGAATGTCCGACTGTCAGGATTTTGCTCTTTCCTTTTCCTAGGTTTCTTTACCTTGGCATGACTGACATTTGAGGCCAAATAATGAATAAACAAATTCTGACCAGTATTAATGGCAATGTGGAGAAATGAGTGCAAGTCTGTATTTTTTTTTGCATGTAATTGTAAATTAGTACAACCTTTTGAAGGACATGTGGGCAGAATTTATTAAAATTTCAGAGGTGGAACTCCTTTAACCTTTCAACTAGCAAATCCAGCCTAGCAGTTCATGCAAAAAGTCAGTATCACCTCTGCATGAAAGCCTTTCATGAGTTGTCCCAGCCAAGATATTCACACTGCCAGCACTCGGTCGGTAATTCCCCTTAGTGGTAGTCATCATCAGAGTCAAATAGGCTTACCATCTCTTCTCCTTAAGAGCAGAGACTGGGCACTTACCAAATTACTAATATTTGTTTGTTATATAAGTTAGTACAGTCTTTTAATAGCAATGGATATTATACTGATTATTTTGCCACCATCACAATAGGTAAAAGAAAAAATCTAACATCCATTAGTAGGAATATAGTTTAAAAGTACTCTCCTGGTCACCTGTGAATCTTCTTTGGAAAAATGTCTATTTATCAACTTTTGAATCCGGTTTCTTCTGTGTTTGAATTTTAGGAATTCTTTATATGTTCTGGATACGATTCCCTGAGACATGAAATTTGCAAATAATTCCTCCCACTCTGTTCACTGCATGTTTTTTTTCTCTATTGCTAATGACATTTGATGTGCAAAAGGGAGGTTTTTTAATGTTGACAAAGTTAGATTTGTCTATTTTTTTCTTTTGTTGCCTGTGCCTTTGGTATTGTATCCAAGAAACCATTTGGAGCCCAGGCTGTAACCTGAATGGACCTCAACTTAATAAGACTTCGGTCACAAAAGGACAAGTACCAGACAATCCCTTTCACATAAGGAACTTTTTAAAAGATCCAACTACTAGAGACAGAAAGTGGAATAGTGGTTTCCAGAAGCTGGAGGATGTGGAATAAGGAACTTCTGTTTAATGGGGGCAGAGTTTTTCAACGTCTTGTTGTCTGCAATATGGAGCTCAGGGAGCTGATTAATGGTGGCAGCAGGTTGATCACTGTTTGTCAGTATTTTTATTGTGATTGAAATTACTCGTGGGAACAGGACACAATGACTATTGCTAGCATAATGGAGAGCAGAAATGATAAGAAATAGAATTTAATTAGACCTTTGTGATTGGAGGTTTGGTGGAAGCTGTGGTATGGAGATTAGCAGTTAGTTTTGGGATTGTCTTTTCTACTCAGATTAAGTCTGGGAGGCAGAGGCTAATTTTTGGCTTGTGGTAAGGTTTAGATGAGGATATAGACAATGTAGAGTGGTTGGGAAATAACCTAATAGGTTTGAGAATTTAGATATATTAGCGTAAAATTTAGTTTTTAGGTTGAGGGTGAGTTGATTTAGTTCTATAGCAATTGTGAATCCTAGAATGGTAATTAGTATTGCTGTCATTTTTAGGTGCAGAGGTATCATTAAGATTGGTGTGTTTGTGGGAAGAATGTTGTAATGTCATGTCACGTAAAAAGTCTGTAGGTGGATGGTGGCGGTGAAGGTACACCTGGGAGTGTACTTACTGCCCACTTAAAATGGGCAAAACGGAAAGTGATCATGTGTTATGGACATCCTATCTGAATTCAAAATTTATATTTTTAATTGACACATAGTAATTGAACATATTTATGGCATACAGTGTGATATTTCAATACATGTATACAAAGGACCAGATGAGGATAATTGGCATATACATTGCTTCAAAAATTTATCATTTCTTTTTGTTGTAACATTGAAAAATCCTTTCTGCTATATACTTTGAAATACAAAATGAATTGTTGGCCATAGTTAACCCACTGTGGCTATAAAACACTGGAATTTCTTTCCTCTTATCTAGTGACTCTATACCCATTTAAATAAATATTAAATGTATATAAAGGTTTAAAAATATTAAAGAAACATTTTAAATTTAGTAAATTTAATTTAAATAAATACTTTAAAGCATTCCACTATAGATTGTATCCATAGACACCTTCCATGTAAATGGAGCACTGTGGTACTGTAAACCATTATTAAAATGAAGTTGATATAATGGTATTAAAAGATGGTGGGGGCCGGCTGCAGAGCAGGGTAACAGTTTGTCCCCTTCAGAATGTGTATGCATCGAGGCATACAACAATACAACCTTCCTGTGTGGGGAGGAAACTCTCATGGGTTTAGGGAGATTTGTATATTGTAGGAAGTCAAACTCAAGGTGACTTTCATTTCTGATGACATATGTCAGTATCATTTTAACTTTTCTTAGGGCATATATTATTTTTATAACTAAAAACCAATAAAGGGCTGGAGATATAGCTCAGTTAGTAGAGTGCTTGCCTCGCATGCACAAAGCTCTGGGTTTGATCCCCAGCACCACAAAAATAAAAATTTAAAAAACAAAAACAATAAAACCAACAGCAGGGAGGGCTTCCAGGACCAGTATCTCAGCCCAGTGGCTTCACCTGTGTGACAGTCTCCCTGGGGGCCGTGGTCGCGCCTCTCCACGCCTGGGTTCCCTGTCCATGAACGTGAGGGCGCCTGCACACCTCACTGATGAGCAGGTTCCGTTCTGTACCTGTTCGTTCGCTGTCTCTTCTCTACCCATCCAAGTGCACCATCCTGGGAACTGGGGAAATGGTGACTCACTGTGAACAAGAACAGAAATCAGCATTGTAAGAGCTAGCCCTTATTAGACACTCCTCGCCTGCTGAGCACCAGGCCCAAGTGACCCTGCGTCTACCTGCAGGCGCAGAGCTGTATCCATCTGTCCAACCCAGGGGCTGGCTTGATTCCCTCAGACATGGCCTGTCCTTGTGCCGAGGACCAGATGTATTCATCGCAGCATCGTACCTGGCCCAGGGGCTGCTTGGTCAGGCTAAGCCCTTCATTTTTCTTCCTTCCAGCCCTGAGAAATCAATTCCAAAACAAAGAGCTTAGACTCTCTGAAGTGCATCTGAGTTGGGACAGAAGCCACTCAACCCCACAGTGAAAGGACTGGGACCTGTTTAATCTTTAATAGGCAGGGCCCCAAAGCAGCTGCTGCCCTGCACAGCCCCTACCCAACCCAGCTTCCCTCCCTTCTGCACACCCAGGTCTCATGCTCCACAGGTAGGACAACACCAGACACCAACAGTTCTGCTCCAAGCAGCATTGGCAGTGTGGCATGTGGGACTCATCCTCGTGACCAGCAACCAAGGACATGACATTGCCTATGGTCAAAGCCAGCTGTGGGTGAGGGAGCAGGGAGCCAGGTTGCATGACGTGCCCGCTGTTCCTGGGATCAGTACAATCTCAAAACAAAAAGAAACGTCCATCATTTTAAAATCTGCCTTTTCTCCCTGAAAAAGAGTAGTGCACATATTTGGGCCACAATAATGATTACAGTCCTCCAAGAATCAATAAGGAGTGTGTGGAGAGTGTGGGCTACATGTAGCCCCGTACTGTAAATACAAAGCCTGGAGTCTGTTTACAGACATGGTCGGGTGAGACTTGCTGTTGACTGTCAAACTCTGGTGAGGGGCATCAGACAAGGCGCAGGAAGGAACAGGTGGGGGAACAGGAGGTTGTGCTGCTGGGAAGGCTCACCCAGAAGTGCAGATGGCACTTGGATGGGTCTTTCCTGCTCCTGTAACAAACAGGTCAGAGGCTTAGTCCACAGTTCTGGAGGCTGCAAGCCCAAGATCAAGCTGAGGCGGACTGGGTTCCCGTGACAGCCCTCTTCTGAGCACAGCCACACTGGGGACAAGGGCTTTGACAAGGGACGGACGGGAGGGTGCACTCAGTCTGCAGCAGCACTCTTCTGTGCATTCGTTTCTCCCCAAACTGGACAAAGCCCAGGGCTCACACCTCGGCTGCTGCCCTGGCACCACGCGCAGCTTCCTCGGGCCCTGGACTCTCCCTGCCATGAACCACAGGAGCTCAGGCTGTCCTCTGTCCCCAGCCTTGGAACCCACCTCTCTTCTCCTATCGTTAGCAAGTGGCCTCTTCTCACACTTGAGAAGAGATGGGTGACCCAGAGAGGAGCGTGGACTCTGCCTCTCGGCCCCATCTCCCCACTGCCTGGCAACGGGGGTGCCCCTCTTCCCTCCATCACGGCCCCACCTGGGAGTGCCCTGCCAGGCTCCAGCCCCAGTCTCACTCAGCGTCTTGGCTTCCCACTGAAGCAGAGGTTGTAACATTCAGGGTGCAGGTGGCCCTCTGGGCACAGTGCTGGGTGGCCTCCCATCCATTTGCCTTGCCCTGGGCATGTCAGCTGTCAGGGATAGCTGAGCTCCTCAGTCTTCCCCAGGGTCCAGGGAAGAGCCTCTGATCCCACATATCTACCATTGAAGGATTGGGGTCATGCTCCCACTCCAGAGTTCAAGTAACCACCTGAGACTCAACTGGCAAATTAATCACAGCATCGTTGACATTCTGTGGACATAGCCTAAAAATGTCTCCAGGTTCACAGCAGTAAAGTCAATCCTGAAAATCAGGTTCATATTTCCTGCATACCGATTCCATTCACTCCCCGGACACCTAGACACACCCTGAGCACATGCTGTGACCACCAGTAGCATCCTGAGATTTTATGCTTCATTATCCAGCTTACCCCACAATATTATCACATAACTAGATAATGTTGGCCCCATTTTGCAGGAAAAAAACATGAGGGTGCAGAAACTGAATCCAAGCCAACAGGTAGTAAATGGAACGCCTGGGGCCATCACCTGGAGCACCTAGTTCTCTAAGCTCAGTGCATCTGCCTCTCTGGGTGCCACAGTATCCATGAGAGTGCGAAGAAAGGAAGGAAGAGAAGGAGGGAGAGAAGAGGGGAGGACCCACAAGAAGGGCCTCCTCACTACTCCAACCTAAGACCTGCTCACCCTCCCCACCTTTTGCTTCAGGAACCTTGTGTTCCTCGGGCAGCTCTTTAAAGTCCCTGCCTTCGCCCCCATGGACTCCCTCTGAACTGGCCAGCAGGACCCCACACACATAGCCAGGTGCAGGCCAAGCCCTGGGGCCAAAGCACTCCTGATGTCCTGGGAATAAGTCACCTCCAACCACCTGCCAGCAGGCTCCCTGCGTGCCCTCCAGAGCCCCGGCCCAGCTTCCTCCCAACTCCCTCTGCCCACCTGCCTCCCAGTCAGCCTCTCTGGGGAAGCCACAAGCAGGTGATCTCACTGCACCCCTAGTCTAGGGCACAGAGCAGACATTGATCTTGGAGGCTGAGCCTCAGCCTGAGCTCCTCAGACCCAGCAATGATTCTCTGAGCTGATCGATGGCCTCTGAATAAGCTCCTCTCTTGCTTAACCAGCCAGAGCCTGTTCTACGACTCGCAAATTAGACCCCTAATGAGACACTAGGAAAGCTACTCCCAAAATTGAAATGAAGACCAATGAGAAATAAAATGTTTTCTAAAACTTCACATCACTGAGCAGCAGAGGCTGCTTGGAGCCTGGGAACAGCAGACGCCTGCACGGACAGGCCCAGCTCCTGGGGTCTCTGCACTGCCCTCTAGGGCCAAGATGGGGGATCACACCAGAGAAGCCACAGTTGCAAATCCTGGGAACACAAGTCCAGATGGAAAGTCCAAGTGGATATTGGCCCCTCAAGGAGACCGTTCTAGATCAAAAGAGAGATGAGAAGCAACTTCAGACTGAGGAGGAATTTTTATCCTTGCAACCAGATCATCTGCTGTACTAAAAGGTTGAAGCCAGAAGCCACTCTGGAGGCACACAGTTAAACCCCAGGGACAAACACCAGCACGGAGCCCACAGCCATCAGCTTGGGCTTTGGGTCTCAGGGGCTCCCTGAGCCTTTGTACTCCCCACAGGGAGTGTGAGCTGCCTTGCTGAGGACCCCCAGAACATTCCCATGCTGAAGAGCAAACAGGCTGACAGGAGGACCTGACTTCAGGTTTCAAGGCTGAGAGCAAAATCCCGCCGCAGCTGGACAGAGAAAATGAGCTCACATGACTTGCATTCCACTGAGGGCAAATGAGAGGAAGGTTAGAGATTAGAACTTCACTCCGGCAACAACTCCCTCAGGTCATCTAAGAGGTTGTGCAATCCCGTAGCCCTATATATACAGCTCAAATCCAGGCATTGGTGCCTCTCGCTCAGCCTCCAAGGAGTCTCAGGTCTTCTGCTGCACACCGGCCCAGCCATGAGGTTTTGCTACATCTTGGTGCTGATTTTGTCCTTCCTCTTCTCGCAGATCAACCCAGGTAAGATTTGGAATCTTCTGGAAAACCTTGCCAAGGAATGGGGAGCATAGGAATCACAGAAATGGAGACAGCTGTATCCATGTCATGAAGGGCAGCAGCAGGCAAGAGAAAACCCAGGTTGAGGGTCTGTAGTGGGCAGCTGGAGGCTCTACAGCTGTCCCTGGGCAGCAGGGGAAGGGGCCCGATGGTCTCAGGGCTACTCAGACACAGGTCCCCATGTCTCCCAGCCTCACCACTGTCCTGGGCATCTAGAGCATGCCTGTGTGGAAGGGATTTCTGCTTCCCTTCACCAGGCTCCTCACGCTGAGGGGCCAGCTTCCTATCCAGAGAGAAGCAACTGCCGTGCGCACCTCAGGTCACTGGGTGAGGCTGCCCCAGTGCCCTGCTGCAGGCAAAGTGCCACCACCCCTCCCACCAGGACAGCTCAGCCAGTGCCTGTGACTCACCTACTGTGCAGACAGCAGGAACCACAGGTGACTTTCCTCCGTCCCCAAGAAGGCCTGCCTTCCCCAGGCCACATCTCCCCCGTGAACAGGGGGCGCTTCCAGGCAGCCAGAAGTTGCCGGCTTCTCTGGGACAATGCCCAATGTCCTTGAGGTGAGAAAGGGGACCCTCAGGAGGAATCAAGGACACAGGATCACCCCTGTCCTGTCACAGTGTTGTGAGCAAGACACACTTCTGAGGTCAGTTCCAATTCGTACAAATGGATCCTAGGACAGAGAGAAGTGCTGGATGCTCTCCAGGAGCCCTGTCCCGCAGGCCAGGCCTTTATTCTAGATACAAGACTATTAGGGCCAATCAGGCCTTCATTTCCCATCTGAAGCTGGGCATCAACGCATTCTAAATGCAGTTTACTGTGCTGCCAGTAGAGACCCTCAGAGAGACACAGAAATCTATTTAGAGAGTGGAAACCTGTTTCCCTTTAAAGACTGGGAAATACCAGAATATACCAGGTCCTAGGAGGACCTGCTGGTTCAACCTTCTCCTTCAGCCAGGAGTGAGGGTGCTTTTACTGATTAACAAGGAGACATTCTTTCTGACATTCCAAACTCAAAACAGTTTAAACCAGACTTTTAACCAGAAGAGTTTTATGCTCTTCCCATCTGAATAGGATCATGAGCATCTCATTCAAAGGCACAGGGCTGAGCAGGCACAGGGCTGAGCAGGCACAGGGCTGAGCAGGCACAGGGCTGAGCAGGCACAGGGCTGAGCAGGCACAGGGATGAGCAGGCACAGGGCTGAGCAGGCACAGGGCTGAGCAGGCACAGGGCTGGGCAGGCACAGGGCTGAGCAGGCACAGGGCAGAGCAGGCACAGGGCTGGGCAGGCACAGGGCAGAGCAGGCACAGGGGGCAGTCCTGACCTGCTCTGTAACAAGGCAGCTGGCAGCAAGGACCACACAGAGGACGGTCAGGGACTCCCCTGCCAGGCCCCTCTGCACTGGGCCTGGATGGGCCTGGACCACCCAGGACTCCTGTGTGCAGCCTGTCAGGAAAGGAGTTCTCAGCTCACCTTCTAGAAGGAGCAAAGAGCAGAGCCTCCCTCCTCCAGGCAGGAGCCAGGGAGGATCCGAGGCCCTGGGGGACCCACAGGCCCAGCAGTGCCTCTAAGGAGCCGCAGCTGTCCCTATAATCCCATTTGGCCACAGGGAAGGACACTGCTTAGGGGTCTGAGCTTTGTCCTCCTCGGGAGGGGTATGGAGGGGGAGGAAGAGCTGCTCCCCTGTCTGTTCTGCACATTGTCATGCAGGTTCCCCTCCTGTGTCCCTGGGTCACTCTGCAGGCAGCGCTTAACCAGGCTTTGCTTCTCGTTGTGGGCACAGGCTTCAGGATTTTACTTTTAAAAAATATGTATGATATGGATGTCATATTAAAAATGTGCATTTTGTGGTATAGGATATTTTGGGACCATTTGGTTCCCTTTCTGAACCCAGGCACTGTGACGGTGAAATCAGCTGGCTCACAAGTCCAACACCTCACACTCTGGGGCTAATGTGGCCAGTGCTGTGGTCTTTGCTCCACGCCACTGTCCCCAGGCCTGTGCTGCCTGCCCAGCCTGGAGTTTGGTGCAGGGACTTAGGTGCCCCACCACAAGGTGCTGATGCTCTGTCTCAAGCCATGGCTGGGCTGAGCTCACACAGTAGATCCTGTTTCTGGAAGAGTCCTTGGAGCTAGCCTGGTACATCAGGGGCATTTGGGGAAACCAAGGCCCATTGACCCCACGGGTGCAGAAGTCCAAGACTTGTGTCCACTTTAACACTGCTCCTCTCTACCAGAAAGAGACAGCCTTGCCCACTTTCACCTCCTGCCAAGGTCTTTCCGTGAACACAGCATGAGGTCAGGATGACAAGACTCCCAGCCAGGCTTTGGAAATCAAGAGAGCTTGAGGCTTGCCGGGCTGACGGAGCCAGACTTAGCCCACAAGGACCGTGTGCAGGCACTGTCCTGGGAGTGGGGAAGAGCAAGGAAAGCACAGGCCCTCCAGGTCGGCACCCTCCATTCTGGAAGCCCAGGAGGCATGGAAAAGCAATCATATGTGCAGTTTTCCTATCGTAAATGCACTTTGGAAGTCTGCTGAGCACAGGGTCAGAAAACAGAGAACCAGGAGCTGAGCTGGTCCCCTGGTATCAGCAAAGGCTTGTTTGAGGAGGCTGAGATGAGGAGGAGTAATAGAAGTGATTTTGCTGAGCGTGCTGTTTAAAATTTTAATTCTCTTCCAACATTTAGGAACCAAGACCTGTGACATAACCCTTAGACTGTTATCTGCTCTCTGTACACAAATCCAGGGTCATTTTTCTTCCTGACAACAGTGAGCTGCAGCTGAACAGGGGCTGCAGGTCCAGAGAGCACCCCCATGTCCCCCCAGACCCACCATGCCCTGTGGCCTTCCTGCCTACTCGATGCCAGCGGTGATCTGCCTGGCTGGATAGTGCTCTAGAAAGATCAGAGGGCAGGGGGTCGAAAGAACAGGTGCAAAAGCCCCAGAAAGACCACCAGTCGACTCAGCCCTGTCAGTGCCCCGTGAGGACAAGCCACCAGCCCCCAACTGGGGGGAAAGAACGTGGTCTCTGCCCCATGCCTGGTGGTCAGCAGCTCAAGGGCTCGAACCCAGGCTACCAGCCTCCAAGGGACCCCTCAGGGTCTCTGCAGGTTCCAGGTACACTGCGTGCTAAGAGGGACCCATGAGGTAGGGACAGGAATCCCAGGAGCAAGTCCTGAGATGGCCTGGGGACAGGCCCAGTGAGGCCTCTGGGGCTGGCTGGGCCCTAAAGGGCTCCACTGGGAAGGGCAAGTTGTAAATGGCATTTTAGAGATGGCTGTCTGCAAGCTGAGTGGTGATCTGGAGTGACTAGGGGCCAACGGAGGCAAGCTAGAGTGGGGACAGGCTGGCTGTAGGACCTCTGTCATCACTGCGTCTCTTTCCCTACGGACTTCTTCCAAGGCCACAGCTGTTGGCCCTTTCTCCACCTCCTCCTGCCTTTGCCTGCAGGCTGCACGCTCTGCCTGCTGCCTTGGGTACATTTCCTACCTTTAAATAAGGCAAAGGCAATACCCCCAGGCCTCAGCCTTGGGCGGCTCCCATCTCCACCCTTCTCTGCCTGCACTTGACAGTCTCCTCCCAGAACCTGCACCGCCTACTCCTTCTCCCTCTCCCATTTCTGGAAACTATTCTGGAAATCCTCCTGCTGAGGCCTAGGGATCCCATCTAGAAAACACAAGCCAGTCTTATGGCTTCCCACAGAGGCCCTGTGTCCCCAGGACAGGCCAAGGTAAGGGCCACAGGCACTGCAAAGCCACCAGCCAGGACAGAGCCATGGAAGGCACTTTATAGCTGAGGAAAGCTACTCCAGGAACATCATCTCACTTCATGTCCCAGATCCTCTGCCACATGGGGCCTGCTCTCATGCCTGTTCATAGACCTTTGCAAGCCAACCCTCAGAGAGGTCTACTTTCCAGGAACCAGCCAGCAAAGGACCCGGACTCCCAAGTCTACATTCTCTCCAAGGCTTCCCAAAGACCTCTGCATGAGTCACCAAGCTCACCGACCTCTCTCAAGAGCAGTCTAGATGGGAAGGCATTGAAGCTTCCACAAGTCAGAAGGTGTTGCCAATGATTGACAGATGCCTTGGGTTCTTGTTGTGGGGTCTTCCTCTGCTACCTGAGTTCAGGAGTGGGCTATCTTTGGAACTTTGTGAGTTGTTTGTAGGAGTGTTAGATGAATTTATCCCCAGATAGCCTAAAAACTTTCTGAGAAATGAACTCCAATCCTCTTGGGCCACCCCTGTCTCTGCCTACACCCCACCCCTAAGTGTCCTCAGCCTTTATTTTAATACCCCAACGGGAGGAGCCCACTTGCTCCTGGGCCCTTCCAAGTATACCCACCACTGCTCACGAGGCTGCTGTGAAGGAGATCCACTTTATCCTGACCTGGGAAAGGGCTTAGGCTAGCTTACAAGCCCAGAGTTCTGAGAAGCTAATTCTAGCCTATGCCTGGTTGGGTTTCTGGTCCACTGCCCATGTATTCATCTCCAGAGGTGTTAAATTTGTGGCCACTGTTGGGAAAATCTAGATTGTACACCCACATCAAGGTGTGCACTTCCATGTCCCAAATTGGCCGCTCCCCTGTGTCTCTCAGTCCTGAGTGCTGAGCAGGGTGGAATCCTACTAGCTGTTTGCTGCAGTCCCAGGTGAGAGAGAAAGGTGGGGTTTGAGGCTCCCTTTCCCCAAATACTTGTCCTTTTGCAATTCATTCCACCCCAGCTGGATGGTTTTTGTGTCAATGATTCTCCAGTTGTGTCTTTAACATTGTCCCACGTGCTGTCATTGAGCTGCAGTTGCATCATACAATCTTAGAACCCCTCGCAAGGGACCTTGGGTGGGTGGAAAACAAACCACTCAGGACCAGAAGTCCCAGCACAGGCACGTGAGCAGCACTCTGCCATTCCCACCTTCTCCCCCTCGCTGTCTCTCAGTCTCCCAAAACCTGCTTAAGAAATTGTGCTTTTCTGGTTCTTTAACACTAAGACCACAGATCCCCTCTGTATTGATGATCTCCTTCACAGCAGCCTGCTGAGCAGTCTTCCTCGGCCACCGGCATGGGCCCTGCCAGGGCCTGGGGGACCTCAGGGCCACAGAGGGCTGGTGCAGTCTTCCTTACGCCATTCTCTGCCTGCTGAAGCCCTGACACCTGGCCTGGGCGGGCTCACTGCCACACCCCTTCTCCTCTCCGTGACCCATTTCCCCTCTGTAGCCTCGCTGGCTCTTCATTCAACCAGAGAGGCTGCAGAACCGCGGCTGCTCCTGGGCAGGGCGGCTGGCTCTCCCGCTGCAGCCGCAGCCGCCTGCTGTGTGGAAGGACCCTCTCAGCACAGCTGGAACTGGACAGGCTGCCCTCGCACCCTCCACCCACACTCCTCCTCCTCCTCCCTCCTACTCACCAGGGAGTCTTCTCCTCTGTTTCTTGGCAGCCCAGAGGCCTGTCCTTCTCCATCCAGCTTGGTGGGGATCAGGACAAGAAGAGCCCCCAGTGCAGAGGGGGGTCACCTTCCCTGGGGAAGTGAGCAGCCCAACGGGGCTGTGAGGTATCCCAGGTGCCCCCAGGGTCACTGGACAGAAGTGGGCCGGCAGGTGAGGACAGAGGGACCCCAGGCCTCCAGGCACAGGAGGTCCCAGCTCAGGGACATAGAAATGACCTCTTCAGATCACCTCCTTTACTAGGTTCTTTTTAAATTGTAAACGTCCAGGAATCAGGGTAGACAGCACAATGAACACCACACAGCAGGCTGCACCACCACAAGCTGCCCCCCAGAGGGCCTCCCCCGGCCTTCCCAGTCACAGCCCCCCCCAGGGTCACCATGAATGAACTTGGTGGTAGCAGCTCTCTGTGTCCTGTGCCTTTACCCCATGCATACTCATGCTGAACAGCTTGGTTTCCGCCTGCGTTCCTAGGGGACCGCGAGCCTTCATGGCTGTTTCTGTGTGCTGGGGGTGGCCTTGCTGGACCATAGGATATAGTATATTCAATTTTAATAGAAATACCCAACTCTTTTCTAAAAATTTCCGCACTCATTTACATTCCCAAGATTCATGAATGGGAATTCCTGCTACTCCATATTCTTGTTGCACTAGAAAATGTTCATTCAAATTTTAGCCTCTGGTGAGTTCAGTGCCATGACTTCCTTTCCCTGATAAATAGTGAACTCAGGATTTCGCATGTAGTTAGTGGTCCTTGGGCATCTTTTTGGATATGCTGTTAACCTTTTGCCCATATTTCCTAACAGATTGTCTGTCTTTGCTTATTGATTTGTAGTAGCTCTTTATATGTCCTACATACAAAACCCTTTGTCAGTTATGTGCATTGGAAATTTCCTCAGCCTTCTCCCTTGGTTATTGGCTCTCTTCATAAGTACTTTTCTTAAGAGGTTTTAATTGGTCTTTCAATGTGGTTAGAAGTTCAAATCTTTTCCTTTGGGGTGTGTGCCCCTTGTTCCTTCACCTTGAAACATGAAGATAGTTTCCAGTATTAAAGCTTATTATATTTCCTTTCACATTTAGGCTATGGTCTGTCTGGCAATGTGCGTTCTTGTTCGTTTTTTTTTTTTTTTTGCCTTTTTAAAAATCCGTTTTATTGAGGTATGATTTAATTATAATAAGATGAATTAATTTTAAGTGTACAGTACAATGAATATTAAAAAAAAATGTGTACAGTTCTGTGATCATAACCATGATCATGACATAAAACATTTCCTCATTCAAAAACTTTCTTTGTGCCCTTTTGCAGTCGGTCTCCTCTCTGGCAGTGGTTTTTAGAGTGTGTCTCTGTGTGTGCGTGCATCCGTGGGGGGTGTGCGTGACTGTGTGTGTCTGTGTGTCTTGTGTAGGTGACTGTGTGTCCCTGCGTGTATCAGAGTGTGTGTGTCGCTGTGTGAGGTCAAGCTGTTCTTGCAGCATGGACACTCAGTCCCAGAACTGAGGACTCCCCTCTGCTCTGCTGGCCACTGTTGCTCCACGTGCACTCTCCTTACTCCCACGGCTCTCTTTCCACCTCTCATTCTGTTCCACTTCTCCCTGTGCCTGCCCCTTCTCAGGAGCACCCTATCTTAATTAGAGCAGCTCCACAATTAGTACAAATCCAGTAAAACCAGTTTTGCCACCTCCTCCTCCAGCCTGGGTCTTGGCCACTCTTGGCCCTTGGAATTTCTAAATAGATTTTCCAATCAGCTTGTCAAGTTTCACTGACAGGACAGGGATTCTTATAGGGCTGGGTTCAAACTGAAGATTAACTTGTAGAGAATTAATGCATTTTAAGTCTTCTGCAAATGCTTGAAATGGCATTTCCATTTTTTAGGTATTCTTTCATTGATTTCAAATAGTCATCTTTTTTTTTTTTTTGAAAGAAGTGCTACACATGTTTTCTTAGATCTGTAACTGAACACTGGATGTGTTAGGCTACTCCAACAGGTGCATTTCTTCAAAATTCACATTTGTTGTGGGTTGCTAATAAAATTTAAATTCATTATTTTTCTTTCTTTTTTTGGATATTGAACTTGCTACTCTGGTTCACTTAATTCCTTCTGAGCAGCATATCATTGTAGTATCTGTCGATAGCAACAATTTTATTTCTTCCTCCCCTACCCTTATACCTTTGGTATTTTGTGTGTGTGTGTGTGTGTGTGTGTGTGTGCCTTTTCTTAACTTCCTCCCCTGCATAGATCCTCAAAAATGCTGTCAAATGGCAACAGCGATCTTATTTATCCTGATCTTATTGCCAGTGTCTAAAGGAAAGATTTTAATATCCGATTCTGTTAAAGTTCCCTTGAGTTCCTAACTTGTTAATAAGTTTTATCATAAATCAGTGTTGAATTTCTTCAAGTGTTTTCTTGGCATATATTAAAATGGTTCTTATTCACTATCATGGACACAGTGACAAAAATGTGACACAGATGAAGATAACATGACTAAGATTTTATTCATGGACTCAACATCTTTAAAATCATGAGATTATCTTGTGTTTGTTTTAGTAAATTGTGTTTTTCTAAGTGTTGTCTTATTTCAAATAAGTTTCCAAGTTTATGGCTGTAAATTCATAATAGTCTTTTTTTAAGTGTACGTAGTAGGTGATGCCCCTACTTCCACTATCTTACCCCGAATATTGACCTAGGAAGTCCTTAGTTCTCTTACACTAGCAGGAGCATGTGCCGTGGCCTGGGTACATGTGTCCTGGGTGCCTTGACTGTCCTTGGGCTCTCATTGGAAGCCAAAGGCTTTCAGAAGCACTTCCATGTTCCAAACCCCTGGTCCCAGTCAAGCATGGTGTCTTCTCTAGGAAAGCATGGCATCTGCTGGGGATGCCACTTGTGACAGTAAGATCTGGCACAAGGAATGTCACGAGTAGAGCTCATCAGTCCAGGTGCAGGATGAGAAGTGCTTGACTGTTCCTGCAGGTTCTAGGAGAAACTCCTCCAAGTGCGGCCTCTAAACCAGCAGCTTCAGGATCACCTGGCAGCTCCCTGGAAATGCAAGTTCTCAGTCCCAATCCAGAGCGCAGGGGATGTTATGCTTTAACAAACCTTCCAGGAGATTTGCATCCACAATAAAACTAGGAATCCAGTGACCCAGCTGTTCTCAATTCTTGTCCACACATTAGATTTAACTGAGTTTTATGTTGATGCAAATATATGGAGCCCATCCCAGAACACATTTTTAAGAGGTTCTCAGCTGATTCTGACTCCCAGTCTCCCAGGGGCTGCCATGCTAACAGCACAGCTCCCAGGGAACAGAACAGAGGAACAAAGCCACTTCGCTCCTAGTGGCCAAGACACACCCAGCTGCTCTGTTCTCACTCCAGGCCTTGAATTTAGGAAGTCGCTGATGCTGATGAGCACAGGCAGGCAAGAATGCCCTGGACTAGGAGGGCTGACGCTGGGCAATGGAAAGAGCGTGAAAGGTGAAGGGCTGAAGATGGGCGGCCTTCGGAAGCCATGGTTAGACTTGGCTGCAAAGGCAGGAGGACAGCCCTGGAGGGCAGGTCCTGGAGGGCAGTTTCCCTCAGGATGAAACCCACTTCCCAGCGAGGGCCACGGGCCTCTGGAGCACACTGTCTCCTAGGTGCCAGGGCGTGGGGCAGGGTCTCCTGGGCTGCCCTCACAGAGCCCACACACTAGGCCCTTCAGTAACTGAAAGGCGTCAGCTGGCACTTCTGGGGACGGGTGGTCTAGACCCAGGTGGCAGCAGGTGGGGCTCA
Source organism: Ictidomys tridecemlineatus (assembly GCF_052094955.1). Lineage (NCBI taxonomy): Eukaryota > Metazoa > Chordata > Mammalia > Rodentia > Sciuridae > Ictidomys > Ictidomys tridecemlineatus. The sequence goes on along the minus strand of NC_135490.1, from coordinate 4,936,732 downwards.
GAGATGGCACCTCCGCCTGTCCTCCCCTGCTTTCCTCTGTGTGTGTGTCTGCCTGACCTCTCTGAGGACCACGCCTCTCATCCTGGATCCTGGCCCATCCCATGGACCTCGTTTAACCTTGACCACCTCCGGGGAGTCCCCGAGTCCACGTCCAGTCGCTTTCTGAGGTTTCAGGAGTCAGGCAACACCAGGAGAATTTTGAGGTGGCAGGAGTCATCCTCTATCACCCACTAAAGGAGGCTGGCCAAACACTGGCCCAAGGTTTGTGTCGGAGGGTAGCCCTGAGTGACGTCCTTCTGTATTGGAAACACAGGGGACTAGGTCAGGGTTCCTTCTAGTTAGGAGACTCCAAGATACCAGCTGTAGGACACAAGAAATTCCACCTGGGAAACCTGTTAAATCTTTACAGAGTAACCGTAATTTCAGCCTGACAGTAAAGGATGCTCATTTTCCACAGAAATGGTCTTTGAAAAGAGGAGAATGGGGATTTACGTCAAAGTAATCAGTCGTAACTGAAGTCAGAGTGATGTTTTCATAGGGTGACAATGACTTTAGCATTGACAATAGAGGATGTGAGTTTGTGGTCAGTGAAGTGGACCATAGCACTCAATTTGCGGAATATGCCCCTTAAGGTCTTGGCAGAAGAAAGCCCCTCTGCAAGGTTCATCTTTGATGGGTTACTCCCCACCTGTCCAGTTTCACGAATAGTCCCAAAGACCCATTATGTGCCATCTTCAATCATGTGCAGAGTGACCTGTCGTGCCTTCGCCAAATGTTCTATAGTCATCGTGGTCACGAGCCAAGAGTCTAAGTGTGTCTGCTCCCTCTTTACAGGTGCTGCTCTCCTCACAGGTCTCGGCCACAGATCGGACCACTACATGTGCGTCAGGAATGGAGGATTCTGTCTGTACTCGTCCTGTCCTGTGAATACCAAAATTACTGGCACCTGTTACCACGGACGCGCAAAATGTTGTAGCTGAACTGAGAGTGACTTGGAGAAAGATCATAGAAGCCAAAGGAATTATTTCTGATCATTGTTTCAATAAAGAAATTTTTTTTTCCTTGACACATATCTTCTTTATACCAAAATAGATCTTATTGCTCAATGGAAGAATTTAAGAAAATGTGGGGTTAGACTGACAGCCTGGGAACGAGAGACATGCCAGTCCAGAAAGAACACCTCTTCAGAGGAATAAAGGCCAGGGCTAGACAATGTCACTTTCAGCTGATCGTACTGCCACACAGATGAGGGATGCAGAGAGCCAGGAGAGGTCAGCAGTACACGTGGCCAGGAGAGGCAGCTCCAGGCCTCCTGGGGCCAGGAGAGGCTGACCTCGAATTCCAGTGTTCTGGTCAACAGTGCAGTGAGACGGCCCATCTCCAGAGCCAAGGCTGCAGCCTCTGCTCCCCACACTGCTGGCAGCGGGGTGAGGGACCCCAGCAGTGCAGCCCTCCTTTGTGACCACGAAAGCAGTCCCAGAGTTTCATCCTCAGGCCTCATACCTGTGTCCTAAGGACTCACACATCTGCATTTCAAGCCAGCCAGCCCCCAGTCCTTTAGACACCAACAGGGAAGGAGAGCAGCTCCCCTTCCTTTCTCCACAAACTTCTTCATGCTCTGAATGATTCACATTAGGCTGTCATCTCCTTAGTCTATCACAAATTCTTCCACTTGATCCATTTCAGGAACAATGAAAATCACCCCTGATAAAATGATCTGCTTCCCCCTTCCCAGCAACAGTCTTCTGTGCATCACCCCTCTGCCACCAGGGAGCCTCACAGAGCAACATGCTGGCTTCTGGGGACGACAAGGACTGGGCTTGGGAGTTCTTGGTGACAAACATAAGACATGTTAATGACACACATCTAGGCACTTCCTCGACTTGAAGCCCAGAAACAATCCAGGAACATTGTACTTTCACCTCAGATCTCAGGTGGCAGAAGTAGGCACCACAACAATTAGGCCACTTCCCCTGGGTCTTGTGGTGGCCTTCAGTGCCTGATCAGACCGACCACCTCCACACTGCTGCCATTGCAGATGAACAACCCTTGAAGTCCAACTTCATGGCCCAGTGGTCAGGTAACAGCCAGTTCATGAGGGACAGCTAAGGACACATGGGAACATGGTGGGCCATGGTCCAGGGAGAAAGATGAGCAGTGTAATGTTCAGAAGTGTCCTGAGGTCCTTCCTCAGGCAGACCTGACCTCCCCTTCACTCAAAGCATTCTCAATCTCAAATGTGGCTTAAGTCAGGCAATTGATGGAAGGACCTCAGCCTTCTGTTTAATTGACTCAACTTGGACTTTTCCTATAACTTAGAAATTTTCTACTTATTCAAGTGTCAACATAAACAAAATGAGAGAGAGAGAGAGAGAGAGAGAGAGAGAGAGAGAGAGAGAGAGAGAGAGAGAGAGAGAGTCCCCCAAAAACACTATAATGGCAAGGCGCATGCCAGAGCACACTGTGGGCATATTCAAGGTGGTGGAGGCCAGGGAATGTTTATTAAGACAATGTAAGAGGATTACACCAGATATTGGAAGCAATAACTCTTGTTAACAATGATTTATAACAAGTTTGGCATCCATCCAAGGCTGAGCAGACAGCACCTGGGCAGATGTCCTGGTAGAAATGCCTTTTGTGTCAGGTTGTGGTGGTCTCCGTGCCTCTTCTGGTTTGGGCAAAGACTTTCTTTAACAGATGAAAACTAGAAAAGCTTTAGAAAGTTGTCAGCAAAGCTGATGAAAACAGAGGAAACCATCTTACGTGAAATAAGACAGGCACAGAGAGACAACAACTGAATGATCTCACTATTATACAGAAGGTCAAAAGAGCCAAAAGAGAATAAAAGACAGTTACTAGGGCTCAGGGGGAGGGCAGGGATGAGAACTTGCTTGCTGAAAGGACTACATCACTTCAGTTAGGAAGAGTCACTCCTGAGATCTGCGGCACAGCAGGGTGACATGAGCAACAACAAGGTATATTTCCAACTGACGAATAGTTGATTTGAGAGGTTCACTCCAAGTAAAAACTTAAGAAGGTCAAGTCTTAATCAACACAGATTGAAACCCTGTACCAGATCGTTGCTCTGTGCCTCAGAGATGTACATAAGGATGAGCTGTGCAAGAAAAATAGTACTTCCAATTTTTAAAAGGAGCCCTCAGCTTGTGGCTGCTGGAGAGCACAATCATCTCAGGGCAGACCCTGGGGCTCTCGGCCACTGAAGCAGCTCAGAGCTGGCAGCAGACTGACCCTGAGCGCCCTCTTCCTCCATAGTCACCCTCTCTGATGCCAGTATCAGCTCCTCAGGGTTCTCCAGAGCACCACAAGGTCCACGCACAGGAAGGGAGACCCTCATTTAAGGGGGCTGCTCCACAGCTGGGGGGCTGCTGACTGAACCCTGCAGGGAGGGGCCCTGGCAGGCTGCAGCACAGGAGAGGACTGCAGCGTGAGTCAGAGGCCAGCCAGCTGGAGAATTCCTCCTGTCTTCCAGGAGGCCAGTTCCCCTCAGGGCCATCAGCCGATGGCATGAGGCCCATCCACACTATGCAGGTCATCAGCTGGGCTCAGCAGGCAACACTGAGAACGGGGCCTCCTACAGGTTTTCTCTTCTACAGAAGATGATGTTTGCACCTTGTCAGTGGCAGGACCAGAGCAGCTCTCTGGCTGTGGGGAGAGGGCCCCTCCAGGGCCAGCCAGAGCTTGGAGAACCACAGGGTGCCTCCAGGAGCATGCCTGACCTGCACACTGCCTGGCCCACACCCCAGGAGACAGCACTGCTCTGCCTTAGACAGGCCAGGGCCAGGAGACAGGCATCCAGGGGCCACCACAGAGCCCAACACACACCACTTATCCAAACCAGCCCGACCTACGTGTGTCCCAGTGCACAGCCCTCGACTGTGAAGCCCCAACACGGCCTCTGGCCCCAACACCGTGGTGCTATCTTCTGCCTCCCCATCTCAGGCCTTCCCCAGTGGCCTGTGTGGCCGGTGGGCCCTCCTGACCCTGCCACCTGTGGGGGTATTGAACCTCGCTCTCCTGACACTCTCCTGGGTCCTCTTGCCCACCACACCTGACTGCCCTTCACAGAAAACAACACATAGCCAATGGGAATCTCATCCAAAACACACTCTCAGAAACATCCAGAACAACACGTGATAAAATCTGGACACCAGGACCCAGCCAGGCACACAAGAAAGGAGCCCTGGGAGCATCTTCAGTGCATCTGACAGGCACAGCCTGCTGGCAGGTCCACCCCGCGTCTTAAACAGAACTTAGCTCGCCAGCACGGCGTGCCCATGTCAAAGTTCCCAGGGCCTTCTCCCTGGCAAAGGAAAGCTCTTCAGGGAAAGCGACCCTGCAGCAGAGCAGTGAGGAAGCACAGCCTGCCTCCCACAGCACAGCTTGCTCTTCATCCTGGACAGTATGCACACACCAGGGTCCAGAGGACCCCCAGGGAGCAGCGAGGGAGATGCCAGTTCACAAGCCAACCCGCCTCTGGGGCGCTGTGTACACAGGACAGCAATAAAATGCTCTGTGGAGAGTTTAGGAGGAAGAACAAAGCCTTAGACATTTAAGAGTTATTTGCAAAGTAAATATTTTAATATAAACCCAGAGAATTGATTTTGTGCAAAGAGAACTATGTTGGAAGTTATGAGATAAAAGGAGATGTACATGGATAAACACTCAAGAAATTGTCTCATTAAATAAATTACAGAAAGAGAGGACAGTGAGATTTCAGGTGAAAGAATGATTAATGAAATAGGAAAAAATTTTCCCCAGAGATAAGCAAAGAGTCCATCCAATGACAAGTATGTATTTCAAAGAAAAAAGCCTAACATCTAGGCACATTTTGACAGACTTTCAAAAAACACTAAAAAGGGAAGACCCTACCTTTCCAAGAGAGAAAGAAAACATCTGGTCTCCTGCATGAAGTGTGCATTACTTGTGTAAAATAATACAGAGAGAGAAATATACATTTTGAAAGCACAAGACATTTTTAATGAGATCAAACCATCTGAAAGTATTGCGATATTGTCACTTCTCAGATAAATTTTTTTAAAACTGTATGGATGCTTCGGTCTGAGGATGGCAACTGCCCTGCAGGGCTCTGGGAGAATGCCTCCTTCTTAGGAGACAGAGGCTGGACTCTTCAGGGCAGAAGCACCAAAATGCTCACAACAAGAAAAGGAAAAAGAGGTCACAAAGAGACTCCAATGCAAACTCCCTTTGCATTGGTTTGCAATAGGTCTGAAATTAAAAAAAAAAAAACAGCAAGATATAATAATGACAGGTCATAAGACTTTGTATAAGAAAACTTCAGAAGAAATCAAAAGATGACATTAAAGTCCTGTTCGTGGTGAACTGGAACTCTCTCTACGACTCCAGGACCTATCCTTCTCTAAGGTGTGGATTCCTGAGCCTTGGCCCATCGGAAGGGACTAGCAGCCCAGTAACAATGAGCACCCCTTGTGTCACCTATGGTGGCTAAATGAGATTTCCCACTGAAAACAGGCAGGATGACTTAGAGAGTCAGCAGATCCAGGTCAGAGCAGAAGATAAACCAGAAGACTCTGGGTATTTCCTTCTGCTAGCAAGAAAGGAAGCCATCCCAGACTGATGGATCACATCAAAAGAACACCAGCTCCACACTGAAGAGGGCCCCACGGGGCAGGGGTTTGCAAGAAGAGTGGTCTCACTGAGTGACACAGTGTGTAAAACTTATGGTTCCATTATGATTCTTACAAGCAACACTGCTTATAATCGACCTGGTGAAGACACCCACCTGTCACTTTGGAAATGGGAAAATGGGAGGAAGACACAAACAACACACAACACACTATTGGAACAAAATTGCTTAACACACTCCTTTTTCAACTCTTCACCTGTTTGCCCCACATGCTGCTCCACCCTTTGTTGCACAGTAACTTTTCCCCTGAATGTTGCACTCGGGCTACAGGTTCTGAGCCCCTGATTCCAGCTACACTTTGTGTTCCCACAGTGCACTGGGTGCTTGTTTTCCTCCACCACCATCCTCCAACTAAGGCACGGTCCTGCATCCAGCCCAATCAGCCTGGAGAAGCAGGAAGTGCCCCCTCTCTCCCCAGCCAGCGCCACCTGGCCTCAGGGTGAGGAACCACAGAAATCAAGGGGATGCCCAGCAACCTTAAGAGTCCTGGATGGGATTCTGGAACTGCTGGCAGATGCTACCAGGCCTGTCTGAGGAAACTCAGCGAGGACTGGGATCCTGGTGGGAGGGGTCCCAAAGGGAAAGCTTTCCATATGGTGCAGCCCTGGCTGGGGACACATCCAAACTGCCTGCTGGCTTCAGCCTAGCTTCTCTGAGCAGCAGGAAACACACAGCCCCTAAGAACCTGGGCTATGGGCCTGGCAGCCCTGTACTGAAGACCCTGAACAGCGGATGGTTTGAGCCGCTCTGAGCAGACTGATGGCCTCCTTGCCCCAAAGGCTGACTGCAGACCTTCATGACTCAGGCCCCACGGCACACGCCAGCCCTCCCTGACCTGGTGACCCACCTTCCCCTCCATGACCCACCTTTCCCTCCACGGAAAACCTGGGCAAGAGTCACCAGGACCCCACCCACACAGCCAGGTGCAGGCCAAGCCCTGGGCCAGAGCACTGCTGACGTCCTGGGAATAAGTCACCTCCAACCACCTGCCAGAAGGCTCCCCGCGTGCCCTCCAGAGCCCCTGCCCAGCTTCCTCCCAACTCCCCCTGCCCACCTGCCTCCCCGTCAGCCTCTCTGGGGAAGCACAGTGATCTCACTGCACCCTGCCTCACTCAAGACTGCCAGGCCCACCATGGGGTCCTCCTACCTGGGCCTGGACCAGGGAATAACAGAATGAACGCTTATCAGTGTTCGCGTCCACCCAGCAGCCTACGTCCTCTGATTGTTTGGGGCCTTCTCCTTTCTCAGTTGTGAGAAAGTATTACGACCCCAGGGTGTGGACTGCATGCCCAGACGTCTTTCTTTCCCAGACTCCCTTGCACCTGTGAGCAAGGCTCTGCCAGCCACACGTAGCATCCAGACTTGGACCTGGCTAGGGGGAGAGTGTAGCCAGAAGTAAGGACAGGTGGGAAGGGGTCCTCTCTGTATACACATATGTGTCTTATTGTCTCTCTTTTTCTCTTTCTTTTTCTCTCTAGATATTTGTGTCTCCTTAAATCTCTCCATCTCTAGGAGTCTCTATGTGTCTATCTCTCCCTCTCCCTCTCTCTCTCTCTCTCTCTCTCTCTCTCTCTCTCTCTCACACACACACACACACACACACACACACACACACACACACTGCCTCTCTCTGTGTCAGGGAAGCAGTCAAGGTGTCTACAAGGTGCTTGGCCTGCAGCGGGTTGCTCTCTGTGGAGTTGCTGGCAACTACTAGTGCATCTCTTCTGGATGTGCCATGCTTGGTGGCTGTGCCCAGGAATCCTCATGGCACCAGTTCTGTGGCAGGGGATGGACATGGCTCCTGGAAGCTGAGATGCAGGTTGAGGGCTCCTACAAGCCAATGGTATTCTGAGCTGCTCCATGGCCTCATAATAAGCTTGTCTCTGGCTCAGAGCCAGGTTCGTTGCTTGACAATTGGAGCCGGGGTGGGTCACTAGGAATCCACTGCTCCAGGAATTGCTGAGGAGACCAACAACAAATGGCGTGCTATTGAAACCTTTGGGATCACTGAGCACTGTAGGCTCCTTGAACAGGATTCATCCCACCCATGGGACCCCAGGGGTAGCCCCACGGTTCATACCTGCCTGCCCTTGGGGCCAAGATGGGGGCTCACACCCTGAGAAGTCATAGTGGAATATCCCTAGAACACAAGTCCAGATGTGGTCTGAGATGTGGTCTGAGATGTGTTGTGCAAGAACCTTGCCACCTCCCCTCCCACCGGGACAGCTCGGCTAGTGCCTTCCATGTGTTCTTGTAGACCAGCTGGAATTGGCCCCAAAAGAGACAGTTCTACATTAGGAGAGATTAGAGGGGCCTCAGGATGAAGAGGAACTTTCGCCCCTGCCTCCTGCTCAGCTTTAGCACTGGGAGAGGGTGAAACCCTGAGCAACCTGTTGGGACACAGGAACATAAAAGGGAACACGGAGCCAGGCCCCACCAGGAGAGCAGCCGACTCCTCTCACGGGATCTCTGCACCTTCATAACATGAGGGATCCTAGTGAGAGCTGCCTGGCCAGGAACCTCCCTAATCCACAAACATGGAAAGATAGGGGCTGGCAGGATTTCAGGCTAAGCAAAACCCAGCCACAGCCCAACACAGACCAGGGGCCCACAGGATGTGGGGCCATTCAGGGCAAAGGCCAGGATGGGCAGTTGGTAGAACTCTCTGGACTGCCACGCCTCCCTCAGCCCTAGGAGGTTGTGAGTCCTGCAGCCCTATAAATCCTGCCCAGCTCTGGCCACCGGCACTCTCTCTCAGCCTGCTAGGGAGGGTCTCCTCCTCTCCTGCACCCTGAGCCCTGCCTGCCTGACACAATGAGGCCACACTGCATTTTGCTGCTGACTCTCTGCTTCCTCTTCTCACAGATAGACCCAGGTAAGCAGAGGAGCTGCTGAAGCACTTGACCCAGGGCTGAGGGCGAGGGACCAAGAAGAGGCTGCTCTGTATCCTAAGGAGGAGACTCAGGGGACACCTGAGGTGGAGGGTCTGCAGTGGGCTCTGCAGCTGTCCCCAGGCAGCAGGGGAAGGGGGCCCTATGGTCTCAGGGCTACTCAGGCATGGGTCCCGCATCTCCCAGCCCCATCATCGTCCCGGCATCTAGAGCATGCCCTGTGGAGAGGGGATTTCTGCTTCCCTTCACTGGCTCCTCACACTGAAGGCCAGCTTCCTATCCAGAGGGACGCAACTGCCGTGCGCACCTCAGGTCACTGATCCGTGGAGGGACACATGATTATCCCTGCCCTGTCACTCACAGTGACTTTGAGCAAGTCACACATTTCTGAGTCTTAACTTCCTCCCTTGCCAACTGGAGCCCTGTGCAGAAAGCACTACGTGGCTACTGTGGTAAGTCCCCAAGCATTTTCTCCAGGCCCTGGCTTTACCTCCAGGAATGCCTGGCTACTCCAACTGTGCCTCCAGCTGCCCGTGTGAATTGGGAGCAAGGCATTTGATGCGGGTTCTTAATAGTGCACTAGAGCATTTACAGAGGGGGAGAAATCAACTCAAGAGCAACAGCATATATTTCCTTAAATACTGGAAAATACCGGAATATACCAGGTCCCAGGAGGACCTGCTGGTTCAACCTTCTCCTTCAGCCAGGGGTGAGGGTGGTTTTACTGATTAACAAGGAGACATTCTTTCTGACATTCCAAACTCAAAACAGTTTAAAGCAGACTTTTAACCAGAAGAGTTTTATGCTCTTCCCATCTGAATAGGATCATGAGCACCTCATTCAAAGCACAGGGCTGAGCAGGCACAGGGCTGAGCAGGCACAGGGCAGAGCAGGCTCAGGGCTGAGCAGTCACAGGGCTGAGCAGGCACAGGGCTGGGCAGGCACAGGGCAGAGCAGGCACAGGGCTGAGCAGGCACAGGGATGAGCAGGCACAGGGCTGAGCAGGCACAGGGCAGAGCAGGCACAGGGCTGAGCAGGCACAGGGCTGAGCAGGCTCAGGGCTGAGCAGTCACAGGGCTGAGCAGGCACAAGGCTGAGCAGGCACAGGGCTGGGCAGGCACAGGGCTGAGCAGGCACAGGGCAGAGCAGGCACAGGGCTGAGCAGGCACAGGGCAGAGCAGGCACAGGGCTGAGCAGGCACAGGGCTGAGCAGGCACAGGGCTGAGCAGGCACAGGGCAGAGCAGGCACAGGGCTGAGCAGGCACAGGGCTGAACAGGCACAGGGCTGAGCAGGCACAGGGCTGAGCAGGCACAGGGCAGAGCAGGCACAGGGCTGAGCAGGCACAGGGCTGAGCAGGCACAGGGCAGAGCAGGCACAGGGCTGAGCAGGCACAGGGCAGAGCAGGCACAGGGCTGAGCAGGCACAGGGCTGAGCAGGCACAGGGCTGAGCAGGCACAGGGGGCAGTCCTGACCTGCTCTGTAACAAGGCAGCTGGCAGCAAGGACCACTCAGAGGACACTCAGGGACTCCCCTGCCAGGCCCCTCTGCACTGGGCCTGGACCACCCAGGACTCCTGTGCACAGCCTGTCAGGAAAGGAGTTCTCAGCTCACCTTCTAGAAGGAGCAAAGAGCAGAGCCTCCCCCCTCCAGGCAGGAGCCAGGGAGGATCCGAGGCCCTGGGGGACCCACAGGCCCAGCACTGCCTCTGAGGAGCCGCAGCTGTCCCCACAATCCCATTTGTCCACAAGGAAGGACAACTGCTTAGGGCTCTGAGCTTTGTCCTCATGGGGAGGGGTATGGAGGGGGAGGAAGAGCTGCTCCCCTGTCTGTTCTGCACATTGTCATGCAGGTTCCCCTCCTGTGTCCCTGGGTCACTCTGCAGGCAGCACTTCTAAAGGCCAAGCTTCAAGTTTGGGGCACTGGCTTTGGGTTTTTTCTGGTTTTGTTAATTTTAAACAAAGATATGGATAACAGAAAAATTCTAGCCATTGTAGTGTAGGATATGATGCTATGGTGAACCCCAACCCAGTGACAGGTGAAATCAACCCAGGACAATCCTGCATCAATAGGAATCCACATGGTGCAGAGGAGAACGTGAACTGCAGATCAGCAGACTGCACTTCCTGAGAGCAACCAGGGGCTCTGAAGAGGTACGCCTCTCTCATGAGCATTGAGATGGTTCAACCACAACCTCCCTGGATTCCCCCCATCTCCGTACAGCACAATGCCATAGAGCCTTCTGCAGGGGGGGAAATGCTCCAGAGGGGCTCTATCGGCTTCCACAACCACCAGCCCGTGGGTCCACCAAGCACTGTCCTTGAGTCTCGTGGACTCCAGCCACCTCCCTGTGAATAGCCATGTCTCCCAGGGGCTGCCAGGCTAACAGCACAGCTCCCAGGGAACAGAACAGAGGAACAAAGCCACTTCGCTCCTAGTGGCCAAGACACACCCCAGCTGCTCTGTTCTCACTCCAGGCCTTGAATTTAGGAAGTCGCTGATGCTGATGAGCACAGGCAGGCAAGAATGCCCTGGACTAGGAGGGCTGACGCTGGGCAATGGAAAGAGCGTGAAAGGTGAAGGGCTGAAGATGGGCGGCCTTCCGAAGCCATGGTTAGACTTGGCTGCAAAGGCAGGAGGACAGCCCTGGAGGGCAGGTCCTGGAGGGCAGTTTCCCTCAGGGTGAAACCCACTTCCCAGCGAGGGCCACGGGCCTCTGGAGCACACTGTCTCCTAGGTGCCAGGGCCTGGGCACAGTCTGCTGGGCTGCCCTCACAGAGCCCACACACTAGGCCCTTCAGTAACTGAAAGGCGTCAGCTGGCACTTCTGGGGCAGGTGGTCTAGACCCAGGTGGCAGCAGGTGGGGCTCAGAGATGGCACCTCCGCCTGTCCCCACCTGCTTTCCTCTGTGTGTGTCTCTGCCTGACCTCTCTGAGGACCAGGCCTCTCATCCTGGATCCTGGCCCATCCCATGGACCTCGTTTAACCTTGACCACCTCCGGGGAGTCCCCGAGTCCACGTCCAGTCGCTTTCTGAGGTTTCAGGAGTCAGGCAACAACAGGAGAATTTTGAGGTGGCAGGAGTCATCCTGTATCACCCACTAAAGGAGGCTGGCCAAACACTGGCCCAAGGTTAGTGTCGGAGGGTAGCCCTGAGTGACGTCCTTCTGTATTGGAAACACAGGGGTCTAGGTCAGGGTTCCTTCTAGTTAGGAGACTCCAAGATACCAGCTGTAGGACACAAGAAATTCCACCTGGGAAACCTATTAAATCTTTACAGAGCACACATCAACTCAGTCTGACAGTAAATGAATGAATATAGGTTTCAGGCAAAATGATGATTTTGAAGATGTTGAATAGGGGTTCAAATTAGAGGAACAAGTATCCCCAAAGTCATGGAGATGAGTACACCTAAAGCCAGAGGGATAAGTACATAAAGTAAGAAGGTTCAGTACACTGCATCCAGAGGGATGGGGACAACTGAAACCAGAGAAAAGAATGCACGTAAAGTTGGAGGGGGGAGTATACTAAGGCCTGAGGGATGAGTGTGACCCCTCGGTGAGCAGGAAAATTCATGGTCTGCCCCTTGAACATAAACCATGTTTAGAATTACAAGAATGCAGTGGGTGAGTGCCAGAGACAGTAAGATGTCCTTAAAAATATATTTGGGGTGTCTCTTTCTTATGTCTCTTGAATGATGGGCAGAGGAAATCCCCACCGGGAACACCTTGCTCATCCTTGGAAGGGAGATATGCACCTTGTTATTTCAGGAGCAGCCCAAGGATCAAACATGCAGAGCCCCTGGAGGAGCAAACCATCCCATGTGCATCCCAGAGTCCCTGCTCAGCCTTGCCCAATGACCAGAAGGCACTGAGGCCATAAGCACAAGGTCTAAGGATTTGTGTTTCCTCCCTGCAGGTGTCGGTCACCCCAGTACTTACGCCCGTTGGGCTGAAGATATACGGTGCACAAAATATAAAGGGCAATGTTACATGTACAGGTGCCCTCCTGAAACTGAATTTTTAGCAGTATGTTCCAAGGAGCTGCAAGTGTGTTGCAGGAAGACTGAGCAAAGTTGGCTGCAAGAAAGGACTGGCACCAAGTGAAGAATTTGTAACCATTATTTCAATAAAGGAAAATTAGGTGAAGCATATTTTCAGAATCAAGTGAGTCTGGGTCTCTACTTGAAAGAAGTGAAGACATGCACTGGGTTGGATGAGTCTGTGGGACACTGGGCTACATGGAAAAGGCTGGCACACAACCTCACTCACAGGTGGACACTAAGAAAGGCCAACACATCAACACAGAGAAAGACAGAGGTTCCCGAAGGCTGGGGATAGAAAGGAGGGATCTGGGGGTAGAAGGCACATATTTCAATTGAGAAGACACCGGGAGTGGGAGTGGAAGTCAGGTGGTGCTAGGAGGTATCTCTGAGATGCATGTTGCAAAAGAGCTAAGGCAGTCGATGTTCAAGGTCTTACCAGAAAAAAAAGGTGACTCAGTGAGGGGACAGTCTAGAAATGCTATTGAAGCTCACTATGACCACCTGGACCAGATTATGGCCCTGGGCCCACAGATGCACATAAAGATGAGCTGTGTGGGGGAAAAATGATACTTATAACTTTTTAAGAAGCCCTCATCCGTGACTGCTGGAGAGAACAACCATCTCAGGCAGATTCTGGGGCTCTCAGCCACCAAGGCACCTTGGAGCTGGGAGTGCAAGGCCTGGGCCATCCAGCTCTTTCCCGTGGTGTCCTGCACATGAGCAGCAGCCTCCACTACCATCTCACCTGACAGCTTGACAACAATGTCCCCAGGTTCCACCCAGATCGCCAATGTCCCTCCTCATTACCTGTCCGATTGGCCCATCTGTGGTGACGATCTGCATGTCTCTGTGGCCACGTCACACAAGGGCTCTCAGTCTTTCTTTGCTACTAGAAATGGAGTCATTAGAGTCTTGAATCCATCAGAGAAGAACACGATTCAGAAACCCAGCCCCAACTCAGAGAACTGACCCTGAGCTCCCTCTTCCACCATAATCACCCTCTCTGATGCCAGTATCAGCTCCTCAGGGTTCTCCAGAGCACCACAAGGTCCACGCACAGGAAGGAAGACCCTCATTTAAGGGGGCTGCTCCACAGCTGGGGGGCTGCTGACTGAGCCCTGCAGGGAGGGGCCCTGGCAGGCTGCAGCACAGGAGAGGACTGCAGCGTGAGTCAGAGGCCAGCCAGCTGGAGAATTCCTCCTCTCTTCCAGGAGGCCAGTTCCCTCCCTCAGGGCCATCAGCCGATGGCATGAGGCCCGTCCACACTATGCAGGTCATCAGCTGGGCTCAGCAGGCAACACTGAGAACGGGGCCTCCTACAGGTTTTCTCTTCTACAGAAGATGATGTTTGCACCTTGTCAGTGGCAGGACCAGAGCAGCTCTCTGGCTGTGGGGAGAGGGCCCCTCCAGGGCCAGCCAGAGCTTGGAGAACCACAGGGTGCCTCCAGGAGCATGCCTGACCTGCACACTGCCTGGCCCACACCCCAGGAGACAGCACTGCTCTGCCTTAGACAGGCCAGGGCCAGGAGACAGGCATCCAGGGGCCACCAGAGCCCAACACACACCACTTATCCAAACCAGCCCGACCTACGTGTGCCCCAGTGCACAGCCCTCGACTGTGAAGCCCCAACACGGCCTCTGGCCCCAACACCGTGGGTGCTATCTTCTGCCTCCCCATCTCAGGCCTTCCCCAGTGGCCTGTGTGGCCGGTGGGCCCTCCTGACCCTGCCACCTGTGGGGATATTGAACCTCGCTCTCCTGACACTCTCCTGGGTCCTCTTACCCACCACACCTGACTGCCCTTCACAGAAAACAACACATAGCCAATGGGAATCTCATCCAAAACACACTCTCAGAAACATCCAGAACAACACGTGATAAAATCTGGACACCAGGACCCAGTCAGGCACACAAGAAAGGAGCCCTGGGAGCATCTTCAGTGCATCTGACAGGCACAGCCTGCTGGCAGGTCCACCCCGCGTCTTAAACAGAACTTAGCTCACCAGCACGGCGTGCCCATGTCAAAGTTCCCAGGGCCTTCTCCCTGGCAAAGAAAAGCTCTTCAGGGAAAGCGACGCTGCAGCAGAGCAGTGAGGAAGCACAGCCTGCCTCCCACAGCACAGCTTGCTCTTCATCCTGGACAGTATGCACACACCAGGGTCCAGAGGACCCCCAGGGAGCAGCGAGGGAGATGCCAGTTCACAAGCCAACCCGCCTCTGGGGCGCTGTGTCAACTGTGCTGAGTTTGGAATCCACCTCACAGGCTTAGAAACCCAAGGTCCCCTGTTTTTTAACACAATAGGGCTGGACATGAGTCTTTCTGCCTATCTTCTCTAAGGACATGCCCAGAGGGTGTCCATTCACCAAGCTGATGGGGACGTTTTAAAGAGCAAGGCATGGTGTGGCAAACGCAGCCACCTGGCCCTTCACAGTGCAGAAATGGTCCTTGGGGGTGGTCAGCAGTGACCGGGCAGCCTCTGGAATCCTGCTGTGAAGTCCCTGCTAGAAGACCACGGGCGGCAGTGAAGGCGTCTTTCCCAGTGCGCTGTCTCAGCTCTCTCCTGTGCTGGGCCTGGAAGAAGAGTTCCCTAAGATGTAGGAGGTGGAGGAACCTGAGACAGGAGACACCTGACAGATAAGCAGGAATACGAAGGGAAAGGTCCCCAAGACATCAGAATCATCCTGAGTGTGTTAGGATTTTTTAAGAAAAGCACCTCTGGTGAAAATCATCCTACAATGAGGGTTTATTTGCTCTCACAGCTACAGCGCCCCTATTAGATATGGGACCTATAAGGAGCTCTAACCCCAGGTTGACAGAGTGAGATCCCCTTCAGAAGTGGCACAGACCTGAGGAATTCACAGAACAAACTGAAGCAAGAGGTCAGAGCTGAGGATTTTTTATCTTTGAACTCAAATATGAGTCAAAAACACTAGATAACAAAAAAATAGCATCTATACTGAACATGTATATAGACACTATGCTCCTTGTCCTAATCCCCTAAGAAACACAGCATAATAACCATTTGCAAAGCTTTTACACGGTGCCAGGTGCTGTAAGTCATCTAGAGATGATCTAAAGGAGGAAGTGCAGAATTTGTATGCAAATACTGGGCCACTTTCTACAAAGCACTTGAGGATCCATGGATTTGGGTATCTGTGGGGGTCCTGAACTCAAGCCCCTGAGAACACCAAAGAATGACTGTACTTGGGGATGAGAAGAATTCCATGCATTAGGTTGTCATCAAACACCTGGGCCCATCTCACAAAATAATAATGAAATACAAAAGCCTGTGGAAAGCATCCCAATGACAATACCATTGGAAACATAAACTCACGCCTTACTTTTTAAGGTTAAAAATAAACCATCTCAATGCACAAGTGTCTTTACGGCTACCGACTGGAATATAATTGTGAATGGCCTGGCACTATCAAGTATAACAGACAGCAGGCGGAAGGGAGACAGGAAGGGGAGATGCAGGCAGGGGTGGGGGTGGTATCTTTTCATGACAGCTCAGTCATCCAGGTTCTTTTCTGAAGCCACAGCATAAGAAATAGATGTGAAAGTAAGTCGCAGGCACATCACAACATTCTGGTGGACCACCGACAGCAGACATGGTGTGATCCCCTCAGATTGTATCACGTAGTGTGTGGCGACCATCTCAGCTTGTTTAAGTTCACTCTGTGAAGTCTGCACAATGAAATCCCGCAGTGATGTATTTCTTACATGTGTCTCCTTTGTGAAGCAACACCTGACTGGATTTTACTTAGAAGTGTAAGTGAAGGCACGAAATAGTTTAAAAGTGATAATGTACCTACTACATTTGGATGCAGAAGGGGAAGGAGGTTGGATCACATCTTAGTCTCTTTGGGCCACTACAACAAACAAAACAAACAAAAAAACTGAAGAGACCTTAACCACAGGTGTTGCCAGGCCCAGTGGCACACACCTGTAATCCCAGCACTCGGAGACTGAGGCAGAAGGATTGCGAGTTCAAAGCCAGCCTCAGCAAATTAGTGAGGCCCTAAGCAACTCAGTAAGACCCTGTCTCTAAATAAAATTCCAGAAAAGGGCTGAGGATGTGGCTCAGTGGTTAAGCTCCCCTTGGTCCAATTGCCACCACACACACACACCAAAAAAAAGTACTACAGCTCTGGAGTCAAGAAGTGCCTCTCATCCCTTGAAATCTGGGAACGGAAGCACCATTTGACCCAGCTATCCCTCTCCTTGGTCTATATCTAAAGGACTTAAAAACAGCCTACTACAGGGACACAGCCACATCAGTGTTTATAGCAGCACCACTCACAATAGCTAAACCGTGGAGCCAAGATGCCCTTCAGTGGATGAATGGATAAAGAAACTGTGGTATACATACCAATGGAATGTTATTGAGCATTAAAAGAGAATGAAATCATGGCATTTGGAGGTAAATGGATGGAGTTGGAGAGTATAATCTTAAGTGAAGTTAGCCAATCCCAAAAACCCAAATGCTGTATATTTTTCTCTGATATAAGGAGGCTGATTCATAGTGGGGTTGGGAGGGGGAGCATGGGAGGATTAGATGAACTCTAGATAGGGCAGAGGGGTGGGAGGGGAGGGAGGGAGGGGATATGGGGGTAGGAAGATGGTGGAATGAGGTGGACATCATTACCCTAAGTACATGTATGAAGACACACATGGCATGAATACACTTGTATACAATCAGAGATATGAAAACTGTGCTCTATATGTGAATATGAATTCTTATGCATTCTGCTATCATATATAACAAAGTAAAATAAAAAATAAATTTAAAAAAAAAGAAGTGCGTCTCAGTGTCTGCCCAGGCCGGCTTCCCCCTTCACACACAGTGGGCTTCTGTCTGTCCTGACTGGACCCCATATTGTCCTTCAAAGACACAGGACAAAGGAGCTCCCTAGGGTCTCTTTCTCAGAGAGCTCCTGCCACCCACACTCCTTGTAAAGCTAAGGACTCAGGATTTGAGGCACAAGAGCCCCCTTCAGAGAAGGGGCAGAGCTGAAAGCGGGAGCTGGTGGGGGGTGGGGACCACTGCTCCTGGTCCCACTTATTTCGATTTTCATCTTCATAAACTATATGCATCACTTGTGTCAAATTTTGCAGAGTGAGGAATATAGATTTTGAAAGCACAAGACATCTTGATCCAGATCAAAGCCATTAGAAAAAGAAAAAGGAGGGCCTTGGTGAGCTGTGCAATGGAGGAAAGGGAGGCAGAAAGCTGAAGGTCTGCAGGCCTCCTGGGGCAGGAGGAGCCCAATCAGCTCCCGGAGCTGCTAGTGCGTCTTAGACTCCAGGTCTCTGTGCTGGTCACTTTTTGTTGTGACAACAAACACCCCGAAATCTCTGGGTCTCGGAACAACAGACGATGGTTCCTCACCTGGAGCTATGCAGGTGAGTCACACTCCACCCAGGAGAGTCCCTGCAGGGAAGGGGAGTCTGAGGAATGGATTCACCGTGGTTTTATTTCCTGTGTTCCCCTGCTTGGACCTCCGAGCCCTCTCTGACCCCCTCTGATCCTGCAGGGACTGCTCCTCACAGGATTGGCCAGGAGACTCACCAGGAGCACACTGTTCAAACCAGCCAGTGGGAGTCCTCACCTCAACCACTCCTACCAACCAATTCACCCCAGGGCAGGTACCCAACAACCAGGGGCCACCCCTGCTCCTGAGTGCAGTGGAATCATTCAGACCAGCCAGTCCCGAGCCTGCTCACCCTGGTTCACCTGTCCACCCCACAGAACCACAGTGCAGACTCGGGACCACAGTTCCTCTCTCCCTTTGCCTCCTGACTGACTGATCCAGTGGCCCCCATGTATGGTGCACCCCCTCTTCCTGGAAATTCTTAGTAACAAACTCTTTCCAATGGCAATTGTCTCCTGATCTGTTGGACTTGCCCATCTGCTGTGTCTGTAATGCACTGTACTTTAAATAAGAAATCTAAGTCTACCATGGCATCCCAGAATCTCAGTCTTTGGACACACCTGGATGACCTTTGGTCATCTAGGGATGGCCAAAGCTTCGTCTGGAACTGAAAATTGAGCAGAAGAAGCT
This sequence comes from Ictidomys tridecemlineatus, assembly GCF_052094955.1. Taxonomy (NCBI): domain Eukaryota; kingdom Metazoa; phylum Chordata; class Mammalia; order Rodentia; family Sciuridae; genus Ictidomys; species Ictidomys tridecemlineatus. The sequence goes on along the minus strand of NC_135490.1, from coordinate 4,918,046 downwards.
TCAGGGAAGAGCATGGGGCTGTTCTGAAGGCAGCTGTCCTGCTGGGTTAGAGGAGACCAGAGATCAGAGATCAGATAACCCCTAGGAAACACAGCATCTCCCTTAGGATGGCCGTGCCCAAGAACCTGTCAGGAGATGAGAGTGGGAAATGGGGCAGTCATGGGGAAGCAGAAAACACCCATGATTTAAGACAGTCACACCTGCTGCCAGTGCAGTCAGAAGCCACCGTGCTGCCCTGAGACAGCGGTGAGTCTGGGCCCCTGCAGGCCACTCAGTCCCACCACAAATCTTCCTGAGTTCTGGGAAGAACAGAGTCACATGCCAAGTGGTTAATATTTAACAGATATAAATCAAACTATTAAAACACTAAATTAAATACGTTCTATCCTCCTACCTTGAGCAAATATACTTCCAAAACAACTTGGGAGGCCAGTAAAATTTAGGATCCTTGGACTCCTGAGAGTATCTTGTGAGAATAAGCCAGTAAGCGGGGTGGGGGAGTTGGCCTTGGCCTGCTCCCCTCTCTCTTTCTACCCCCAAGACTGTCCCCACTGCCCAGGGTCTCACGTGCTCCCACAGGGGACAGGTAGCTTGCACCTACCCTCCCACGGGCAGCACCCGTGGCCCTAGACACGCACTCTGGCAGCAGGCCTCTCCTTGGGGACCAGACCCAGGAGAGACACTTCTGAAGGCCCAGGAAGAGGGAAGAAATTCTGAAGTCACAGGAACCCAGAGAATCACCTAGAAGGGGAGAAGCGAGAGGGTGTGGCCAGAGGGGAGGCCTCTCTAAGCCAGGCCCTAGCAGGACCCCTCTCGCCCAGTCTGCAGCTGCTATGAAAACTAGAACACCCAAAGGTTAATCCAGAAAACTCCCAGGTTAAGAGAAGAGGTACAGGAAGTGGATCAAGCCTAACCCAGTTAGGGTGAAATCAGATCCCTATAAGAAGTGCCGAGATGCCCACCACAGCCCTCTCGATTGTTATCAAAACTGTGAACTCGGAGCTGGGGATATAGCTCAGTTGGTAGAGTACTTGCCTTGCATGCACAAGGCCCTGGGTTCAATCCCCAGAACCACAAAAAAAAAAAAAAAAATTGTGAACTCAGGGTATGTGTGGGTGTGCATGGGTGTATTTGTAGGCATGTGCATACACTGATTGTATACACACATACATACATACATGCATGTGAGCATGCATTAATGTGTAGATATGTGTATGCACATGTGAATGTATGTGCATGAATATGCATGTGTGTAGATACACGTGTGCACACACTAGCATGCATGATTGTGTGTGAACATGGTGAGAGTGGGTGTGTGTGCGAGTGTGTGCACGTGTACCTGTGTGGGTATGGAGGATGTATCTACCGTGCCGTAGTCAGGGTGCCATTTCCCTTCCAGGAACTTGCCTGGTCCCATGGTCCCAGCTGCCCCTGGCTGAGCTGTCTGTCAGCAGTTGTCTTTAAAGCTGAGCTTTGTGGTTCGGTGGGTGCTATGCTGACTGCCCCTGGGCTATGATGGACGCCACTACAAATGCTTCACACTCGAGATGGACCAACAGTTCCCATCAGTCTTCGGCCCCTGCTGTGTGTGTTCTCTGCAGCAAGCTGAAAGCCTGGCTAGACTGGAGCCAAGGTCCAGCCTCAGGCTTGCCCTCTAAGCTGTCCCTGGCCCTGGGTCTGTGCTGACCCTGCTGCACCACGGGGCACACGCTGCCCTCTTTAACTTCCCCTCCCCTTTCCCGCCCAGGTGGGTGTTTTCCTAAGACACTTCTTGCTAGGCAGTGCCGCTGCTGACATACTCTGAAGTTTCAGCCCTAATTTCTGAGATTTCACTAAGGACGATTCTGGCTAGACATATGATTTAATTCTTCCAATCGGGGAAAAATGGTATACTTTATGTATAATCAATTAGATTCTATGTATGCCTAACTCAAGGTCACTAATCTCCTCTAAAACCCGCTGTTTCCCTATTTACTGCTCCCAACGACAGTGGTGGAGATGCATGGTAGAGACCTGACCATGCTGGCACTCTAGTTGGTCCTCCTGTGTTTCTGGGTTTGTGGTCACTGTATTTTGTCGTGGTCCTTACCACTTCAGGCCAGCTTGGAGTCCACCCCCGTGCCCTGCCACAGCCAGCATACTCACAACTGCAAACATCCAAAACTTAGTTCACCCAAGATAAAAAAAAAAAACCACCCATGCACACCCACACATACCCTGAGTTCACAATTTTTTTTTTTTTTTTTTTTTTTGTGGTTCTGGGAATTGAACCCAGGGCCTTGTGCATGCAAGGCAAGTACTCTACCAACTGAGCTATATCCCCAGCTCCGAGTTCACAGTTTTGATAACAAGCGGGAGGGCTGTGGTGGGCATCTCGGCACTTCTTACAGGGACAGCTCCAGGACACTCACCAGAAAGGTCACCTGCAGGCTCTGGGGACCCAGCATGGACGCAGCCCCAAGAATCCAGGGAGTTGTTGCCAGTGTCTCACTTACTTTTAAACCTGCTCCTTTACATGGTGAGATGCCTGCTAAAATCATGGGTTGTGTTGTTTTTTGATACTTTTACAGAGAAAAGGAATATCACTTTCTGCAATAATTGCACAGACACGGAGCTTTCCATCAGCTGGAGCCGCCTTATGCTTGGCACCCACTTTGGCCAAGAGAATGTCCTATCTCATCTGTTTGGGACTAAGTTATGGGTCCCTTCTTGTACAACCTGTGGCCAGGTGTGTGGACCATGCATCCATCCCTGGAAGTGCATAGGAGGCAGCTCCCACCTGGAAGGTGCAGCAGACACCACTGGCAGAGGGGGGGGATGGAGCTGTATCAGAACAGGCGATCCTACCTGTTGAGCAAGTGGCCAGAGCCATACAGATAGCGGGGCCTCCAGCCAGCCCCAGTGGGTCTCAGTCACAAGCCCGCTCCTCCCGTCCTGGCCAGGATCCATCTGGCCCTGCGCCTTGAGGACTCTCTAGTGTCTGCTCCTGGCCATCTTCATTCTTTACGCTCCCGTTGCCTCAGGTAAGACCCGAAGCCCAGAACACAGTGGGGTACAGGCATCTTATGCCCAGGGAATGGTGACTGAGCTGTGTTTTGGCAGGGGCTCAGCATCCAGAAATTAATAATAAATCTGAGCATCCAGGAGAACACCAAAGAATATCACAGAAATTCTTACCTCTTTTTAACTTACTGAATCCCTCTCCCCAGAAACTCCTTAGGCTAAGAAGGAAGGGTATTTCCCTGAGCTTAGAGCAGAGGTGAGCAGCACGGATTTGCCAGTGTTCAGGAAAGCAGGTGCGTCCAGCACGGGAAACAGGCCTTGCAGAGAACCTCAGGCGGGCAGGCCTGCTGGGGTCACTTCCCATGGGGTTTCTTTGCCTGGGCAGAGCACAGGATATAGAAGAGGGCTGGGTTTGGCAATCAGAGCTCTCGGCTGTCACTGTCAGGCCGTCACTTGCCATGTGTTGTCCTAACGCTCCCTCCTATCTTCTGTAAAACGGCAACAGAAGCTAGAGGGGCACCGGGGGTCTCCCAGGCAGCAAGTGAGGCTGTGCTCGGGAAGGGCCTCCTAACGCTGCAGAGTCAGGGAAGGCTCCCGGTCCTTGTCCTGCCGATCTCGTGTCTTCTCTGGCTTCTCTCCTTGGGGCCATGGGCTCCCACCCAGCTCCCCTCCCAGCTCCAGGCTGCAGAGCCAGCTCAGTGGCCTCCAGGACCACGGTCTGCTCTTTCTGCCCAGTTTCTCCTGCTCTTTTCTGTCCAGGGTGATTTTTACCAGACTTATATGGTGCAGAGGTCCAGTCATGACCCCCCCCTCCCAGCCTCTTCAGCAGGGATGGGATGATGGGGAGCCAGGAGCCAGTGTCTGGGCAGACACGACAGCACCCAACATGTCCAGAGTGGAGGACTCCTGCAGCCAAGAAGGGGACACGGGAACATTATTAGAGGCAAAGTTCTCCAGACAGAGTGCCACTGCATGGCCTGCAACTCACAGCAAATACTATTCTCAACCAAGTACCCAAATGAATTTTCTTCTTCACGGGTTATAGCTACTCTTTTCTGCAAAATGGCAGTCAACATAAGTTTTTCTGAACAATCCACCAGAGAACCGTCAATTGCTATCACAATGGGGAAAATGCTGCAATGGGCTGAAGGACCAGGACAAGGAGCCTGGAGAATGAGATCAAATGCTTAACTTTCACTCTAAAAATGCCACTGTATTATCTCCTGAAAAATAAATGAACAGGTGCTCAATTTAGGAGTGACAATTACTTCGTGTAAAAACGTTTGGGAGAGATGTGTGTCTAGAGGCTGAGAGGGAGTAACAGGTGTGCATGACCAGGCGTACATGTGCAGAGGCTGGGTGTGCCCGAAACGTGAGATGCCTGTGCACAGAAATACTGGAGTCTTGTTTACAAACAGGATCATGTGCATGAGAAGAGAAGCTTCCACGTGCACAACTGTGGGGGAAGGTAGTTTCACATTTTACCTACATAGGCGCCTGTGTATGTGGGGTGGGAAGAGAGGCATGTTAAATTATGAATTCACCTTACTTCGTTTTCTATATAGCGCTGAACTGTTTTCTGGACCCTTCAAAAGTTTGTCATTTGGCTAGGTCAGAAGCCACTTCCAATTCTTAGCTTAAAACATCACAGCCTCTTTGGTGGGTGATCCATGGCTTGGCAGGTTGAGCTGAGCTCAGATGAATGGTTCCTCTGGTCTCCTCTGGTGCGTGAACCTGTTAGGGCTGCCGCGGCAAAGCCCCTCAGGCTGGGCAGCTTAAACAGCACAAATTCATTTGCTCTCCATCCTAGAAGCTGAAAGTCTGACATGGGGACATCAGCAGGGTCGATTTGGCCTATAGATGGCAGTCTTTCCCCTGTGTCTTCATAAGGTCTCTCCTACAGAAAGTGTGTAGTGTGTGTGCGTGTGTGTGTGTGTGTCCAAACCTCCTTTTCATATAGGGACACCAGCCATATTGGACCAGTGCCCACTTTAAAGACTTCCTTTTACCTTAATTGCCACTGTAAAGACTCTGCAAACGTGGGTACACTCTAAGGCACTGGGGTTAGGACTTCGGCATGCACATTTAGGGCACGACTCAGCCAACACCGGCTTGCTCCTGCATCTCTAGCAGCCTGACAGCAGCTGGGTGCTGGCCCTCACCCAAGGCAACATGAATGGTGGAGTCACGGTCCTTTGTCATTGTGGGCTCACCCAGATTGTTCTCACAGTAGCTTCCAGAGTCCCAACAGAACAAGCAGCAGCACGCATGGTGTCTCCAGGTCCAGGTTGGCAATGGCACCTTCTGCTGCCTTTATTGATCAGAGCAAGTCCGCAGGCCAACTTAGACTCCAGAATGGGAGAAACGGAGGCCACCTGTGGATGGGGACACTGCAAGGTCACGCTGCAGAGAACCCACTCCAGGGAGGGGTGTACGGTGATACACTTGTGGGTCCTTTTTGTGGCCCAATGTGCTCAATGTGCCTTTGAAGACCCCAAACCTGCCTTAGAGGCAAAGGGTTCTCTGGACAAAGATCCATCCTAGTGAAGGCTGCTCTCTTTGTGAAAAATAAAATGCACAATGAGTCATCAGGGGACTACTTTCTGCTTTGCCATTTATATTGTATTGTCTATTACTTAGAGAGGAGGAGATCTAAAGTATTTTCTCTGAAAAGACCCCTGAAGGTCCCGAAGCAGACCTTGCCCTTTGCTATTGGCCTGGGTATTGCTCCAGGTGCCATGTCTCCATGCAGAAGTTGGTGAGACCAAGGAGGAGGCAGGGAGGGCCCTGCACACCCCCATAATCTCCTCCCCATGGCCACCCAAATAAGAATGAGATTACACTAGAAAAAGAGTTAGCAGAACAAGGACACCTTCAAAACCGTCCCCCAACGCCTTCCGACCTCACCACTCTGTCTAAATGCTTCCTCCGGGACATCTTAGAGTCACCGGCCTTTACCCACGCCTCCGATCTGAATCTCGCCTAAAAGGGCCTCTGGATTTTCCTCTGCATCTTCCACCTGTTTCTGCCTCCCCTGCACCCTCCCCCCATGCCTGAGCCCCGCTGACCAGGAAGGGTCACCCCACTCCCTCACTTGACTTGCCCCTTCCTCCTAATGGGGCTTTCTCTGGGTTCCTGGACTATTCACTGCAACAGGGTCATTCCGTCCTAACAGGTGAGGAGAGGAGAACGCTGCCTCACGGCTATTGCCCAGGGGACAGGAATCTGCACTAACCATCCCACATCCATGAACCACCGCTGCCTTCACCCCACAAAGATGCACTCAGAGCTTCCCCTGGGCCAGGGTGAATGAATCAAATGAAGTCCCTCCTCTCCGATGCTTGCCGGTTAGTGGAGGAAGACTGACTATGAAAACAAATAAGCAGGGGGATAGTAGGGGATAGGAAAGGTAGCAGAATACAACAGTCACTAATATGCCATTATGTAAAAATGTGAGTATGTAACAGAAGTGAGTCTGTATTATGTATTTGGGGAGTTCAAAACCCAATTGAGTCGAATGTATGAAAGATGATATGTCTTGAGCTCTGTAATGTTTTGAACAACCAATAAAAAAAAAAAAAAAAAAAAAAAAAAGAAAACAAATAAGCAAATTAGATGATACACAGCCATGAAGAAAGAGAGGGCAGGCTGAGGGCAGGCCGAAGGTGCAGGAGGTGGGTGTGGGCTGCCCACGGAGCCCCCAGGTCAGGATCACTGTCCCAGGCAGTGTCTCCTGGAGTCCTCTCCCTACTCCATGCACACCACCTGCAGGACCTGGGGAGAGCGGCTCAGATGCTGGACACAGTATGCGAGGCAGACAAAGGGGGGTCCCGCTTATCAATGACACCATCCCCAAAGAAAGTGCCCTTCTGTTCTGCTGGTGTCTGCCCAGCCCCAGGGGGAGGTAGGGGAAGCAAGGAAAATGATTCCTGCCACGCTGTCAAGTGCAGCTCTTCTAAGTCTAAAGACTTTCTTTTCCACCCCACGACACCGGGAAGCACCTGCTGTGAAACACCACAGTTTTCTGGAGATGCCTGGCTGCACACCGGGCTCTGCTTCTGCTGGCAGAGCAAATGTCTCTCTGAATCTCAGTGAGCAAGTAAGGTCCAGCCCACTCCAGGGCTTGCAGGCAGGGCCTGGTGAGATCATGTTTCCTAAGCATTTGTAAGTTATCCAAGATTTTCAAGTACAAAGGATTATTTTAATAAAATTAAAATTCATTTACCTGGACATGGTGACACTCACCTATAATCCCAACTACTGCAATCCCAACAGAGGCTGAGGCAGAAGGATCACAAATTCCAGGCCAGCCTGGGCAACTTGGCAAGACCATCTCAAAATAAAATAAAAGGGCTGAGGACATAGTTCAGTGATGGAGTGCCCCAGAGTTTCATCCCCAGTACCAAAAAATAAAACGCAGTTCTTTCCACACTGATTTGTTTTCCAAATATGTTTATAAACAGGTTTTTCCACTTCTCTCTTTAGACGGCCTCAGACAGATTGGAACACATGGTGCAATGGCGCCACCTACCGGACATCTGCCTGCACTGCGTGGCTTTCGTGTTTTGGAGACACCCGTCGTGCAGTGCGAATGCGCCTGTACCCTGTCTGCACACTACACTGCCCTGGCAAACTGACCACGGTTCTGGTGTGGAGGAGGTTAGACGAGACAAAGGGAGGATTTCTTCCAACAGCTTGGAGTAGGGATGAGAAGAGTCCTAGCAGATAGCATAGGCTCCCTCCCCAGCACCCGCGGAGATTCTCTGGAAGCCTCGGCCCAGAATGGTTCCCTGACCGTCATCCGAGGGTCAGCAGCAGCAGTATGAGAAACAGCTGCCCTCCCGTCCAAGTCCAGGCCCTAGGGATTGCTACAAACTACCAAGGGCCACAGGATTCTTTACACTCTTGGTAAGGAGCATAAAGTCTAATAACCTACACCTGGAAATTTATCTTTTAAAACATATTCAATAGAAAAGGGAGGGGAGAACTACGTCCAAAAACTGGTTATTGTAGCGGTATTGACACTACAAAAAAAAAGAAAGAAAGAAAGAAAAGAAATAATATTCAACTATAGGGTAAAGAATCAGGGCACGTTGGGCTGGGGGTGCAGCTCAGTGGCAGAGCGCTAGCGAGGTGGGTTCCATTCCCAACACGCACTCACAGAAAAATCACTGCACCTCAACACAGCCAAATACAAAGCCTAGGCCAACAAGAATCAGATCAAACTATGTGACCATGAGCCTGGTTCACCATATTGAAAAAGCAGAATATTAACCTCAAGGCACATTTTTATTCCAATAATGTAAAAAGAAAAGCATGATCAAAGACTCCAAGGTGTGTATCTGAAGTTAAAATCACAACTGCCTTAATTGTGGAGCACCGTGTCTGGCTTTGAAGCAGACCATACGGCTTTTCCTCAGGATGGCTCTAGACTCCCACCCAGCACTGGGCCACCTCATGCTCTAGACGAACACTGGAGTATCATCCAAGTTCATAATTTTGATCTAACTAAAGCAATAATGTGATTACATTGCACTTTGCATTTCTCAAAATATTAATGATTTGAGCAATATCTCAATTCTCTTTGGTTTTGGATTATGTTTTCTTTAGTAAATTGGGCCTTTTCAGGATTTTCTTTTCTATGAATTACCTCTTCCCATTTCTCCAATAAATTGCTTATTACAATTTTTATCAGGATTAGTACCACATTGTACTGGTCAAAGCAAATCCAAGACCAGCCAGATTCAAGCAGCTCCACTCCTTGGCTGAGATGTGCACAGAAAGAGGGGAGAAGCAGAGGGGTGGACAGGGGTGGAGACTTACACCCTAGGAACTTCCATTTCTCTAGCTTCCAAGAGATTTCCACAAGACACCGCCACCTTCTCTCCCTGCTCACTTGCGTAACCTCACGGCTGTGATTTAGGATGGGAGTCACTGTAACCAGAATCCTTGGCAGCTGAAAGCCCTGGCCCCAGGGGTCCCAATAGACCAGCTCAGCCACCAGCCCCAACATGCCAAGGAGACAGCAATGATGAGGAACAGGATCCTCGACCAAAGATCTATCTTCAAGGGGCTGGAGGTGTTGCAGAAAAGGGGAACAAAGCCTGGGCAGGGGGCTTGCCTGGCTGCAGGGCTCCCACAGCCTGTGGAGTGGGTGGTCCTGGGCAGGGATTGGTCAGGCTGATCCTTATCTGGGGACTGGCATGAAGCTTTGGGCAGTCACAGTGGCTTGAGGGGGACATGGTTCCCATGTGAGAAAGCAGGTTTGGGGGGCAGGATACAGCTTCGTGGGGTAACTGCTCCCACTTAGGGAGCCACTGCTTGGAAGTAATTTTGGCTCCTGGACCAGCCTATTGTTCCTGTAATCCAAGGTGACTGCAGAAGAAAGTGGCTCAGGGAGAAAAGCTGAGTCAAGGGCAGTCACAGAGGGAAGTTGGAGGTGGTTAGGTAGCAACTCGGCCCTTGCTCTGTGACTTTTTTTCTGCTTCTCTTTCCAAAACCCTTCCATTTCTTTCAAGGCCAAAGACATTGATCTTAGCTCTCACTCAAACTGCTGCTGTCCCAAGGCAAAGCCTCACCGCCCAGCTTTTAAATCATTAGATTTTTTAACATAGGAAATGTAGGACACAGGGGTAGTACTCCAGTAATACCTAGGATTTCGAGAGAAATTTTTTTTTAATTGAAATGCTGAAAGATACAGAACATCACACGGATTTCTCACCAACCAAGAAGAGCCTTTTTCCTCATCCTAATTTCTGTACCGATTTCAATATATTCATATTCTAGTGCATGCGGCCACATAGTCCCTTTGATAGGAAAACTGGAAAGGGGTTGAGAGCGAATATAAGGTGGGAGGTAGGCAAGAGGGAACAGGGCAATGAGGTTTTGAGAGAAGAGAAACCGAAGGACGGAAGGACGGAAGCGGAGAGCTTCTGTGAGCAGAGGCTGGGAAGGACTTGGAGGTGAGATGCCACGGAACGCGCCCTGCGTTTTTCTAGCCGCATAATTTTAAGATTTCAAAGATCCAATTAACGATTCTAATTCAGTTCCTTGCCGCCGCTCTCCCGGACTTGCTTTCAGCAGCACCCCAGGGCCAGGGCCAACAAAAGAGCCCTTCTCCTTAGGTCCAGATCACGGGGCCAGACCTAAACGGGACTTCCCACTGGGAATCTGTCCTTCCTCCCTCCTTCCCTCCCTCCCCTGCTAGCAACTTGGCATAAACCAGAACCAGCCCGCGTGCGCCCAACGGCTCTGGCCGAAATGCCTCCCGCCGTCGGGCCTCAGGCCGGAAACCTCCCCGACTCGGGGCGTCTGACAGGGGAAGGGGCGGGCGCAGGCGGCGGGGCAGGCTGGAGGATGCACGCGGGGCTCCTGGGGCTCTCCGCCCTGGTGCAGGCGGCGGAGCAGAGCGCGCGTGAGTGCAGCGCAGCCGCGGCTGGCGCCGGCGGGTGCTCCCTCCACCACCCTACCCCACCCCAGCGCCGGCGGGGGCGCACACCCCACCCTGCCCGCTTGGGCAGCCTGCAGAGCGCTGCGCGCTGGTGCTTGCATGCTGGCTCTCCTCCCAGTTTGCGAGCCCGCCCGCCAATCCTTAGTGGGTGCTCGTGGTTGCCAGAGCTCTGGCGGATGCACAATCCCCCGCCGGTGCCCGAGAGCCCGCAGGAATGCACGATCCCCCCCGGCGGTTGCATGAATTTCCACCCCTCCCCCCACCCATGCATGACCCCTTCCGCGGATCCAGGGGTCCCCCACGGATGGGGGATTCCCCCGCCAGAAAAGGCGGACTGGCATCCCGCCCTCGCTCCAGAATTCTTATTCCACGCGCTTCGCAAAGTGCTGTGCTGCAAGATGCGCCCCGCCTCTCCCCATCGCCCCGGCCGGCCTGAAGCGGGGAGGCCGCTCGGGAGCCGAGGGCTTGGGGGACCCAGGGTCTGAAGGACAGTGGCTCCCCACTGGGGCTTGGGGTGGGGCAGACGAGACTGCCGGGGAACCCAACCACCCAGTGAAGGCAAAGCAAAGCGGCCATACTTTTCGCGCCCTTCGCGTTTGAACGTGTAACTCTTGCGGTGCCGGAGAGGAGTGTCTCCGCCCACTTCCGCCACGCCTCCGTTCTCAGTCCTCCGGGCCCGCCTCCGGGGAGCGGGACGGTGGCCTTAGGAAGGCTCCAGGATCAAGACCCCCGAAGGTTCCACGCCCGCTACCGTCACGCACGCCTTCGGGACTCGCCGGGCGCTGACTCTCTCTGATCGCCCGTCCCCGGGCGCACCCGCTGCGCTTTCTCCCAGCGGCGCTGGAGGAGCCGGGGTGGGGTCCTACCCAAGCACTCCCAATTCCTGCCCTGCGGCAGGGGAGGGCTAAAACCGGACGGGCAGGCCCTGGTTGGCGAGTGTGCGGCGGGACGCGCAGGCTGTTAGACCACTGGCCAGAGCCCAGGGCCCAGACGCCTCTGCTGGGGCTGCACGACTCCCAGCTGTTCCTCAGGGCAGTGCATTTGCCACCAAATTCATGGCTTGTGCTCATAGACCCACTTTAAACTTTAATACTGTAAAATCCAAGTAACAGTGATTTAAAAGAGTTACTGGGCATCCCCGTGTCCACCAGCGCTGCTGCCTCCATTACCAACCTCATAAGATCCTCAGCCGCGGTGAGGAGGGGCTGACAGTGAGGGCCCCGCTGCACAGGTGGAGGAGGCCGCCTCACCGAATTAGCTAGGAGGATAAAGGCCAGCAGGTGGGCAGCAGTGCAGGATGACTGAGGACCCTGTGGGGAGGGGAGTGCTGGTCCTCTGCACCATGTCCCAGAGAGGAGGCGGCACACTTAGAGCACATCCCAGCTGCCAGGTACTTGGTACAGTGGCTCCTTGTAACAGAGGGAGGTGCCCCAGAGAGCCCTGACACCTTTATGCCCCTGTTGCCAGCCAGCTCTGCCAGCTCCCAGGCAGGGTGTAGCAGAGTCTTGCTGGCCGTGGGGACACCATGTTGATTGGTTAGGTTGCTTGGTTTTGTCTTTTAATGAGATGGAGTGTCGAGCATGTAGACAAGAGGCTCAGGAAAGCAGGTTCATTGTCCTCACAGGTGCCAGAGGCAGGAGGTCATAGAGGGCCACTGAGGAAGTACAGTGGTCAGGAGGCAGAAGACAGCAGCCAGGGTAGACAGCAGCCAGGGTAGAGAGGCCAGGTTGGGGCCTCCTAGATAAGGACCAAGCACAGCGGGCTCAGTTTAGGACAGGCTAACATGGATGATTTGAGTATGTGTTGGGCTCTTTTGACCCCTGGATGCCTGACTCCTGGCACTGAGATGACTAAGGCAGAGCAGTACTGTCTCATGGGGTGGGAGCCAGACAGAGGAGGGCGGCCCTGGGTTGGGCAGTCTGCATGTCACAAGCATGCTCCTGGAGGCGCCCTGTGCTACCTCCAAGGGAAGCAGTCTCTTCCCACCCAAGAAACTTTGTAAGATTTCAGAGCATTGTAACATCCAGAAAACTTGAAAATACTTACAGCCCTATCCTTCCAATAACCCCTCTGGTTTTTCTCGTCCCTCCAGGCCTCTGTACTGTGGTTTACTACTTCACCACAGGACAGCTTCTCTGGGGGTGGCTGGCCTTTTCTGTCCTCCTGCCTGGCTTCCTGGTCCAGGGCCTGAGCTATCTGTGGTTCCGAGAAGATGGGCATCTGGGACGTGGCCTGTTGGTGATGCTGCACCTCCTGCAGCTGGGTGTCTGGAAGCGGTAAGAACAGCCAGACTCCTTCCACCTCCAGAGCATGACCAGGTGCAAGAAGGGACTCCTCTGACCTCTATCCATATGTTCTGTCCTTAAGGTCCTGGAAGTTCAGGATCACACCTCTGCTTGATACTGACACCCCCTCATCCAGCATCTCTAACACCAGGGCCCCCTCCTAGATGCATCTGTAAACCTTTAGAAAGCTTTTTCTTGTCTTCAGCCTAATTCTGTCTTCATGTTGTGTCCATCCTTTGGTCAACCTTTGGAGCCTCATAAAACTGCTCCTGGCAGCTCTGTTTGAACACCTATTGTCTTAGTCCAGGAAGGTGACGTAGTTGAGTTAGCCACAGGCTAGACAGTGAACACCCCCATACCCTCACACCCCTCAGCAGCATCTGTTCAAGCTTTTGTGAAAGGAAGAAGTCATCTGGGAGCCAGGACCAGTGTTTTTGCCATAGAAAAGCTGCCAGAGATGTATCTAGTGCTGTGGGCTTACCTGTGGTCCACAGGCCACCTCTGAGGCCAGGTGTGGCTTCTCCCTGGAAACAGGGAGTTGTCAGAGAGATGTGGCAGTGAGTTTGCACAAATGTGCACTTCAGCAATCGGCCGCCTCAGTGATCCCATAGGGCTGAAGGGACTTTTTGTAAAGGAGAAGAATTCAGGGATCAGATTGGTGAAGCCTGTAGCTCGAGTGTTTATCCCAGGCCGTGAGAGTTCAAGAGTTGGAAGTGTACTGAAGGAGCCCTTGCCAAGTGTTGCTCTCTGTTCTGAGGGTTTGCGCTGTCGCAGTCACTGTCCCTAGGACTTTCTCACAAGGCCCTGAAACAAGTACGTGCCAGGTTCACAGGTGGGAGCCCCAGGTCCAGAGAGACCATGGGCATGGCATGCTGCCTACCCACCCGAGGACCCTCAGGCCAGAGTGGAAGGTGCTCCTGAGAAAGACAGGGGGCAGCCACCACAGCGTCACAGGCCCCGCAGTCGGCCGTCTGTCAGCAGGCTCCACAAACACACCCACAGCCACCACAGAGGCTCCCCAGCTGGGCCTGCATGGGCCAGAGTGCGGGGAGGACTGGACACGAGGACTGGGAGGCCACAGAGAATCTTTTGCCTGGACTTGGGGCCTGCAGCCTCTTCTGAGCACTGCCTAGCATCTCCGTACCCTCCCTAATCAGCCTGGCCTCGAAATGAGAGCAGGAGGGCCGCCGGCCTCTTCCTGACCTCAGCCATCAGAGTCATCAAGAACGAGACCTCAGGGGCCAGAGACCTATGCAGAAACTGAGCCAGGCTTTCCTTAAGCAAATGTTTGAAAGCTGATGGCCTGCGGAGTTGACTGGTCCTGTGGTTGCTAAGGAGAAGCCATCCGAGTAATTGTCAGGTAGATGTGGCTTCTGAGACTCTGGGCAGCCTCAGGCCCACCTCATCCAGCGCCTTCTTCAGAGGTGGGGATGCAAGAGGCCCGGGGCATGTCCAGATTCTTGGTACTGGTATTTGACAGTGGACTCCACCCTCTTGTCTTCCCCTGGGCTCTCAGAATCTCCATAAGCACACTGATATTCTGGTACATACTGAAAATTAGCATGGGTAAGTGAAGAGAGATGCAAAAATTAGGAGCTAGGAAAGACAACTAGTCACGTGTATCTGGTCATTATAAAGAAGTGAAGGTAACCAAAGAAATTTACACATAATTTAAAAGAACACAAAAAAAAATTAAAAAGGGGAGGTTGAGCGAATAAAAAGAAAAATAAAAGCCAGAAAAGGGGGCAAAATATCAGAACATGATCAAGCCAGAGTGGGCAGTTTTTAAAAACAAGTCACAAATTTGGTTCTAACTTCATAAGAAACTACCCAGCTTACAAGTTTTCTGAGATTACAAATTAGCCAAAACACAGAAATCTACTTCCTTAGTAGGGAGATTTGAACACAGAAAGAAGAATATTTTCCTTATTCTGAAGCTAGCACTTTGAGCTCTCACAAAGAAAACATGGTAAAAGTAGTCTTTTAAAGCAAATCGTTTTTTTTAAAATCACAGTTTGGTAAGTCACCTGTAGAGGGAGCCAAAACAGTGGTATTTTGCACAATCCTGAGTTGGATCCCAATGGTCCACAGGGAGTGATTCCATAAGGAAATGCAGAGGAGCCTTCAAAAACAGAACAATCAATAAAACACAACCCTCTTGAGGAAAGTTGCTTATAAAACTTCAGGACTTTAAAACAAAATTGCTGAATTTTTTTAACACAAAATGATACAAACTATATTCATGTTAAATCTGACTGTTCAAACCTGACATTAATAGCAGCTTGTTTAAACAGTTACTTTTTTTTTTCTATTTGGGCTTTTTGTGTCCCTTCTACTACTATATGTTACCAACATCTTTTTAACAATTTTTAAGGCCTGTCAATTCAATTGAAACTCAGTGTAAGCTGGTAGAAGAGTCCCTAGCTAATCTCCTCAGCATGCATTCTGTGTTAGCACATTTAGAAGTTAAAAGTTCTTTAAAAGAAAGAGGCAAATTTTAAGGGTGTGTAAGATAAGCTCAGTGTAGATGGGTGGAGACTGAATACTTAAAAAGTACGTAAAACACAGCTCTAGTCAAAACCTTGAGCTGCAGGCTGGCAGGGCCAACATCCCCAGGAATGTTACATTGGAGAAAAAAAATCACTTATTCTCCACGTCTTGGGCCCAAGACAGACTACTCTAGTTGTAGTGGACGCATTTTCTTGCTTACTTGTTAGTCAGGAAAGACTAGATTGCTGAGAAACTGAATTCTAAAGACAAGTTAGGCTGATGGGTTGTGTTTCCAAGCCTCTGTGTGGAGCCCGTGTTCTTAACACGACCAGGACCCTGGACCGTCATCCACAGGGCTCAGCATGCTTGGTGTGTGACTGTTCATGGTTAGTGACTCGTGTGTGCCCGAGGGGCTGCAGACACGCCAGTGAGGGCAGTCTCTGAGGCTGAGTTGGGAACAGAGCTGAGAGTGGCATTACCAGCACAGAGAAGGATGTCGGCAGAGCCCCAAGAGTCAGACTTGCCCTCCGCATAGAAGGCAGAGCACTGTCCCTACACCCGCTGAGGTCTGGTCCTGGCGCCTCTGCAGGTTCTCACATCATGGGGGGGAGGCGACTCTGACCAGGCAGCTGCAGTGTTGCTGCAAAGGCACAGCAGCTTCCAGAAACTCCTGTCTGGGGAGTGGACGTCTGTAGTCAGTACAGGAGAGTGTTCTCTAGAGGAGGGAAAGTGTCAGGGTAGAGGGACCTTGGTCGTAGCCTAAGGAGCTTGCGGTTGGAAGCCCTGGGAGGCTGAGACCACCGTGGCAGGCTGGGCCTGGGAGGCTGAGACCACCGTGGCAGGCCGGGCCTGGAAGAGCTGCCCTAGCAACCGTCGGCCGAGGCTGTCAGAACCCAGGCCAGAGCAGCTGGGGGCCTGGGTGTGCTGTGCCAGGACAGCTAGGTTGGATCTCAGAACCAGGTAGCCACCTCTCTGCACCTTCCACATCACCCCAGCTTTCCCAGGGCCCCCGGTGACCTACTGTGACAAAACCTGGGGGGCTGCCCTCCCTCAGGCCGTCCGCATCCCGGAGGAAGCAGCCTCAGCCCACCCCAGGAACCTTTCACCGTCTGGCCTCAGCCTCTGTTCCACCAGACTCTTGACAGATCCCAGACATGGACCCTTCCCACTGCCCGCTCCCTGTCCACTGACCCCACACACCCCTTGAGGTTCCCTCCCACCTCAGCTGCCCAACCAGGCCTTCCCACCCTCCCCCAGAGAGCCCTCCTCCACCTCCCGACCCCCTGCCAGGACTCGGACTCCACCTCCACCCTCACCGCTCATTTTGATGGTTTCTTCCTCAATCCTTTCACATGTGTTTTCTTTCCAAAACTGAATCATAAGCTTCTAGTGAACACGGTTCATTTTTCTGGTTATATTTTGGGGGTTTCATATGTTTTTTTCTTAACCTTAAGTTTGTGTCAGAATCAGAGCTTCAAAGACTCAGTGAGAAATCAGTTCACTCCAGGATTCCAAATCATGAAAAAGGAAAACTGTTTTCCCTAAGCATCTTCCCTAGGCCCTCAGCCCCGTAAGTGAAACCCTTTCAAAGGGGACCCCCCACCTTCTGCTTGGACATAGCGGAGCTGGCCGGAGATCAGAGTCTGCCTGTCACGGCAGAGTCTGGGGAGATGCTTGGGAAGCCTTCCCCCGTGGACTTCCAGGGACATGGCTCTGGCCCAGGGGTTGCTCAACTGTGTCTCTGGACTTGGACAAGACCAGGAGGTTCTGCTCCTAAATGGAGCTGTGGGCATCACTGCCCACACAGCAGGCAGGTGGTCACCTCCCTTGTTGCTGCTGATGCTTAGAAACCTCATCACCAATGGAAACTCAGAGTCCTCTGAACCCCCAAGTGTGACCAGGGAGTGGCATGGTTGTTAGACATTCCGTGTGGCCCTTTGGGCAGTTTAGCAGGTGACCCACGCCACATTGTAGACAGCTTTCAGAAGATGAGAATATGAGGAAAAGGCTCCTGGGATGGTTATGGGAAACAGAATGAGAAAAGAGCATTCTAAGTCCTTTCACTGGAGTTGGACTCCTCTTCCAGACCCTAGGAAGGTCACCCAGGTGGGCTGAGCTGAAGTGTCCTTGGGGTCCGCGCAGCCCGGTGCAACAGCCGTGTGACGGGGCTCATCCCTTCTGCTGTTCTCTGTGTCCACCTGGCTGCTAGCAGCTGTCCAGCTGCCTCCAGCTGCCTCTGGTTCCCCATTGCCTCAGCCTGGTTTGCACGCTCCACCTTGACGACATGCCTTCCCTTTCTCATCTTGCCACCTGACAGCCTGACTCTCCTCCATCCACGTGTGTGTGTGTGTGTGTGCAAGTGCAAGCACGTGAGCATGTGTGCATGTGTGTGGCTTTTCTTTCTCATCCTGGCCCCTAAGCATGAACAGCCCCCCAGCTTCTTGGGTGTCATAATTTTAGGGCACAAGGTTCTTGTGTGTCGCAGTTTTAGGGCACACAAAGCTCTGCACTCCATGAGTGTGAGGATGAGGGTTTTCTCATCTCTCTGGGCTCTAAAGAGATGACCACACACAGCACCTTGGAGCAAGCAGCTGCTGAAGGAATTGATTCCCATCCCAAGAGGCTCTGGGGCAGAGGAGCCCGTGGAGTTGCCTTTAACCTTGCCAGCCTACCCGTCTGGGTTTCCTTGCCCTGTGGCAGCTCCTGCACTGGGTCCTGGCTCCTCACCTGCCCTCCCCACCCTCCCAGATGTGGGGAGTCTGTGGCACATAGGCTGGGCCTGGCTGAGCACCAGAACTCGGGGCACACCCATTGGAACTGACATCTTCAGCTCGGAGCCAGCCCAGTGACAGCCTGGCTGATGACTCTGGGTGGCATTGATGAGTACCTAGGGTATTTCCCGGAATGCTACCTGTCAATGAGTGAAAGAGGGTGTCCTACTGAGTCCTGCCACAGCCTGGCTCCACGTCACCATGTCCCTTGCTCTTCTTTAGGCACTGGGACACTACATCAAGTGCTCTGTCAAAGGCAGAGGAGGCTCCCCACTGGGGACAGCTGTGGCTGCAGGAGGCTGACCTGTCAGCCCTCCGGCTCCTGGAGGCCCTGCTGCAGACGGGGCCCCACCTGCTGCTCCAGACATATGTTTTTCTAGCCTCAGACTTCACAGATGTTGTGCCAGGTGAGTACCTCTTGCTGCAGAGCTCAGACTGTCAACTTCCCAAGGGGGACATGAACACGTGACTGGTTAGCAAAACCCTCCCAACCGAGATCTCCCCTGCCTGGGAGAATGAGGGCATCCTGTGCTCACTAGCCCTTAGGGGACTACAGTTGGCTTTGCTTGGGGCAGTGCATTCTCAGTGAGCTGGCTCTCCTCGGGGGTTAGGCTGTAAGGTCAGGCCAGAAGATAGAAATTGTGCACTTAAGATGACCCTGAAAATACCCCAGGAAGAACTGCTTCTCAGTGAGATCAGTGCTCCGTCTTCCCTGTGCCTTAGTCACTAGAATAACTCCTAATGCAGCCAGAGCTGACTCCAGAGCCTCATGGAAACCACCACTCAGATCCCAGCCGATGCACATTTCCATCTCCTGCATCCACAATCTCTCCCTCCCTCCCTCCCTCCCTCCCTCTCTTTCTCCTTCCTTCCCTCCTTCCCTCACCCATCTCCTCCGTCCCCCTCCCTCTGTGCGCACGACATGTACATAAACCAAATGCTCAGAAGACAGGACTGTATCATTCTTCCATGCATCTTCATCGAAGGGCCTGATGCCGTTTATGTTCTGATCATAGTTTTTTTATTAAACCTCCTTCACATGATCCAGTGATCGAGCAGCAAAACATCTGGGAAGGAACCACATTCATCATCTTCCAGGGTCTGCTTTGTTCTAAACAGAACTTAGACCAGAGGGTTTGGACCTGGGGCTGGGAAGTTCTTCCTCAGGGCTTACAAAGGCCATTTTCTGGGCAAGGCACCCAGGACATTGGGCAGTGGAAGTGCTTCTTTGTGTCCTCATTTATTCCTGTGTACAGATTTGTACCTTCGTGCACACAGTTGTTATGTTTCCACCTTCAAGGGGCTTGGTCAGTGGTGTCCCCTGTAGAGGTGGGTTTTAATGAGAGGTTATATGCCCCATTAAAGCAATGAACCTTCAACTGTGGCTGTTTGGAGCCTGCAAGGAATGTTCTGTTTGCTTCCCTTTCAGGAGTCAGCGCCCTGCTCTCCTGGTCCTCACTGTCCTGGGCCCTGGTGTCCTACACCCACTTCCTGGGTGCCCTGAAGCCAGGCCACCGCATCATGCCATGGGCTGCCCTCTTCTGCCAGCAGCTCTGGCGGATGGGCATGCTGGGGACCCGCGTCCTGAGTCTGGCTCTGTTCTGCAGAGCTTACCGCGTTTGGGTCCTGGTGGTTGGAGGTAAGCAGAACTCACACCCTGGTCACCTACTGCTGCATAACACCGCACCGCAGAGCGGCATGTCTTAGAAATCACTGTTGATGATCATGAGCCCCAGGTCTGGGGCTAGCTTGGCTGGCCCGGTGGCTCCTGCTTAGGGGTCGCTTGTGGTTGCAGCAGGAGAGCAGGCGTCTGGGTTCACAGGGAGGCTGGAGCGGGCTGCGTGCACACATGGCCTTGCTCTTCCACAAAGTAGCCTGGCCTCACCCTTGGCAGCTGAGAATTCCAAGACAGGAAGTGGGAACTGCCAGTCCTCTTAAAAGCCAGGCCTAGAACTGGCCCAGTATTGCTTCCGCTGGGCTCTGCCGGTCCGAGCAGCCACAGGCAGCCCAGATCCCCCTGTGTAGAGGCGCAGACCCCAGCTCCCAGAGGGCCATGGAGTGGGAAGGAGGGCACTCGGCTTGCTCTGGAGAGACCTCGCCATAGCTTACATATCCCAGCCTCGAAAGTCCTAGGGACCCCCAGGGCATAGACACCATTCTACATCACAGACCAAAATCTTTCCCTAGAAAAACTGCCATTCAAACAGGAGGGAGGTCTGGGGTCCCATTGCCCTGACCCAGTACAAAAATACCCAGTACAAAGTTATGCGAGGCTGCCTATAGTCTCTGAAAGTGCTCCGACATTGTCTCTGTCTGAAACAAGACAGCTCTTCAGAACCCCAGCCCTCTGTCCAGGGCACACAGAGATGCACAGTGATGACAGGGAGTCTCTCTGGCCTTGCACACTCCTGAATGGGGTCTGTGTGTCTCTGCCAAGGACAGCAGTCTCCTCTGGTCATCAGTGAATACACTCTGCAAGAAAGAACAGTGTACTCTTGTTTTAAGGGAACTGGAGACATTGAGAGATATTTGGCCCTTGGGCCCAGAACAAACATTTGATACAGTTATTGGGGGGGAAAAAAAACTTGCTCCAAAAGAGAAATTAACGATGTTTTTATTCATCCTTTTAAAAACTCGGCTTTAACTCTAGAAGGATATTACTCATCTTAAAACATAGGCATAAAAACTATAGCTGGACCACATAGAATCCTTCCCTGTGGGTATGGAGGGTTTTGGCTCATGTAGTAACAATTTTAAAATAGTAGAGTCGATTTTGTAACTGCCTCCTTAAAACCTTTCTGGAACCAAAAAGGCAGGGGTACGTAACATCTGACATGTGCCATGGAGGGCAGCAGCTCATCTTTGTTCCCGAGTCTCCAGACTAGGCCAGTGCCCTCTGGGAGGCTCGAGAGGTGATGGGTGCAGAGCTGGACTGGCCGGTTTGCCGCTCCTCCCCTCTTCTGGGTTCTGGTGTCTGTTTTTGGATGCGGGGGCAAGTGCAGCCCAAGCAGAGAGGGATGTTTCCAGGCCGTGCTTCTGTGTTCTTGCCCCCCTCCCCCACCTCCCCCTGGACCCTGACCACCACCGCTCACCTCCCCCCAGGTGCCCACTGGCTGGTGATGACGTTCTGGCTCGTAGCCCAGCAGAGTGACATCATCGACAGCACCTGCCACTGGCGACTCTTCAACCTGCTGGTGGGGGCCGTGTACATCCTCTGCTACCTCGACTTCTGGGACAGCCCTTCCAGACGGAGGATGGCCAGCTTCTACTCGGCAAGTGCGACGGGGGCGCTCTTCCATCCCGGCTCTCCCAGAATGTGTGTGGCCTGTCGTGTGTGTGTGAGTCTGTGTGCACAGGACCGTGTGTATGTTTCTGTGTACACAGGAGCGTGAGTGTGCACACAGCTATGAAAGAAGGACTGGCGTGGTTTACAGGAAAATTCTAAAAGGAATTAGTCTTGAATGGAGACAACGGGCTGTGAAAATACTAAGCCGATGTCCAGGTGCCACCACAGAATCACTGTGGCAAAGCTGAGGCGCGTTTGGTGTGTTCTCTGCTGTCTGCTGAGGGTCCCTGCAGGTCCTCGTCCCGCAAAACGGCCTTGGTCATCACCTCAGTCTTTACCAGGTGTTTATCACCGAGTTCCAGATGCGGTCCTACCTAGGGTGACAATCTCAAAGGTGGCCTGATGTCAGTCTTCAGGTTGCTTCTATTTCAGCAGAAATGTCTACCCATTTTTTAAAAAATTCATATTGGTAAGTTCACATGATAGTAAGGCAGAATGTGGGCCAGGCAGGACAGAAAAACCTGGAGGACCTACCAGCATGGCTTCCCATTGGTGACCAGAGATACTTGGGGCCAGAAGGTGAAGGTTGAGCTGCACTGTGAAGAGCAGAGCAGAGAAAATATGGCCCAGAGGTGCAGGCCCCAGGTTTCGAAGGCTAACGAGTGACGGAACCCCAGCCCTGCTGGTCACGACCCAGAACTCAGATCCTCACAGCCTTTTCCACCTGTCCCTCAGTGTTCCTGTGACAAGTAAGACCCATCCACTTTCAAGATCAAACAACAGGTGGCATAAGTAGCTTGGCACAAAGTAACCTATAAATGGAGGCGAGACACGTGACAGATGTCACAAGCCTCAGCAGGCAAACTCCAGCGGGGGTACACATTCAAAAGGAAATACAGTTAAAAAAGATGGTGAGACACCAGCAGAGCCAGTGACAATTATAAGGAAAATGCAGATAATGACCCCCAGCTTCCCAAGGGGGCCTCAGACCTCCAGGAGCCTGAGCCAACTGGGTCCTGGTGACTGTGTTAGGGAGCTGGGGCCCTCCCAGAAACTGAGGCAGCACAAAGGCCCCGTCTTCAAACCCCAGTTCTTGCAATCGGGTCAGAAAGATTGCAGACATGTCGCTCAGAGTAACAAGAATGTTTAAAGAAGGAATAGGAAAGCAGAAGGGGACACTCTCAAGGGAGAGGGTGGGTCCTCTCAGGGAAGACAGGGACTCTGTACCTCTCCTGCGCACCAGTTTTACTGGGGATCCCAGAGAAGTTTCCAGAGAGTCCTGCGCAGGTCCACCTCTTGACTTTGGACTGACAGCAGGACGGTACCAGACTTTCAGGCCTTCCCTGCATGGCAACTCTAGGCCACCTTGGCCCGTGCTGACCAGCTCTAGTTGAATTCTTACCCACACGCAGATCGATTCTCTGGTTAGGAAGAACTTTCCTTATCTCCCAGAGTCCTGGTTCCTCCCATCAGTGTTCTCCTGGGCCTGCATTTCTCTTGCAGTGAACAACAGGTAGTTTGCCGAGGACGAATCCTGTCCACTGAGGAAAAGAGTGCATGTGGGGGTTAGCACGGGACGGGGGGTGGTTATAGAATCGCTCTTACCTTGTGACCCCCATCCTCATCTGTCCCTAACAGCCGTGAGGCCCTGGGGCCATATCTACAGGGCCTTCGCGCCTCTGCACTCCACGGTCCCCCTATTCATTGACTTCTCGGGTCTCCCTCAGGCAAGGATGGTGAGGACTCCCTTCCTGGAAGCCCATGTCCCACCCTCAGCCCCTGGAGAGGGAGGCCCAGGTCAGATATCACCAGGGCCACAGGCAGAGGGCCACAGCACTGAGGTGGAAGGCGCCCAGAGGACAAGTCTGCCTTCCACCAGACTTGTGGACCAGCCAGACATCCCTCAGGAGTCGGAGTGAAGACTCCAGGTTTCACAGGGCTGCCGGCAACTCCTTGGGGGCTGCTGAGACCCCCGACAACAGCTCCTGGGAGTTTCTGACCCTTGACTTATTGAGTTCCCTGGATTAAGATGAAGCCTGTGAATCGCCAGGGCGGATCTTCGGAAGACTTTCTGAGCGTGTCAGTGCTACGACTCAGTTTCCCGTGTCTTAGGGTCGGCAGTTAAGTGTACAGATGGTCCCAACTTCTATTCTTTGATTTGCAGTGCAGCAAAGCTGCACCCATGCCGCCGTTCTGTCACTTTTAATGCACTATTAAGTTACGCGAGACAGTCCACTCTTCCCTGTAAGTGGGCTTGCGCTACCTGACTTTGCCCAAGTGGGGAAGGTAAGTGTTCTGGGCACACTTGGGGCAGGCTGTGCTGTGCTGGGGTGTTTGGGAGGCGAGGTACCTCAGACTTATTTCCAACTTAGCAACATATTCGATTTACAGTGAGTTTATTGGGTGGTAACCCCATGGTAAATCAAGGACCATCTGTATAATCTTGAATCATGTGCTGTTAATTTACATATTTCAATAAAAATTTACTTTTTATATTTAAAAATTAGAAACAAGTTGATAGGCCAGGCCAGCCTGGAGGCAGGTGCCTTTGGGAGAGCCCACCAGCCAGAGAGATCCCCTCCCCCACTGCCACTGCGTGGTGCAAAACAAATTAACCCTTAAAGGTGCTCCTGTTTACAGGAATCTCCAGACTTGTTATGAAAGTCTGTGACTCTAGCTTACTGGAGCTCGGTGGCACCCTGAGCTCTGCACATGGCTTTCATCATCGTGTTACCATACGAGTCCCTGCCTACACCCAGCCTGGGCGTGAGACAGAGGTGGGAATAAGAGCAGCCCAGCCCGACTGCCCCAGGGAGCCCCCACGGCCGCTCCAGTGTTTGTGACTCTGACATTTTAATGAGCAACGCTAGGAGACTCTCCCTTGCAGAGAGGTTTCCCTTGAGGATGAGGGTTCTGTTTCTAGGGGCCATTCGGCCTGGGCACCCTGGAGAGACAGCAAGGAAGAGCTGCAGATCCAGGAAGGGCGCGGTGGCTCTGCCTTGTTCTGACAGGCGGTGGCTCTGCCTTGGTCCCACAGGTAATGCTGCTGGAAGACATCATTCTTTTGGTGCTGGCCACTGACTTCCTCCAGGGGGCCTCGTGGAGCAGCCTGCAGACCATAGCTGGGGTCTTGTCTGGATTTCTGATAGGTAAGACCACCGTGGCCGCCTTCTCCAAGCCTCCTCAACTTGGTTGTCTTGTTTTTACGTTGGACTCAGAGGACAGGAAACTGAGCTCAGAGGTGGTGGGCTGGGGACTGAGGACAGAGCCACTGTGCTGTGGCTGGAGGCCATGCTCCAGGGCAAGAGGAACTGAGATCAGCCCTGTTGTCCTGTCTTGACTGCTGGGAACTCAGGTGAGGCTGGGCCTAGCCCCGTGTAGCCAAAATGCCTCCTGTGCCAGCCCCTCTCCAGGCTCCCATGGGGTTAGGGTGATTTCCCTCTCCTCCCTGTCCTGGCCTGACCACGGCCGCGGGCACTCTGGTGTCTGTCACATCTGCAGCTGGTTGGAGAGAGTTTGCACAGAGGTCTCTAGGAGACCCCATGAGACCAGCAGTTGCTAAGTGGTCTAGCTGCGTCCACCCCAGCTCCATCATGGGCATCAGCACCGTGCTCGGGGACTTCAGGTATCAGTCACACTTAGTGAGTGGACAACCTGATGTCACTGCTGTGCCCATGTGTTGACCTTGCCTCCCTGATAGGGGTGAGCTCAGCAGGGGCTTCATCCCTGCACTTGAAGGATGATGCTAGCCTGCCCCCCCCCCTGCCAGCCGCTCTTGAGCCTGTGGTGGATTGTCCAGGATGGCCACCACACGTGGCAGTGGCCCCTGCCCAGGATCCCCCATTGTTCACTACAAGCCTTGGTCCTGAGGTCCTGCCCATGCCCCACCCCTGCTCACCTGGTCCTGAGGTCCTGCCACGCCCCACCCCTTCCTCTGCCCACTTGTACTCTGAAGGAGGCACATGGAGGCAACAAGACCACCTGACACCTGGGCCCTCCCCCGAGAGGTGGGCAGCAGGGACCCAGGACTCTTTTCTTGCTCACAGCTCTGGGGGTGGGCTGGCCTACGAGAGCAGCTGTGACAGGGGAAAGAGCAACCTAGACCCAAAGCCTTCGAGGTGAGAGACCATTCACAGCACGGAGGAGACTCCCAGATCACGGGTCTATGACAAGTACCTGAGCCCCAACCCCCTGGGCCTTAAGCCTGCCTCCTCTTCCTCAGAGTCCGAGTCCTGGCTTGGCAGGGTGGGTGGCTGAGCCAATGCTTCTTCAGATGAACTTTTCTTTCCAGATAGTTGTAGTTTTAATCGTGCAGAGAGTACCCTGTACCCATCACCCAGTCTCCACCCTGCAAGACTGTATCACAGTCTCACAACCAGGACAGAATGTGACACAGCCCAGACAGGAAGACCCTCCCACACCAAAGACCCCCACAGCGCCCACTTCCTCTCACCCCACCACACCCCCAGCTCCTGGCCAGCCACCCACCCTCCACCTCTGCACCTGTACCACTTCAAGGATGTTACATAAATGCCCTTATGGTACCAGTTCTGGGTGGCCCTCTTCCCTCACCGGCCCTTTGATGGCTGAGCAGCATTCCACAGCGTGGCAGGACCACAGGTGAACCACCCGCCCACTGAAGGGCGTCCGTGTAGCCCTTTATAACACAGCTTAGCTAGCGGCGCTTTCCTTTCTAAGCCGCTCGTGTGCGTAGATTGGCCCATCCCAAGAACAGCAGGCTGCCCAGGCAGGTGAGAACTGAGGCTCCCGGGGCTCCTGGCCCTGCCAAGCAATCCCTGGGGGGTGGGCCACGTGGCAGGTGGGATCACGGCGGAGCCAGCCATGAGGACCGACCTCTTTGCATGCTCTGGCTCGGGGAGGCACAGTGGAGTCCTATAAGCTCGGGGTGGGAAGAGCACAGGCAGGGCTCAGCCAGAGTGGGCCTGCCTGTCCCTCTGCACTGCAGGCAGAGCTTGAGCAAGCCTGGTTCACGAGGGGCCTCAGGAATCCTCAGCAGGAAGAGAGACAAAAAAATGAAAAAGAAATTTTGTGAGCCAGTTGTTCAACACAGGCATAATTGAGAATTAACCATATTATGTGTATACTTACAATCAAATACACTAGATCAAAACTGATATCACTAAATATGAAACAAAATGGAAAGGAAGAAGGTAGGAAGGGAGGAGAGGGAGATTTGTAGTCCAAAGAGCTGGAGCTCAGGCTGAAAGTAGACAGTTCCTGCTCACATTTAGCCCCCACCACCTTTCCTTCTTTATTGAGCACCTACTGCCTGCCAGCCTGGGACTACAACCCAAAACCAGCAAATGGCGTGGCCCTTGGAGAGACTTTTCACTGGATCCGTGTGCTAAGGACTTCTATGACCCCACAGCTTGGTTCGTCTTGGGTCATTCATTGTAAAAGGTGGCACTAGGTCCCTCCCAGCAATGTGAGGGTCTGAAGCAGTGTGCAGAAGTGGTGATCAGGGCCTGCTGCAGAGGCCACACCGAGCATGTAGGGATTCTGCCCCGTGTCCCTGGTTCAAGCCCTGAGCAGTGGCCCTTGGCCCGAGAGACAGAGGGTCTGGGGCAGAGTCCTGGGGCCCCTTGCAGCTCTTCACGCTGGCGTGTCCTGGCGCCCTCAGACTCTTCTCGCCAGCACTTCCTTGCGTTTCCTGCGGTTGATAAGGAGCGCCCTGCCCCGCGCTCCTCCAGTGCCGCAGGAAGCTGGGCGCTGTGTGGGAGGCTTACTGGAACGCTCTGTTAAAGAGATTACCCAGCAGTCAACACTCCTGGTCAAAATATACGAAAAAGGCAACAATGTGACAAAGGTGTTTGCACACAGAGGAAGCCCGCTGCTGCTCCTGGAAGTTCCTTGATGTGGCTATTCAGGAGCAGGGCGGCCTGGGCTGCAGCCCTCCGCCAGCACCAGAGCGCTGTGGCCCCTCCACCAGGCTGTTGACTGAGAGCTCTTCTAGGCATGTTGCACACTCACACACGTGTGCCCACTCCCACACGCTACACATCCCCGTGCCACACACCCACTACACACATGTACACACATATATTCTCACACACAACCCGAGCAATCGGTGGGTGTGCTTGAGAAGGAAGACCCAGAATCAGTAGGAGTCAAGCTCTCTTGTTCCAGTTGAAGATGAGCTGCAAACTCCCCCAGAACATGCATTTCTCGGGCTCCAAATAGTCTCACTTTGGATCCCACTGATATTGCTCTACTCAAAATGGCTCGAACCTGGAACCACAAACCACGAGGCTGCAGGACTTCCGAGAACTTGACCTGGTACTCTCTGTCTTTTTCAGGCAGCGTGTCGCTGGTTATTTATTACAGCCTGCTACACCCCAAATCCACAGACATCTGGCCAGGCTTCGTGAGGACGTGCAGAGGCCCTGCCGGCAGGGACAGCGCAGAGCAGGAGGCCCCTCCCCAGACCACGGCTCCAGCGGCCGGGAGGCCTGAGCGCGCAGAGTCCTGCCACGGAGAAAGCTGGGTGCTGGAGAAGACCTCCAGCCCAGAGCAGGGCCCTGCAGAGGCAGAGACGGGGGACCCAGGCTCCAGGGAGGGGTCCCTCCTGAGCCGCCATCATTGGCTGCTGGTGAAACTTGCTCTAAAAACAGGAAACGTGCCCAAGATCAACGCAGCCCTGGGAGAGGACAGTTCTGGCTGCCCTTGTCCCCCCACATGGGGGTCCAGTCCACACTGCAGTCTGCAGGGGCAGACCCTATTTACCCAGAAAGCCCACCTGTCATCCCCCCATGATGCTTCAACCCTAGAGAAAGGCTCCAAGTCTGAAGGGACCCCAAAAGCAGAGGTGGACACCTTGGAAACCTCGAGTTACATCTCTTTTGCCAGTGACCAGGACAGCGTGCCCACCCGGAAGCCGTCAGCTCCACGCGGGGAGGACAACCCAAAGCAGAGAGCCAGGGCTGCCCCCAGGGAGCAGGGGAGGACTGCAGCGGGGCAGCTGAGAGGGAGCGAGGGACAGGAGAGCACAACATTGTACTTCAGTGCCACCACGGAAGTGGCCACGTCCCCACACCAAGAGGGCAGCCCCGCGTCCCTGCTGATGGCCCGCTCCAGGAGGATGCCGGGAGAGAGCAGCCCTGCCCAGCCTCCCTTGCCCCTCACTGTGGCCAACATCAGCCCCATCCTAGGCGCAGGCCCGTGCAGACACTTCCGCCCCAGCCCAGGCCTCCCTGGACCAGCCCAGGGTGGCTCAGAGTGTGGGGAGTGGCAGGAGCCGGCAGAGGCCCTGAGCCATCCTGCTGTAGGTGGCACCCCGAGGCTGTGGCCACAGATGAGCCTGAGATCCGCTGAAGAGCCCCGCCTCACGTCCACCCCCAAGTCCGAGGCCATCCAGAGGGACTGCAGCTGCCCGGACAAGATGAAGCCCGAGGCAAGCTTCTATATCTGACCACAGTCACAGTGAGACAACAGGTCACAAATGGGGCCAGCCACCGGGTGCCACGATGAGAGAAACCACCTCCGACGTCTTCCTCCTTGGACGGCTTTTCCTCCTCTGACTCGCCATCCGCCCACCTGAAAAATGAGGGAGCAGGAGTGGATGCCCCTGAACCTCCTGCAAGAACGTCTCCCGTGGCACCTGCACAGGGGACATCCTAGCACAGTGTGCCCGGGTGAAGGCTCCCAGGCTGCTCACCTCCTCCAGTGAACTAAATGGTCCCCATTTCCCATCTTGGTGGCACTAGGAAACAAAGGTAAAACTCAGTTCTGTTTTACCCTGGGTTCTTGGTAACTAACTTTTCCTGACACTGAGTGCTTATTAATCTTTTATTAAACGTATTCCAACTGCATTGTTTCTTGGAGTCACGCAGCTAGACAATGCAAACTCTGGAAGCAGACGAGAACTCCGGTGCCTGGAGTCAACTGAACCCGCAAACGCCGTTCTGAGATTTCCTCGCTCTTTGGCAGAGTCTGGATGGTATTTTTCAGTGAAATCCCAGCTCTCCTTCCCGCAGGCCAGCCGGCCAGCAGTTCTTTGTCTGCTTTTGATAACTGCCATTCCGACTGGCGTGAGATGAAACCTTAGAGTAAGGTTTTCCTTTATCTCCAAACACTGCTTCCTCCTCCATTCCACGTGAGAAACTATCCAACTCAAGTGCATCCAGCGAGGGCCACCAGCGCGCCCTGGTGACAGTTTCTTCCTCGCTCCTCTCTCTAGCTGACCCTGTGGGTAGGAATTTCCATCGTTCCTCTACGCCTTCCTTCATCGCTGGCTAAGGAAATCCAATCATAAACCCTCTAGAGAAAGGGCACCGGAGGGCTGTGTGCTGTTAGGGTGGGGAGCTTCTCCTCTCCAAGTGTCTCTGGGTCCAGGGACAACATCAGAGACCCAAAGAGGACAGGAATCCAGCCTCACTTAGGCCAAGACCACACAAACGTCAGCAGTGAGCTCGCAGACATCCTCGTCACCAGCCATGGAAGCCAATCAGACGGCTCAATGCAACAGTGAACATCAACTATGGGGAGTTTTAAAAGAATGAGTGAGTCAGTGACAGTCACTGTGCCTCACATCATCCGGTTTTTTTTCCTCCTCTGCCTAGGTTCTCACCAGCTGAGTGAGAAGAACATGGGCCCCTCAGTTCCTCCCATTCATCCTCTGATTCTCAACTCCAGCACGCCTTTAATTTTTTTATTAGTTCTAATTAGTTATACATGATAGTAGAAAGCTCTTCAATTCATTGTACACAAATGGAGAATTTTTTACTTCTCTGGTCGTACATGGAGTAACATCATTCGTGCAGTCATGCTTGTACCTAGAGAATGATGTTCGTCTCATTCCACCATCTTTCCTACCCCTTGCCCCCTCCCCTTTGCCCCATATCCAAAGTTCCTCCACTCATCTCATGCACACCCCCCATTATGGATTAGCATCCACTTATTGGAGAAAACATTCAGCCTTTGGTTTTTGGGGGGATTGGCTTATTTCACTTAGCATGATGTTCTCCAGCTCCATCCATTTACCTGCAGATTCCATGATTTTATTCTTTTAATGCTGAGTAATATTCCATTGTGTATATATACCACAGTTTCTTTATTCATTCATCTATTGAAGGGCGTCTAGGTTGATTCCACAGTGTAGCTATTGTGAATTGAGCTGCTATAAACATTGAAGTGGCTGTGTCCCTGTAGTATGCTGTTTTTAAGTCCTTTGGGGATAAATCCAGGAGTGGTATAGCTGGGTCAAATGTTGGTTCCATTCCAAGTTTTCTAAGGAATCTCCATACTGCTTTCCAGATTGGTTGCACCAATTTGCAGTCCCACCAGCAATGTATGAGTGTGCCTTTTCCTCCCACATCCTCACCAATAATTATTGTTGCTCATATTCTTGATAAACGTCATTCTGACTGGCATGAGGTGAAACCTTACAGTAGTTTTGATTTGCATTTTCTCTAATTACTAGAGATGTTGAACATTTTTTTCATATATTTGTTGAAAAGGACCTAGTAATTAGACCAGAGATTTTATGCCTAATGGAAGAAAAACTAGGCCCAAATCTTCTTTATGTTGGATTAGGCCCTGACTTACTTAACAAGACTCCTAAAGCGCAAGAAATAAAATCAAGAATCAATCAATGGAATGGATTCAAATTAAAAAGCTTGTTCTCAGGGAAAAAAAAAACAACCAATGAGATGAAGAGAGAGGCAAATTTTTGCCACATGCATATCAGGTAGAGTACTAATCTCCAGGATATAAAAAGAACTCAAAAAACTTAACACCAAAAAAATAAACAACCCAATCAATACATGGGCCAAGGAACTGAACAGACGCTTCTTAGAAACAAATCCAGCCCGCCTTCAGAGAGCCTTGTCCTGCTGGCCTCCTCCACCTCACCTCTCCCTGGCTGCCCCCCGCCCCCTGCCCTCCATGACCTCTCCCAGGCTGGAAACCCATCCCCACTTGGAGCTCTGGGTCTTCAAAGCCAGCACAGAGCCTGTGACATTCCAGGAAAAATTAGCAAAGTGGGGAGACTTTAGTCAGGACTTGCAGCTCTGCTCCCCGTGGTAAAAGGCGTTGTGGCTCAGGGAGAGTGGGCCTCAGACCGGCCGCTGGAGATGGCACTGTGCTGTCCCTCAGAATGTCGGCGAGGCCTCTTCTGTCTCCTGCATGTGTTCCTCAGGCTCCCTCTCCTGTCCCAGACCACAGCCCAAGCCACAGGCCTCCCCAAGAGCCAGCAGCAGGCCTTGTCTGTCTGCACCCGAGCCTGAACGGTAGCTAGTCCTGTCCCAGGGTGGGAGCTGATCTGAGGTGCACAGGCTGCCGTGGTCCACAGGTAAGTGCAACACCTGAGAGTAAGAGCCGGCCATGACCCCGCCCAGCCCCCCAGAGGTGATGTCAAACCCACACACTCTGGCGGGGTGTCACTCTTCTCTGCCTCACAGCTCCTGTGGGACAGCGGCACCTGCCTGCCACATGGTCATCGCTCCTCCCGGCAGTGGGCCCCTCACTACCGCCTGCTCCATTTCCTTACCAGGTGAGCTGAGGCCTCTGCTGGACTCATCCTCCACCCCACCTCTGTTCCCCCCTGGCTTCTCCCCCCCTTACAGCCGCCATGCTGACTGTCCTCTGCCCCCCCCAGTGCCCCAGTTCTGCTGCAGCTCTGCCCAGACTCCGTGCTGTGGCCATCCATCTGCTTAGCCCTGGAGGAGGGCAGAGTCGCTCCTGGGCACGGGAACCTGGCTCGCTGCTCTGCTGGGCTGCTGCCTCAGGAGGGGGTCGACACCAAGGTCTCTGACGTGGGGTTTCCTCCGAGGGCATTCATCTGCGGCTACAACCACCTCTTTATTTTTTTGAGCCTCCTCTGTTTAGTCAGTTTTTGTGCCTCTGTGACCAAGAGACCCGAAAAGAACCATTTAGAGGAGGAAAAGCTTACTTGGGGGCTCAGGGTTCAGGGCTCTCAGTCCAAAGACAGCCAGCTCCATCCTCGGGGCTCGAGGCAGGACATCGTGGCAAAACAGTGTGGCACAGGGAAGCGGTTCACGTAATGATCAGGAAGCAGAGACTCTGTGCCCCCAGATACAAATATATACCCCAAGGCCACGTCCTAGTGCCCCCCCTCCAGCCACACCCCACCTGCCTCCAGTCAGCTCCCAGTTAATCCCACCAGGGACTAACCCCTGATTGGGCTGAGGCCCTCATTACCCAATCATCTCACCTGGAAACCTTGCATCGTCTCACTCTGGACCTCTCGGGGGACACCTCCCATCCAAACCGTAACAACCTAACTTCTTCTCCCAGAGGGACACCTGGCCATCCACAAGCTGCAGGCCACAGCTTTCATGCGTTTTCCTCACTGCCATTCCCACCCGGGCAGGGGAACCCAGCCCCAGACCTGCAGGGAATCCCATGGTTCCCGTAGTCTCCTGTTCCTGGGGAAGGCTGAGTGGTGCAGCCGTCGCCCCTTGTGAGAGGTGGGGCGGGCATCCAGCAAAGGCCCCTTTTCTGGAATTCAGTGAGGACTTTCTCAAGGACCAGGAGCAAAGCTTCTGAAGGGCCATTCTGGACACGGGTCTCAGCAGACGACCCCCGCCTTTGTAGTGGGGGCTGTTACCTCAGAACGCAAGGCCCCCCTCACCCTGGAGGGGGCTGCTCTCAGTGTTGTGGAGGGGAGTTTCCAAAGCCAAGGAGGCCGGGAGCACCCAGTTTGCTGCCACCCACCTGAGGGACAAGGCTCTGGCGGCCACTGGGCCCCATCGGAACCGTGCTGTTGGTGAGGGCAGCAGCCGACCCACAGGGTCCAGTGAAGGAAATGAAAGCCTGGGCCCTCTCTCCTCAGACGCCATCATGGGCCAGCGCTCACCGGAAGCCAGAGGACTTGGAGCTTCCCACACAGCTCCCATGGCCCAGAATGGGCAGACTGGGCAGAGGGGAAACTGACAATCACTGAGGGTTGCCACGGGACATGCCTCCAGATGCCCGGACACACTGTGGCCTCTGCCCAAATGGCCCCCATGCCGTGGCCTCTGGGTGTGTCCACTTCACATGGTGGTCCTCTCCCTGGTGCATGCTGTCTGCACTCTGGGCTCTGGCCTGTGGCTGCATCTTGCTGGGGCCTTCACGGCTCGTGCACATGACTCATTTAGACTTTATTAGGAAGGGAAAAGCAGAAGGGATTCTGCATCTTCTGCCGGCTCCTACACGACAGGAGAAATCCTGGAGGGAGACATTGAGGACCTCTGTGGCTCTCCGTGACACAGGAGTGGCCCAGCAAAGCCAGCCGCGGCCCCTCACTGCCTACCCTCCTCCTTTAAGGACAAACAGCACAAAATCTCAGTGACGTGGACCAGCACTGCACACCACTCAGGATGGGTCTGTGGGATCTAAGGGACCCTTCCTCAGGCTGTGGTCCAGGTCCCATCCACTCACACCCCAGGCTACGGGGCAGTGGCCAGGCCCTTCATTCTTCTAGAGAGGAAGTCTGGGAATTGCCTGACGGGTGGGTGGACACACAGGCCTAGGACCCACCAACCCAGGTTCCCTGCTGGGGACGACACTCCTCCCGCAGAGGTGGGCAGAACAGGCAGCACCTTCACTCCCCTGGAACCCTGTCTGTCCATCATGTGATCCTGGAGTTCACAGTGCTCCAAGTTATAGCAGCCCGAAGAATTAATGCTCCGCTGCCAAGGGCTCTGAATCCAGAAATGGATTCTATGCATATCTTAAAAGTTCAGCATTTCTAAATAAAAAAAATAGGTCTAAGACTCATACCCCAAAAGATCTGCTTTCATGTGTCAACAAGAGGTCTGACGTACGTTTTCTCTTGCTGCTCTGCAGAGTAGGGGAAATGCCTTCAGTTCCACTGAGGCCCCAAATCCTGAGAGTTCATGGTTCTCACAAAACCCAGAAAGGCAAACAGGACGCTCTGAGAGATCTGGGGGGAAATAATCCACAAAGCAGGGCCCTTGAGGAAAGCACCACCTAGCTTTCCTCCGTTGCCTCTTTCATCATAGAGAAAGAAGCTCGGTCCTGCTGGGGGAGGCGTGGAGCAGGGGAGGCGTGGAGCAAGGGAGGCGTGGCGCAGGGGACCTACCACCACCCCCAGTGACTCCTCTGCTTCTGCCTCAGGAGGGGAGCAGACCCGCTCCCCACCCGGCGCAGGCAGACACGTTCGCCTGTTTTCCACGTACATTCTGCCACGTTGAGCACGAGGCCTGACGGTTCCTTCTGAGTCTTTTCATGGAGGCGATCTCCAGCTACATGTTGACTACACTAGGGTTTTTAAGCACCACGAAAGGATTTTCCTTTGAAACTCAGTCTAGTTTCTCTCTTTAAGAGAATATTAGTTTTCTGTCTTCAGTTTGATCCCAGTTCTATATTATATGTATTCTACTTCTATAGATTAAGGTGTATTTTATGTATACATATTTCTACACATGCATACTTCTACTTAGGATGACTGGCTGTCCTGGCCTCCCCAGGCCTCGGGGTTCCCTTGAATGGGAGTCCCAGGCCAACCAGGAAGGCGGTCACCCTAATAGTGGTTAGCTCTATTCAATTTTTCTCCTCTAATGCAGCTCCCAAGTCAGAGAAGAAAGAAACCATGCCCTGGTTAAAAACGTGGGAGACGACGCAGTTTGCTGGGGTCAGCTCCTGCACTGAGCGACCACCAGTGCTCACCATCGGAGTCTCCAGAACCAATGTGACCAGCGTCCCCCTTGTGATCCACGGCTACCAGAGCCAGCGTAATCACCAGCTTCACGCTACAGCATCTCCTGCTCTGAAGTGGAAGCTATAATCCAGATTTTAAGTTAACCTCTCACAGGAGGAAGCCTCCCATGGAAAAAAACCCATGGAAAAGTCCACACTGATGCACTCATTATGGCAAGGCCATAATCACCGCATCGCCGTCAGGGTTTCCATTCCACGTGGGGCCCGGATCTTGGTGGAGCACAATTCTTTCCAGCTGGAGTAACACGGACAGGTTTTCAGCTCATTGGGGATTTTTCCAAATTGTTTACACATTGGCAAGGCTGGGGTTGGGGAAAGGAAAGAGGGGGAAGATGAGGCTAGGAACAGAATAAACAGCAGGGATTCCTGTTCTAGGGCGTCCTTTCCACTGAAACTAGAAGAACACAAAAAGCAACCGACCAGGCTGACTAAGAATCTCACCCGACTCGACTCCTGAGTTTGGGGTTTTAAATGACACTTTGTCCTTAGTTTTCTCTTTAAAATGAAGCATTAAATGAAAGAACCAGGATTAATCCTTTTCCCCTCATCCCTGAAGCGTGGCCCACCACTGAAGAAACGAGCTCTGGGCTCTCTGTGCCTCGGGGAGAGCAGTATTGGGAAGAGCCAAGTGGGAAACGGGTCTTTTTCCAGCAAAGTCTGAGGTTGCAGATAACGACTTCATCTTTCTGAGTGTCTGGCCTCTTGCTGCAAGACGGGGACACTGTTCGCTGGCCTGACTTGGTAGTAGATTTCTTAAGCACGTCCACAAGGCCACAGGTGTGAACTGTCTTACCAAGTGGCAGGATCCTTCTGTTCCTTCTTTCCCTGGTCCTCAGGCTGATCCCCTGCTGCCCTCCAGACACAGTGAAGTCAGGGGCCTCCTGCTGGTCCACAGAGGCCAGGGAAGAAAGGGTACCTACACCCCACTCTGCCTCTCCGGACACTGCCTCTCCCCGAGCCATGCACCTGCAGGCTGTCCAGCTTACTTTTCTGAAGGTTTTACAGTCGTTGCTCCAGCACCAAAAAATCTCTGAAGGACATCTCACCCTCATCTGGTGACCTTGTACAGCACCAGAGGAGAAGCCTCCTCCGTGGAGTCTTTGGGGACAAAGACACAGATCTTTCTCAAGGCACACAGAGGGACCAACAGAATGACCAATGCAGCTCCTCAAACAGCAGGAGAGCCAGAGATGTGGGTCCCCGCCTTACCCTGCCCGGGGCCTGGGGACAGGCTGAGGGCCTTGGTTCTAGCTGTTGTTAGTCTTCAGTCACAGCCATTGCAGAGCGAAGGATGAAGTGTTACTTGGATATTCAGACCCAACTTTCCATTCTCAAACATGTTAAGAATTCGGAGGTCAGTGTGTATCTTTTTCTGCCGCAGCCAGGAAGTAGCATGATTAACCCAGTGAATGAGGTGGACAAAGGTCGAAGCTGAATTGCAAGGTCGTGAAAACACTCAGGATTGCTAGCCATTTGTTTTCAGAAACTGTCAACTAAAAGGTCCCTCTGGGGCGGCTGTGCCTTGGGCTGGCGATGAAGGCCAGCTGCCTTCCTCTTAGCACAGAGCTGGCCCTCTAAGCAGCAAACAGCCCACTCCTTGTGGCGATGGAGTCACGCTGACATTTTAAGGTGCGAAGCTGCCACAGGTCTTGTTGACACTCACGATGAGACACTCTGCCGTGAAGTAGCGCAGCGTGTTCCCCCTCGTTTTGCTCTAGGGGCGAAAGCTGTGCTGGTCACTAGTTCCCAGCCCTAGCCCCTCCCTGGGCCAGCCGCACACTGGGCTCCGCGGAGCCCTCGCCGCTAGGGGGCGCTCCGAGCCCTCGGCCGCTACGCGCGCTGCCTGGGCCGGGGTTAGCTAAGGCTCCGCTGTTTGTCCTTTGAAGTGCAAGTTTGGTGGGTCAGTCCACGGCTTTCAGTCACACACCGAAGCGCAGGCGCACCGCAGAGCTTGTTGAAAGCTTAGCACACGCAGGACATTTTGCATTCCCAGCAAGTTGCCGACCTGCCCTAGTTGGAGCTTGTGTTTAAGGTTTTATGAAGATAATGAGGTATTCAAATGCAGCTATCCATTTTCCAGTGAAAGGAGTACCAGGGAGTTCCGTTCCAACAGTGAGCGCCCTTACATTTGAAGTTAGTGTTGAGGAGACATCAGCGAGTTTCTCCTCCAGGAAGCCAAGCTTGCTTCTGGGGGACTGGCCTCGCACACTGCCCCGGGCAAGGGCCACGGGTCCAACAAGCCAGAATTCCTGAGGCTCCTATGGGTTTGGTCCTGGTGTTGATGTCGCTTAAGAAAAAGGAAATAATCTACAACTTTTCAGGGACAGAGAATTCCAAAATGGGCCTCCCATGGTAAGGGCCCCCAGTCTCCCGGGAGGGAGCAGGAGAGACTTCTCGTTCTCACCAGGTGAGAACTGTCCCTTCTCAGACAATGGGTGCCAAAAAGGAAATGAGCCACAGGCCGAGAAAGACCTGGAGAAACCTAAAAGCAGGTCCCCGGGAAGAAGTCCGCCATATGCCGCCCATTCCAGCCAGCTGACATTCAGAAAAGCCACACAGAGCCGGGGGATGGCTGGCTGAGGGTCAGTGGGAGGAGGCCCCAGCAGGCCGAGGCGGAGGGCTTTTAGGCAGAGAAGCCACGCTCCATGCCCTGTGACAGTGGGCACACATGGTAGGCACTGGTCCAATCCCACAGACTGGACACCAAGAGTGGACCCCAAGGACCCCTGTGACTCTGGGGGACAATGACACGTCCCCATGGGCGTGTGTACTGTAACACACACAGTGCCCGGTGGGGATGTGTGAGGGGCAGCAGGGAATGTTCCACAGGTCTCCCCCCTTCTGCTCAGCTCAATTTTGCTGTGAAACTGAAACCAGACCTACAGTTTTTTAAATCATGCTTCGTCAGTCATGAGCCAACACCTGTTCTCATCTGTCGATATGTTTGAGAGTTGGGCCATCACCTGGGCCGGCGCCAGAGATGCGAGGCTGCGCTGGATCCCCAGTGCCCAGAGGCCAAGGCTCCTCCCTGCAGGCTTGCAGCGAGAGTCACTGCACCCCGAATCTGACTGACACCGACACGGCTCACAGCCCGTCTCAGGTGCGTGCTCACGATGGCTCTGCCCCTGTGGGTTTGTGTGCAGAGGACCCTGGATGAGCTGGGCCTCTCTCAGGAGAGGCCTGGTTTTCACGCATCCACCCCTCAAGTCTAGTCTTGTGGTCGAGACACTGGCCTTGGAGTAAGTGACTTGGTTTGCATTTCCTGCTCTGTCACTAAAGTGTGACTTCAGCAGGAGACCTGGCTTTCCCTCCCTCTCGAAGAGGCGGTAGTGGCAGCCCAGCAGTGTCTGAGGACTAGGGGGCAGGACTGAAGGAGATGAGGCCCATAAAGCTCTTTGCCACGCATCTGGCCCGACTGAGAACACAGAGTGAGTGGCCGTTGCTTTTCCAGGTGACAGGCCCGTGGGGGGAGGTGGGCAAGCCGTGGGCCCACGACGTGCAGGACTACTACAGACTCAAGCTGATCTCCACGATGTCAGGGATCCCTCAAAAGCACCTGCAGCACCCACTCAACAGCCTTTTCTACCCTCTGCTCCCCGTGACGGGGCAAGAACACCACCACGCTCCCCTCCGCCTCTCACAGGGCTCCCAGGCACCCACTGTGGCAAGAGCGCGTCACCTCCGCGGGGCAAACACGAAGATCCCCGGGTCACCTTGGGTCGGAGGTGACTAAAAGGGCATAGATGTTTCTTTAGTTTAAAAAAAAAATGGTTCCGTTTTCTCTGGTTGGGAGAGTTCCTGACGTGCTCTTCCTTGTTTTCCTTGTACTTGGGGACGGCAGGAATGATGCATGGCCTCGCCACAACCACAGGGCACTATCCAGCGGACTATGATATATTTACTGAGAAATTTTTAATAAATAAACCGCAGCCTTGAACCCATGTGCCCTTATAAACCAGCCGGTTCTCATGGGGACAGTTCCGGGGTTTTTATGGAGCGATACTAGGTTCTCATGAGAATTTTATTAGGAATCAGAGACTTGAAATGCATCGAGCAGGAAATTTATGAGGTTACATGGGAACCGTCTTTTCATTTTGTCATTCTGGGTTAATTTACTTCTTCATATTATGTTGATTTACTTTGTACAATTTAGTCATGAACAGTATTCTGAATTTCTCAGCAAATTTAAGCCAGCTAATTGATTTCTTGAACTTTTCACTTTCCATTTTTATCCTTAAAGTCAGATAGATCATTATTGATTGTCTATAAAAGAAAAGCCCCTGACTCTCTGGGAAACACAGATGGCCACTCAAAAATGAGGCCGAGCAGGTCTGGCCCAACTCAAGGAATAAACAAGAAGCTCGGTGGGAAACATCTTAGAACCACACACAATTCTTTACATCTCTAACTTTTCCACTTCAGAGTTTCTTCAATTACGTTTTTGAAATTGTGTTTTGTGAAGTACCCAGTTAAAATTTCACTCACCCCGCCCCCAAAAAAAATACCCTGTTGTTTATCATCGTGGAACCCAACTTGGAAACCGGCCCAAACCCAGAATAGATGTTTGCGCGGCTGAAGTGTGGAGGAAGTGCTCCGCACACGTTTTCTCCCTGGGCCGGGTCCAGCGCTTCATTAGTCGCCTGGGTTAATGGTGTGAGGACGCCGCCAGGCCAGAGCGGCCTTGGCTAGAGAGGAGAGAGTGGGGGTGACCCAGGAACCAGCCTTCTGTCAACTAGCTGACCCCTGCCCCTCTTTGAGCTGGATTCCAGGGTCAAGTCCCCAAATGAGGCATTTTTTCTTACTCTCTCAATGTAATTCTCCAGTTAAAACTGTACTTTTCCATATTCCGGCTCTGGGGGGCTGCCTCCAGGACCCAGCTGGTAAGCTCTAACTTTCTAGCCACCTTCCCAAGCTTCTAGGCAACAATGTTATTTTTAAAATAAAAGAGATTCTTGATAAAATTATGCAATAAGGCATAGTCATTGGCGGGCCTCACGGTTTTTGATCCCAGAGAATCAGCTGCCCCGCCCTGGCTCCACTGGTCTTTGTACTGATGAAATTCAGTCCTTCTGTCACAATGCAAACGGAGGGGTTGGGGATTTAGCTCAGTGGCAGAGCCCTTACCCAGCACAGCAAGGCCCTGAGTTGTCCTCAGCCCTGGGCCGGACAGGGGCGGGGGTGGGATGCAAACTGAGTGCTCATTGTCACCATCAACACGCCTTCCCCGCCCGGCTCTGTGCTGCTGTGTCTACTTTAGCATATTCACTACCGCAAACAACCCTGTAAAGCAGGTGCAGCTGTTCTCCCCATCACAGATGAGAAGCTTGAGGCTCAGAGGGGCCTGATCAGGGGCTGAGCCAACCAGCAGTCGCACCTACTTGCCCCATTGCACCCAGACAGAAGCTCCGCCCTCAGGCAGCCTGCTCCCAGTGATTGTCCAGAGGAGTGCTGGCGGGCTCCCGGCACAGATCATCTGGGAGGCGCAAAGTGAAACCGCATGAGATGCCACTGGGACCCGGCTGCTTGGCCCATCCTGGAGCACCGTGAGGATGCAGGGCAACAGGACACACACTCACTGCTGGAGGGAATGCAAGATAGCTACGAGACTGGGGGAAGGCCTGTAGCCGTTCTTACAACACCAAGCACACTCTCACCTTCGATCCCTCTGTCATGCTCTTTGGAATTTACCCAAAGGAACTGAAAACTTATGTGCAACAAAACATGCGTGCACATGTTTGTAGGAGTTGTCTGTGTGTGGCCGCCAAAGCTCAGAAGCAGCCAAGTTGTCTCCTAGTTGATGAACGGATAAACAAACTGGTACATCCAGACGATGGGATGTGATCTAGTGTAAAATGAAATGAGCTCTTAAAGCATGGAGCGATGCCGGTGGGGCTGACGATGTGGCTCGGCATGTGCAGAGCCCTGGGTTCCATTCCCAGCAGGAAAAAAGGAAGGAAGGAAGGGAGAGGGAGAGAGAAAGGGGAGACCTAGAGAAGTCTAACAGCAGATTACCAGTGGAAGGAGCCAGTGTGAAGGGGCTGCTGCTGTGTGTCGCAGCTACATGACATTCTCCAAAGGCCAAGCCAAGGAGACAGGAGAGACCAGCGCTTGCCAGGGCTCGGGGGAAGGAGGGTGAACAGAGGAACACAGGGCATTTTAGGACGGTGAGCTACCGGATGGTGAACACACGTCGTGATGTATTTGTCCAAACCCATACAATGTGCAACACCAAGAATGAGCCATGGCAGAAGCTGTGGATTCAGGGTGACGACGATGTGTCAATAAAGATCCGTGGATTGTGATAAGTGTACTGTTCTGGGGTTGAGGGTGTTGATAGTGGGGAGGCCGTGGAGGGGGAACAGAGAATATAGGGGAAACGCCTGTATTTTCTGCTCAATTTTGCTGTGAGCCTAAAACTGCTTTTTTTTTTTTTTTAAAGTCTTCAAGTAATAAAAAACCTAGAACAGTAACAACCAAAAAGTTGACTTGGATTTAGGAGACACTCACCCCAGCTGCCCTGGAGCAGAGAGACCTTTGTAACAGGACTGCACCCATCTTAACAAGCACAACGCAAATCCAAACAAGTCCTTCCACCTGCCCCACCCTGCGCTGCAGGGAGAGGGTGCTGGGAACCAGATGGAGGGCAGCGAGGGAGCTTCCTGGTGAGACCGGCTTTGTGGCAGGATGTGAAGGGAATGAGGGTGTGAATGTGGCTCTGGCAGGACAAGGAGTTAGACTCAGGTCTTTGCCCTGGAATTGTGCCTGTAGATTCTTCCCCGCTGGCCTCTTGTTCCTGAGAACGTTAACAAATTGGTTTTCTTCCACCTCTGTGGTTTGGGGGCAGGCCAAGGGAAATACCCGCTGCATACAAACCAGTCTCCTAGAACATGCCCAGGAGCACAGAGCAAACTGTCCCAGCGAGCACCCCCCAGAAGCCTCCCTGCGCCCTCCTGGGAGGCCTGCCGCCCACCTGGCCAGTTGTGCCGCCTCTTGGGAAGGACCGACCAGTCTGGCGGGGCCTGCTCCAGCCCCAGGCTCAGACACTGCCAGCCACACACAGTCCTCCAGGCTGGGGAAAAACCGTGGTCCCCTGGGAAGGGCTCCAGCGGGGCACCATCCACAGCAGAGGCAGGAAGGCGTGGGCAGCCCCAGAACAGGGTGCCACAGGGCCAACCCAAGCCAGGCCCGCTCTGGCTCCACTCAGGGTTCCGCTGGCATCCAAAACCCAGAAGGGTGAATGGCTTTGGTCCTGCAGGAGACCAGGAAACTCACCCATCCAACATGAGATTCCAAACAGGCGCCTCCTGGACCCACTGCCCACCCGTCCCCAAGGCCTCTGTCAACCCAGGCTGGGAAGGTGACTTCTGAGCCCAGTGGCCCTAACTCACTTTCCACCAGGCGATGGTTAAAATTTGTGTCCCCCAAATCTGCCGATTGATATGGAAGTGGGGGAGGGGGGTTAGGGCATGAGGGTGGAGCCCTCAGAATGGGATTAGTGCCCTTAGTGTTCATTAAGGAGGCCCCAGAGAGCCGCTTCACCTCCACCATGTGAGGACACCACGAGAAGATGCCACCAAAGAACCAAGAAGTGGGACCTCAGCAGACAGTGACTCTGCCAGTGCCTTGGACTTGACTGCTGGCTTCCAGAACAGTGAGAAGGAAACTTCTATTGTTTATAAGCCACCTGGTCTATTGCCCTTTGTTACAGTACCACCAACAGACTAAGACACACTCTCCTGCTTTACCCAGTTTCCCTCCTGGGGTGCCTGTGTTGAATGCCTCTCAGGATGCATCCTTTTGTTTTCATGGAGATGGGACTCTGAAACATTTCTGGAGGCTATGACTAAGGCAGAAGCCAGGGGATACAAAGGGATAAGCAATTGCCTACTCTCTTTGAGGAAATTGATGACCCAGGCTGAGCTGCCTTTGTCCTTGGATGAGGAGGATGTTATAAACTGCATGAATCCCTCCTGTCTCTGCCACAGTCTGAGAAGATTATACAGACTTTATACAGACTGTGGACATGCAGGTCAAAGTCATCGGGCCTGGAATCCTGAGCCTGATGAAAATAGAA
The DNA here is from genome assembly GCF_052094955.1 of Ictidomys tridecemlineatus. Classification (NCBI taxonomy): domain Eukaryota; kingdom Metazoa; phylum Chordata; class Mammalia; order Rodentia; family Sciuridae; genus Ictidomys; species Ictidomys tridecemlineatus. Next base: position 4,874,983 of record NC_135490.1, on the reverse strand, counting down.
AGCAGCTTCATGTTGAGTAGAAGCAGAAGAGTTGGCATGGGTCCATCTAGAGGACCAAGTTCTCCATACTGAAAATCGACCTGTCACTGAAAATATGTGCCTGCTCCAAAAAGAACTAGCGTTTGACCACGTGCAGCAGGGGTGGAAGAGTCTGCTGAAACCCGACTCCTGGGAATCAGGACCCACCTGCCGTGGCCCCTCTGGATCCCCCATCTCAGTCCACCTGTGCTGCTAGCACAGAACCCCACAGCCTGGGCAAGTCACAGAGCAGACGTTTGTTTGGCGTGGTTCTGGAGGCTGGGAGATTCAAGGTCAAGGTGCCAGCTGGTTCCATGTGGGAGGAGGGCTGCCTCCTCAGGTGGGGAGGAGCACTGTGGCTTCCCGGAGCAGACGGTGGAGGGACGTGGGGACCAAACGCTAGAGGCAGCCTCTTTCCCCCGGGGCCTCGCCCTCTGGGAGGAGCAGCCCTCAGGCCTGATCACCCCTTCAGGGCCCCACTTGTCATCACTGCCACGCTGGGATACCCAGGTTTTGGAGGAGACACATTCGGGATGATGCCCCAGACTTAGGACAGTGTCTGGAGTCTGCTGAAGTTGAATTTGCTGAATAAAGTCATGTTTCCAAGCCTTTGTCTCTGCAGCGAAGCAAAAAACGCTCCTCAACTCATAATGGGGCCACATTCCAAGAAACCCACTGCAACCTGAAACCCATCTAAGTTGAAAATGCACTCCGTACAGCTGAGCTGCGGCCGTCACAGCGTGGCCCCGTCTGGCTTCAATGTGCTCAGAACACGGTGGCCCACAGTTGGGCAGAACCATCCAACACTGGCCTACCTTAGAACAACGAGTTGCCTGTCTGGTGTGACTTACTGAATTCCCTGTTGAAAGTGGAAACCAGAGGCTGGAAGGACACCACCCTGTGGCTTCCCTCTCATACCTTTATAAAGAACAAAACTCACCAGTGGGACCATCTGATGGGAGACCCTCTGTGGTGACAAGACCTCAGTGATTTCTCTTCAGTCTTGGTGAGCCCAAAGTGCGGGACAGAAGGATCCAGCCCAGGAAGGTGAAGCCACTGAAGGTCCCTGGATGGCTACTCCAGGCCCAGGGTTAGAGGGGCCCACCCCATGGCTGGAGGACAGGCGCAGGCTGCCCGCAGGACCAGAGCCTCTCCCCCTGTGCAGAGACCACAGTCGGCCAGTCGTGACCACCGAGGGGAGATGCGGAGGCAGCTCTAAACTCCCACTGGAGCAAGACGACCATTTCTAGGTCCAGGAGGAAACCCGCACACCAGCTTCACCGTGGCTGCACCCTCTTTGCCCCAAGTGGGGCTCCCTGTACGTTGTGCAAGGCCTTAGCCCCTGGTTCCCACAGGAGTCACCCCAAACACTGTCCTCTGTGCTCCAGTGGAAACCTCTGCTGTGCCGGGAAGACGGGCCTCACCTGAGTGGCGCTCCCCGAGGGTCCCGGGCCTCTCATCACAGGGCGTGAGTTTCCACTCATCTCCACCTCCTGCTCCTTCCTTATCAAGGCCCTGCCCTGGGCTTCCTCCCTCCTGCCTCCTCCTGGCCTTCCCCATGAGGGTCCCCTCCTGCTCCACAGCCTCCTCTGAGACCCCAGTCCACCATCCACACAGGCCGACGGCTGCCCGCACCTGCCGGTCCTGCAGCTACCCTCGTTGCCAGCTCAGCTCACCCCTGCCCCAACCTCCACCCTCCAGGCCCTGCCACCAGGCGGCACCTCGGGTCGACCTGGGGACACATCCATCTGGAACAGCCTCAGAGGCCTCTCCTCCAGTCTTCCCCGTCAAGACCAAGGAAGGTGACAACCTGAGCAAGGTCTCCAGGACCAGGTGGGCTCAGGACACGCCTCCCGATCCCCCTAACCACCCAGTGGCCTCTGGGCCCCACGTGCCTCCCCCACCCCTGGACCACCAACGAGCCAGCATCTTGGAGGGTGCCCCCGACACCACCCAGGCTCACTGCACATTAGGGCACAGCCATCCTTCTCCCCGAGTCCACTCAGTCCTCCTGCGTGGCTCACGGCTCCTGCCCATCCCCAAGATGATGCCCTGCCACACCTCCCCATGGCCACCAGCCCTCTCTCCCTCACCAATGCACCCAGCCCGATCTCCCTCTGTCTTGGAACTCCAGGCACAAATCCGCTGGGGTTCTTCTCCTGCTCTGGCTCTGGATACGAAAAGCCAAGCTGCAGCAGTGGGGCCTTCCTGTCCCGTTGGCTTTTGCCACGGTCACAACTGTATCAGAAAGGGCTGCTGTTCCTCAACAGTCAGGAAAAGGGCCAAGGCCGAGGGCATCTAGTGTCCAGCTGTTAATGCGTTGAACATGAACACTTCTGTAGTTTTCCTTAACAGTTTCCGTCCGATTTCTGGGGGGCAGATTCGGTAATCCTCTTCAAATTCTTGACATCCTTCTAAAGTCCTGCGTTAAGGTCCCCGTGAGGTTTGGGCCTATAGAAGACGGATAGGACACAGCATGATCAACTTGACGATGCAGGTCAATATTCTAGTGTCCATCTGGTTGGTGGCACCTTTTCTTTTTAAAGCAAACTCTCTTTTTCATGAGGGCTACTTGGCACTGCGAGGACTTGGGTCTGCCTGTGGAGCTGTCAGGGAGACCCTTCTCTCTCTTTCTTTCTTTTTTTTTTTAACCACAAATTCCCGTGTCAGTTCTTCTGCAGAAAAGAAAAATAACTTTAGGGCATGGTTTCTGCCTCCCATCAGATGACAATAACATTTCAAACAACCACGTGAAATGGCGTTGTTAAACTCCCATCTTGGTGATACTGAGCCATTGTCACGGTACTTTCTCGTCATGCTTTTGCGTTTCACAAGAAGATACTATTTCCATTTGAAAAGTAGATTAATACCGATGAATGCAGGATGGAAGATAAAAATGCATCCGCTGGCCTCTGCTCGCTTACCTGCCCCTGGTTAGATTCCTCCGGCTCAGTGTGTTCACCAGGCAACCAGCCTGGGACCATCGCCTGGGAGCAGTTTTCTGATTACCTAAGTTCCTACCACTGCTTTGGCATCTTGGACTCGGTGAACATTACTTTCAAAATAACAAAACTGAGTTGAACCATGACGGCAGCAAACGCCTCACTCAGTGCCAATTTCTTTCCCTCTAGATTGCTGTCTCCTCCAGGACAAGCCATGTCCGCAGCACTTGGGGCAGGACAGATGTTCTGTTCCAGCCACCACTAGCCCCCAGGCCCCTGCCTGTAAGTCAGGAAAAGTTTCCTGTCCGGTGGATTATAGCCCCTCTCCCCTCTGCAAGACGCTGGCTGCCAAGCTCAGCCCTCACAGGCACAGTGGCCCTGACTCTCAGGACTGCACCTAGCTCACAAGAAGGCTGGATGTCCTCCATCCCTGCCTGGGCCTGTACAGTTGGTTCTCAATCAGCTGGCCACGCTCTCTGCAGTCAGTGGTCACCGGCAGGGCTTAACTTGCCTCCACCCCCCCCCCCAAATTTTAAAGGCCTCCACAGGGACTTAGACTTGTGAGCAGGGACCACGGTGGATGGTAGGAAGAATGGCATCAGCCGAGACTCCGAGTCAGGCAGCAGTGCAGGGGAGGGGAGGATCGCTCTGACCGCGCCTCACCAGCAGCCGCATCTCCAGTGGGTGTGAAGGCCGCCCCCGTCCGCCACGCTGCACCGGGCATCCTGTCTCTGTCCCTGGACGGAGCCTGCAGTGCAGCTGCGTGTGGCCACTGTCTCTGTGAGGCGCTCTGGAGGTTCTGTTAGTACCTCTTGGCCTGGAGAGCGGAAAACCGGAGCTGGCCCATTTTACGCCTGGGCACTGCATTCAGGAGAACCCTCCAAGGTCAGGACGGGCTGCTGTCGGCGTGGAGCCAAGAGGAGAGTCCACCGGTTCCCCTGGGGGAGGGCCGAGGCCATTGGAGCAGTTGAGGCGTCTCTCCTTTGTGGTTTTTTGGAGAAATTATCCAGGTGGCTATGACTGGGTAGACTCACATCGCGGCTGTTCTCCACTCAAACTGGCGGCTGTTATTGATTGAGCCGGGCTCTGTGCAGCGACAGGACGTGCCCTGTGTAAAGGGAACCCTCACGTTGGTCGTAGCGTCTTTGTCTTAAAGATAATAAAACTGCTCCTGAGAGGATTGAAGAAGGCCCCCAAGCTGGCAGCTGGAAGAACGAGGAATGGAACCCAGATCAGTCGGACGCCAGTTCCTACTGGACCCCAGCGTCTCCCCAGGTCCCCTGCACTCACTCCTTATCACCTGGACACTTCTCCAAAGGCCCCAGCACCCGCCAGGTCCCCACCTCCATTCTCTTCTCCTGAGTCTCTGGCACCTCCTCCTGCTGATTCTTTAAAACTCCCTTAGGAGTCCCCGCAGCCCAGGTTGAGGCACCTGGTGGCCACAGATGCACGGACGTGGGAAGAGCACAAATCCGACAGAGCAGGTTACGGGACCCTGTCTCTAACAAGGACTGCAGGCAGGATGCCGAGAGTCGGCCGAGGGCCGCGGCTCCTCCACCTAGCAGATCTCGGCTTGTGCCTTCAGATGGGAGCAGAGCCCCCGGGTGCCAGGACACAGAACAGGCTCCCACTCTGCCCACAGCTATTCATTCTGCCATGTGCCAAGCCTGCTGTTGGCTCAGCTCTGGGGTGGGAGTCGGAGGTGCAAGACAACCCAGACAGCCCCTACCCACAGGACCGTGGAGTCTAAGGGGACGACACATGAACAAACAAATACTTGCAATATAATTAGCCTTCACACAGAGGGCACATGACGGAGACATTCAGCCTTTGCCAGATCAAGACGGTGGGAAGGCAACCCGGTGCATTCCTACCCTCCTTCACACGTACCCAGAAAGAGGTCAATGAAGGCAGGTTCCTACATCCCCATCCTAAAGGCCCACCCTCTCTACAGCACACGGCTTCATTGTGAGACCCCAGTGGGTGTGGAAGGTGGCATTGGAATGTCCAGCGGTGTCCGCAGAGGGTACAACACTGGAATTCACTGGCCCCGGTGGTGTGTAGGCTAGGTCATCACGAAGGAGTCTGGGGAGAAGAGGAGAAGCCATCCATAAACCAGAAGGAGGCCCCGGACGGTGGGAAGCCAGGTGTGAGTGGGTCCCTGCAGTCCCACAAAGGTTTCCAGGAGGGGTGCAATCAACCGTGTGTGTCCAAGGCCGAGGATGAGCCAAGGCCCAGGAGGACTGAGAAAGACCCTGATCCAGCATCACAGGGGCCTTGCTGACCTCAACAGCAGCAGTTTGAGAGATGGTTAGAGTCGGCCAACTTTGCACAGGAACCAGAGGAGGGTGACTGGGGCCCCAAGCGGAGACACCCCCGAGGCGTTTGGTGTGGAAGAAGGGAACTGTGGAGGGAAGGAGGCTGTGGGGCACAGGCCTGGTGCCGTGGACAAGGAATGGCAGAACACGTGAGGGGTGGCCCAGGAGGGAGGGGAACCAGAGGTGCAGGAGAGGGGAGACTGCTGGGCCTTGAGAGGTGATGGAACCCGTGTGTGCGAGCTTTGGTCAGCCAAGAGCATGGGCTGGTCATCCACAGACACAGGCCAAGAGGGACAGAGGACATGTGAGCAGGAGAGGTTGTGGAAGTTCACCTGGGATTCCCACCGGTCAGTTTTATGTGTCACTTGACTGGGTAAAGACTGAGCAGAGACCTGTCTTCACCAATGAGGCTCCCAAACCACCCAGGACAGGTAGAGAGCCCAGAGGGACAGGAAGAGCAAGTACTCTCTCTGCCTGAGCTGGGACATCCATGCACGCCAGCCCCCATCAGGCCTGCGGACGCCCAGGCCTGCGGACGTGGACTGAGTTACACACCAGCTCCCTGGACGTCTGGCTTGTGGGCTGCAAGTCACAAGACTGCTCGGCCTCCATGATCACACAGACAAATTCCCATAATAAATATGATGCGTGTGAGTGCGTGGAGTTGCGTGAATGTGTGAGTGGTGTTGTGTGTGCTGATATGTGAATGTGTGTTTGAGTACGTACAAGTAAGTTTAGTGTCTGTGTCCGTGTGTATGCTACAGTGTGTTAGCGTGTGTGTGAAGACGTTCGGGTGAGTTGTGTGTTTGAATATGACAGTGGTTGGAGTGTGCTAGGAGTGTGTGTTTGTGCATGTGCAAATGTGTGTGTGTGTGTCAGTGTGAGTGTTGAGACAGCCCAGAGACACCGAGTGTGGGTGGACTGGAGGGGCTGGGTGGTGGAGTCCAGGGCTACACCAGGAATTCCTGGAGCCCAAGGACAGGGGCTTGTTCAGTGCACGTGTGCACGAGTGCACACACACACACACACACACACACACACACACAGACACCATGGGAAAGACACAAACAGCAGGAAGGCGGTGGCGGGCCTGGCACAGGAGGCTCAAGGGGGAGTAAGGGACGGTCATTAAGGACAGGGGAAAAGGCTCGGGAGGCTAATAAGGAAGGGAAGTGGAGGGAGCTTCCTGAGAGCAGGGGCCTGCGTGGGCGCTGGTGCTCTGCAACAGATCAGGGCCACCGGCCACTTCCCAGGGAGGGAGCCAGGCCTCCAGAGTCCCTGCGGGCCTGTGGAGTGGCCACCAGTGAGCCCGAGGCCCCTTGGCAGGGCCAAGGCTGGGAGATGGCCCCGGGGGGTCTCAACCGCCTTTGCCTGCACCTGCTGTGCCCCAGCCAAGGCTCAGCCCCCTCCAGAAACAGGCAGCAAGCAGGGGAGGCGCCCTGGGCCTGCCCAGCACGCCTGCCCAGCGTGCCTCAGCCAGAGCAGGGCGGCCTTGGCCTCTTGCTGGGTGGAAAGCCAGGGTCGGTTCCTGAGCCTGCCCTGGGTGCAGGCGGCCCCGGAGGCTGTATCGGGACTTCTGTGCTCCCCTCCTCACCATCTGAAGGCTGGGAGACTGAGGTGCACTGGTGCCTTGCTGACGTGTGAGCGAAGGCTGCTGAAGAGCTGGTTCATCAGCACCCACCGTGCCCCCCCACCTCACCCCCTCCCAAGAGACCCAAGGAGCACATACTCTGGCCTTTGGCCTCTTTTGAGTTCCATGAGCTAAAGTGATTTTTAGGGGGAAAAGTATTCTTTCTGAACAGCCACTTTAGACCAAGGACACTTTGCCCCAGAGCACCCGGGCCTGGAGGTTAGTGTCTAAGGGAGACTCACAGTAGCTCCCATGTCCAGCAGGCTAGGCAGTGTCCATCACGGGGTCAGCAGAGGAGGTCTGTCTATACAATGCAGTGCCCTTGGCCTGGGCTGCACCATGGATGGACCTTTTGCTGTGTGCAACAAGCCAGTCGCAAAGGGACAGATGCAGGTGACTGCACCAGGTGAGGAGATGGGGCACAGTCAAGATCATAGCGGCCAAAGCGGAGAGGTTGTCACCAGGGCTGGGGGAGGGGAGGAGCTGGTGTGAATGGGTGCAGTTTCAGCTGCGGAAAACAGGAAGTTGTGCAGAGAGCTGTGGTGGGAGTCACAGGGCAAATGTGGATTAAGTACATTAAGTGCCACAGAACTGAATGTTGGATCATGGTTAAAGTGGTAAGCTTTGAGCTGTGTATATGTTTCAGCAGTTTTTTAAAAGTAAAAAAGAAAGGTACATTGTTCCCAGAGCAGCTGCCAGGAAGCAGGCCCAGCGCTGGGCCCACAGTGAAGCCAGGTGCCCGCGGCTCGGCAGGTGGGGGGGTGCCTGGTTCTGGGCTGCACAGTCCTGTGTGGTCCCCTCATCCCAATGCTGTCCTCTTGAAATCCAAAGTTCCCTCCCTGCCCCAGGCCACCTAGCAAAGAGGAGAGCCCTGGAAACTTGGAGGCCATGAACTCTGAGTCGGTTTGTACTTATCACAATAGAAGCCACGGCCCTGGAGACCCACTCTCTGCCCGCTGCTTCACATGTATTTTTAGTGTTCAAAACAACCTGTAAAGTGGGTATTCTTAGCTCTCGTGTCTGGAGAATGCTGTGGGGAGGACTGTGGTGCCCGTGTGGGAGCTCCAGTCTCGTAACGTGGCCTCATTTGGACAGTCTCTGCAGAGGTCAAGTTAAAAGGCATAGTTAGTGTGGACCCTAATGCAATAAGGGTCCTGTCTTATGCAAGGGAAATTTGGACTCCAAGCCAGACGCGCATCGGGGAAGATGGTGACCAAAGGCACAGGGAAAGGATGGAGCTCTACAAGTCCCAGAGAGAGGCATGGACCGGAGCCTCCCCTCAGCCCTCAGCCCTGCCCAACTCTACAGACTGCCCCCAGAGCTGAGGCAGAGTCTGCTGTGCCAGTGCCCAGTCTGAACAGTTGGTTATGGCGGCCCAGGCCAAGGGACACAGCGGAGTGGAGGCTGGGCGGGGTGAGGGAGGGGCCAGGGGCCCTGAGCCAGCAGGCCGCAGGGCAGAGCTTCACACCGGATCCAGGGGGTGTTATCAATATCTGGGGACCCCGGTAGGTAGCTTTTGGCGATCATTGTGGTGTAGACACTCACTGACTCGGGAACCCAGAGGATGTGTGCAGAGTTGACACCAGCTGTCGGGAGGACACGAGCCACCTCCAGAGTGATGCTGCCTGAGGTGGGCAGGATGGGTGTCCACGTCCTTGCCCCCACACTACTGACCCTGTTCTTACAGACATGGCTGTGTACGCTCTCGGAAACCACTCAGACGTGGCGACCATGTCCTCTTATAGAAGGTCTGATCTCTCCCAGTTTCTTTGATGTCCTTCATTTAATTAAGACGATAAGGTAGGGGGAGGGGGAACAGAAGCCATTAATAAGATAATTGAGGGGGATAGCCTATGCCACTTGTGGTGGGGGCAGTGGATAAATGAGCCATCTAATAGCTTCTGGGGTAAAAGTCCCCTATCCTTTGCACACTAGGTCGTAACATAATGAAACATGTGTCTTTTGAGTCAAAACAGGATGGAAAGGCATCTTACAATGCTGTCATCAAAATGGTCTGTCCATGGGGCTCAGGAGACCTCAGGGCGCAGCTTTACTCCGTCTGCTAAGGCTGGGAAGGGAACGTTCCTAGGAAGAGGCGGTGTCTCTGGACCTGCGCATGTCTTCCCTCCTTTACCACGGCCGGTTGGTCCACTTCCACCCGGGTCCCTCTGGGGGCCTTTCCTGCAGCCTCTCTGTGGTGCTGTCTTTCCCATGCCCACCACCTTGACTTCAACAGCCACCACTCCTCCGAGCTGGTCTCTGGTGAAGCTGAGGCCTGAGGTGCTCCCACGGCAGACGTGAATGTTCTGGGGGCAGCGTGCCAAGTCTTGACCAACACGTGGACAGCTGTCTGGCAATTGGGGGATGGGAGGCAGCTCCACTTCTCTGTGGACAGGATTTTCCGAGGTGATAAAGGAAACTGTCTTTATTGAAGTTGGCCATGCCCAGTGTGAGCAAATGAAGGGCCACAGGACAGACCACTCTTTCCTGTGGCTGCTCAGCAAGGACTTCACTGGACGTGGAGGTGTGTGGAGGAGGAGAGCTCCACCATATTGGATCCAACAGAGATGTCTCTGAGAAATGCTGGGCAAGTGGACGCTTGCAAATGGGGGTCAAGGCCCCAAAGAAACAGTCGTCCTGTGTGGCTCGTGAAGAGCAATGCATCTTTCTGGGAGGCCGGGCCGGATCCAGCATCCACGGCTCCATGTGGCCAGGCTGGGGGGCACGGCGCTCAGCAGTGTCTAGCCAATGATGTGCTGGCTGCTGTGTGTCTCAGAGGGCGTGGAGCACCCCAGGAGCACCCCCTACCTGCAGGCATTTGTGTCTATCCTAAACGTGGACAGTGGCTGAGCACAGAGGGGATGAAGGACAGGAGCACTCACATCCTTATCAAGAGCCCTTTTCCCATAACAGGAGGGTTACCACCCGGTCATACCCAGAACAGAGAGAGCCCACACGTGGCTGAACAGGGACGGCTCAGTCCCAAGAGATGCTGATCCATCTCTGTGCCTTCTGTTTCCTGATGTGGGGTGACTTCAGGGCTGCACTGGGGGTGCTTGTGGTCCTCGGGACGTTTCTGTGGATTTTCCTGTGTGCTGCATGTTGGTGAATTACGATCTACTAAAAGATTCTATTTTTATAGAAAAGGCCACACTTAAGAAATAAGATATTTATACCCGCAATTCATAGGAAAAAATTCAATATGAATAGAAGAACTTTACCAGGATGTTGCCTGTCTTAATTTAATTGCTTCTCAGTCTATATCAAATGTTTTAAAACTTTGGAAAGTTTTATGTTTATTGGTACTCATAATAACTGGAATTTGACCAATAATAATTTTCCTGAGATGAGAACTTAGAGAATTTAACAATAGACAGATACATAAAATATCAGAATTAACGTGTAGATCTTTTTTTTTTCTGTCTCTCTTCTCTAAATGAGGGCAGAGGAAACACTCAACAGGTACATCTGTGTAAGTCAGCTATTATTTGTAACAAAGGAATCTGTAATTCATTAGCAGAGGAGTTATTTAAAAGCATCATACATATTTTTAAATGAATGGCTAATATTTAGAAAGTAAACAACAATTTTCTAGTTTATCTGTTTCAGTTCACCTGGAAAACCGCACGTGTGAATCCTGTTACTAAACTGATTCTGGTCTCCAGGGCAGCTTTCAATCACTTTAACTGTTTTTCTTTGGTCCAGCAAATTGGCTACACATAGGGATAGTTAATTGGGCCTAGGAGGATCTCAACTTCTTCGCTTCATTCTATTTTCAAGAGTTAGAATTCTTTATTAAATCAGTTTATTCTTACCAAAGTCTGTACTCATTTCCTAGGTCTGCCAGAACAAAGTTCCACAACTGGGTGGCTTCAGACAACAGCAGCTGGTCACTGTTCTAGAGACTAGAAGTCCAAACCCGAGGTGCAGGAGCACGTAGCAGGGACCCCTCCAGCTCCTCCTGGCTCCGGGCGGTTTCTGGCTTGTGGATGCACCACTCCAAGCACGATGCTCACGTGGCTCTGCCGCTGTCACGTCAGCTAGCCCGTGCCTGCGTTCATCTGTATGTCCATGGCACACACTTAGGAGTTGGAGTGTTCAAACATAAATGCTAATGCAAACAGGAGCCTCTGACAACCTTCAGTGACCCGTGATAGGAGTCAGTGTTCACATCTAGCCACCTTCCTCCCTCGGATTGGACTCAGACTCCCTCTCAAAGGTGAGGCTTCCCAACCTTTCTGCAGTCTAGAAGCTCTGGTGGGTCTTTCAGAAGCCTCACGGGCTGTTGCCCTCGGGCCTCAGACCCACACTTCTCAGGACCCCGGCTCTGCCTGGTGAAGCAGAAGCCAAAGGAATGGTGTCCAGGGACCTCCTCCAAGTGGGTCTCCCCTGACAGGCACAGCGCAGACTTCTGCGTCCAAGCTCTCCTTCCTCAAAACCCTGCCTCCTTCCTATTCAAGACCTGGGATTTGACATTTTAAAATGGGTTCTTTCTGTACCAAATTATGACCTTCTAGAGTCACTAGAATAAGAATGTATTGAGCTGAGCCTTAAAGGGTCTTGCATTTGGGGTCTCACAGCTACTGAGACCAGGGCTGTTGGCCAGGTGCATGTGGGGCCGGGCAGAGGTCCACACAACCTGGTACAGTCTAACTCAAGAGCATCTGCCTCTCAGGGACCCCACTTTTCACACCTCCCCTGTGGGAGGAGTCAGCCAAGTCGAGGAGTCAGGCAGTAACACACCATGCCCACTGGAACTCACCGGGCCCCACCTGTGTCTGGCTGGGCTAACACTGTGCAGGGGAAGGAGCTTCCTGACTCCCTATTCTTAAAAGTTAATAGACATCAAAAGTTTCAGAGAATTTATTGGAAGTCTCTACCTTGTATCCTTACAAACAATGTTGCCAGGACTGACCCACCTGATGGAATGAATAGGATATGTTTGACATGTACGTACAAGTGGCTCTCAAGGTTGATTCTTCTGGTTTCCACAATTCCTTTGTAATCTCAGTGTCGCCCACATGCCAACCTTTTCCCTTCCACCTATTAAGATGCAATTTGTGTGCACAGCGCACTCTTCCTCGCAACGATTAAGAGACTAAAAAGAACAACTTCCCCAAGATCACGGTTAGAAGACAAGTAGGAAACCAGGTTCTCTGGTCTGAATCTGGTGCTCCTGCAGTCACGCTGTCTGTGCAAAGCCCCTTTCCCACAGCTCCCTGATCAATTGCTCTGACCATAATATTAGCTGTCCTAGCAACACCACCAGCAGGACCACTGAGCCAGCTCCACTCACCCCAGGTCTTCCAGGTGAGTCAAACTGCTGGGGTGGGACATTCTAGCTGTATCAGGTTGGTTTTGTGGTTTATTATGGCAAATTCCTTGCTCAGACTTTGAGGAAATACACCAAGAAATGTGCCTGACAGTCATGAGTTGCAAAGGACCCCACTGCTGTGATTTCCCCACTCACTGGGGTTTTTCCATGTCACCTAAACCCAGGTTTCAGGTTGGTCAGAGGCCAGTGGGAACTGTCCTCAGAATCCTACAGACATCACAGATGGAAAATCTGCCTGCAGGGTTCCGCCCAGTCCCGGAAGGGCAATCTCCAACAATTCCACGTGGCACCCGACCACCCCGCCCCGTCCCAAGAGAGGCCTTACTGTTTAACGACTCCCCACAGTGGTAAATTTCCCTTTCATTCATTTGCTTATTACATTTGGGAAAAGTTTACAAAAATAATCTTCAATAAAAATCTGAACTAAAAATTTAAAAAAATAAAATAGTTCTTGCTACTTCCCATTCATGGAAAACCCTGTGTTCTTAAAATCAAAGTGATTTCCTTGGGCTTCTTTGAACAAGGAATACTGTCTTCAGATGCTCTGGAGGGAAGGAACGCACTTCAAGAGCAAGCTGAAGAGTTGTGCCCTGTGGCATGCAGGTCACACATGGGCACACACTGTCTACTGACATGGGATGCTGCCCACCTGTTACCCAAGTGCTCCCTCCTGCACGTCTCTCCAAGCCTTCTTCAGGCCTTGCTGCATGCATTGGGGACATTATCTTGCCCCCCATGGAAGCCAAAGTGGTGCTCAGAAGGCGGATTTCAAGGGATGCATCCTCCATGTCTGTGGGTTCCCAAATCCCCAGATGCCACAGGCCAGAGGCCAGTGTCTCTGTGGCCTTCCCTCTGCACAGCTCTAGGAAGTTGTCTTCTAGCTTTATGTCTGTGGCAGATGTCTTTCCTCTGGTCCCCAATGGAGAACAGGAGTATCTAGTGTTGCATGGAGTGAAAATGGATCCCTGCACCTCCTGTCAGCCCATACGGCTGGGATACCCTTGACAGAGAAGATGTCCCAAGACATCAAACTTGGTCATATCTTAATTGGAAGAGCTGGCCTCCCTCAAGGCCCTGGAGTGAGGTCACAGACGTGCATGCGTGGCTCTGGCCGAGTGTGGGTTGGCCGTACACACTACCCCACACCCACGGGCACCATCCGATCTCTTTCCCCTCCAGTACCCCCACCTCTGACAGGGCCACCAGGCAGGGGGTTAAAACAGCAGGTTTCCAGGTTCCCCAGACCACTGACTCAGTCTCTGGAGGATGGAGCAGGGAGATGTAACCACCTGACCGTCAGGGGCCGTCAGGGACCAGCCCTCTGGCCGTCCTCCCCCTCGACAGCAGAGGCATCTGAGTTGGTGCCACAGGACAAGGCCAATAGAAAACCCAGGAAAGGAACCGGGTGGGGAGCACTGGAATGGCACAAGTGGCCCTCAAGGCCAACCAGGAACATGACCCAGGGAGTCTCTTTAAAAGCAGGGCCTGGCCCTAATCTCCATCATGTGGGATTAGGCCCCAACTTCCTTAATAAGACTCCTAAAGCACAAGAATAAAAACCAAGAATCAATAAATGGGATGGACTCAAACTAAAAAGTTTCTTCTCAGCAAAAGAAACAATCTGTGAGGTGAATAGAGAGCCTACATCCTGGGAGCAAATCTTTACCCCTCACACATCAGATAGAGCACTAATCTCTAGTGTATGTAAAGAACTCAAAAAGCTAAGCACCGACAAAACAAGTAACCCAATCAATAAATGGGCCAAGGACCTGAACAGACACTTTTCAGAAGAGGATCTACAATCAATCAACAAATATATAAAAAATGCTCATCATCTCTAGCAATCAGAGAAATGCAAATCAAAACTTACTCTAAGGTATCATCTCACTCCAGTCAGAATGGCAGCTATTATGAAGACAAACAACAATAAGTGCTGGTGAGGATGTGGGGAAAGGCACACTCACACATGCTGGTGGGACTGCAAATTGGTGCAGCCAATATGGAAAGCAGTGTGGAGATTCCTTGGAACCTGGGAATGGAACCACCATTTGACCCAGCTATCCCTCTCCTTGGTGTATACCCAAAGGACTTAAAAACAGCATACTACAGGGACACAGCCACATCAATGTTTATAGCAGCTCAATTCACAATAGCTAAACTGCGGAGCCAACCTAGATGCCCTTCAGTGGATGAATGGATAAAAAAAATGTGGCATATATACACAATGGACTATGACTCAGCAATAAAAGAGAATAAAATCCTGGCATTTGCAAGTAAATGGATGAAGTTGGAGAAGATAATGCTAAGTGAAGTTAGCCAATCCCAAAAAACAAATACTGAATGTTTCCTCTGATATAAGGAGGCTGATGGGGTAGGGAGGGGGAGCGTGGGAGGATTAGATGAACTCTAGATAGGGCAGAGGAGTGGGAGGGAGAGGGAACGGGCAGGGGATTAGCAAGGATGGTGGAATGTGGTGGACATCATTATCCAAAGTACACGTATGAAGACACAAATTGGGTGTCAACATACATATACATATAGAGAGATATGAAAAATTGTGGTCTATATGTGTAATAAGAATTGTCATGCAAAAAAAAGTACATGTATAAAGACATGAATCGGTGTGAACATACCTTATATGCAAAGATCTGAAAAATGATGCCCTATATGTGTAATAAGAATTGTAATGCATTCCACTGTCGTGTATTTAAAAAAAATTAAAATCAATTAAATAAAAGAAAGGATTTTAAAAAGTGTGAAAAAAAAAAAAAAGAAGAAGAAGCAGGGCCTGGGATAGACTGCAGACCTCAGCTCCCGCCCGACTGGTGACGTCGCAGTGCCTTCTCCACAATGGGCAGGCAAACCTGGGGACAGTCTGTAACCTGATGGGGAGTAACCATGGTCTGTCGTCTCTGCAGCTCTGTGTTGTTCTTTCCATTTGTGTTTAAACTCACTCCTTGGGCTGGGTGTGGCTTGGTGGCAGAGCTCTTGCCTAGCATGTGTACTGGGCTCAAGGTCCAGTACAGAAAACAAAACCTGGTCTTTGAACAACTTTGACCTGCTCAGCATCAGAACTGGGCAGCTTCTCCCTGGCCACTAGGTGGTGCCACGTCCCCGGTCTGGGAAGGGGTCCTGTGCCCCTTGAGCTGGAGACACCTTAGAGGGCAGAAGTTAGAAGGAGTCAAATCTAGAAGAGAATTTCAAAAGGAGCAAGAGAAAGGGGCCAGAAACTGACAGAATCAGGAAGCCAGTCTAGCGGGGCCAGGCCTCCCTGAGATGCACCCCCAGTGGAAGCCCTTCACCTGAGCCGCCGGAGGGCCCCAGGGACGCCCCCCGCTTCACACTTGGCCACTTGCTGTCCAGGGCCCAGGTCGGAAGCGGGCTGGTCTCTGTTTTCCACCAGGGTGGCTTTTAGGGCTGCTCCCTCCCCCGCAGGAAGCCGGGGCTGTTTACGGCCTCTGCGTCCACAAAGGCCTTTTCCCACCGGACAGGCCTGGAGACAGCCGCCCGGTTGGCGCGGGCACAGTGTTTATGAGGCCGGTCGTAAATCCCTCAGCACCGCAGGCGGGCTCAGCGGACGGGCCACCTCCTGTCACCTCGTCCCCGTCCTGTGGAAGCTGATTTTCCGGGCATGTGGCTGTGACTTTTGACTTGGGGCATCCCAGGCTGAGGGGCTGGCCCGGGGCTGTTGCAGGAGCTGGCCAGGAGCTGGCCTGTGACTGTCATCCTCAGGATGCTGGTGGGAAGACCTGGGAATGAGAATGAAGACAGCAAGCCCCGCTTCCCTCAAACTCAAGTGTCTCCACTCGGGGGAACCGTCATCTTCTTGTCAAACACGGGGTGGACGCTGGCGTCACCCCCTAAAACACAGGCTGAGGGCTCACCTGGCCTTTCTCCTGTCTCTGAAGGAAAATGAGCTGAAACCTAAGACCCAGGTTCAGGCGGCTGCTGCAGGGGCATTGGTGTGAGGGACTCTCACCAGCATGAAGGTCAAGGCCAACCTTCCTGCAACAGAAGACAGGTCCCACAGTTACTTAATCAAAGGTTTTCATGACACGGGAGACTTCAGAAATGGAGATCCAAAGACCCACGGAAAGTGGTCCGTTTTGATGAAGAAGGTGCCTGGACGCGGAGTCTGGCTGGTGGAATACAGGGGGACCCACAGGCCTCTCTGACTGAGTCTTGGTGGCCACCGGCTCAGCCTTCCTTGCACCTGACCTCACCAGCCACGGCAGGACCCTGTGGCACGGGGCTTTGAGGGAGAAGGTGGAGTGACCTTCCTGGTTTCTCTACTCACCTTGGGGAAAGGAACTCTGGTTTCCCTGACTCCGTTTGGGAGGAGAGTGGACAGAGATGGGAAAGGGGAGATCAGAAAGACCTCTCTTCTGGGCCTCCCAGTCTCCTTCGTGGAGAGCATTCGGAGGCCAAGGCACCACAGCCTCGAGCCTTCCAGCTGCTCCAGCCCTCGCACTTGGTCCCACGCCTCCCAGTGGCTCCACTACCCAACCTGTGCCAGGGGGAACCCTCCTGGGAGCCACGCTCCCACATGCAGACAGAAGCCTCCTTCCTCCAGGAGCTCCGTGGGGGAAGCACAGGGCCGTGTCCCAGTCACCCTGGATGGCGCTCATGAAGGGCTGCGGACCAGGCAGCTGCCACACAGAGATGAGTCTCTCATAGCTCTGGATGTCCAGGGCCACGGTGGGTGGACTCCACAAGTGGCCCCATCCCTGCAAGCAGGGCAGGACACAGAAAGCTCTGGAGTCCCTTCCTCTTCTCAGAAGGGCACTAATCCCACGGTGAGAGCCCCGCCTTTGTGATCTCACCGAGCCTTAACCTCCTCCAGGAGCACCACCTCCATAAACCTTGAACTGGGGTGAGGCCTTCAACCCCCCAAAGTCGGGGGACACAACACTCAGTCCTCAGACTCCCATTACTGAGGTTTACAAGGACTGATCATTTTAAGGAAGGGACTGTTCAACCAGCTCTAGGGACAAGGAAACCTTCAGAAGAGACTACCCTAGAGGTGGGTTTTGAGAGATGAGTAGGATTTTGCCAAGGGGAGGTGCATTACAGTTAAAGGGATGCTGCCCAAGAGTTTAGGTAGCATCATCTTTCTTAATCGTCAGACAAATGTACCCAATAAATCAATCATTCAAGGTAGCACTTAACTCAGCCCTTCTCGGCATCCTCTGAGGTCAGCCGAATCTGCAGAGTGACTGTCTGCTGGAATAGATTTTAGGGTTTCTCTAGACAGACAGACGAATACTGAACTGCATTTAGAATGTCAGGGGAGAGACGCATATAGATTCTGGCAGTGCTGAGGGGCAAGAGAATTAAAAGGGTCCAGGCTGCCTCCCTTCAAGTCTGCCTGCCACAGGCTCAGTCTATAGTTGGCCACGTGGAAAGGGATCCTGAGCTGGGCCTAAACCCAGGCATGGAGGGGGCACAGAGGGCAGAAACACGAGGGCTCTCACCAGGGCCCAGCAGGGCCCAGCGGCAGGACAGGCAGTGGGGACAGCCCTGCACTGCGATGGAAGTCCTCACACCCAGTGTGGGGTTTCTTCAGCTGCCCACAGGCACAAACCAGGGCTCAGACAACAGAAATCTGTTTCCCGAGGTTCTGGGGGTGGAGTCTGGATCAAGGGGTCAGCCGGGCTGCTTCCTCCTGAGCCCCTCTCCTTGGCTTGTGGGTGTCCACCTGCTTGTGCCTCAAATGGACATCTCTGTGCATGTCTGAGTCCGGAGTCCTTCTTCTCACAAGGACCCCAGGCTGCTGGACTGGGCCACCCTAAGGCCCTAATTTCACCTGATCTCCTCTACAAACCCTCGTCTCTGTGTGGTCACATTTTGAGACACTCAAGTTGAGGCATTTGGGGGAAGGGTGGAGGGTGGGGCTCAGGGGGAGGGTGCTTGCTCAGCCTGCTCTGGGTTCAATTCCCAGCACCAGAAAAATTCATAACTAAAATTAAAAAATAGATAAACCTGGGGAGATGCAGCTCATCCCTTAATCTCCACGATTTCAAAACCAAGTACGAGCACCCGGACAACAGGTGTGGCAGGTTCGTTTCGGCTCTCCCAGCTTCAGGCCTGGGAAAGAGGGTGACCTTGTTGACAGACATTTTGAGGGCAGGAAGATCAATGAAAGGCTGCGCTGATCCAGGACGGGAACAGAGTTTCAGTGTTAGGTGGGGCCAGAGCCCTGGGCTTCTGCAAACCTCCCCTCTGGGGCAAGGCTTGGCACCCCCTGCAGCCGCTCTCAGATCTTCTCCCCTGCTTCATTCCTCCAACAAGCCAGGCCCCCTGCTACCCCCAATCAGGATCTCCTTGCCGTTCCCCGGTCCTGAAGTCACCCTGCAGACAAGGCAGAGCCAGGTCTCCCTGTGTCCTGGGGCCTGCCCCAGCGGGTTCTCCCAGTAGAAGGAAAGCTCCGCTGAGAAACGCTGAGATCATGTGATCCCTACGACTGGGCCTTTCCGTGAGGTGACGAGGCTCTCATGCTTGTCCCCTCACTTGCCCCTGGAGGAAGATTCTTGGTGATCAAGGAGGAGGAGAGCCACGTGTGGCATGGAGGAGACAGGCCCTTTGTCAGGGCTGCCCTGGGTCCTGCCGCAGCCTTGCCGTGATGGGGGGGCATCCCTGCTTCTCCACCTGCCGCAGATGGTTCGTGTCCAGGCCCCGCTGCGCGGCACCAGGGAGCGGTGCCTCCCACACGTGGGACGGCATCGGGTCAGGACGGTGGTATCAACTACCTGCTTGCCGATGGTGAGGGCCACAGGCCCAGTGCAGTGACGCCCTTGCCAGGAGGAGCCGAGGTCAGGGCCAGTCCCACCCAGCGGTGGCTGTCAGTGCCTGGCCTGGAAGCTGCATGGTGGGCATCAGCAGGTCGGTTTGCACCTGGCTTGGCCCCTTCTTCTCTCGGTGACTTTGGATGAATTGTTCAATCTGTGAGTTTCGTGTCCCTCGGCTGCCAACTAGGACAGATTTCTACCCCTCAGGTCTCATAAGGACTGATAGGACGATGGGACGATGTCCACCAAGCATGGCACCCGCAGCAGGGGAAGGCCAGGCCCTGAGCCACTTCCCTCTGCTTTCTGTCCCCGTTCTCCAGGCGGCCTTCGCACCCTGCCTGGATTCTCACCGCCTCCCACAGCACCTCCTCCTACCTCAAGCCCCTGCCCACCCGCTGCCGCCAGTTGAGAAATACCTAGGCCCACGCTGTGGCTCTTCTCCCGCTCAGAGGTCCCTGGACACGTCTTCACCTGCCTGAGACATGGTTTTCTTGTCTGTAGGGTGGGAAGGACGACGCCTTCTTTGCACAGTCAGGAGGTGACGCAGCTCACGGGCACCGGCCTAGCTCAAGGCTGGACTGGGAACTGCTCAAGGCTAGACTGGGAACTGCCCTCTTCCCCCAACAGCCCATTCCTCCCCAGAAACCTGAATCCGTAACCCCCAGTGCGACTCTGGAGGTCTCTGGTCATTTCCTGGGCTGGTCACACAGCGGGCCTGTGAGCTGAAGGCTGAACTGATGCTCCCACTGAGTGGGGCAGAGACAGTGCCAGGGCCTGGGCCTGGCTCTGGGGAGGCAGGAGGCTGCTCCCCATCCCAGCCTGCAGGACTAATTGTGCCCTGTACTCAGGCCCCAGCGGCTGCAGGACAAACTCGGAAGCACTGTTCCCCTGTTATTCAGGGAGATGCCCAGCACCTGCCAATTCCTCGTCCCTCATGAGAATCAAGGAGAGGCTGGGAGCTGGGGGTGGAGAATTCAGCACCATGGTCCCAGGTCACTCTGCTTTCTCTGAACACCCTTGAGAGGAAAAAGAAACTGAAGAAGGGAATCAGGATGGGAGGGGGCTTCTGTGGCCCACCCCTGTGAGGCACACATGCACTGTGTTGACCAGTGTCCCTGCACCCTGATGGCACAGCCCTCCCGGAGAGTCCCTGCCAGCTCTCAAAGCCTGGCATTTGACCTCTCGCCTCTGACCTCCAAGCGTGGGCACCAAGCCTCGCCAGCCGGGTGGGGTGGAGGAGGAGAGCTCTGTGGCTGGAGAAGGGCCCTTAGCAGTCACCCCACATGTGGGGAGACACACGTTCTGATTCTCTGAACCTCAGTTTCCCCCCGTAGAGATGAGGACGCTGACGTGGAACCCCTGGCTGGCCTTGGAGCAGTCTCCTGCTGACGTGGCTTGGTCCAGTGGAGCCCAGGGGCTTAGGTGTGCACAGGCTGCTCAGGGCGCTCTGGTGGGGCCCTGGACGGCAGGTGGAGGCAGAGGCTGTGGAAGTCCCTCCTTGAATGGCCACCAGGGGGTGGCAGAGCACCACTGGCCCAGGGGCTAACTCACAGGCTTCCAGCTCACTCTCCTTTTCCGGCTCCCCAGGGACCCCCCCTTACCTCCAAGGTGGACTGTCCACCAGCCACGTGGCGTCTTGGGAAAGCCCGAGGTGGTCTTGGACCCCAGTGACCAGGGCTTTCTTCTCTTGAGTGTTGTCTCTGGAGTAAACACCAGCAGCTTCCTTATCTGCAGGCCTCTCGGCGGCTCTTGGAACTGAGCCGTCGGAGCTGGCGCTGCACTGGACGTGACCTCAAGAGTCCTGGGCCACAGCAGCAGCAGGGGAAGCGTGGGCTCCAGGGTCAGATGGGCATCGAGGCCTCAGTCCCCTCCTGACCCATGGAGTGAGCTGCCTCTCCAGAGCAGAGGGAGCAGAGGGAGGCCGCGCAGCCCTGTGGCCAAGCTGCCCAGAGGCCTGAGGAGGGCAGGGCTGATGGCCCAGCCTCCCTGGGTGGGAGCCCCAAGTGCCCAACCCTGCCCCTGACACCAAGCACCTCCAGCCCCCAGGCCTCAAGAGGGAAACCCAAGGAAGGTCTAGGCAGGTCTGCTTTCTCTCCCAAGGCTGGAGGGGTGCGTCTCTGTTTCCTTCAATGCCCCCACATCAGCCATTGCCTTTCCTAGAAGCCCACACTCACCTCTCCTGTGCTGCAGGCAGGGGCTCCTAGGAGCCATCTTGGGAGAAGGAAGTACCCCTCACCTCCTCGCCTCTCGGGGCAGGCAGGCCACTGCTGACCACCCACTTGTCACCTGTTCCACCGACCTCCACCTAGCTGGTCGTTTGCTGGTGTGTCAAACAGCTCAGTTCCACCCCAGCCTCTCTGCAAAGCAGCTCCACAGGCTCACGCACTGCACCCCCAACTCCCATATCCTGAGACCCTCAGCCGTGGGCAGGGCTGCCTTCGGGTCATGAAGCTGGTGATAAGAAGGCACACCTGGCTTTCCCATGACATGGGAGGACCTGGCATCTGTCCACTGGCACAGCCTCCCTGTGTTTCTACAACACTCCCTGTTTTTTCAACACTCCACCCTGTCCCCACCTGAGAAGACGGGGAGCCAGGCCTCCCGCCCCAGCACCGCCGGCTCTCGGGAGCAGTGGCAGGTGGCACTTTCAGAGGATGAGATTTCAGAAGTAATAAACATTCATCGTCAGATGTTTGGGGACTCATCTACTTCAGTCATTGTGAAAACGTGTATGCTACCTCAATAAATGACAGGATTCTGAATCCCGGAGCGCTTACTTGACTTTGGGTATGGCTGAGCCTTTAAGAACTTTATCAACTGAAAAAAACGATTGATCCAAGGTCAGAACTGCCTAGTCCATCAGAGACGGCCACACCTGGCATGAGCATGCCTGTTAGCGTAACAGCTCGCTCTTTTCTTTGGTGGTGCTAGGATTGCTCACACTAAGCAAGTGCTCCACCACTGAGCTGCATCCAGTTCAGAGGATGTTTTTATAAGAACAAATTTCTGTTAAGAGAGATGGTAACTAGGCATAAACTGATACCAAGGACCATACAGAATGTGCCAATATGATCAAAGTCAGCAGTCTTCAAATTAACTGAGGCTTCAGGAGGCTGGTTGAGACCTTGCTGGGCCGCTGGGTGGAGGGGGAGGTCAGCGCCCACTAATTCATGGAGGGCCTTTTAAGGAAGGGTGGCCTGATGGCTGCCCTCCACATTAAATATGGAGAGAGGCGATTCAGCAGACCCTGTGCTATAGAACACATGCATCATGCAATTTCATGTCTATGAAACTGGAGTATATACTGTGTGTGTGTGTGTGTGTGTGTGTGTGTGTGTGTGTGTGTGTGTGTAAATTAAAGACTCCTTACAATAAAGTCAGTATTTGGTTATAGCTGTTCACACTGGCAGACACCTGGTCATCCTTCTGTCTCTCGGCACCCACCAGCTCACCTTGGTGAGAGCTTGGTGCAGCCTCCTGCTGACTTGGATTGGTTCTTGGTTCTTCCCTCTGTTCACAATTTTACCTCTTCAATGAACCATTTAGAAATGTATTTTCTAGGTAGGTATTACGCTTAACCTAAAGGGCCAAATTATTTACTAGATTTCGAGAGTGTTTTTAACGACAACTGGGGGAGTCGTCTTTTCTTAGGTCCTTGTAAATTCCAGCTGCAACAAGGTCAGGCACCCCATTCTCTCACTGCCAGCACCCTGCACCCTGTCAGCAACCACCCTCAGTGGTTCTGAGGCCAGAGCAATCCATCCCAAGGGATTTCCTTTGAGAAAAATGAAAGGAGAAGAAAGAATTAACAAGATTTTAGTTCCTTATTATAAACATGCAAGAGCAACAGTTTCAATGATCACTATTTGGAACCAGTGGCATGTAACATTAACTAATTACATTCACTAACATACAGTACAGAAGAAGGGTTTTCAATTCCTTGAAGATTTTACTGACTCCACTCATACCTGGAAAAGAGATCAAGGGAAAACAGCAATATATTTAACTAGCAATCATAGCACACTATGGAATCACCTTTGTAACTTTTTGAAACTTACTAAAATGTTTCTTGATTGTGCCACTTTAAAAATAATCTACTGACTGTGGACTATACAAAAACCTTTATATGATATTTAATCTGACATAACTCTGATTAAGCTAAATGTGAACTGTCCTGTCCCAAATTCATATTTATTATCTATTTGTAGATTTGAGTATCCATTTGTAAAATCTGTATCTATTAAACGCTGTTTAAGTGTTTAATATGTGCTGAGAATTGCCAGTTTGGGGAATTAAAAATTGGGACTAAAGTCTCTGCCCCTAAGTTATCTTGTATGCTGTGTCTGTCCAACAGAAATACAATGGCAAGCGCATAACCAATATTAAATTCTCTTCTAATTACCACTTTGAAAAAGTAAAATAGGTAAAAATAATTTTAATGTATTTTAATGTATTGTACCTACTGAATATAAAGATCAATAGAGTATTTAACATTGATTGTTCTTACTTTTCAAAATCTGGCATGCATTTTGCATAGGCAGCACCTGTCCCCTGCCCAGGGTTCTACAGCCCTGGGGGACTGGAAAGCTGGCTAAGGTGGGTGTGAGGTGGCTCATGCTGGAGAGCAGCAGGGGGAGCTGTAGGTGGCACTCGCCCACTTAGTGGAAGGGGGCTATGGGGGTGGTGAAGACAGAGAGGAAGTGATGGGGACAGGAAGAAACCACCAGGTGGCCTGGCTAAGGCCACAGATGGCAGGGTGGCAGAAGACAGCCCCAGGCATGAGGCCCAGGGCAGGGGATCACCAGGGGACCACCTGTGGGAACGAGACTGTGGGAGCTGCACATCTCAGAAGCTCAGGGGTCCAGAGATGAGTGACATGTCACATGCGGAACTAGCCACAGCTCCAGATGTCCCAGCCCCCAGCAGGGCCTTTCTGTACCCGATGCCTTAAGGCTGCGTGTAGTTCAAGCTCCAGTGCCAACTTCCTGCAGACCACAGCTGACAGTTGTCAAATACACCAAGAAACAAAGTGACACAATAAAGTCAGAAACCACCTAGAAAGAGAGGGTGCAGGGATAGGGTCAGTAGGGAGACACAGTCAGGACTGCGCATCCAATGACATCAGGAACGCGTGCCCGGCATTTGTTCTGATCTCACACCCTTTATTTATTTCAACTGCTAGAAACAGAGGAGGGGACGAGATCCAAACACAAAAAGAATAACGATATTAGCACATGAGAAGAGGGGGACACATTGTTTAGAGATGTAGCCGATTTCACAAGGTCTGCTTTGTGTCACATGCTCATGAGACCACCATACCAAAAACCTAAAGCAAAGCATCCTGAGCTCCAGGGTAAGGTGGAACCCACTTCTGGGCACATACGAGCTAAGTGAAGGATCGGCAGTGGAAGGGACAGCCCTGACACAGTTTTGGACAGCTCAGCACCCAGCTTCCCACTGGACTTCTGGGGTTGCCACTGTCACAGCACAGAATGGCTGGGGTCATCAGGGTGGCTCAGGACAGGCTTTATGTAGGCCACACCATCTCATCCTCACGACACTTCTGTGAGGTTGGTACCAGCACATTACCTCCTTTCTACAACCACGGGAACAAAGCCCAGGAACTGGGGCACTCGCCCAGGCAGGTCCTCCGGTGGCGGGCAGGCAACAGAACAGGGATTCCAGCCCAGCGGCCAGGCTCCGGAACCCTGCTGCACCCAGCCAGTCCTCCCTGTGGCTCCTCCACAAATGAGGTCAACAGAGGAATTATAAAGAGCCACGTTTGACCATCTGAACAACAAAAAGGCCACTATTTAAGCTGCAGTGTCATGGGCAATGGGACCCTGCTGTGCTAATACCTCAGAGGTCCCAGAGGCTGTGTCCAACCCCACCCCCACCACATCTGGGTTGAGCTAGTAGGCCCCCAAAGAGCAAATTGGCAGCAGAGGAAGAGCAACCCTCGGCCAGGTCCCTTGTGCACCGTGCCTACTCTGCAGAAGTCTGAATAAGCGGTGGCTGAGGCCACAAAGTCAGCCTGGGTGCAGCAACCAGTCCCTGCAGGAAGGTACCAAAGGCTTTCTTTGACTCCCTAACACCTTTGGCTTTGCTAGAGACTTTGCCTGGTTTTCTTTGCACCACAAATAGGAACCTCTGGCAATGGCTGTCCTGGTTTACGCCTATCAGGGAGCCAACATTCAGTGGGTACTTGGGAAGCGAATGCAGACTTCTGGGGGCACGGGTAGAACCATAACTTACCACTCCTCCGAGAACTTGAAGGTCACTGTGGCTGTGCTGTAATTTTGCCTGACTTCCTACTGAATCAACCTTCAGCATGACTAAAACACTCAGGGTCACTCCAGGGGAACTGGACTGCACGAAATCATCAGACAAGAGACAGAGAGACCTTTTTCTTTAGGGTCCTGTGATGGCTCCTTGGATTGAGAAGCCATTCCAAGGAGGCAAGGTTTCGGGGATTGAGTCTAGCTTCATGTTATGTGCTGTCAGCAGGTTGACTGCCCTCTAGGAAGGCCACACCCAAAGGCAGACAAGAGAAGGGGACACACAGAGAGTTTCCATGGAACATTCTATCCCAAACAGTGAAAAGGGGTAGTATTACAAAGGAATAGGTGAGTGTAGCTCAACCCCACGGTGACACGCCTACACCTGAAGACATACCCTCAAGCTCCTGGACCAGGATGTCATCCAGGTCACCACAAAATGTAGTTACTGGTCAAAGCCTCCCGCTCCAGGATGGAAGATGCGAATCACTCGGAGTGGCACCCTCCAAACTATCACAATTCCATAGTGAAAATTATTGAGGATAAAACCTGATCAACCAAAGCAAGCAGATAACAAAATTATAATAAAACTCCTAAAATATTTACATCTCACAGATGTACTCCAGGATTTGGGGACACATGCTTTATCTTCTGCTGATATTTGCTAATTAGAAGCTTGAGACAAAAGATTTCCTATAATTATAGTAATCTTTCATTGATATTTAATTTGAAAGTGCTCTTTAAGAATGTAAAAATGTCAGTTCTTCAAGGTAAATCAGGTTCTTTACTGTTTCCATTGTACAGACAGATGACTCAATATTCACCAGTATTTTCCATTCTGGCCAGGGATAAATTGCTGAGGTGAAGTTGGTTGGAGAAAGGATCTTCTCTGCCATATTCCCTGTAATAGATGGAAAAAACCTATAAAGGATGGGTGCCGGTAATAAAGAATGAAAGGGGTCCTGGACAAGAGGTTGATGGTTCATAAAATCACCAAAAACTGACCTTTGACCCAAATACAAAGTAACCCAGGCATGGATAAAACCCAATGGAAACATGGTCCTGGACGCTAGAAAATGTGTGATATTCTAACAATCATGTGTTTAATTTCCAAAATACATTAGACCATAATGGACAATAACCTACTGGTCACTGGTGACGCGTCCTGCTCCCCACATGTTGAAGTAGACATTAGAGAAGCACACCCAGGCAAGCAGATGAAGCAGGTTTATTTTAAAAGGGGTAACATAGACTGCTCCCTGCGAGGGAGAAGGGGCCATAGCTGGTATCCTGATCCCAAGAAGGGAAGTGTTCTGCCTTTTATATGACCTAGACTTCCTTTGTTCTCCGGCCTTTTCCCCCTTATCTTTCTCCTTTCTGCCCAAGTGACTAGGCCCAGGAATGCTTGGTGGGATGGCCCAAAGGTGGCAAACAGTGGGCTGAAGGGGAAGGGCAGGATGGTGTCCCAGGACACATTAATTACAACTTCACAGCTCCCTGTAGGGAGGGGTAACTCCTGGGACAGGTGACCTTAGCAACAGGTAGGAGCAGGGCAGGTTCTTGATAAGGGTGGGGAAGGCTCTGAGGAATTAACATTTCAATCCCTCAGGAGTCTCCAACTTGCCCTGATTCCATCTGACCCGACTCATCTATCAGTCAATACTGATTGGCTGCCTAATTCTGGCTTCAAACTGATCTAAGGACCCCTCACCTCTGTGCCGAGCCCTGTGTGAGTCCTCCTTCATTCACCTAGGCAGAGGCTCCTTCCTCTCTGGCCTGCAGGAGAAGGTAAGGATTCCATCCAGTTTGTCCAGGGAGGCTCCAGCAGGTAATCCCTCAGGCTACCCAGAACACACTGTGACCCCAGGGTTGCACCCCCACCCCCAAGGGAGGACTTGATGCCCCTCCGGGAAAGGCCTGTGAAGCCCCACGGTGCTCCCTGAGGAAGGCCAGTCTGCAGCCCCAGGCTCCGGGCAGCCTCTCCTGGAGAGGCCTGGGGACTTCCTTAAAAGCTGAAGGCATTTCCTTTTGTGACTCTACACTGTTGAATTTATTTTTTAAGCAGAGCCTATAATCTAGATCATGGTCCAAATCAAACACTTTTAAAGGCTCTTAACTGGGTTGAAACACTGCCTTACATCTTTGTTCAACAGGAAGAATGAGAGCACAGCAGAGTGTCACTCAGTATTCTATGTGGTTAAGTCCATTGTCGGAATTTATTCTGACAATGCCCTAAGGAAACAAGATGAAGTTAGTTATGTATTTCCTATCAGACACAGAGAATATCAGTGGGAACTTCATTTTTTAAAGATATGAATATTTATAAAATTGAAGAACCAATAACAACTTGGGTGCAAAGTCTGACCCATCTCATCATCAAAAAACATTTGACAATTTACTCCAATATCCGGTTTCCTTTAATAAATTATAGTACTTGAGCTATTTGGAATGGCTTTCTTCAAAATAACTTCTGCTCAGGATAGTAACCAGATGTTATTAAATTACACACTCACATCGGGTGATCACCTGACCCCCAGGACAGCTACCTTTTGTATGACTCTAGCTGCTAACATAATGGACTTACCTGTACACATAAAGTGAACAGGAAGTCAAATGAAATCCTGATGGTCATGTCTGAGTCGTGACCACTCCAAACTGAAATCAGTGATTGTACATGAAAGTAGTCCATAATGATGAATAAGAAGTTTTAAGTTAACATGGGTATTTTCCCTATATAACATAATATATCTGGATATTCCAAATATTGGTTTGACCAAAGTACTGACCTTCATCCTAATGCACGGGTGTTACATCCGTACATAATACCAGTTACGCCAGATGGTAACATTTCACGTAGGTCAGTTTTAAATCTAAAAAGCATGCGTTACTCATAATAAAAACTGGCCTGAAAGGGAGAAACTAACACTGAAGAAAGATATAACTTTGTACAAGTTGGTATCTGGAGTATCTGCCAAGAAAATCTTGAATCTAAATACATCAAAAACAAGCCGGGTGTGTTGGCACATGCCAGTAATCCCAGCGACCCAGGAAGCTGAGGAACAGGACTGCAGCCTGAGCCAGCCTCAGCAATTTATTGAGGTCCTAAGCAACTTAGTGAGAACCTATCTCAAAATAAAAAGTAAAAAGGGCGGGGGATGTAGCTCAGTGGTAAAGCAACCCTGGGTTCAATCCCAGTATCATTAGAAATAAATACATAGTACTTTAACAATAAGTATTAGTAAGGTTAACATTCATTTTTACTATAGACTTGCAATTGAACAGAGAAAATATTAAGAATTTCTGTCTTCACAAATGTGGGTCTGGTATACATGTAGGAGTTACTTTGGCAAATTTCTATTTCTACTTTCATTAATAGTCAATTTAAGTATGAACCATGTATTATATGTATAAAGGAAAATTGGTACTATTATTAATTAAAAAAAAACACAGAATTGAAACATGTGAAATAAACCATTAGTACATAAAACAATTAGCCAGACTGGCCCACCTGCTCACCAGCCCTGCTAATTCTAAGCACTCGACATGTTTGGCTGAGATCACCTAATGATTACAGCACTGCCAAGTATTGATTAGTATTGATCATACATCTTAGTAATAAAATAAATGAGTTTTTAACAAACTATTATATTCCTTTGCAATTTTTAATTTTTCAACTTAGTTTTTAAAAACTTTTCTCAGTACCTAAGAAAAATATTGTAGTTTTATAAATGCAGAAAGCAAGCCCAATCACTAAGTCACTCTTATGTAATAGAAAACTGTTGGTGATATTTGGGTCGCAAAATGTTAAACAGTGAAGACATTAGAGATAGTGAAAGGTTTTATTTTATTTTTTACTTTCATCCAAACACACCCTTTGCTGAAAAACATAAAAGCATGCACAATGATGAAATTCTTATAAAGAAAAACCAAGTAATAAGTAAGCTGTAAATCAACAATACAACAAAAACTTAAAATGATAATGTGAAACGATTTACAGGTAGGCATATAGCTTTTAATTTTAGAAAACAGTTAATTCAAGTCAACATCAACATGTGTTAAGTTTCTGACTTCTCAAATGTTTTGATACAAAAATGTCTCCAACTCCCATGTTTTATTGACCTTTTGTGATAAGAAAGTTAAATACAGTCCTAAGAAACACCATATTCAAAAGTGACCTCATGAAGTCACCTTTCTTGTTAAAATCATTTGTAATCCACATAATTCCAATGATATTTTCTCTTAAAATTTAAATAGAAGCATATCCATGATATTCCAAGTTCTACAACTTAAATTCATTTTGATTTGTCAGAAACAAGCTCTAAAATTAGGACTTTAAAAAAAAAAGTATTTAACAGAGACATGGAATTGATCTAAATTTCACTTTACATGTAAAAGAAAACGTCAATTCAGCATGAGGACACTTTTCATGAGTCTGACCCATGCCTCCACTCATAGTCAGGCTGACCGTATTCTGCAGGAAGATAGGCATATGAACATTGTACACATACACATACTAATGGACAGAGATTGATTCACACCACACTACTCTTCAAAGGTATTGTTTGAAATGGCTTATTCTCTAGTTTTGGAAAAGTAACGGAAGATAGTCATACAAAATTTCCCTCGAATTTTTTTCCCCTCCATTTTGCTTTTTATAATTCAATTGGTGTGTTTCATCTGGGTCACAAAATGATTTTGCAACAAAATCTGACCAACAGAAAGCAGAATTGTTATCTTAAAACACCAGAAAGCAGTTGTATTTAAATTATAACATAAAAACAGAGCAGATCACTCTTTAAAAAGGTCTTCTTCCATGACTGAATGCTGTGACTTGGTTCCTGGAACGTAGCTCTTATTCTCACTTTGTAGCTCCATTTAAACCAATGGAAAGAACCAAATCTACTCAGTCCTGATGAATGATGTGAGGAAGGTGAATTTCTCGACACTGAACAAGTGTAAGACGCCTCTGCAGAAGTCTGGGAAGCTTGCTGAGTGCCCCGTGAGTTCCACTCCAAGCCAGGCCCGCCGGCCGCTCTTCACTGCTGGTCTACTGTGCAAGCTAGGAGCAGCACCACTGAAGGAAGGGGTCCGGGAGGAAGGAAGGGCCCAGTGCAGCTACCATGATAGCAGAAAGATGGTTTCTGAGTCAAACAGTTGGCTAGATCAGAGAGATAAGAGGCCAAAGGCACATGCTAGCAATGGAGTTGTGATGTTTGTGGGCTCCGACCACCTCAAAGACCTGGGGACTCCAGATCCAGACAAAGGTTCACAGTAATTACTCTGATATAAAAAATAACAGGAAACAATTTTGTTTTCAAGCACTTATGGCACAGATGTTAGGAAGTACTAATAGCGTAGCTTAAATCTTCAAAAGCTGGGCAAATTCAAGTTCTGTTGTAATGAATCAGTTGCAAATTTAACTTAAAGTTCATTCTGACATTTGATACATTATTCTCTTGTGCAGAGTATAGGGTATGCAAATTAAGTGATTTCAATAAATATTAGAAATGTTATTTTTCAAATACAAAGTAAAATCAGCTAATATCGCAATACAAAAAAAAAACAAAACAAAACACTGAACAGAATTTCTTTCCCCATGAATATTTCTTACCCTTTTCCTTGAACATATTCATACTTAAATTCAATTTCTTTCATGGGCTTGCACAAAGTAAGAAAAAGCCCAATATTGCTAGCTTCAAGATACTAAACAGTGATGAGTTTGGAGTTGTCAGGTTGTAAAAAAAACCTGAAAATAACAAATAGAGTGAAATATGCTGCAAATTAATGTTAAAAAATACAGCCCTCTAAATTACAAAACGACATCAAATTATACAATGCTAATAATCTTCGGAAGCTGACGTTAGCTCGTGGGAGGTGTAAAGAATAGCTCCACTTGGCTTTTACCTTTCCAGCAGCTCCTGCAATAACGTTGAAAAACCACATTATGTTTGCCCAAGATCATCTGCTTATCGGCTTTAGTCACAAACTCTATCTTATCCAATGTTCAATCAACAAGGCTTTATTTACACTTCCTACTAAACTCAGGAAACAAGTTGATGTACTAGGCAGCCACAACGGCGAGAGGCAAGGCAGCACATTTGTGGCTGGGGTGCCCCCTGCTCATGCTCTGATGGTGACCCACAGGCAGCCCAGCAGGGTCCCGTAGAGCCACGTGTTCACATACAGTTTCCTTCCTGCCTCCGTGGTCAGCATGCCAGCAGTCAGTCCACTGAGGATCAACAGTGATGGCAAAGTCTTCTTGAGACTTAGTTTGGAATGAACACATTTCCCAGGAAATTTATTTCTTCTTTCTGGATCCGGTGAATCAAAGAATTCTATGAGCAACCTATGGTCATAATGAAAAACAATACAAGTGAAAGTTTAAGACACTTCAGAAGGTCTTGGAAATTCAGGGGAGATTGAGATTTCTAGCCTTTCACACTCTATATAATTCATATGAACTGTATATCATGTCTGACTTCAAACATCTCTCAAGGATGTCTTTGAACCTTGATCTTCAGTTTTGCAGCGACCTGACTCACAGGGAGTGGCTTGTTGCAGCTTCTCTCCCTCCTCCCACAGCCCCTATCATACTACATAGCCAAAAAAGACCAGCAGTGCTTACACTACACATGGAGAGGCCCAGCAAAGCCCTAGTTCCCATGGAACTATAAACACAGGTAAAAGAAGGAAAA
Organism: Ictidomys tridecemlineatus; assembly: GCF_052094955.1. Classification (NCBI taxonomy): domain Eukaryota; kingdom Metazoa; phylum Chordata; class Mammalia; order Rodentia; family Sciuridae; genus Ictidomys; species Ictidomys tridecemlineatus. The sequence goes on along the minus strand of NC_135490.1, from coordinate 4,842,979 downwards.
CAACAAGCATTTTCCCAACTTAAAATGTGTATAATTCCAATAGCAGAACATGATTTGATAATCTCAAAACAAAAATTCAGAAAGGAGGGGCAGGGGATGTGGCTCAAGCGGCAGCGCGCTCGCCTGGCATGCCAACGGCCCGGGTTCGATCCTCCAGCACCACATACAAACAAAGATGTTGTGTCCGCCAATAACTAATAAATAAATAAATATAAAAAAAATTCAGAAAGGAAAAATGTTTCTATTGCCTTATAAACTGCACTAGACATAACCACTGTTTTAAAATGTCTAGCCTCGTCCTAAATACATATAAGTATCTATACCATAAAATAAATGAGATATTAAACATTGTTAGGAAGACCTATCAATACACAGATATTATTTATTAAAGTTCTTCCATAACCAAAATGGCCCTGAATCACTAGTTTAATAAATTCCATCATGTATAACTACATTGATGAAACATAGAAATTTAACAAAGTTTCATTTTCTACCTGCCATACTTTTAATATTTTTCTTAGGTTAACCCAGAAGGGCTAATGAGATATTTCACCATAATTCAAGGAAAAGAAGAACAACTAAGTCTCCTGAGAAGAAACACACTAGTGTGTGTGTGTGTGTGTGTGTGTGTGTGTGTGGTGTTGGAATTAAACCCAGAACCTCACCCATGTCAAGCACTCTACTACTGAGCTCAATCCCAAATCCTCAAACAACACTCTTTAATATGGACTTAGTAAATGGACCCAATGGGAAAAAAAACCCAAAAAAGTCTAAATGTTTAAAATACATCTTAAAAAAAATAGGATATGCTTCAGAAAGTATAAAATTTTGATTTATAAAAGCAAAACAAGCAGTAAATATCCTGAAGTGTTCAATTGAAAAAATACTTTCTTGTAACAATAAATATCACATCTGAATTTAAGACTCACCTTTCACCTTTGAAAAGAAAATCCTAAAACTTCTCCTATGGAATCAGAGATAGTGATGTTGCCTGCTGCAGCATGGCTCTCTCTTTAGTGCTGCTCAGTGTGGCCCTGGGCTGTGCCTCACCTGAGAGGTATCCAGATATACCTGTAATTCACTTACAGGTAACCCTCAGCAAGGTTCAACTCTGTGCTATTATCGTGGACAAAAACATGGTCAAGGCCAGAAACTACTTAGGCCCCAACATACTAACAACATAGAGACACATTCACCATAAAAATGTCAACTGCCCCTTCCTCTTCCAACACACACACCTGTACCATGCCCACCAGCATGGGAGACCCTGCCCTCTGCACCCCAGGATGGCGGCTGCTCCTTGTACAAAAGGAACACATCTTTATATGACCTGGGGAGGCAGACTCAAGCATCTTACACTGGAAAACTTCTCCTTTTTCCTTAAACTTTATATCTTACCACATGGTTCAGGAAACATTGACAGGTAGACAGCTCTTTTACACCGACTTGTAAAAGCAACATATGAACAGATATGCAGGGAATAAGATACAACTTGAGTTTATAAAAAGTATTCTTGAGATAATAAAACTCTTTAAATTGGTTTCAAGTTATTTACTATAGTAAAATTTAAGTTTCTTGAATTGTTGTTACTCACTTATCTTTTATCTCAAAACGCTCATGAAGCCATCTTCTCATATACTCTTGTTCTTCTGGGACATCTTTCTTGTCTATACGAGCTATGTGAATATGAATTGTTGGACATTCTTTGCAGAGAAATTCTAATAAAGAACAAAAATATTTCACTTTTTGCTATTTTAGAATTCATGGTTATATAAAAGTGAACTGTAATACATTCCGCTGTCATATATAAATTCAAAAAAAAAATTTTAATTCCCTAGTACCTACACCTGATCCTCTTCCAGTGCTACACTGGTGTCCCTACTTTTTCATGAGAACACTTTTTTCCTTCTTTCTTTCTAGCTTTCAACATATGAGAGAAAACATAAAACCCTTGACTTTCTGGGTTTGGCTTATTTCACTTAATATTTTACTATTCAGGTTACTGCAAATGACATGATTTCATTCATCTTTATGACTGAATGAAATTCCACTGTATATATATACCACATTTTTATTCATTCATTGTATTCTATACTTTGTTATTCTAATTTGTACTGCCATAAACATGGATATACATATATTTCTATTTAAAAAAAAAAGAAAGAAAATAAAACAAGGCAAAAAAAAGTATTGATTATAAACTGGTAGTTTCAAGTTTCCAGAGGCAGTGATGTGGTAATTTCCAAGTCTACTATAATTATGCAAGTCATTATTAAATAAACAGCACCATATGTTGTTTTCATACAACAACTTGTAATTCTCTAAGCATCCCAGGCATAGGAAGTTGGACCCTTACTAAAAGTCCACCTCATCCCTCTGAAGGGATGCCAAGATACTGTTCACCATCAGACTCATCTCCACTACCAACCCCCATCCAGCACAGCACCTGTTATGCATGGTTACTGCCATTTCCCCTAAAGACGAGGAGTCCATCTGGTTCACTACCACCTAGACCTCCCAGCCTGGTCAAGAGCTGGGCGGAAAAGAGCCCTTCAGAGCTTCACTTCTGGTTGTAGGCAGACACCTTCTTGTCACTGACTGCTCCGCAGCCCGGACACATCTGGAGGAGCAGCTGCCTTTCCTCTCATCTTGGCCACTGGCTATCCTTGATTTCCTGATCCTTGCCACATTTTACCAGATGACTCTTACTATGAAATGGCTACAAGCCCGTAAGTGACTGTTACTTTGAAGGCTTGCTAATATAGGAGATGCTCTTTTCTGCCTGGGCTGCCCAGGGATGAGGTGAGTGTTTACTGCAAGCCCCAGCCCTACTCCTAGCCCAGAGACCCCCTTGCAGATGGCTCTGTGGAAAGGAGAGCTCTCAACACACTGAAGTTCCTGAGGGAACAAGGAAATCATCCTCTGAAATTTAAGAGTATGTTTCCCTGGTAGGTGTGAAGCAGGACGCTGGCCTTTCTTCTCAGCATTCCCCAGTCTGAGGGGAACTTCAAGCTTCTCCTTGAAGCAGCCTTCCCTCTCTTGGACTCTGCGGGTGCTCTTTACTTCTGCGTCAGGCCTTAGCAACATGTTGCACTTCGGTCATCAGAAACACCCGGGGAGGAGCAAGCAGCTTGGATGGCAAGGAGCCCAGCACTAAGCCAGGGAAGATGCCACTCGTTCAGTGTTTTGTCTTCATTTTCCCCCAGTTCTATTTCATCTACATAATCCAAGAACTGCTTACAAACTGCTCTTTGAAGCAGAAGTGCACTGGGCAAGAGCACAGCAGTGGGAAGTGGGAGCTGGCCTCGATCCCTCACGCACCCTACAAATCTCCTAGGCTCTCTGAGCCCATGCACCCAAGTCTGAACAGAGGATGACAGTCACAGCAGCGCCCACACTCCCTAGTCTGCCTATTCCTCGTTCTCAGTTCTCTAAAGTTAAGAGTGTCTGCTTACATTTACCCAAACTATTCTGCTCACTCAGAACTCTTTTTCTTCTTATGAATGACACAGATAATAGGTCTAAGTCCTTAAAACCCAGCATGTTTGAAACAGAAATGTCATAATTTCTTCTTGTCAGACAGTGATACGAAGTTTCATAAGTATTCGATGAAAATCACATTCAGAGATGAGCACTGGCCATCAGTGCTCCCCTTGATATCACTCAGGACCACTTACCCTACCTTTGATTTACAGAGCTGTCCGTTTCTATGTATGAGCTTCAGGTAGAAAGAGGCTGGGATAAGGACTTCTAAAAGAATAATGCGGCAGCCAAGAAGTACCAAACTTGGCAGGGCAGATGAAATTTCAACTGGATCCAATTAATGGCATCTTGAAAAAGACACCAAGTAAATGGAATGCCTATTTTTGAAGAATGGTGATACTCTTAATAGACACCGGCCACTGACATGTGCTGTATTAGCACTGAATCTCTAGCACATGAAAACCTAGACTTACCCGTCATGGACGGTGACTCTTCTCGCTCTCCTTTATTGTCTTTCCCTTGGTAAACCACTGTAACATCATAAATCGCATCTAAGTAGTTCTTCATAGAATCAAAAGCAACATAAGTTGCCTTTATTCTTGGTGTCAGCACATACTTTAATACTGGAAGGCCTAGAAAAGAAGTCAATTCAGTGTGCCACAAATTAGGAGTATTCTAAGTTTTCAATTGTTTTAAATTTCCACAAGTAGACAAGACACACAAGTATTAATGCCATAACCTCACATCTATGGGCTTTAGCTTTGAAAGCACACCTCTCACAAGCCTTCTTCTATTTATGTCCACACTCCTTAATACAAACTAAACACTTACAGGCACAAGATACTGCATGGAAGCGTCCAGAAAACAGGTCCTCGGAAACCCTTGGCTTCAGTACGCCCAGCTAAGGGCAGACGCTGGGATCCTCACTTCTGGCAACTGCATAAGGCCACAGCATCTTGCCCATGACCACTCAAGATGTCTGAGCAGCACAATTCATAATTTATGACCACTAGTCCATGACTCCTTTAATTCTACTTCTGTTCAAACTAAGACAGGGAGAGAGGAATCATGTAGATGACCCCCACTGTGTACAACATCTAAGTAAGAGCTCACACATTCCATATACTGCAAAATACTGACCTGATATTTTAGGATAAACTGAAGAATACCACATCTTAGTGTAGTATTTTTTAATGAAGTATACAATCTAGTGGCTGAGTCTATTCAGAACTGTCAGATATCATCACTAAGGCTAGACTGTCCCCACTGCCCCACACAGACACCCCATAGCACATATGTAGACTCTGCACACGCCACTCACTTGTGACTACCACTGCTCTGCCTGCTGTCTCCTGCTTACTCTGAACATTTTACATAAATGAACTCTGACACTATGTGACCTTGTGTGACTGGGTAGCTTCCTTACTTAGCAGAATGATTCCAAGGTTCACTTGCTCTTGCATGCATCAGTTTATCCATTCCTTTTTATGGCTGAATACTATTCTACTGCACGGATGGAGCACATTTTTTACCTGTTCATCATTTGATGGGCATGTGAGTTGTTTCCACACTTTGGCTCTTAGGAATAATGCAGATATGCACATTCACATAAACTCCATATGAATTCTGCCTACTGAATAAGTTATTGTATCAACATATGATCTTAATTCTCTCAGGTATTTCTTATACTTTTTTTAAAACTTCTTGGATGAGAAAACATTGCAATTATAGACAACTAACAGAATGTCACCAGTGTCTCTACTTGTGTGAAAGATTTGCAGTTCCCCTTCTATTTTCTGCTGCCTCCCCCTGCCTGGATTAGCACACTGACCAATTTAAGGGAAAACCGCAGATCTCTAGACATGCCTTGAACATAGACTACAGAGAACCTGACTTGGAACCTCTGCCTCCTCTTGCTGAGTCTTGCTCTGGCCCTCATGACTATTGGCCAAGAAAGGCCCATGGCTCTCACTGGTCTTCTGCTTTCACCCCTATTCTGAGAGCTCCCTCAAGAAAGCGCTGTCCCCGTGTTTCTCCCCTACCTGGACTTGTGCTCAGGCCCCTCGGGGCTGACGCACACCCCCGCTCAGGAGCCCTGCCCAATGGCATCCTGCACAGCCCAGCTTCAGTGCTTCTTCCCATAAAATCTTCCCAAACCACACCTAGAAGTGGTTCAGCCTCAGTGGACTTACTCTTTTCTGTGTTCTGGTTTTATGAAACTATGTAAAAACCTAAATAAGACCGAGGTAGGTGGCCTCTAAAACAGCTCCAGCAACCCCTCCTCCTGTGTTCATGCCCCAGTGTGGCTGGACCTGGTAGGGAGCTTCTAAACCAACAGAATATGGCAAAAGTGACGGGATGCCACTTCCAACATCAGCTTGCAGGGGTGGGCCTCCTGTCTTGCCCATTCTTACTCCAAGCTCTCTCTCTTTTTTTTAAATCCTAAATTATAGTTTTATTTACATTTAAAAATACATTGAAAATTCTGAATATGCCCATGATCAAGCTTATTTTCAACGTACATTACTTTAGTTTTGATGTCATGGTTTGTTCTGACAAGTCCTTTTACAGGCTCAACACCAAAATGGGGAAACTCCTATAGATTTTTGCTGGCATTGCTGCCGATGATGTACACTGCTCCCTTGCTAACAGTGATGAATGACTCTAATCGGCTCTTTGTCACCTCAACGTTTTCTGGCCATAACGACAATAACTGTGAGCTGATGAGCTGTGGTGCATCTACCAAAGCACCTGAAGGTCAATGCCATCAGCATGATTGAAAACTGTAGCTGCCAAAGAAGCCACCACGTTTAACGGAACTGCTGTGTTTGCCTTGCGTTAGTTTTAACACAGCAATAGTTCAGCAAGAATTGAAATACTTAGTGTTTGTGGTGGTGGAAAAGTTCAATATGTGAAATAAAAAACAGCAGCATTTACTACATCTCTTGAAATTATCCCATTAGTAAGTGGAATTGGAATAAGACCTTCATAGGTCAAGCTAACATGGAAGACACTGATAAGGACTTTATCAGCAAGTGGATCAAGAGCACTTCCCAAAGATGATTTTTGATTGGCCCAGTTTCCAGCAATAAATCATCCAACAAATCAGTTAGCCCAGCTAAAGCAAAAACTCCCAATGCAACATTAAAATCTTCAATGATCAAATATCCCCAGCGGGGCCAGGCCAAGCCTGCTCACCGACACCCTCTCTGGGACTGTCCATGAATGCCCCTGGGGACTGGCAGTGCTCCCTGAGACCCACTCACCTTTGGGGCCTCCTTCATGGGCCGGCTGCCGCAGGGCAAGTGCCACGGGTGCAGCAACCAAGCTTGGCCTGGCAGCTCAGGCAGGCGGGCACAAGTGGGCAACTTAGAGAAGTTCCCCGACAGAATTAAAATGTTCTGAAACCCTAACATTTGTCCCACTGAAAATCCAAAAATTTTATTTAATGATGAGATTGCTGTTTTTTTCCCCTAAAACCTATAAAATTAGGAAACACTCATGAAATACAATCAGACTCTACTGTGGAACTTTTCTGAGATTAATGTTAACAAGAACTGAAACTCTCTAAGGGAAGGACATAAAATACAACATTCTCTAAACCCACCTGTACATGAAACCCTCTTCTTAACACTGCATGGACTTCATCATAGAATCAAGACTATAAAGCCTTAAATAAAACTCAGTGACCTCATTAGGAAGACTGCTGGCAGCAGAGGGGCAAAAGGAGGCACAGTGGAAAAGACAGGAGCAAGTCCTCAGGGAGTAACTTTTTAAAATTATTTTGTATTTGTTTTAATTAGTCATATATGACAGTAGAATGCAGTTATGCACTTTAATATACCATACATAGGTGAGGTATGATTTCTCATTTTTCTGAGTGTACAGATGCAGAATCACAGTGGTCATGCAGTCACACAGATCCATACAGTGATAATGTCTGCTTCCTTCTACTGTCTTTCCTAACCCCACATCCCCTCCCATCCCTCCCATCACTGCCTTCTACCTGATCTAAGGTAATGCTATTCTACCCTAGTGTCCCCGCCCTTATTGTGAATTAGCATCTGCATAGTAGAGAAAACGTTTGGCCTTTGTTTTTTGGGATTGGCTTAATCTTCTTAGCATCATATTCTCCAACTCCAACCATTTACTAGCAAATGCCATAATTTCACTCTTCTTTAAAGCGGAGTGATATTCCATTGAGTATATATGCCACATTTTCTTTATCTATTCATCTATTGAAGGACACCTAGGCTGGTTCCATATCTAGCTATTGTGAATTGAGGTGCTATAAACATTGATGTGGCTGCATCACTATTAGTCACTGATTTTAAGGCCTTTGGGTATAAAGGAGTGGGATAGCTGGGTCAAGTGGTGGTTCCATTCCCAGCTTTCTGAGGAATCTCCATACTGCTTTCCATAGTGGTTGCACCAATTTGCAGTCCCACCAGAAATATAGGAGTGTACCTTTTTTTTTTTTAAATAATTTTATTTTTTTATTGGTTGTTCAAAACATTACAAAGCTCTTGACATATCATATTTCATACATTAAAAAATATGGAACGCTTCACGAATTTGCGTGTCATCCTTGCACAGGGGCCTTGCTAATCTTCTCTGTATCTTTCCAATTTTAGTATATGTGCTGCCAAAGCGAGCACTAGGAGTGTACCTTTTTCACCACATCCTCACCAACATTTATTGTATTCTTGATGACTGCCATTCTAACAGGAGTGAGATGAAATCTTAGAGTAGTTTTGATTTGCATTTCTCTAATTGCTAGAGATGTTGAACACTTTCTCATATGTTTGTTGACTGATTGTGTATCTTTTCTGTAAAGTGTCTGTTCAATTCCTTAGCCCATTTATTGATTGGGTTATTTGTTTTCTGGGTGTTAAAGTTTTTGAGGTCTTTATATGTCCTAGAGATTAATGTTTTATCAGAGGTGCATGTGGTGAAGATTTTCTCCCAGTCTGCAGGCTCTCTCCTCACGTTATTGTTTCCTTTGCTGAGAAAAAGCTTTTTAATTTGAATCCATCCCATTTATTGATTCTTTATTTTACTTCTTGCACTTTAGGAATCTTGTTAAGGAAGTCAGATCCTAGGCCAACATGGTGAAGATTTGGGCCTATTTTTTCTTCTATTAGACTCAGGGTCTCTAATCTAGTTCCTAAGTCTTTGGTCCACTTTGAGTTGACTTTTGTGCAGAGTGAGAGATAGAGGTTTAACTTCATTTTGCTACATAAGGATTTCCCCTTTGCCAGCGCCATTTGTTAATAGGCTATCTTCTCTCCAGGGAATGCTTCTGACACCTTTGTCTAATATGAGATAACTGTATTTATGTGGAGTTGTCTCTGTGTCCTCTATTCTGTACCATTGTTCTACAAGTCTATTTTGGTGCCAATACCATGCGGTTTTTGTTACTGTAACTCTGTAGTATAGTGTAAGGTCTGGAATTGTGATGCCTCCTGCTTCACTTTTCTTGCTAAGGATTGCTCTAGCTATTCTGAGTCTCTTATTTTTCCAAATAATTTCATGATTGCCTTTTCTACTTTTATGAAGAATGTCACTGGGATTTTAATAGAAAATGCATTAAATTTGTATAACGCTTTTGGTAATATGGCCAGTTAGACAATATTAATTCTGCCTATCCACAAGCATGGTAGATCTTTCCATCTTCTGAGGTTTTCTTCAATTTCTTTCTTTAGTGTTCTGTAGTTTTGATTGTAGAGGTCTTTCACCTTTGTTGTTAGATTGATTCTCAGGTATTATATATTTTTTGAGGCTACTGTGAATGGGGTAGTTTTCCTAATTTCTCTTATGGATTTACTGCTGATGTCTAGGAATGTGTTTGATTTATAGGTGTTGGTTTTATATCCTGCTATTTTGCTGAATTCATTTATTAGTTCTAGAAGTTTTCTGGTGAAATTTTTGGAACTTCTAGATATAGAATCATGTCATCAGCAAATAGTGATAGTTTGAGCTCTTCTTTACCTATTTGTATCCCTTTAATTTCTTTCTTTTGTCTAATTGCTCTAGTTAGAGTTTCAAAGATGATGCTGAATAGAAGTGGTGAAAGAGGACATCTTTGTCTCGTTCTAATTTAGTGAGAATGCTTTCAATTTTTCTCCAATTAGGAGGATGTGGCCTTGGGTTTAGCATATATAGGTTTTACAATGTTGAGGTATGTTCCTACTATCCGTAGTTTTTCTATTGTTTTGAACATGGAGCAGTCCTGTATTTTGTCAAATGCTTTTTCTGCATCTATCAAGACGATCTTATGATTCTTATCTTCAAATCTATTGATGTGATGGATTACATTTACTGATTTTCGTATGCTGAACCAATCCTGCATCCTTAGGATGAATCCCACTTGACTGTGGTGTACTAAAATTTTAATGTGTTTTTGTATGTGATTGGCTAGAATTTTATTGAGATTTTTTGCATCTATGTTCATCAGGGATATTGGTCTGAAGTTTTCTTTCCTTGGTGTGTCTTTGTCTGGATTTGGGATCAGGGTGAGATTTGCCTCGTTGAACGAGTTTGCTTTTATATTTCATGAAATACTTTGAGGAGTATTGGTGTTAATTCTTCTTTGAAAGTCTTGTAGAACCTGGCTTAGAATCCATCTGGTCCTGGGCTTTTCTTGGTTGGTAGGCTTTTGATGGCATTTTTTATTTCATTACTTGAAACTGAAATGCTTAAATCATTTTGGATATCAGTTTGGATAGGCCATATGTCTCTACAAATCTGTTGATGTCTTCAATATTTTCTATTTTATTGGAATATAAATTTTCAAAATGGTTTCTAATTATCTTCCGTATTTCAGACATGTCCATTGTGATATGTTTCTTCATCTTGTATTTTAGTATTTTTCTCCTTTTTCTCTTTGTTAGCATGGCCAGCGATTTCTCTATTTTATTTATTTTTTTCATAGAACCAACTTTTTGTTTTGTCAACTTTTTCAGTTTTCATTGATTTCAGCTCTGATTTTAATTATTTCTTGTCTTCTACTGCTTTTGGTATTGATTTCTTCTTTTTTCCCCTAGGGCTTTGAGATGTAGTGTTACATCATTTATTTGTTGATTTTTTATTCTTTTGATGAATGAGCTCAATGCAATAAACTTTCCTCTTAGTACTGCCTTCATAGTGTCCTATAGAGTATCAGTGTTCTCATTTACCTCTAAGAAATGTTTTATTTCATTTTTGATTTTTTCTACTATCCATTCATCATTCAATAGTGTATTATTTAGTCTCCATTTGTTATAGTAGCTTGTATTTTTTAATTTTTTCATTGATTTCTAATTTCATTCCATTATGGTCTAATAGAAGGCAGGGTATTATCTGTTAATTTATATTTACTAAGAGTTGCTTTGTGGCTTAAGATATGGTTTATTTTAGAGTCAGAGCATGTGCTGCTGAGAAGAAAGTATAATTTTTGCTTGTTGATGAGTGAAATATTCTATATATGTCTGTAAGTCTAAATTATTAATTGAATTATTTAGTTCAACAGTTTCCTTATTTTTTATTTGGAAGATTTGTCCAATAGTGAGAAAGGTGTATTAAAGTCATCCAGTATTACTGTATTGTGATCTATTTGAGTCTTAAAATTGAGAAGGGTTTGTTCAATGTACATGGATGCTCCACTGTTTGGGAGCACGTTCTGCTTATATATACTTCCCTTAAGAAGTATGAAGTGTCCTCTTTGTGTCTTCTGAATAACCTTGGTTTGACCTCTACTTTATCTGAGAATGAAAACCCCTTGCTTGTTTACACAACCCATGAGTGATAAGTATTATCCCAACCTTTAACCTTCAGCCTGTGGATGTCTTTGCCCATGAGGGGAGTCTCTTGAAGTCAGATATTATTGGGCCTTGCTTTTTAACCCAATCTGCCAGTCTATGGCTTTTGATTGATGATTTTAGCCTATTGACATTCAAAGTTATTACTGAGATATGATTTATATTCCCTGTCATTTTGATTTATTTCTGGTTTTTTATTTGTCTTGGTTTCTCATTTGGTTGAATGTCCCTTTAGTGTAGATCCTCCCTCTGTTGGTTTTCACTTCATCCTCATGGAATATTATGTTGGGAATGTTCTTTCTGTAGTGTAACTTTCTAGTGTGAATTATTTTAATTTTTGTTTATCATAGAGGGTTTTAATTTCATCTTCAAATCTGAAACTTAATTTTGCTTGGTTGGCATCCATTTTCTTCAGAGCTTGAAATCCATTATTCCAGGCTCCCCTAGCTTTGAGAGTCTGGGCTGAGAAATCAGTTGAGATCTGAATTGGTTTCTCCCCATATGTACTTTGATTTTTTTTCTCTCACAGCCATTAAGATTTTATCTTTATTCTGTGTGTTAGTCATTCTCATTGTAATGTGTCTTGGTGGGGGTCTGCTGTAATTTTGTACATTTGGTGTCCTATAAGCCTCTTGTATTTGATTTTCCATTCCATTCTTTAGATTTGGGAAATTTTCTACTATTATACATTGAAAGGATTGTGCATTCCTTTGGTTTGTATCTCTGCTCCTTCATCTATTCCAATTAAGCTTAAATTTGGTCTTTTCATGTTACCCATAATTCTTGGATGTTCTTCATAGTTTCTTACCATCTTCTCTGCATGGTCAACTCTACTTTCAAGATTATATATTTCATCTTCATTGTCTGTGTTTCTATTCCAAGGGGTCTAGTCTGTGGGTGATGCTTTCTATTGAATTTATTTATTTTTATTTTTTTAGGATTTATTTATTTATTTATGTTTTCGGCAGACACAACATCTTTGTTTGTATGTGGTGCTGAGGATCGAACCTGGGCCGCACGCCTGCCAGGCGAGCACGCTACCTCTTGAGCCACATCCCCAGCCCCTTTCTATTGAATTTATAATTCGGTTTACTGATTCCTTCATTTTGAGGATTTCTGCTTGTTTTTATTTCCATGATCTCTAATTCTTTTTGAAGTGAACTTTCACTTCCTGTATTTTTTCTTTGATTTCACTCCTTATACTAGACTTCACAGATCAATTTAACTATATACAATCTGAACTCCTTCCTGGACATTTCTTCTACTGTGTTATCAGTGACTTCAACAACAAAGCATCTTGGTTTGTTTGGGGTGCTTTATTCCCTTGTTTTTTCATGTTGCTAGTGTGTTTTCCCATCTAGAAGTATGGATCTAAGGCAGGATAAATTGTACAGGGTCCCTGAAGGTTTCTAACACTTCACCTTTACTGGTAAGACCAATATCAACAGCACCTAGTGTACACAATATATAGCCTTAAACCTAATAGCTCTCACCAAGGTGTCTGCTGCTTTCTTGCAGATGATGAGTTCAATAACTATCTATAGTACAAACAGAAAATTGGTTAAAACAGTTTACAGTTTCAAATGGTAGATGAGAGACCAGGGGTAGTATGCGATACTAGTGAGGGAGGAAGAGAAGCTAGAAGTAAAACTTCACAGGAAGAGTGGAAAAGGAGCCGACAGAGATTGGCTGTTGGTTGGAGAAAGGTTGGAAAGAAAACAGACAAAAGAGAGGAAGAATATGAACAAAGAGAAAAATATTAAAGACATAAGAATAAAACAAAAATGCAAAACACCAATCATATATTATTGTCCTCCACACACTGATGCATAAAAATATCCTGTTCCAAATATGGAAGAGATATTAACAAATCAAAAAATAAAATAGAGTAAATCTTGCTGGGAAGTCGAACTGTCTCTGTCAGTTTTCAACAGTTTCTCAGCTCTGTCTCTGAGAAACTGGATCACCAAACCCAGATCAGCCCCTGCAAACCCAGTCACTATCCCACTGATCTGGTCTTCAGATACCTCAGGTTCAGCAAGCTGCAGTCCCAAGATCTCAGTGCTGCTCCTACTTGCAGAGAGATCACTGGGGAATCCACTCATGCCAAGGAGCAACCCCGAGATGCAGCAGCAAGACAAGGGCCACCAGCACTCTCAGCAGGAAGACCCCAGGTTCCTCAAACCCACAGGCACCCCCACACTGGACCTGCAGCTCCCAGCTGGAGTCCTCAGACAGAGGCTCTTGTGGTGGTAAACCTGCTAGTACCCAGGCCTCAGAGCCTGGCTGGTGTCCCAAAATGGGTGCAGCCACGCACAACCAAACCTGTAGTCTCCCCTGCAGCAGTGCTCTAGGCCATGGTAGCCGTGGTGGTTGTCGGCAGCAGGCAGTGGGTCAGTAACAGTGGCAGCTGCAGGGTGAGCAGCAATTGAAGCTGTGGGGGCAGCGTCACCAGGCAATTTCCAGGGATCAGCAGCAGTTTGGGCTTCAGCTGCATCGGGGCGGCCGTGTCTTCTGGGACAGCACCAGGTGGTTGCAGCATCCAGAAAGAAGACCTCCAAGCGACCTCAGGCTGGCAGCAGCAGAATCAGAGGCAGCAGCCAAGCCGGTAGCAGTGCAGGCTACGAGTGACGTTTTGATGTGAGCCACTGATGGGGTCTCTTCTGACTGGACTGAGGGATACTTTAATTCACTGGGAACAAGCATTCATGTGGATATTTCAGCAGTAGAAATCTGGGTCATGAACACTCTTGGAAACATGCTCAGTGGATTCTGTCTCTTCATCTCATTTTAAACGGAACATTAAGGAATGCATTATTTTAGCTGTAACTATGCCAATGTGTCTATCTAGAGGCCTCTTGCCATTTCTATCTTCAGTAAACTTTTTGTCCCCAAGAAAGGATTACAAATTTTGACTAATAGATTGAGATGGTATTGTGTATTCTTGGTTATCCAAAACACTCACGTAGCTTTAGGATTCTGAACTGGTGAACAAGCATGGTACACAAGACCTGAGGAGTATGTCCAACTACGCTGCTTGTGACGCAATGGCTTTGTTCTTTGCTTGTGTTTGTTTCTTATCTTGCACAAATGAACTTTAAAAAATAAAAGCTATTTTGGAAATAAAAAGAAAGAAAAAAGAAAACTACTGCTAATAACTTGCCTTCACCCAGACAAGGAGAGCCAAATACCAAGCCCACGTTCACTGACCTCCATCACTGCACCCGGCCCAACTGAACACTATTGCCACAGCTCTTCTTCATTGGCTTTTTGCATGAAGCCACTGAAACTCCTTGCTCACCACACATGTCCCTCACCACTCATGCGGTTCAGCTTGCTTTCTCACACCCAGAGCTCCCTCCTCAAGTCACCAGGTGCCCTGCAGGCTGGCCAACTGGCTCTGGCCTGACTTACCCACTGCAGTGCGGAGCCTTCTCAAGTTGCACACCTGACACACCATGCACTCTCCTGAGCAGGATTCGTGCCTGTGCCATGTCAAGTCTCTTAAACAAACGCAGCTACACGCAACTACACAAAAGCCTTGTTTGCCTGCTATTACATGGCACAAGATGACCGACTTGAGTTCTTCTGTACAGTTTTATTAATCCTTTTTTTTTAAAAAAAAAAATTGAATCTCTTTTTTAATGTGTTCTCCTTGGTTATACATGACAGTACAGTATATTATGACATATTTGTATAAACATGGGTACATCTTATTAAAATTAGGGATGCCATACTTGTGGTTGTACATGATGTGGAGATTCTTTGTAGTGAATTTATAGTGTACAAAGGAAAGTTAAGTCACATTCATTCCACTGTTTTTCTTATTCCTGTCCCTCCTCCCTTCCCTTTAATCCCCTTGGTCTCATCTACTGAACTTCTATTCTTCCTCCCCAACGCTTACTCTATGTGAGCATCCATAGACAGAATATTCAACCTTTGGTTTTTCAGGGATTAGCTTATTTCACTTATCAAAATAGTGTCTAGATCCATCTATTTCCCAGCAAATGTCATCCTTTTTTATGGCTAGTTAATATTTCATTGTGTATACATCATATTCTCTTTATCCATTAACCTGCTGAAGGGACCTAGGTTGGTTCATAGCTTACCTATTGTGAACTGAGCTGCTAAAAACATTGATGTGGCTGTGTCACTGTAGTATGCTGATTTTAAGTCCTTTGGATATATACCTTAAAGTGAGAGAATTGGGTCAAATGGTGGTTCCATTATAAGAATTGTTTTGGGGTGCAGAGTGGGAGCACATACCAGCAATAGAACTCCAGGGCACTTGACCACTGAGCCACATCCCCAGTCCTATTTTGTATTTTATTTAGAGACAGGATCTCACTGAGCTGCTTAGCGCCTCACTTTTCCTGAGGCTGGCTTTGAACTCATGATATTCCTGCCTTAGCCTCCTGAGCCACTGGGATTACAGGTGTGTGCCATCGCGCCCAGCCCCATAACAAGTTTTCTTGAGAAATTTCCATACTGTTTTCCAGAGTGATTGCACCAATTTGCAGTTCTACCAGCAATGTATTATGTACCCTTTTCCCCACATCCTCACAAACATTTATTGTTACTTGTATTCTTGATTGTTCCATTCTAATTGGAATGAGATGAAATCTCGGTGTAGTTTTAATTTGCATTTCTCTAATTGCTAGAGATGTTGAATATTTTTTCAAATATTTGTTGACCATTTGTATTCACTTCTGTGAAGTATCTGTTTAGTTCCTTTGCCCATTTATTGATTGGGTTATTTGTCTTTTGGTATTAAGTTTTAGAGTTCTTTATATATCCTAGAGATTAATGCTCTATCTGAGGTGCAGGCAGCAAAGATTTTCTCCCATTCTGTAGGCTCTATCTTCACAATGTACACTGAACCCCAGGCCAACATCATTTAAATGGAGAAAAAATGAAAGCATTCCCTCTAAAATCAGGAACAAGACAGGGATGCCCTCTTGCACGACTTCTATTCAACGCAGTCCTTGAAACACTAGCCAGAGCAATTAGGCCAAAGAAAGAAGTTAAAGAGATACAAAGTTCATATAAGAGCTCAAACTATTCCTATTTGCTGTGACATGATCCTATATTCAGAGGACTCAAAAAACGTCACCAGACAACTTCTAGAACTCGTAAATGAATTCAGCAAAGTAGCAGGATATAAAACTAACACCCATAATTCAACTGTGTTCCTATACATCAAAGATGAATCAGCTGAAAGAGAAATTAGGAAAACTATCCCATTCACAATAGGCTTAAAAACAAAAAAGAAAACATGGGAATCAATCTAACAAAAGAGGTGAAAGACCTCTACAATGAAAAATATGTAACACTAAAGAAAAAATATTAAAGACCTTAGAAGATGGGAGATCTCCCATGATCTTGGATAGGCAGAGTTAATATCATCATAAAGGCCATACTATCAAAAGTGCTCTACGGATTTAATGCAATTCCTATTAAAATTCCAATGACATGGGGCTATAGTTGTAGCTCAGTGGCAGAGCACTTGCCTAGCATGTGTGAGGCACAGGTTCGATCCATAGCACCACAAAAAAAACAGAAACAAAAGCAAAGCTTTTTTAAAAAAATTCCAACAGCATTCTTCATAGAACTAGAAAAGCAATCATGAAATACGTTTGGAAAAATAAGAAGCCCAGAATAGCCAAAGAAATCCTCAGTGAGAAAAGTAAAGCAAGAGGCATCACAACACCAGGCCTTAGATCACACCACAGAGCTGCGGAAACAAAAATAGCAGGCACTAGCACCAGAGCAGACATGGAGACCAACGCAGCAGAACAGAGACACAGAGACCAACCCACGTGAACACAGTTAGCGCACTCTAGACAAAGGCGCCATTAACATGCACTGGAGAAAAGATGGCCTCTTCAACAAGCGGTGCTGGGAAAACTAGAAATCCATACGTAGCAGAATGAAATTGTGAGTCCTTCTGTTTTGTCCCTCAGGACCAGCTACCAGTGTTTGGCATCACCGGTAGATTTACTTGTACTGTTCCCTTCTCTCCATCTTCTAAAGTTAGCAGCGACAACTTTACTTATCACATATGAGTCTTTGTATAAATACTGTGTCACTCACAAAAGCCATAATACTACTACTGCTGCTTTACAAGTAAAGAAAGAGACTGAATAAACTTGTCCAAGGATATGTGACTAATATGTGCTTAAGAAAAGCCCAAAGCTAGTGCTGATGTTCATCTAGGCACAAATACTAGCAAAAGAGTGAAACTTGATAAATATCATGAGCTGAAAACTGAAGAAAGAGGCCCAGTTACTCCCGGCCAACACAGACGTACCAAGTATGACATAAGACAGGCTGGCAAAGTCATCTTGGACTTTCCACCCATTTTCTGAAGTGAAATAAGAGACCACAGCTGACTCCGTGGATAGAGATGAGCTGAACTTGCTGAGCCTTGCCTAAGGCACAGATTATGAGCAATAAACAGGCGTTACTGTTTGGAGTTACTAAGCTCTTGGATGGTTTGTCACCTAACAACAGATATCTGAAAGAGATTTTAAAGGCATAGAGAGAAACTAGACTTTGCTGACCTACTAGATGTTTGCTTGGTGAAAGGGAAGCGTCGAGGATGAGTCTGGTGTTGTACTGAGTGGCAGAGTCACGAGGGTAGGAAACGTGAGTGTGTGTGTGAGGGGTAACACACCTTCAGCATACTGACTCTGAAACGCAGCTCTGGACCCGTCAAGTGAAGCTCTCTAATGGGCAACTGTACATACAGGACTAGAATGAGGCAGAGAGATATAAAAAGGAGAAAGCTTTTTGTGAATCATCAGCATTAAACAAATGATGGCTGAGGTCATGAATTTAGACAATTATGAAATTAGAAAAATAAAAAGTGAAAAGAATGAGAGGTCCAATTCAGACAGTGGGAACAGTGTATGAAACAGGAGAGAATGAAGACGAGTGGGACAGAAGGAGATGAACACATGCAGGAACAAAAAGGCCAGCCGACAGGAGCGCAGGGAATGGGAATCAGAAAGTACCATGAATGTCGTATCCCATCCCCGGGGGCTGAGAGGTAAGTGAGAAGGTGGGAAGAAGGACTCAGAGGCCTGGGCTTTAAGGAAAGGAGAAGAGGGCGCCAGAAGGAGGAGAACGTGAGCAGAGGGAGGAGGTTTTTATTTTACTTTTTCAATGTGAAAAAGGCAACAGAGACGATGGTATTGCAAGAGAACAAGTAAAAAGACAGCCCATGGTGTCCAGACTAGCCAGAGAAGGCAGTAAAAGTCAAGCCTTCACAGGACTCTCCTGTTCCTGACCCAATGCTTGGGATCGGGGCGTCTAAACCAGGAGTGAAATACACTAGCATTTTAAAACTGCATCGTTATAAGAGATTTCACATACACATGCATATTCATACATACTGAATGAATGAAAGTTCCATTCTTAGGAAAAGAGGTTTCTCTTAATTTGTTTGCATATTATATCTGCCAGAGATTAAATTCAAGTGCTGTGGATTTAGTTAAAATCTAAAGTTTTTTGCATCCCACAAACCTGTGCTATCATAGATCTTCCACTAGCAACATGTGTCTACTTAAATGTAAATTAAACAAAATTTAGAATGTCAATTAAAGTAAAATCAAATAAAATGAAGACTTCCTTTCCTTTGATGCACTGGCCACATGCAGAAACCACATGCAGGCTGGGGAAGTACACTGGACAGAGCAGACAGAGTGTGTCACCGTCACTGCAGAAAGCTCTCTTCTATGGTACTGTCATGTTCCTGGAGTGACATGACCAGCAGATGCTCAGTCATGCCTCACTGGCCACACAGGAGAGCTCACACTGATTCAACTTCAAAGACACTTCTGAGAACACAGCAGAACTACTGTTGTCTGCAGAATTCCCAATTTGGTTAAACTATGTAGCTTACTGGTGTATTAGTTATCCAATTTTCTAAAATGGACTTTAATCCTTGATATCCAATCATCCTATATACAGGACACCAACAAAAACTTAACTGAGCACTTTTATAGGTGTCCTACACAACGGTATGCATTTTTATAGGTATCCTATACGCAGGATGACGGACACAACGAGTTAAGAAGAACATTCCTGTTGTTGGGGAACACAACAGCTTCTAAGAACTATGACCAACTTTCAGAAACACTCTCCATGGGAAACTTCACACATATTCTAATTTGATTCCTACACAAATGTGGGGCTTACACAAATATATCTATGTATTTTAGAAATAAGAAACTGGTGTTTGGTAACATTAGGCAACATGTACTCACATAGCTAATCAGAGTCAGAGTGTGGCTTCTGCCTCTCCTCTGTAAACCTACAAGTCAGAAGTTATTTCCATGACCCTTAACCCACTCAGCAGGAAAAAATTACCCTTACATGCCCATGTACTTCGATTTTTAACTAAATCCAAAGTACTTGAACATAATATCTTATACATATGAAATAACATGCCAATGAATTTAGGAGAAACCTCATTTCCTCAGAGATGATACATTACTCATTCAATCATAAAACATACATTCTCCAGGAAGAAAAACTAAAAGGATCTTTCTCTTTAAAAAGTTATTTTTCAAACACAGTTAACCTTTTACTTACCTTGTTGAGCAGCAAATGTCTGGCTAGCCGAAAGGAGCTTTGTCTGTCCTGGATTATACCTTGTTCCCTCTGGAAAAATCACAAGATACATCTGTGGGGCATAAAGGAAATTCAGTTTGCCTTTTTTGTATGAGCTTTGTTGTTGTTACTGTTAATTTACCCATGCTAATCCTATTATTACAGGATTTACATACAACATTTTTTCATGCAGAGCAATCAAACTGCACACACTCACTTGAGTCTGAACACAGCATGGACTACATGTAAAACGCAACCCTCATGGTGGGCCTGCCACTGAGGATCTAAAACAGTTCTAATGACATGCTAGCGTTCACAAATCGAAAATCTGGCCACACCATACTGACTTGTAATGAAATCACCTTTCCCCTCTAAGAATCTCTACCATTTTATTTCATTTGTCCATTGACTTAATAACATTGCAGCTGCACATTCATACTGGTATTCAGTATATTTCTATACATGTATAGAGTATGCACTGACCCTGCCCCAACCGTCCTGTTTTCACCCTTTCCCCCTAAAAACCCAACATGACATTTAAAAGGGTGCAAAATTAATGTTAAGTATCAAGACAAAAGTATATCTCAAGTACTAAATGTACTAAAAGTACATTTCCATTTTAGGAAAATTATATATATACATTGAATATTCCATAATATAAAAGGTAATATCTGCATTTTGAAAGCTTTGTACAATAATCCTATTTTATAGAACTTCTCTAATGCATTTGCAGCTTCATATTAGTTACATAAGTTGAAGTAATATAGTACCTATAAATAAAATGAGACTATCAAGTATCTACTAAGCAATCAATTAGTCTAAGCTTTTTATAAGTACCTACCTGGGAAGGTAAAAATAAAAACATTAAATCATACAATAACAAACTCTCAGTTTGAGAAGTGAGTTACAAAAACTACATTGATATTTTTAATTGACAGCCAAAAGAAAAGACAAAAGTAAAACATTCACCTTTTCAAATAAATGGGTAGAGTAGGCACTTTGGATTTGACTAAGAGGCACTCTACCTCTGAGTCACATCCCTCTTCCTTTTTATTTTTATTTTATTTTTAAAATTCTAATTTTTTTTATTTTTTTCATAATAAGGTTAGAAATCAATAAGTTAAAAAACAGAAACCACTCTAACGCCTGGACACTAAATAATAATACACTTTTGAATGATGAATGGATGGCAGAAGAAATTAAGGGAGAAATTTTTTTTAAAAAATCATATAAACTAATGGAAATAATGATATAAATCTCTGGGACTGTATAAAAGCAATTCTAAGAGGAAAATTTACAGCACTGAGTTCATACATTAGAAACTAGAAAGATACCAAATAATCTAATACTATATCTCAAGACCTTAGAAAAAGAAAAAATTAAACAAAAATCAATAGAAAATAATTAAAACCAGTACCAAAATCAATGAAATACAGAATTTAAACACACACACACACACACACACACACACACACAGGATCAATGAAACAGTTTCTTGAAAGAACAAACAAGACTTATAAACCGCTAGTCAAATTAACCAAAATAAGGAGAGAGAATAAAATTAGAGATGAAAAAGAAAATACACCACAGACACTACTGAATCCACAAGATCATAAGAAACTATTTTAAAAATTTATACTCCAATAAGCTATAAGATCTGGAAGATATTGACAATTTCCTAGAGAGACAGAGCTTCCTTACACAAATTGAACCATGAGGATATAGAAAACCTAAACATATCAATAATAAGAAAAAAAATTGAAGGAGATAGCAAAAGCCCTCCAAAAAAAAGTCCAAGACTGGATGGATTCTTAGCCAAGTTCTACTAGGTCTTTAAAAAAGAGGTAATTGATGGGCTGGGCCTGCAGCTCTGGGGTAGAGTGCTGGCCTAGCAGGTGTGAGGCGCTGGGTTCGATCCTCAGCACCACATTAAAAATAATTAATTAAAGGTATTGCGTCTACCTACAACTAAAAAGTATATTTTAAAAAAAGAAGAATTGACTAATCCTCTTCAAATTATTCCATGAAATAAAAAAGCAGGGTACACTGTCAAACAAAGACACATCAAGGAAAGAACACTTCAGATCAATATTCTTGATGAACACAGATGCAAAAAATCTTAGTAAAATATTGGCAAACTGAATACAAAAACACATTAAGGGGCTGGGGTGGTGGCTCAGAGGTAGAGCACTCGCCTACGTGCGTGAGGCACTGGTTTGGATTCTCAGCACCACATAAATATATAGTAAAGATATTGTATCCACCTATAACTAAAAAATAAATATTAAAAAAACACACACACTAAAAGCTGGGCGTGGTGGTGCATGCCTGTAATTCCAGCAACTCAGGACTGAGACGAACTATCACAGGTTTGATGCCAGCCTCAGCAACTTAATGAGGCTATAAGCAACCTAGTGAGACTCTGTCTCAAAACAAACAAACAAATAGGGCTGAGTATGTGGCTCAGTGGTTAAGTGCCCTTGCATTCAATCCCTGCTACCAAACACACACACACAGATATTGCATCATGATCAAGTGGGTTTTGTCCCAGGGATGCAAGGTTGGTTCAATAAATATAATTCCCCATATAAATAACCTTAAGGATGAGAATCACATGATTATCTCAATAGATGCAGAAAAAGAATTTGGCAAAGTGCAGCACCCATTCATGTTAAACAACAGGCACTAGGGATAAAAGTAAGTACTTCAACATTGTAAAGGATGTATATGACAAACCCCAAGCCAACAGCATACTGAATGAAGAAAAACTGCAAACATATCCTCTTAAACAGAAACGAGAAGGATGCCCACTCTCACCACTCCTACTCAACACAGTCCTCAAAACCCAGCCAGGTCAATCAAGCAGAAGAAGGGAATTAAAGGGCTACAACAGGAAAAGAAGAGCTCAAATTATCTGTTTGCCAATGACATGAGCCTATATTTAGAAGACCCCAAAAATTCCGCTAGAAGACTTCTAGAGTTGAAAACCAAATTTGATAAAGTAGCCGGGGGCAGTGGCATACGCCTGAAATCCCAGCGCTCAAGAGGCTGAGGAACAAGGATCGCAAGTTCAAAGTTAGCCTCAGGAAAAGGGAGGCACTAACCAACTCAGTGAGACCTTTTTCCTAAATAAAATACAAAATAGGGCTGGGGATGTGACTCAGTGGTTGAGTGCCCCGAGTTCAATCCCTAGTACACCCCAACCAAAAAAAAAAAAAAAAGGTAAAGGAGCAGATATAAAAATACATACATAAATCAATTTAACATACATAAATCAATCACTTCCCTATACTCCAATAACAAACCTGCTGAAAAAGAAATTAGGAAAAATATCCCAATTATAATAACCTCAAAAAAATGGAAATAAATCGCACAAAGAATGTCAAAGAACTCTACAATAAAAACTATTGAACACAGAAGAAAGAAACTGAATAAGACCTCAGAAGATGGAAAGACCTTCCATGTTCTTGGATAGGCAAAATATTATTAAAATGACCCTACTATCAAAAGCATTCTACAGATTCAATGCAATTACCACCAAAATACCAATAACATTCTTCACAGAACTAGAAAAGGCAGTTGGAAAAACAAGAGACCCAGAAGAGCTAAAGCAATTCTGAGCAAACTGAATGCATCACAATACGAGACCTCAAAATATGCTACAGAGCTAGAGTAACAAAAGAGCACGGTACCAGCACCAGAACGGACATGAAGACCAAGGGAACCCTGAGCATCCTCAGCCAACTGTTCTCTTCATCGATCCAGACAAGCACCCTCCTAACAAATAAGCATTTCCATAGCCAGGCTTATTTTGTACAGGTTTATGCACTGCGTTATGCATGAAAAGCAGTAAACATACAACACACATTTTGTTTAGTACCTGAATAATGGAACTTGCATGTGAAACAAATGATCTTGGATCACTCTAGTAAAATTAGACAAACTATTAGGAAATTTTAAAAAACCTTAAGTTAACTAAATTTAAAGAGGTAAATTAGACATCAGAATAATATTTTGTATGATTGTAGTACAAGTAAGATTAGAAACATCAAAGTTCTGAATGTGCTAGATAAAGATAAAAAGTCAATGTTTACCACACTTAAATTTCATAATGAAATTACTTTCACTAAACAAAATGGTAAAAAAGTCAGTAACTAAAAATTATTCAAGTTACTTCAAAAGAGATTTTTAGGAAAGATGGTGGGTTGAGATGGACATCATTACCCTGAGTACATGTATGAAGACATAAATGGTGTGACTCTACTTTGTGTACAACCAGAGACAGGAAAATCCGTGCTCTATATGTGTACTATGAATCAAAATGCATTCTGCTGTCATGTATAACAAATTAGAATAAATAAATAAAATTTTAAAAAGAAAAAAAAAACAAGACCAAGGGAATAGAAGACACAGAGATAAACCCACATAAATACAACTATCTGATACTAGATAAAGGTACCAAAAACATTTCTTGGAAGAAAAGATGGCCTTTTAGACAAATGGTGTTAGGAAAAATGAAAATCCCTATGTAGAAAAATGAAACTTGACTCCTCTCTCTCACCCTGCACGAAAGTCAACTCAAAGTGGATTAAATACCCAGGAACTAGAACACAAATTCTGCAACTGCTAGATGAAAATGTAGGCTCAACAGTCCAACATGCTGGCACAGGAACCGACTTCCTTAACAGGACCTCTAAAGTACAAGAAATAAAACCAAAAACCAGTAAGTGGATGGCATCAAATTAAAAAGCTTCTGCACAGCAAAAGAAACGAATAAGAGCATAAAAAGAAAGCCCACAGAATGGAAGAAGATCTTTGCCACCTGCTCCTCTCATAGGACATTTATATCCAGAATATATAAAGAACTCAAAATACCTGACACTATGACATCAAATAACCCAATTAATAAACGGGCAAAAGAACTAAACAGACACTTCTCAAAAGAAGAAATGCAATTAGCCAACAAATATATGAAAAAATGATCAACATCTTCAGCAGTCAGGGAAATGTAAATCAAAGCCACATTGAGATTTCACCTGACAAGGAGGAATGGGAGCTACAAGAAAAAACGACAAACTACTAGTAGTTAAATTATGGAGAGGATCTCTACTGCTACCCATGTTAAGTCTGATCTGCTAAGTTTTCACTGAAAGAACCCGAGATTCTGTTCTCCCCTGTGATGACCTTCAATATTTTTTTAAAAATACATATTTTCAAGATATGATACACCATTTGGAACATGAGATGTTTCACCCTCTGATGGAAAATTAACAACCTATTTACACTAAAAACCTAGTCAAAAATAAAACAACTCTAATCAGAGTTTTAAACTATAACCAACCACTGAACTGGACTTTTTCCATGCACCAGATAAGTTAATTATTAGAGGGATGTCATGAAAATATAAAGCACTAAGTGGCAGGCTCTTATGAATGTTTCCTTCACCCTCTGATTTTTAGAAATTCTATCTAGTTTACTAAATAGTTTTCAAAACACATTTATATAGCAACAATATTATAGAACTTAAAAACCCTATACTTTGAATACTGCCTTTTCTTTCATCTCTGCCTTCTGTCCCCCAAGCTAATCTAATCCAGCAAACCATTTTAAAGTTTTTTACAATTACAATCAGAAACACTCAAGTCATTCAAAAGTCCATCATCCGTTTAAGAGGAAAACCTGCCAAATGTGGCAGGATACAGAATAGTTTCTTTCCTCACTGAGCTCATTATTTATTTCACTCTGAAAGTGCTATATGCATGGTCAGAAAACATGGTCAGGTCCCATAAACACATATGTGAGTGTGGCAGGCAGGATAACGCCTTCCCTCCCTGGGAGGTCCACATCCTAACCCTGGAGCCCTCAACGTACTGTGGAACAAGGCCAGAGGGAGTTATGAGGATTACTTATGGACCTAAAGACAGCAAGTTATCTTCAACTAACCAGAAGGCTTAATATAATCATGAGAGTCCTTGAACAGGAAAGGGGCTCAAAAGTCAGAACCAGAGGGCTGGGGTTGGGGCTCAGTGGTAGAGTGCTTGCCTAGCACACGGGAGGCACTGGGTTCAAATCTCAGCACCACATAAAAGTGAAATAAAGATACTGTGCCCACCTATAACAAAAAAATAAATTTAAATATATATATATATATATATATATATATATATATTTTAAAAGTCAGAACCAGAGAAATGGTCCATAAGGACAGACCAGGCCAGCCAGCGCTCGCTCTAGAGACGGATGGAGCCACGAGGTAGGGAAGCAGGCCACTTTAAAAGCAGGGGAAGGCAGGAGCATGGATTCTCCCTAGAGTCTCTAGAAAGGACCACAGCCCACCAACACTTTGATTTCAGTCCAGTGAGATCTATTTTGGGCTGATTTTTAGAAAAGTTAAGATAATAAATCTGTGTTATTTTATGTAGTTATTTGTTAAAGTAGTAATAGGAAACTAAGACAATTTGTGTAGTTTTCAAATATGCTATTTAAGACTTGCTAACAAATTAATAGTTATTAAGAGATTTAATGAAAATGGAAACCAAAGCTTAGAAAGTGACTTATGTAAAATAACAAAGTCTAAACAGCAGATCTGATGCCAAAGGAGTACTCTCATCTAATAGGCTGCCTCCCACTCCAAAAGAAACTTGGAAGAAAAAGCACTAAGTCTCTATATGTGTTGTATAAATTTACTAGGTCGAATTCTAACTTCATGACTTTTATAAATTATGTAGTTATTTTTATCATAAATGTTTCATTTGCATCCAGAACCAATAAGTACCTTGTGAAAATACTGTCCCAGCAACAATTATGGAAATTATTTCCTAATAATTTGTAATACAGATGCACTTTTTTTAAATAAAATTTTGTAATCCCTTAAATAACAATATTGAGGACAAATTCATGTAGTCATAGATTCCTAAGAGATATACTAAGCCACATGTAAGCTAACTTGATAAATACATTCTACCATGTCAGTTACTTAACTTCAACAAATAAGAGTATAATCTCTGCTTTCATCTAGATTCTAAGAAATTGGACCTCAGATACAGGGTGATTCCAACATGAGCATGCCAGTCATTATGTGCTAGGAACATAAAAAGTGAGACTCTTGCCCTTGAAAAGCAATAAGGTTCTTTTAGTAAGTCACAATGAAAAAGTAGACTATCTGATTGAACCCTCCTATAAAAACAATTTGAAAAACTAGATATAACATAATTTTCAAAGTATCAAACAGATGATAAAGCCAGGTGTGGTGGTGCATGTCTGTAATCCCAGCAACTTAGGCGGCTGAGGCAGGAGGATTCCAAGTTCAAGGCCAGCTTCAACAACTTTAGCAATTGTCTCAGAATTACGTATTAATTTAGCATGCAGAACACTGAAGAAGGTTGCTCCTAACCCTACACCAGCACAACACTGGCAGCATGTATATTCACAACTTCAAAGAGCTGACAGGCTGCAAGGCAACCCCCACCAAACCCCCACCTGAGGAAGGGGCTCAAAGGGGAGAAGAGATGTCAACACTTGGAAATGCTGGGGGCCACTAAAAAAAGTCTCTTTAAAAAATTGTTACCAAGTTTCAAAAGCCAAATGTGAACCAGTAAAACAGAAGCACCCCTGATGGCCACAGGCACTACAACCTGAAGGAGGGAAGGAAGTGAGGAGGAAGGGAAAACCAAGGAAAGACAAAGGGGAAAATGCTGGAGTCGGGAAGAGAACGACACAGCCCTGGAGAGAGAAGCTGCCCAGCCCACACAGGCCCTTCCCTCCACTCTCCTGTGCAGTTGCTGGTAGAAGAGCAAGAAAATTCTGCTACACTTCAGATGTGGATGGAAACCTAAGGAGGCGAGGGGAAGAGCAGGAAGAAAGAAGCCTCAGAGGAGGGAGGGCAGGGATTCATCCAGGCACAGACAGAGGGGCAAAGGCAGGGTCAGAGAAGGCTGCCCTCCACACCCTCCCTAAGTCTGAATCAAAACAAAAATACTCCTTCTTTCCCGCTACCAAATCAGCAGAGCTCAGCAACACGTTCCAGAGTCCTGTGGGGAGAGGGAGCCTGAGTAAAAGCTGGGCATGCAACAGACACTTAGGGAAAACTCTCCAATAAGACACCCTCTATCCTGAGCACAAAGTAATGAAAGCTACTGGAATCTGAAGCCCCAAAGACAAAACACGACATAGCAAAGCTCAAGCCTAATACAACTGCTGGCTGGCAGACTCCACTCCCAACACAGGGAAAAAGGAAGGTGCGACCATTTCCAAGTGTCGGGACGATCTGCCTCAGTGCCTTCCAGTCTACCCAAGATGACAACTTTCAAAATCTTAGGAGGTGTGAAAAGGCAGATGAAAGCAGGGTCTGGACATAGAACCACCAGAAGCACTGGTCTCAGGCAGACGCTGGATGGAATACAGCCAGCAAGGATGAGAGGCACAATCAAGGTTCTCAAGTGGAGACGTTCAATATAAAGAGGAAATCATGAGAGAGTCAAAGAGAAATGTTGAGAGGAAGGACCAGGTACAGGTGAAGAATGCCTTTAACTGGCTCAAGTACAGACTGAGCACAGCCACAAGAAGAACTAGTGAACCTGAAGGCAATCAGCAGAAGTTACCCAAACTGTAACAATGGGGAGGGCAATTTGTGGGACAGGGTAAAGCATCCAAGAGCTGTGGGACAGCATCAAATGATCCAACACACCAGTAACCGGAGAAGAGAGAGAGAACAGGATAGCAACAATATTCAAAGAAACACAGGTTGAGCACTCCCAATTCAAAAATCAGAAATCCAAAATGTTCCAAAATCCAAAATTTTGAATACTGACATTCCTCAAAAAGTTTCAGATTTTGGAGCATTTCAGATTTTGATTAGAGATGTTCAACAGGTAAAGCCTAGGAAATTCCCGAAATCTAAAAAATTCGAAATTGAAACACTTCTGGTTCTCAAGGATACTCAACCTGTAACAAACAGAAATTTTCCAAAATTAATGATAGACACCAAATTGTAGAGCCAATAAGGAGAAAAGAAAAACGGACATTTTAACACATTAATCCATGTCTTTAAATTTAAAACTTTTAAAAGTGGATATAAATATTTCCAATCTAGTCTGTCTTTTGGAGATCTACAAAATGATCCCCACTGTATCAAAAACCCACCACACTGTGTAAAACTGAGTAGTCCCTTCTCGACTCAATGCCTGTCCTCCAGAGTGCGCTATACAGGACACAGGGCCGCTCTTCCCCTCATCTCATTCCATTGCCATCTGCCCAGACTGCATGCCACCTCCTACTGCAAAAACACCCAAAGAACATTTATGAGAAAATGCTCACACTGGGTACCTCACCGGCTGACTAGCAGAATCCCTTCAACGGGAGCCCAGGCTGCTGCCCACAAGCCCTGGCAAGTGGAGAGGAGGAGAGAGGGGATAAGAAAAAAAAGAAAAGAAGTTGAGCCCCTGAGCAAAGTTTCGGAGCACTTGGAATGCACTGAAAAGACAGATCCCAAGCCGTCATGGCAATCCTGTTGCTGATCCAGGGGGAGTCATGGGAAAAAGTCATTTGGCAGCAATTGGCATTCTTCAAATAGAAAATCAAGATTCTTGGTTTTTTGTTTTTTTTAAACCATAGTTTTAGAAAATAATATTCACATTGAATGTAAATATTAATACTCCTGGTTTTTCAAACAATTCAGTGTATAAGAAAAATCCAAATTTACACTGACAGAAAACAGTGGCTGCTTCTAGTACTAAATCTGATCTAAAGAAGACAGAGTTCCATGAGCTCCGAGGAACTCAAGTGTAGGGTTTCCAGCACATTGCCGTTTTCTATTTATAGACTCCAAAAGTATCAAATGTTCTTTTTATTTCTCTTTAAGGTCAACACTGACAACCACCAGGAAAGGACTTAATTGTCTGCAGCAACCTTTCTGATGGCTAAAAAGAATCACTGACTTTTATTTAGAGAGTTTTTGTTGCCTCACAAAACTCTGAATTATTTAGTACCTATATGGTTGTGTACTTTCAAACCAAATCCTAAATGTTACCTTGATCCTTGGACTAATAATTAGGAGTTGCTAAGGAAAAACACAAACAGCACTCTTACTGGGGTCCCTGCGTCCACGTAACTCTGTAGCTTCCTCCTCATGTCTCTTTCGTTAAATTTGGCACTTCGCTTTACATAGATCCCTCCGTGCTGCACATGAAAAAATGGGGAGAAAAATTATTTACTTTTAAATTAACCAATGGCCACAGTCATCAGAGAGGCAACTCTGCTCCTAAAGGGTAAAGAACAAAAAAAATTTCACAATTTAAGGAATATTTAATACATTCAAATATTAGCACCTAAATAACTTAAACATTCTGTTCTGACATTATTCCAATAAAATTGCATGCTATTCTATGAAAATATATGAACATTTAGTTTGTTGGTAGTTAATATCCTTTCTTTTTTAAAAATATATCCTTTAAACCAAAAACTCTATTTATCAGATGGATCTTAACTCCCAATTTTCCACTGATTCATTACAGAATCACTAAAAAGTATCCTTAAATGTTAGCACTAACAACCTTTAGGGATTTGAAAAAATGACCCAGCTACAGCTATTTACGTGGCACTGGTAAGGACTACATTTGTTTCCCCCAAACCCAGGTGTTGAGGCTCCAACTTCCATGGTGACTGTGTGGAGATAGGGGTAATCATGATAAGTACATCAAGGTCCTGGGGGGGGGGTGAGCCAGAGTGACTGCATCCTTCTGAGGAAAACAAACACCAGGCATGCAGTGCACAGAACAAGATCACATAAGACACAGGAAGGGTGCTGTCATCTGCCAGCCAGGGAGAAAGGCTGGGCAGAAACCAGCTCTCTCACACCTGGATCCTGCACTTTAAGACCTTAGAAAATAAATGCCCTCATGCTAAGAACTTTACACATTAGCTCATTATTTTGCTTAATCTCTGAGAGATCACAATTAATTTTATCATTGGTTTCTTAAAGTAACTGACTACTGAATCCTATGTCTTTAGTTTCCTATCTGACTTTTGTACTTTTCCTATTTCATTTAACTATGTGGACAATCAGACACATATATACATATACAACATCAAAAATACCAAAGAAAAATTCTGGGGATATATTTCAGTGGTACAGCGACTGCTCAGCATGCATGAAGACATGCATTCAATCCCCAACACCACAAAACAGAACCAAAAAATCCACATATATTTATATTAAGTGTATGTTAAACTTTAAAATATATTTTTTAAACTGACCCATATGTAAAGGAAAAGGTAGAGGAAAGAAAAGTTACCTGAGAAAAGTAACACCCATATAATGGAAGCCACTTGAGCCTATCCTTCAACACGTAGCGCACGTGTCCGAGAGCATTCTGCCGGATGGCCAGAATATCAGCAACAACCCAGTCAACTGCAAAGACAGACTCCGTCAGTATGTCCAGCGCCCCTCCCCAGA